>NC_066617.1:181084423-181814423 GCF_025201925.1 Gopherus flavomarginatus | reverse complement strand
CTGGTGTATTAATTCATTTATAATCACCAACTTCCTGATTAGCTTGATTATTGCCATCATATTTGGATATGGAAAATGGTAGGGGGCCTTGGATAAGCTTCAATGATGGTATAATTATCTTTCCTTTTGTACACTAAAGTATGATGCTGTTTCCTCTGCTTGATCAATGAATTGGACACGTATAACTAACCTTTCAGTAATCACAGGCACACTGGGGTTAAGGGGAAGAAGCAGTCTAATTTTTGTTTAGTGGGGATGTGTCTGAGCTATCATTTAAGTGAGGAAGATGAGCTTCTTTTTTTTAGATACCCAGCATCCATTTCTCATTGCAGCATGAAAGTCCTAAATCTGCCTGACTAGTGGGAATAGCTCTCCAGTTCCATCCACCTGATATGAACTTCATGCTTTGCATACTTACAGAAAGCTTTGTCTTACTCACCTAAACAGAGGATTAAGGAAGAATAAGCACCTCACCTCTACTGTCTTGCTCAGTCTGCTTGGGTCTTGGGTCCAAGTCTGGTGCTAAGCACTGCCTCTACTCTCTGGATACTACATAACGGATAAAGGGGGAAGAAAAGGGGTGGAGAGGAGCAGAGTGTTTGCGCAGCCTTGGCTCCTCCCTCCTCCCCTCTACTGGCTGGCCAGAATACCTGGCCAGGCATCAAGTGGGAGGAAAGCTACACTGAAGAGGGGTGCACAAGAGGAATTGTGACTCTGTAAGCCACAGTTCTTCATTGGGGTTGCTCTTGGTTCAGTACAGTTACATAGTGTGCCTTATTCAGGGCTGCACATAAAGACTCAGTGTAGCCTAGAGCTTTTGGTCTTCCTTCTCCATCTGCACTCTTATTCTCTCATCTTAATGCTACATTCTCTCCTCCTCTAGTTGCCTTTGCAGTCTCAATTTCTCTTCCCAGTGGATCAGCTGGAGCTGTGACTCTACCCCCATCTCAAGCTGCAGCTCAGGAAAATATGTAATCCCTTGGTATCCTCCTCAAGTTGTTAATGGACTCTGTTTCTTCTCCTTTTGCCCTCTCATCACTACTGTAGTAGAAAGGCATCTCAGGGGTCTATCAACACCTTCCTCTGTCAGTTGATTGGGCATTGCCTCTGTGTTATCAGCAAGCACTAGGAGAGGATCGAGATGTGGAGGTGCAGAAGAATCCATTCCAATTCTGAATCTTGCAGTTTGAAATACAGCTGCTGTTTAGTGCACAGATGGGCCGTCATGGAGCCATTGTTAAATGGAGGAAATTACAACTAAAATGCTATATATATTGTCAAACATTCCACTGATTTTTTTTTAAGGTGAAATGTTTTGTTCTTGCCTGGAATGCAACAAAGGAAATAATAGGGAACTGCAATACAGACCATTAGAGTGAGAATACTTTTGTAAGAATTCCTTACTCCAATATTTTTGGGTGCTTGTTTTTCAGTTTAGTGCCCTTACAACACACATCCTCCACTAATATAAATCAGTGGAGCTTCACTGAAATAAACAGAGCTCTGCTGATTTAAACTAGGTGCAGATCTGACCTTGTATTTATTACAGGCCATGCAAGGGGATATTGCAGGTAATGGTTGGCTACTAGAAGACATAGCTATGGTGGACATTTTCCCCTCACATACCAATATTTGAGAGCACCTTTTAAGTAAGAGCCCAGGTTGCACTGTTACAGCTGGAGTTAACCTTTTAAAGTTGATGATTGGGGCTGATACCCTGTGCAGTGAAGGAACACAGCAATATTAATAGGATCCTGGAAAAGGATGCAGATCCTTGTAACCTGGTTACAAATCTGGAGGAGTAGATGTCTTATACAGCATAGGGAGAGTTCCAAAATGCCAAGGAGATTTAGGAGCACAAGTCCCATTAACTTTCAATGGGACCTGTGCTCCTAAACTGTTTAAATGTTTTTGAAAATCAATCCCATTCCCTATAAATGAGAAAATACAACACAAATCATATATAATATAGCTCAATACCTTGTGTGAGGGCACTTCATCTCCCATCAATTCATTTCCATAGTTGTCATTATTAAGACCTTCTCACTATTTGGTCTTTTCTAGGATACAATCCTAAAACAAATTTATGTTGGTGTCTCCTCTCCATTTGCATATGAAAAGTTTCTGAATTAAAAAATGTTTATTCTTTATAAGTCTATAGAAAGTGATCTTAGAATACACTAAATCCCATAGCAAAGTTGTATCTTTTTTTACTAGATGTTATTTTTGTCTACAATGCTCCATAGATTCTATCTTCTGGCACCTGGCCTCTCTAACACTACAGTACTACGAATTTATCAATGAGATTGTCTGACTGCTATTGTGTCACTTAGAGAGGCAACCTGTTTACCTTCAAAGGTGAATGCAAAGCCAGATGTGACACTAGCATTAGATAGTATATTCTGCTAATGACTATGGAGCTATATTAATGCTGCTGTGTATTATTCATTTACTCTTCCTACAAAAAAGGTGAAATGTGAGATTTTTAGCTTTTGCAAGTGCAAATGGATACTACGACATACCAAGAACATTTCTGAGAAAGTATGCCCCAGCGGTTAGATTGCTATCCTGGGACATGGGAGACCAGAATCGATGCCCTTCACTACCACAAACTTCCTAAGTGACCTTGAGCAACTCACCTAATCTGTGCCTTAGTTCCCTATCTGTAAAATAAGGAAAATAAAACTTTCCTACACACAGGGGTACAGTAAGAATATATTTACAATTGTGAGGTGTTTGGATACTATACTAATGGGAGCAGAGGCATATAAATACCCATGATTTCTAGATACATATAAGGACTTGACTACATGGGGGTATTAAAGCAGATTAATATTTGTACTTCAGTCAAGTATTTGACATGGTACCACATGGGAAATTATTAGTAGAACTGGAGAAGATGGGGATTAGTACAAGAACTGCAAGGTGTATAAGGATATAGTTAAAGAGGAGAAGGCAAAGGGTTGTTCTGAAAGGTGAATTATCAGACCAGAGGGAGCTTATTAGTGGAGTAACTCAAGGATTGATCTTGGGAACAATCTAATTCAATATCTTTATTAATGACTTTAGCACAAAAGTAGGAGAGTGCTAGTGAAATTTCCTGCTGATACAAAGTTGGGAAGCATTGCCAATACAGAGGAAGATCAGAACATTACACAGGAATATCTGGATGACCTTGAAGACTGGAGTGACAGAAATAGGAAGAAACTGAATAGGAAAGAGTGCAAGATCACATTCTTAGGGTCTAATAATTACTGCTACAAGCCGAGAGCTCATCAGTTAGAAGCCAAAGAGGAGGAGAGAGACCTGGGTGTGTGGAATGATCACAGGATGACTATGAGTCACCAACATGATGTGGCCATGAAAAAAGTAATCGGAGGATGTATTAGGTGAGGCATTTCCAATAGAACTAGAGCAGTATTAATGTGATTGCACTGGTGAGACCTCATTTTGAATATTTTGTACAGTTCTGGTCACCATGTTCAAGAAAGCTGAATGCAAACTGGAACAGATTCAGAGAAAAACCACTAAGATGATCAGGGGAGTGAAAGGCCTATTTTATGAGAGGAGCTGGGGTTGCTTCTGATGGTAGAGGGCTGGATTCGGAAACCCAGGGTCTCGTTTCTGGTTTACATCTTATTTTTCTAAAAGCTCATGCTTCAGGGCTTTAGCTGGCCAACTGCAGGGGTCACCAGCCTGCCTAGTTGACAATATCACTTCTAAAATATTACAGACACTGTACACTCCGTTTGTCCCTGTCATGAAAAAATTTGAAGACAGGAAGAAACTTGAGAGTTCATTGGTATGATGAAAAGTGTAGGAGCATTTCTGAGCTGATGCTGGTAGCTTAAGTTTTCATTCTCTTGACTGATGATGCAATGTTTGAGAATGATAAGGTGTCAGTTTAGGACATAAAGCTCCAAATATCCAGTCTTCTGTAAGGTTGGATAAAGCAGTACGTGAAGTTACCGGTAATGTAGTGAATTATAGTTTAGATTACCGTCCACAAACAATATCTGGGTTTTCTTGTAAGCAGGGCATTTTGATTTGTGGTTTAATAATTCCTAATGGCCTGTTCTAATGTCTCTGATGCACTGACACTATGGAATAACTTACATTGATCTTAGCATGACCTATGCATTTCCACAGATGACAAAGCAAAGAATTGTGAAATAATTGCTCCGTTTAGAGTAGTTATAAAACCCCCTTTCCAACTGGAATGAATGGAGTTAGTTTTAAAATTACATTTTTAAAACCTTGGTATCACACTCACGAGCTAATAAATAATCTGCAACCTTTTCCAGTCCACAATCAATATGTTATTCAATATTTATTTCCTAATTTCAAACAAATCTAAAGACAGGCAGCTCAGAAATGCCATCGTAGGACAAAACTGATGATAACAATGACATTTATTGACATTTCTGAAGCAGAAAGAGATTTAAATGAAGTTAAAATGCCTTTCCACAAATGACAAGGGTATAATGAAAAGCCAGTGAACACAATAAAATACACACTGCCAGCTGCATGTAGGTCAAAGATGGAATTTACATAAAAGTAGGATAACTTTCCTTTTGTGTTACTTTATGGTAGAGCTTGACAATGGCCTGATTGTTGATAGCCCCACAGCAATCATGTACTACTTTCTGCTGTCTGAAGGAGAAGGTTTTACCAGTAAAAAATATAATAAGAAATTCCTCTCCTCTGGTCAATATTGCAATATCCCCAAGGCATTTTGGGTATATAAGGCCTGATATTTAGAGGTGTTGAATGTGCACAAATCCAGCTGAAGTCTATGCGTGTTGTCATGTTCAGCACCTGTGAAAATACCTGCTGTGCTACAAGTCTGAAGGGAGGGGCTTCAAATGCACTTAATTTTGCAAACTTCTATTCATAAAGGAAGTGTGTATGAGGGAAGGGAACACCTATTAAATTTTGGGAGGTGTGCCCGCCCATATCTGAAGGCCCTTCCTCCAGCCTAAGAGGAGGGGCTACCAAACCTGGGGATCAAGCAATTATGAGGGACAATGAATGAAATAAAAGGGACAGGACTGAGGGTTGCAGGTTCAAAAGCAGAGATCCAGAAGGAGACACTGAGCAGAGAACCTCAGATAGCACTCAGTGCTCCTTGAAGGTGTCTAGAGAGCCAGCAGATGTGGCCCAGAGGAGCTCTGCCTGGATACATGATTGAAGGGAGGAGTGAAAATAGGCCCCACAGGTGTAGAGCACCTCCCTGTCCAGCATCCTCCTCCTGGTGGAATACATGGCCATCTTGGCAAGCACCAGGAGGAGGTTGATGAGGAGGTCTCGCGACTTCGTGGGCCCATGGATGAGTGTGCAAGTATCAGGAGGTGCAGGGAAAAGTGCAGACAGAACCTGAGGAGAAGGTTCTGGAGGAGCTGGAAAAAGGGGCTGCAATCTGGCACACTCCAGGTAGACATGCACCAGGGTCTTCCTAATGCCACAAAAGGGGAAGGTGTCGGGGGTGGTGGGTGGGATGACCATGCCAGGTACACAACCATACTCGTGGCTCCATGAAGGAGCTGCCAGCAGATATCCCTGGTGGACTGGAGACCAAGGTGGAATACAGGCTAGCCCACCAGGGTTCCTCACCCTCCACGGGTGGTAAAAGGACCTACCACTTGATGCCAGGAACATAGTGGGTGAGGAAATGGAATATCTGGAGCACTTGTGTGTACAGCTGTTCCTTAGGCATGGTTCAGAAACAAACCAGCTGGAAGTAATGTAGCTGGTTCAGGTTATGCAAGGAAGAGGGCTGGGGGGAGGGGGTGGGCTCATGGGGCAGGGGTCCAATAATAAGGTCTGGAGGGTGAGTGGGGAACACCCTCCTGCAGGACCCACTCAAGGAAGAATCAAGATGTGAATGATAAATGTGCCTGGGGGTTATGAGGGGTGGAGAGTCCCATGCACTGGCCAAGAGCCGGAGGATCCACCCAGTCCCCCTGGTCATAGTCCAGGAGGTCTCCAATTCTGGTGGTGCCTGCCAATCTCTGGCCCACTGAGGAGGACTCCGCCACCTGCATACAAAGTTGGGGTTTGTGTATCAGGGACTGCACGAGGAGATCTACCCCCTCAGCAACCACCATGGACCTGGTTGCCAAGACCAGCTTCCAGTTCTGGAGGAGGTCCTAGTAGAAGACCAGCAGCTCAGAGAGGTCTCATGGAAGACCCCTGAGGGCATATCAGAGCCCTCAGAGACAGTGGAGGGAGGCGTGTGCCAACATGCTTCAGACTGGACTCCTTGCACCATAAAGGAGTCTCTGCAGAGCCTGGAGGTGGAAGACATGGATCTGGCTGCGAAGGCAAAGCAGGCCCTGTCCCTCCTCCTCCAGTGGAAGAGTCAAAACTGCCTCACTGACCCAGTGCAGTCCTGGTCAAAAGAACTCTAGAGCTAACCTCTTGAGATTGGACAGGATACCTGGGGCCTGGCTCAGGGTATTGAGCTGGTGCCAGAGGAGGGAAGGGAACATGGGAACAGGCAGTACTGGGCGGGCCGGAGGGGATGAATAGTAAATGGAATAGGAAAATTGAGGAAAGCCAGGACACATCAGGGAATCCATAGACAGTGTCAGGGGATGATGTCCTGTAGCAGAAGAATAAGATGAAATCAATGGGGCTCTGTGTGGGTGAAGCAGTCTCTGCCTATGACTGGTAAATCAACAGGATCAACATTTCAGATTGTAAACTTTTCAGAGCAGGGACTGTCTCTCACTTTGTTTGTACAGCACCTACCACCAGACGGCCCAAATTAATAGTTTACCTGCATTGGAAAAAGTGGTATTGCCTGCTTTAGACTCTTTTGTCCACAGTTTGTACATGCTGTTGGTTAAAATGTTGATATGTTTGGACAGTGTCTTTTGAGAGCAGCAGCAGAACTCCAAACACAAAGCAAATTTAAATAAAGCCAGTTAGATTAACTGGTTTGGTAATGAAACATCATGCATATCTCTAGATCATACCACATGGTGATGTTACTGAGTGATGCAGTTCTATGGAAGTGCTACACTGCAATAACAATTCTACTCAGGAGAAAACCTTAAACTATAGTTCCTTTTGCCTGCCTTTTAATGGTTCAGCAAATACAAATTAAACATCTAGTGGCAAATTTCAGAAGACTTGTGTTTAGCCCTGGTTTTCATCTAATCTCAGTAAGCTTCTTATTTTATACTGCACAAGCACCTAGGAGCCCCAATCTTGAACTAAAACTCTGTGGGCATCTCTACAGTGTCCCACAATTGGGACTAAGGGGGTGTGAACTTCACTTCAGAGGACTACATTAGCGTACTCGGGACCTTTAAGTTCATGCCTGCAGCATCCACACGGAGAGTTACAGCACAGCACTCTCGTGCACACTGCTACTCACGTTCCCTGAATCTGAACTGCCAGGCAATGGAGGCAGATGGCCTAGTGGTGCAGGTGGATACAGAAAGACAGGGAATATAATGGTGCCTAGTACAAAGCCCATGGAAGTATGTGAAGCATTCCACTGATTTCTTGGGCCCTGGATCAGGCCCTTGATGAGCACACAATAGCTATTTCATTTGACTTAGCAAGCACTGTGCTGCCCATAGTTTGCTCCTTGCTTTGGGATATCAAATTCTGTTTTATTTGTATAAATAACCACATAGAACTGTACATGTGTAATTACTCCTTTGAGATATTCCAAAGCTTCAGAAATTACATCACTACACAAAGCCCTTATTGTATATATTTCTACAAGGCTGGTGCGCATACATAATATAGTAGTGTAAGAAATATGTTTATATTCTTGGGTACAGAGAAATAAAACATAGACTGCTGTGGTATAAATGATGGCTTTTGGAGGGTGCTCCCACTTGGTTAATTCTCCTTTTCCCTTTTTCCTATTATATAGTTGATGACTTGCTTTTAAGGCTGTTACTTTATATGCATTGTGTAAATACCACTAGGCTTCTGTGCACTTGTTGAGGTATTTTTACAAATAGGGAGCTCATAGTGCTAGCTTGTCTTTTGTTACGGTTTTTTAGTCATGCATTTCTTTTGCTATTTCAGTTTCCCTTATGCACTGCTTTTCTATTTTGCTATGATGAAAGCCATAATCTAACATAATTTAGACTGATTTTACATTTATAGTTACCATACCGCATTATACACTTTGTTGTCCAAAAAAGTTCCGAAGTAACACTGCAGTTGTAATACTAAATTCATAATACTGTACTTTCACTGTGCTGTTTTATGAGGCCATAATCTAGTTCCTGATTAGTACCTCAAAAAATAGCTAAAGCACCTCTGTTACTGTTATTTTACAAGTTAGTGCTTTGCTAAATCTTATTATTATATTTTATTGTTTGTTTTCACTCTGAATGTGGCTGGGTAAAGTTGTGATTAGAGGGCAAACATTCTTTGCCTGTTATGGAAACAACACTCTCCATTCACAGGCACAACTCCTGTTGACATTGGTACGAGTTCCTAGTATGGATTTAGGGCATGTTACTGTGGTGTTCAGTGATCGCCTAGCGCTTACGGTGTTTGAAAGAGATCTTCTTTATACTCTGACCAGTTCCAGCTGACTATGCATAAGAACATCATGAGCTTCTAAACTGCCTGGGAAGCTCAGCCATTAAAGGTACAGTCCCATATGGCCCAATCTGCTTCTGCCGCAAGACAGCAACCAGTGCTGCATTTGATGAGGCATGATTTTTTTATTTCTTTTTCTGGTCAACTATATTTTATAAGTTCTGCTGAATTTGAAAGCCTGCATTTAAAACTAGGTTGGAAGAATTAAGGGGAAAACTTTAAAAATGGGTTCTGAAAGTTGGCCGTCTAATTCCATGTATAGGTACCTAAATAAATGGGCTTGTTTCATATAGTGCTATGCCCCTCTAGCTTTTTTTTTATTATAGGCTTTGGCCACCCAGAGTTGAAAATTTTGACCCAAGAAACTTTTACTGACATAGGCCAACATTTTCAAAATTGACCACTGTTTTTAGGCAACCAACTTGAGAGCAACAGTCATTAGTACATCCCATTTGTAAAACAGTGGTTGTTTGGTAATCTGAGGTGAGGTAGCTTTTAAAGGAGTGGATTACTGCAACCTAACTTTGGCACTTTCCATAGAAAACAGAATGAGCTGAAAAGGCCTAAGTTATGTATCTATTTTTATTATGCAGGGCAAACCGAGTTTTCTGTATTCTTTTTCCAGTATTAAGATGCCCTCACCTTTAGAAACAGAGGCAGTCCTGAGGAAAAGAGACTGAACATTTTAATGAGTGAGCTGGATGCACCTCCAGTGATGCAGGAAGGTGTGAATTGGGCCAGTGTGCCTAGGGGAAGGCTGCCCCCAGGAGGAATTCTCCCCGGGCGAGTGAAGACAGTCTTTCTGACATTGAGCTCTCTGGAGGGCTTTCCATCAGGGAAAGGCAGCTTTAGTTTATGGCTGGATCTCTGTGGAAGGCTGGCCAGCAGATGAACTGAATCCCCACCCACCACTCCTTGGTCCTTCCCAACCTGCCTTGGGCCCTCTGCCTGAGCAGAGGCACAGCTTTGTTCTACTGTGACCTTCCACTAGAAAGACTTTTAACTGCAGGACTCCTGCAGGCCTGCGATATGTTGGTGGAAGCCAATGTGTCCAGTACCAAATGGATCCCAGAGGCTTTCACTCTTCTCCTTGTAACTAAGATATCTGTTATCCTATACAAACCTTTTGCTTCTTTTTCAGCAATGCATTTCTATCTAGTCATGTTCCTTCTATGGTATCTGGCCTTTTACATGGTATAATAAAACTTAAATATGTATACATATAAATATAATCCTCTTAGACTGCACTTTTTAATGGCCTTTGCTCAGGGTGACTCCTGAATGCCCATTAACACAGCACATCCATTATGGATCGATCTTTTTGCTCTTCCATAACCTGACAGACAACAGAGTGTTTGAATTGCAGTTCCAATACCTCAGGGAGTCCCTTGATTTGTTTATTACAAGCCAAGGGGAGTTGCCCTGCTGTGGTGTAACCTTGGATGTCTTTTACAGATTCCAAGCTACAACATAAGGGTGATCCCTGAATAGATACTGA
This sequence comes from Gopherus flavomarginatus, assembly GCF_025201925.1. Classification (NCBI taxonomy): domain Eukaryota; kingdom Metazoa; phylum Chordata; order Testudines; family Testudinidae; genus Gopherus; species Gopherus flavomarginatus. Next base: position 181,804,348 of record NC_066617.1, on the reverse strand, counting down.
TTTGATTTGAGGAAAGAACTCTAAGATGCTACTTTTATCAATAGTTTTCTACATCAGCTCCTTTCCTCATTACAAACCTATTGTCAGTCCTTTGCCTTCATAAATTTTGCCCACCTCCCATTTCTACAGTTGGTTATCTACTCTCACTACCTTTGAAAATCGGATTATGGGGCCCAGCAACTCTGGAAGTTGCTCTCCTGGACCCAGGCTGCCGTCGAATTCAGTTCTATATGCGCTGATCTAGGCATTTCAGAGTACGTTAGCCATCTTAAAGCACACACTGTCTGAATTCCCCAGAGACGAGGGGAACCTCAGGGAGAGGTTAACAGAGGTGCTGGGTTTCATAATCATTAAATATACATTGAGGGAGCCAGGAGTCTTGGAAGAGTTGGATGCGGGTGTGAAGGAAGCAAGAAAGGTAAGCGTGTGGGAGAGAAAAGATTCAGGTAGTTTTGCATGATTGCATGTGTAGGAATTGGGAGTCTATTGGAGTATCATGCAAAAGGAGACATGGCCCTACTCAGAGCCGAGAAGATGGAGGATGGGTCAGCTTTATCTTTTCTACACTGGTTCCTTCATCCCTACTGTATAAAAGTGCTGCTAACTCTAGTTCCCAGAAGTTTACTTTTCTTTCAAAGTGCAGAAAATGATAGGGAAAAAAACCTGATTGCCTCTCAATCAATAGTTTAGAGTGGGATAGGGAGGGAATGCAGCTGGAACTCATTAATCTGCCAGGCCTAGCTGCCAGGTAATACAGGAGGAATGAAAGAGAGGCCATTTGTGAAGGGAAGAGAACAGACTCCACACAAAAAGAGACTTTATTTTCTTGCTTAGACCAAAAGACTTTTATTCATAAACAAAATACCTTGTTTATGCCCCACAAATGGGAGAACTAAAAGCGTCTACTCTTTTGCTGCTGTTGTTCTGGGAGCATACAACTTACACTACTGGAGAGGGTAGGGGTAGCATGTGACAGGAATTTTAAAGTCCTGAATTCTAACATGGCAATCAATGGGTCTTGAAGTCAATGGGACTACTTGCATGTTTAAAACTATGCACGTAATGTAAATCTTTGCAGGATTGTGGCCATACATGATGGGAGGAATGTGGGTCTGGAAGAATGTCAGTCTGAATCTAGACTCTCATGTAAAACCATATGAAGGTATAGAAGCACCCCCATGCTGCTTCTTCTCTCTCCTTGGGACAGATCCTGCCACTCTCCTCCCACGTGGGAGGTGGGTCACAGCCTGGGGATTGGGCAGCCAAGGCCTCTATGTCATAGAGTACATAGGGCCCTGGATTGTTTTAATTCCTCCTGCCTGTAACCTGAACCCTTGGCTAACTTTGTTTAGGCTTATAGCCTCTGCATGGTTATTTATGTATTTAGATTTTTACAATCTGCTTTATATGTTCATATAAATTAAAAAATGAAATCCTCACTGAGACTGGGGAAATGTGTGCAGTTGCTTAAAACACCATCTGAATCCTTTGCTTAAAACAAAGGAAATAAGGAAAACATTTTTTCCCAATGAATTGCCCATCTATCATCCTATCATTAACCTTCCCATTGTGGGGAAAGATTATGGAGAAAGCGGTGGCACTTCGGTTACTTTATCTCTTTAATCATGTCCCTTTTGAGAAATGTCAGTTTTTTTCTCACCTGAGCATAGCAGTGAGATAACCCCACTTCCTATTAACAATGACAGAGGTACCTTGTGTCAACTGGTTTCATAGATCTCTCTCTCTGCTTCCTTTTGGCATTGTACATCATGGAGCCCTTGTAAGAGCACCTCAAGGATATACAGTAGTTGGCTGTCTAGCTGTGTCCTTTGAGGCATTTAAATCTTTGATTTCAAACTCCAGACTCCACTGTAGGTTATGTGAAGAATCAGATAACACCAGAGGGATGAATGGATGAATGTACCAATCTCAGGGATGACATATTGGCATCCATTCCCTGTGGCATATAAAAGAGGCCTGCAATATTTTATAGTTAGTCCATTGCACAAAGGAATTCAATTTTGCAGTTACTGCAGTCTTCCAACCAGAGCCACCTTTTAGCATTTTGGAGTGGGCCGGAAAAATAATTTTCTGCTCCCCTCACGGCCCTAAATTTTCAAATTCAAAATACACCTCCCCACTGTGATTACACTACTAAGCGCAGTCCTGGCCTTAGAATTTTGTGGAGAGTCAGACACATTGTTCTTTAGAGCCATTCTAATTTAATCAACTTTCTATTAAAAAAGGAAGAAGTCTGAATTCTCATTAAACTGTTCTAGTGCAGGAGAATTCTGGAGCAGCTATTTGTGTTGGGCTCTCTACATAGCTACCTGTGATGGCATAGTCAGGCTTTTAAAGGCAGTACTGCATAGTGGTCAGCTTGGCCTCTTAACAGTTTGAAAGACCTAGTGGCTAAAAGTATGTGTGTGTGTGTCTCTCTCTCTCTCTTTCACACATACACACACAAAACCTGAAGGCAATATACATAGAGAGAAAGTGGGAATAATGACGTATGGGAGGAAATCCTGTCACTATATCTTTAAAGACTCCAGGGCCAGAATCCTAGCACAGAGGATGGGGCAGGGCTCCCCTCTTGTCCAGTGTATTGGTGATGAGCTGGGAGAAAGAGGTCAGTATAAATACTGCCTCTGTTCCTTGCAGCAGCCAGGGCAGATACTAGGAGATGCCTGCCTGCTGGACCTTCCTAGTCTCAAGATTAATTGAGGAAAAGAGGGCCATCTGAGGGAGAAGCTGATTATGTCCTATGCGACAGCTAACTAAATTATAACCCAGCCCCAAAGAGAAGAGCTGTTTTAGCAGGGACGCCTGGGATAGATCCATTGTTGGCAGGGGAACAGCTGCAAAGCTTTCTAGGCAGTGGAGAAGCTTGAGGCCTTGATTGCACCGGACTCAGATTTGTTGTTTTGGGGACTCCTGTTTTCTCAAGGCTTTGAGGTAAGCACCTTTAACTCATTGTTCAAGTGCTGTGCTCCTCTTAGAATGCTGTATTAAATGGAGATACTGGCTTTTACTTGACTGGGCTGTTAGTAACCTCATTGTTACTTCATTAAAGAGAAGGTTACGGCTATGCTTTGCCCCAAAGGGGTGTGCTGAAGAGGCTTACACTGTTACACTATCAACATTTAAAACACATTTTCAAAATTCACTGGAGGTTTGGAGGCTGCTAGCACTTTCCAGCTGGCAGAGGGCTGTGTATTTCCCCATCTGTTTAACTATAAAATCCATATTGGCCAACAATATCAATAGAAAGGCTCAAAATAGCCATCCCACCTTTTACTCCAAACATAAAACTTTAGGACATGTGCTGGGAAGGTGCAATAAAAGCAGTTAACACAAATAAATTAATATACTAATCTGTTTTGTGTCTTACTGTATCCCTTTTCCATGTCTTTATTCCTTTTTCATAATACCATGTCAGACCAATTCTGTTCATCCCAATGCTATTACTTTTGTCTTATTTCTGTCCATTGTGGTGGTGGTTTCTGTTGGCTTTCTTACTGCCAGATTCTGCCACCTTTACTCATACTATGTAGTACTATACTCATTGGTTTCAGTCAGAACACAGTGTACACTTAAGGAACCAATCAGAGTGAGTACAAAAGTGGCAAAATCTGGCCATGAACACTTAAGTTGCCTGTGGATAGTACTGGAATCTTCTCTGCTCTGTAAAATACTAAGCATGCTATTGGGACCCAAAAATAAATAACTACTCTAGTGGTAGTGAGGTCTGATGGTGGTCCTAGCACCATTTATGTTAGGCAATGCTACTTATAAAATTGGGTAAAAGTGATTTTGCTGGTCTCTTTTGGCATCAATTCAGCAGTTTGGGATTTAAGCACATGCTTAATCCCCATTGTTATTTCTGGATGGGCAGACAACTGTAAAGCATTTCTGAGACCTGACTTATTTTACAGGCGATAAGATTACCCCTTTTCTCTTAGGGTGAAATCTTGGCCCTGTCATGGTCAGCACTGTGGAGTGGGTTGGGGTAAACTTCTGTGCCCATGGAGGGTTAGATTGTCCTTTACCACCCTGTCAGAAGGGGTCATGATATGGCCTTTTGTTAGTAAAGAACTGCATACAAGAAAAGAGGGTGGGGAGAATGGCAATTTTAAAGAAACCATGTCACAGAATCCTAAGTTAATTATAGAATATAGAGAAGCTATTCCATGTGCACAGGTAAACAGAGCAGTGACCTGCTCTGCCATTACAATGTCCATTACAACCAGAAGTGACATAATGAGCTGCTTCATATGCTCGGAGTAAAAAACCTGAAACAGATTCCAAATACATACCCTGGTGAAGTCAAAGTAAGATCTTGGCACTGAGGTGCTGAAGGAAAAAGCAAATATGTGTTAGCAGTCCAGTAAACATACAGAAACTAGCTGCACATTCTTAAAGGCCAAGAAAGGATACATGTTCAGATTTATTTTTATGGGAATAATGGTGTTTTCCTTCCCCTAAGAAGAAAACATATGTGCAAATTGTATCCGTCTAAGATATCAAACAAAACAGAATCCTCTGAAAGAGATTCTCATTGGTAGGTATCAGAAAGTGGGGCAGTAACACAGGAATTGTCGGTAAGAGTAAGAACAGAAGAGGAATTCAGCAGCTTTTGTCTCCCATGGTCTCTTCGTTATTTTTTCACTCTCTGCAAAACTGGTATTTGATCAACTGTGGGGCAACTTCCCAGTCTCTAGCACAAATGAGCAAGGATGATGGAAATGTGGATGGAAGTGTCATAGAGAATCAGGAAGATATTGAAAGCAGTGAACAGGTAAAGATGACCTACCTAATAACAAGAACTGGCTTGGAGTCAGCTATGGTTGGCTGTTATAACTATGTGAGGCCTTCTATAAAAGAAAAGTCTGGAGTAATCTGGAGATAGCCCTTTCATTTCTTGCTGTTGCTCAGAGCTTTCAGAAGTGTTGCAGTTGCTTTTTATCGAAGTGATGCTTTAAGGCATCACATCTTTGGTAGCTCTACTGCTCTGTTGCAGATTACTTGATGTGCTGAGTTCTGGTTTAATCATTAATCATTGACTGACTGCAAGCAAGGTAGGTCATCGTATTCTCTTGCCCTCCAAAAGCTGAGGCTGCTCTCCACTGTGTGTGATGCAGGGAATTTGGACTCCTTCATAAGGGGACTTTCCAACAGTTCAGCACTAAAAAGGCTTAAAATGGACTGAAAGCAATATGCAAAGTTTCCATTCCCTGTTTGACTACCCACTCCCTTTTAAATTCCTTCCTGTTCTCCCTGGTGTACTTCAAATTCTGTCACCACAATCAATACATTTGCAGATGATGAGGAGGCTTCTGGCATCCATGCTATCTGCTCTGTGTTGCACAATCATAAGTTTGGCAGACACTCCACTTAACCAAAGTGTTGAAAAGCAACTCCCACGGTTGATTGAATGATACCCTCCTTCTCTCCTAAAGGGAGGTATTACTGATGTTAGACCCCAGTTCAGCAAAGCAGGTATGGGCAAGGATGTAGGTGTCTCTTTCTATTCAGCAAAACACTTAAGGATGCACTAAACTTTGTGCTTACCTGCTTTGCTGAATGGGGCTGAATTGAAGTCTTTAGAAGGGAGAATGTTGTGCAAGGATGACCAGACAATAAGTGTGGAAAAATCGGGACAGGGTGGGGGGCCAATAGGCGCCGAGATAATACAATCCCCCAAATATTGGGACTGTTCCTATAAAATCAGGACATCTGGTCACCCTACTTGTGCTTCAACATACTGAAAGGTTACTGAGCAATCAATACATTTGTGTTGGAAGTTGGAACAAATGCCAGGAGTGCATGTGCTATTATTGTGCTAATGTTTGAAACATGGGACCTACAAAATTTGTTTAATGTGTGAGTCCACAAGGCCAGTTAGAGCACAGCATGCTAATGCACTGTAGAAGTACAGGTTGCCATGCACTAACTTACCTTCTAGACAAGTCCTGAGCTGTATCAGGCCATTACAGCACAGTGTTTGTAACCAAATGCAAACTACCTCTTGTGTGGAGCAGCACAGTAAGCAGTCAGTTCGGTGGGTCAGCGCCCCTGTAAACAATCACTTTAGCAAATGGAGAGTGCTGCTGTGGGATAGGAGTGAGGAGACTAAATCTTTGCTCCTGCTTATTCATAAAAGAGCATGTGCACAGATGTTTGTTTTGTGTTGTGGCCCCTCTGAACTGTCTAGAGGTCTGGAAATTACTAGTCTGGGTCCTAGAGCCAAGATTATCTCATCATTCTTTAAACACTGGGAATCCATCTACAAGGCTTCAAAATCATTTATTGGGTGTTTATGCCTGGAGTTATTTCAATATGAGCTGGATTAGAAATTTAATTAGCTAAAATAATAGTTCTTCTAGCACTGTATAGAAATGCATGCGCAAGTGAGAAACAGGAGGATTAAGAGTGCACATTCCTATTAGCCAATGTGCATAAAGGGAAAAAAAATTGTAACTAGGTTGTAATGTGATGTCTATATATCTGGTTTCACCAAGGTCTAAACGTGCTTTGTTAAAATAGAACTCCACAGTAGAGGAAATGGATGACAAATTTTATTTTAATTTATAAACATGAATATGAAGAAAATAATAAAATGACAAGTGTCTGTCAGGAGAATTCTATTAGATGATGAAATTAGGTGGCCAATTTTATAATAGGAAAACCTCTTCAATTCAAAATTAGGATACAGACTTTGTGACATTCACATGTATCTTTTTTCCTCCTATCTGTCTTTCTGTCCAGAATAATACACAACCTTTGAAGGTGAATCTTGCCTCTCACTGGTTTTATGCTTATGTAACCCCATTGAATTAAGTTGAGTTACTGCTGCTTCATAATGGTTCCTGTGAGAGGTGACTCAGACCCTGTGTTCTTAAATAACATCTTATATCCTTTGTGGAGTACATTATTAATATTTGTACATGATATAGTGTTGGTGCTATGCAAATAAAACAATTATAACAAAGAAGTTCTATCAGGAGATGCTGATTACTTTACATGAGCTGTTTTTCTTTTATGTTACCCATTAGCAGGCTGCCACCAACCAACATCCTCTTCCTTTCCCTCTAGTATTCTTAGATGAGATCAGAGCTTACTTGAGTGGGTGAAACATCTCAAGACAATAGTTTCAGGTTGACTGCATTTTTTTTGGCAAATAAGCTACTTGCAAATCTTATACCAATTTGCTGAATAGTTTTGGTTAGACAGTGTTTTGGGATAGATTCACAAGGGACCTCTAGTACCATTCACAAAATGACCCCAGAAGGGAGTGATGGTACCTGTCTTATAAATATAACTTCATAGAGTCCAAAGCCAGAAAGGACAATTGTGATCATCTAGTCTGGCCTCCTATGTAACACAGGATACAGAACTTCCCCAAAATAATTCTTAGAGCAGATCTTTTTAGGAAAAAGAAAATCCAATCTTGACTTTAAAATTGCCTGTGATGGAGAATCCGCCATGACCTTCGGTAAATTGTTCCAGTGGCTAATTAATCACACTTAAAAACATATGCCTTTTTTTCCAGGAGATGCAAGAGACCTGGGTATTCAAGTATTCTTTCTCAGTCTCTCCTGTTGAAGTGGTTCCATTTCATATAAAATATTTGACTAGTCCTGTGAAGTAGGATGTGAGCTTGGGTCTCCCATCTCTCATATGGGTGGCCTAACCACCGTATTGAAGAATCATATTCTCTCTCCCACTACAGCCTCACCAGGATGAAGTATTTATGTAAAGCACAACAGCTTCAACAACAAAAACCTGCCCCACAATGCCACATAGTCCTATGGTTAGGGTCTTGTCTTAGGAGACGGGAGAGCCAAATGCCAATCCTTGCTCTACATTAGGCAGAGGGAGGAATTAGACCTGGTTTTCCCACATTCTCAGTGAGTGCCCACTGGGCTAAAAATTTCAGTAAGGAGTGCACCTTATATACCTCTTCCTCCAGCCATTTTGTGAACTGAGCCCTTTAAATATGACCAGAAACAAAACACTTCTGGTCAAATAACAAAAGTTCCACCAAAAATGGACTTTTTTATTGTTGTTCTCTAAAATGTTTGGAAATTTTCCAATTGTTTGACCTAAACCAAACTTGTTTTGGAACTGCCAGTGAATAGAAAAATTTTTTTGTTCAGCTTTAATCTCAATGCTTCCTCTTATCTACTTCAAGGTCTCTGCACAGGAGCTACAGTACCACATACTCCCCATCTGTGTTCCCCAGCAGGATGGCTGTGGGGGTGGGAAGGAGAGTGCAAGCACAGGGCAGTGGCAGCTTCTCCTTTCTCTCACCAGGTGTGTTCCATGAGCTGCCTTCCGTGACTTCTTGTCGCCACTTGGCTGCTGAGTCCTGGCCCAGGATAGGGCCAGACCTGCCAAGAGCTCTGCACCATGTGACAGCTTGGTGAAATGTTGCTTTGTGGAGAGGGGATGAAGTGCACCTGTCAACAAAATAAAAACATAGAAATTGCCATACCGGATCAGATCAATGGTCCATCTAGTCCAGTATTCTGTCCCTGACAGTTGCCAGCAGCAGATGCTGCAGAGGAAGAAGCAAGCAGTTATGGGCTATTCTGCCTCCAAGGAAAGTGCCCGACCCCCAGCTGTGACAAGTTGGCTTATGTCCTGAAGTTTGAGGTTTTATGTCCCTTACAAAATGCTGCTTGTTGTTTTTAATATTTAAATGTTGTTGTTGTTCGTGTGCATATTTGATCTTCTTATTGAAACATGCTAAGTACAGTCCTGGCTGTTTTATAAATAACATTTTTCCCCAAGGAGTCTTGCAACTTGTATTGTAGTGGAAATTTCTCCACTGTATTTGAAGGATTTACTTGCATGAAGAAATATATGGTCTTTTAGCAGCCTTAGTTCTAAAGGGATTGAAAGCCCAGGGAATTTGCTCCACTGCCATGTGTGATCCCTGGCTGTGTTTACTACCTTCTCAGGTAGGTCATCTTGTTGTACCAATTATATTAGACCAGTAAAAACCAGCAGGATCTTATTAAAGGGGACAAGGCAAAGATGCCACATTTATTATGATAACAATTTATGACTAATAATTTTTATACACACACATTATACCCGCACACACACATTATACCTAATACCTATACACACACACATTCACACACACACCCCCACATTCATCAGGTGTTCTGCAGCTGCTGCATAGTTACCAGTCCTGAAGATAGCTTAAGTTCATGGCTTGATTTTGCAGCTTGGGTTCGTAGCTTGTGGCAGCTAATTGGCCAGGAAAGCTGGGCACGAGGCTGAGCTGGATCTCTGTTGGGCAGGCACCGATGTTCTTCCATGTTGGCAGCAGAATGTTACCCAGAGTCTCTTATCTCACCCTTCTTTTTTATAGGCTTTTAGTTTGGATTCAAAGTCTATAGGTCTTGCTGTGTCACGCTGCCTCTGGGTTTAGATTGATCACCCATCAACTGCAGGCTTGACTTTCAGCCTTGGACCTGGCTTTGATCTTCCTTCTGTTGTCCTTTTCTTTTTAGGGTGGATGCTTCTTACTTTGTTTAGGGCTGTTGTCTAGGTCTTCAGCCGTTGGTATTTGAACTTTATCTCATCAGGACAGGCTGGGGCTGGAGGTTGATTCCATCATTCAGACATACCTCATTCACACATTTAAACTAAACTAATAAGATTACAGCAGGGTTTGCAAAAATGAAGGTTGGAGGAAGCTTTTACAAAATGGAGTGAGTGTTTTAAAATGGGGTTTGAATTACAATATGGAACAGAAGTTACAGTGTAGGCAAGTGTAGTGAATGGTGAACAGAAGTTACATTAATAAAGTGAACGATTAAAAACAATTTCATTTATCAGTTCTACATTGTCCCCCTTTTAACCCTTCAATCCAGGGGCATTGAATGGGTCACACTTTATGTAATTGTTTTAAGGCAGAACCAACATAACAGTTAGGATTACTAATAGGTTGACACTGTAGGGCAAGGTGATCTGTTGCAAACAAACAAATAATTATAACTAGGTGAATATAACTAAACCTATTACAATTGACTAAACACCAGATATAACCTACACATAAATGAAAACAATTATAGTTATAATAATTGGGAATACAATAAAACCATTACAATCATTGGGTACATTGACAAATAAAATGAGGACCAAGTTTGATGCAGCTATAGCCATCAAATAATAAAAGTTACTGAAGTAAGGACCTTTTTAAGCGCACACAGCAAATAAGATTTTGTAGGAGGACCACAGTTGTCATGCAAGGTTAAGCTGATTTAGACTTAAACTAACATTTTGTTGCTAAAATGTTGCAGAATCCTCTATTTTAAACAGTTGTTTTCAAGAGGTTTCTGGGGACCTGAAAGATGGGGCCTTACAATTATGGGCCAAGGTTTTACAAGTTATGAGGGCCCAAGAACTACCCTTTACGGCTTGGGGGAGTAGAACCAGAGTGCATAGAGGAAAGTGTGAAATTAACAATATAAGCAAATGTAACTAACAATACAAATGTATCAATAACAAACATTAACAACAAAATGACTATTAGAGAACCTAACAAAAAATAAACCTGATGCACTGGGGACCAAAGTTGTTTTTTTTTTGGACACAAGTGGTGATTGCTAAGTTGGATGGACTTGGGGGAAGTAGAGAGAGGAAAAGACATTTGTCCTGTTTAGTGTAGTATTTCTTTTTTTCTTTTCCTGGACCCAATGCTAGCACAGGACACCACTAGAGACAGACACAGAACATGCAACTCAGAACATGCAACACAGACTTTGTTGCGACACTATAACCATGGTATTTTATAACTCTTCAGCTGGTACCAGCTCTCCTGATGTTCTGGTTCAGAGCCTGAAAAATAGAAGCTTAGAAACAAATTAGCACAGTGCTTCCACATGGCAGACCCTGCTCAGTCTTTGCCACAGTGTGTTTGGTACTTGGGGCTGCACAAATGCTAATTGGGTGGTTCATTTCTTTGTGACTTTAGATTTTTTTTTTCATTTTAAAGTTCCCAGACACTTTGCCATGGCCTGGAGGTCTGAGGCAGAAGCAGGCACTGTTGTTACTGTTGCAATGGCATTTTGGCCCTGGAGGAGGAATCTACCCAAATATTCCCCTTTCCACTCTCCAGAGGGGTCCCAAAAATTTACCCCTTCTGGGGTCTCAAATGTTCCCTTTTTTTTCCTTCTTCTTTTTACAGGCTGTTAGGTGGAGGTAGCTGTTATTACAAGCCTCCCACAGCAGCCAGATCCCTGCAGCGTCTCTTTTTGTTGCATTTGGGGGTTTACATATGAGGATATATTGGGCCAACCTATCCTCTAGGTCCGAAATGGTGCAGATATCTGCAAGGGCTTGTTCAGTCCAAGGACTGTGCCCATATCTTTGAAGGATTTGTTGTAAAGGCGTTATCTCTTTTATAAAAGATGAGGTAGAAGCTACTTTTGACTTCATTTCTTCCTCTAGGACTGTTTTCCCTTGCCTTTTCTTAAACATTTTTAATTTTGTTCAGCAAGCAGCACTGTCTGGTCCCTGAGACCCTCTTGTTGCCCCTGATTTGATTTTTTTTCTTTCTGCTACCTCTTCGGAGGCCAGCAGGTTTTGTTAACAAATTTATTTATATATATATATATATATATATATATATATATATATATATATATATATATATATATATATATATATATATATATATATATATATATATATATATATATTATTTTTCTACTACCTCTTCAGAGGCCAGCAGATTTTGTTAACAATTTTATGTTTTCTGCTACCTACGCAGAGGCCAGCAGGTTTTGTTAACAATTTTAAGAGCTCTTTATTTTCCTGCTACCCACACGAGGGCCAGCAGGTTTTGGTTAACCAAGAATAGAACCGTGCTCTGTAGAGCTGGTTGTGTGCACACAGATTGGTTTACAATAAGTGAGGCAAAAATACCAATAATCCCCCTTTCGCTATTCTCCACCAAAATGTTGTACCAATTATATTAGACCAGTAAAAACCAGCAGGATCTTATTAAAGGGGACAAGGCAAAGATGCCACATTTATTATGATAACAATTTATGACTAATAACTAATATCTTAATTCTTATACACAAACATTATACCTAATACCTATACACACACACACACACACACATTCACATTATACCTAATATCTATACACACACACATACACACATTCACACACACACCCCCACATTCATCAGGTGTTCTGCAGCTGCTGCATAGTTACCAGTCCTGAAGATAGCTTAAGTTCATGGCTTGATTTTGCAGCATGGGTTCATAGCTTGTGGCAGCTAACTGGCCAGGAAAGCTGGGCACAAGGCTGAGCTGGATCTCTGTTGGGCAGGCACCGATGTTCTTCCATGTTGGCAGCAGAATGTTACCCAGAGTCTCTCATCTCACCCTTCTTTTTATAGGCTTTTAGTTTGGATTCAAAGGCCATGGCTACACTAGAGAGTTGCAGCGCTGGTGAGGGGGTTACAGCGCTGCAACTTAGGATGTGGCCACACTTGCAAAGTATGGCCAGCGCTGCAGCTCCCTGGTTGCAGCGCTGGCTGTACACCTGGTCGAGCCTCGGGTGTAGGGATTCCAGCAATGGTGATCCAGCGGTGGTCAGCAAGTGTGGATACCCACCAGCGCTTTTACTGACCTCTGGGGTATAAGGAGGTATCCCAGCATACCTTATAAGCCTCTCTGGTAATCATGCACACACCACTGCCCTGGGCTCAGCTGACCCCACCTTTAAATGCCCCAGGAATTTAAAAAATCCCTTTCCTGTTTGCTCAGCCAGGTGTGGAGTGCAATCAATCAATCAATCAATCAGCGACCATGCCTCCATGCCCCAAACGAGCCCCAGCGTGGAACAATTCCGAGCTGCAGGACCCCATCAGTGTTTGGGGTGAGGAAGCTGTGTAAGCACAGCTGTGCTCCAGCCGGAGAAATTATGATACCTATGGGCAGATATCACAGTCCTTGCTGAGAAGGGGCCATGAACGGGACGCGTTGCAGTGCAGGGTAAAAATAAAAGAGCTGCGGAGTGCTTACTGCAAAGCCCGTGAGGGAAATCGCCGCTCAGGAGCTGTCCCCACAACCTGCCGTTTTTACAAGGACCTGGATGCCATACTTGGGTGTGACCCCACTGCCAATCCTAGGAACACGATGGAGAGTTCAGAGCAGGGAGAAGTGGGGGAGGGTGTAGAGGAAGCCGAGAGTCAGGCTACTGTGGTGGAGGGAGACACCCCGGAGTCCCAGGAGGCATGCAGCCAGGAGCTCTTCTCAAGCCAGGAGGAGGCTAGCCAGTCACAGCAGCTGGAAGTTGCTGGTGAAGAAGAAGCAGAGGAGCGTGCTCGGGGTAAGCAGATTTTTATGTTTTGGGGGAGGACGGTTGGGGTTATGGCTGCCTGCATGCATGCCTAAACGTGGAATAGCCCATTGATTTGCTCTATCACGTCTCTGTAATCTGCCTCGGTAATCTCTTGAAAAGTTGCAGCCAGAGCGTGGGCAATGCGCTTTCGCAAGTTTATAGAGAGAGCCACCGTGGTGCTTGTCCCGGTCAGGCTAACTCGTCCGATCCACTGTGCAGCGAGGGGTGGGGGAACCATGGCTGCACAGAGGCAAGCTGCATAGGGGCCAGGGCGGTATCCACATTGCTGTAGAAGACCCTCCCTCTCTTCCCAGGTAACACGCAGCAGTGATATATCTGGCAGTAGGAAACCCTGTTGAGAATTTAGGGATACTTGAGTGCAGGGCGACAGGTTCGCGGTCCCCCCCCAGCCCCGCGGTGCGTTCCAGTCTCCCCACCCCCTTCCAGCATGTAGCCAGCCCCGCGGTGCGCTCCGGTCTCCCCCCCTCCTTTCCAGCAGGCAGCCAGCCCCGCGGTGCGCTCCGATCTCCCCCGCTCCCCTTTCCAGCAGGCAGCCAGCCCCGCGGTGCGCTCCGATCTCCCCCGCTCCCCTTTCCAGCAGGCAGCCAGCCCCGCGGTGCGCTCCGATCTCCCCCGCTCCCCTTTCCAGCAGGCAGCCAGCCCCGTGGTGCGCTCCGGTCTCCCCCGCTCCCCTTTCCAGCAGGCAGGCAGCCCTGCGGTGCGCTCCGGTCTCCCCCTCCCTTTTCCAGCAGGCAGCCAGCCCAGCGGTGCGTTTCCCCCCCCACCACCAGCAGGCCGGCAGTTCCGCGGACCGCCCCCCCCCCCCGCCAGCAGCTCGCCACCTTCATGTTCCCTACTGTCCCCTGTGCAGGCCACCAGCTACCTCCTGTACCCAGTGCAGATAAACCCCAGTGAGCCATCAGTTAGTTCCCCCTCCCAGGTGAAGTCGGGGCAGAAACACGCACCCCATTGCTCGCCATGCCTTCGCTTCCCTGGCCTCTCTGTGTTATGTTAGGTATGTGGGAATGATGCTACGGAAAGTCTACAAACTCCTTCACTGTGTGATAATAAACAATGTAGCCTCTATGTATTACATGTTTCTATCTATGTTTTTTTTTAGTGACCTTGACTAATGCAGTTGGATCACTGCCCTCATGTCGCTTGCAGAACTTGAGAAAAAATCCAAGAAAATCAAAAGAGGAGTTGATCTAAGCAGTAATGAGTCACTACAACAGAGAAAGTAGGAAGACGCAGGAATGGAGAGAGAAAATGTATGAGTGGAGGCAAACAGAAAGCAGGAGAAAGGAATTGGCTACCAAAAAAACCTCAAAGCACCTGATAAGCCTCCTGGCTCACCAAACTGACTCTTTTGAGTCTCTCGTAGCCATGCAGGCAGATCTGTACCGTGGTAACCCACACCCCTCCCAAAGCTCTCTTTCTTGTTCCCCAGTATTTGCACAAAACACCTTTCTCCAGCAGCCAGTTTCTTATTACCCCCAGCTGCCCCCAACACCTGTACAATCACCTACCAGACCTGATAACTACAATTCTTACCCTGTGCACTCCACCCCGTGCACTCCACCCCATTACTCTGCAGCATAGTAATCCTGAAGTGCAGCAGACATTGAACAGTAATCCAAACAGGACATATTCAAACCTCTGATTGTACAGTCCACCACCCTAACCCCCCTGGCCTTTTATGTACTGTACTTTGAATAAAGGATTTTATGGCTTTTACAATATGTTTTATTATTGCAGGAAGTGGTAAATATTGTGCCCCAAGGTAGAAAGGAGCACAGCAAAGGCAACAAACATTACTGTTGGCTCTCAGCATCAAATTGCTCCCTTAAGGCATCCCTAATCCTTGAAGCCCTTTCCTGGGCCTCTCTAGTAGCCCTGCTCTCTGGCTGTGCAAATTCATCCTCTAGGCATCGATCCTCGGAGGTCCATTCCTCACTGAATCTTTCACCCTTCCCGTCACAAATATTATGGAGGCTACAGCACGCGGATATAATAGCAGAGATGCTGCTTTCCCCCAAATCTAGCTTCCCATAAAGACACCTCCAGCGCCCTTTTAAACGGCCAAAAGCACACTCCACAATCATTCTGCACTGGCTCAGCCTGTAGTTGAACCGGTCCTTGCTCCTGTCAAGCTTCCCTGTATACGGTTTCATGAGCCATGGCATTAAGGGGTAAGCGGGGTCTCCAAGGATCACAGTGGGCATTTCGACGTCCCCTACTGTGATCTTGCGGTCTGGGAAAAAAGTCCCGGCCCTCAGCTTCCTGAACAGGGCACTGTTCCGAAAGATGCGTGCATCATGCACCTTTCCAGGCCATCCTGAGTAAATGTCAGTGAAACGCCCACGGTGATCCACAAGCGCTTGCAGAACCACGGAGAAATACCCCTTGCGATTAACGTACTCTGATGCCAGGTGGGGTGGTGACAGAATAGGAATATGCATCCCATCTATTGCCCCTCCACAGTTAGGGAAACCCATTTGTGCAAAGCCATCCACAATGTCCTGCACGTTCCCCAGAGTCACAGTTCTTCTTAGCAGGGTGCGATTAATGGCCCTGCAAACTTGCATCAGCACCATTCCAACCGTGGACTTTCCCACTCCAAACTGGTTCGCCACTGATCGGTAGCTGTCTGGAGTTGCCAGCCTCCAGATTGCAATAGCCACCCGCTTCTCCACTGGCAGGGCAGCTCTCAATCTCGTGTCCCTGCGCTGCAGGGTAGGGGCGAGCTCAGCACACAGTCCCATGAAAGTGGCTTTTCTCATCCGAAAGTTCTGCAGCCACTGCTCGTCATCCCATGCTTGCAGGACGATGTGATCCCACCACTGAGTGCTGGTTTCCCGAGCCCAAAGGCGCCGTTCCACAGTGCTAAGCACGTCTGTTACTGCCACAAGCAATTGAGTGTCTTGAGCATCAGGCATTTCAACATCATCGTCTGACTCCTCACTGTCACTTTGCAGCTGAAGGAATAGCTCCATTGCCATGCGTGATGTGCTGGCAACATTCACCAGCAAGGTCCTCAGCAGCTCAGGCTCCATTTGTAACAGAAATCTCAGAAATCGCGCTGCAGACTCACAATGCTGCCAAACACTCGGAATGTGTAGCAAAGCACCAAGGGGCGTTGGAACAGGAAGCGGAAAGACCCGCACACTTCCTTCCCCTTCCCACAAGCCACAGCGCCAAAATGGGATGAGGTGCTCTGTGGGATAGCTGCCCACAATGCACCACTCCCAACAGCGCTGCAAGTGCTGCAAATGTGGCCACACTGCAGCGCTGGTAGCTGTCAGTGTGGCCACACTGCAGTGCTGGCCCTACACAGCTGTACGAACACAGCTGTAACAACCAGCGCTGCAAAACTGTAAGTGTAGCCATGGCCAAAGTCTATAGGTCTTGCTGTGTCACGCTGCCTCTGGGTTTAGATTGATCACCCATCAATTGCAGGCGTGACTTTCAGCCTTGGACCTGGCTTTGATCTTCCTTCTGTTGTTCTGTTGTCCTTTTCTTTTTAGGGTGAGTGCTTCTTACTTTGTTTAGGGCTGTTGTCTAGGTCTTCAGCCATTGGTATTTGAACTTTATCTCATCAGGACAGGCTGGGACTGGAGGCTGATTCCATCATTCATACATACCTCATTCACACATCTAAACTAAACTAATAAGATTACAGCAGGGTTTGCAAAAATGAAGGTTGGAGGAAGCTTTTACAAAATGGAGTGAGTGTTTTAAAATGGGGTTTGAATTACTATATGGAACAGAAGTTACAGTGTAGGCAAGTGTAGTGAATGGTGAACAGAAGTTACATTAATAAAGTGAACGATTAAAAACAATTTCATTTATCAGTTCTACAATCTGTTGCTCCTCACCTCCACGTGCTGCTGTGTTATATCTTTAACTGCATTTTGCATGATCATTTCTGAAATATTCCAACATGTAACTTATCATAGTCAGCACTTTTAAAACCCTTTGCCTCCCTGCACACCCATGGGTTTCAGAAAGAAAACGCTGCTCCTAGGTTTGTTTTTAATGCAACAAATGTTCTAGAGGAAGCCAAGAGGGGGCTTGCTCAATATCCTCCTGGACTTTGCTGTGCAGTAAAGTATTTTTCACTTGCCTTCTCAGGTGTTCAGGCAAACCTGTTTCTGTTTTAATTTTCCTGGGGTTCTATTTTTCATTTTATATACATAATTGAATGCCAGCTCTGGTTATTTTAAATTTAATTCTATGTTCGAGATAATCTCTTCTGCCACTTATATATTGATTCCCATTGGAATGCTTTGTGCTAAATACTTCTGTAAGTAGAGGAATGGAAAATATTAGTCACAGAACTCAACCTCCTTTTTTTTTTTTCCATAGGTACTCAAAATGGTGTACTTTAGTAATACCTCCCCTCCCCACCTCCTTTCTTTAAAGGTTCCATTTACTGAGTACAGACTGCAACAGTGGCATCAAAAGTGACAGTTTGTTTAAAAAAAAGTGTGTGTGTTTTGTTTTGTTTTGTTTTTGTGAAATTAGGCATTCACAAAGTTTTAAGCCCATTTGTAAATGTGAGTCATTTCACTCACCTGAATCAAGTTCAGTGGGTCTGTTCTCATGAGCGTTTGTTAGTGCACTAGGACTAGATCCTACCAAGTTTTGAGTGCTGAGCATGCCAGCCCTGATCTAACAAAGTATTTAGGCATGAACTTAACTTTAAACACCTGAGCAGCACCATTGACAGGACTACGTAGATGCTTCAAGTTAAACAAGTGCTTAAATGCTATGCTGGATCAGAGCCAAAATACTGAGCACCTTGCAGACCTGAGCACACTTATAGCATGTGGACTTGCTGCTCTTGTAGAGAGCCTCACTGAATTCAGTGGGGCTCCATGTGGGTATTGGGCAGAGTAGTCCATCTGCACACTGTACAATGCAGAATTCAGGCCCTAAGTTGTATACTGTTTTTCCATCTCTTTGTATAGTGCTCAGCACAGTGGGACCCTGATCATGACTGGGGCCTTTTGGCACTACTGTAGTAGAAATAACCCTTAAGCAATTTTTTTCCTTGGAGGAGAGATTGTATCAAATGGTGACAATTTTCACAAGAAATTCCACAAAACAGAAACTCTGATTTTAGCAAGTCTCTCTAAGAACTCTATGTGCAATCGTGCTGCTGTCAATTGCCAAGAAAAACTGAGGGCTCAAGGGACTCTTCTTAATATGAGAAATAAAATTCATCTTTGGTTTTGAAATAGAAAGTTTATGCTAAGGGTTTAACAAATTACAAATAATTGACAAAATGACTGAATAACTTGTTCAGCTGACAGTTTTCCTATTAAAGTACTGATTTGGTTTGCATTCAGAGGAATCTTTTGCAAATCTCTTTAGCAGCAGGGATCAGAAATATTCATTTTCTCACAGTAAGATGCATCTAACCCTCTTGTTAATTTGGAGGCAATTAAGATTGCAATGTGGTGGGATTGTTGTAGTAGAGTGACTCATGCCATACTTCCCGGGGACCAAAAGGGATTCTTTGCTTTCTGAGGCCAATCCAATTCTCCAGACTACTTAGTTTTGCAGTTATTTAAACTATATGCACTTGGGATAATCCAAGTTTTGGGGTCTCCTCTGTCAACAAACCAACAAAAAATTGAAACTGGTATTTTTGCATTGCTTAAACAAAATAAGACTAAAGAAGAATGATTTGAGCTTTGCAAGAGTGTGTTTTATATTCGGAGGAGGAGGAGGAAGAAGGAGGAGTCTCTTTGAAGGCCGAAGTATTCCCAGTGGTGGTAATGAAGTTATTTATAGGTGAGGCAGCTGGACAGACACTAGCAGCACCTGTTTCCTTATTGCTTCATCACAAATCTAATCTTGATCTATATAAGTAAGTGTCTGAGCTAGGGAGATATTCACTTGCCAGTGCATCTGCCTTTACCTGTCCATTGTGTTGTGAGATTGCTTCATGTCATAGATGTAAATCACAGGAGAAGAGAGTCTTTCTAACTAGATGAGTGCAATTTTTTAGAATCAGGCTTCTGATTCAGATATTTGCAACTAAACAAACAGAATTTTGAGGATTAACATTCTGCAACATTTGCTTAAAATTCATTGTTTTGGTGAACATTTTCTGCTGGAAAACCCATTTGCTTAAATATTCATGATAAGTGGGTATAGCTGAAACAAACTTTTCTTAGGCTTTTCAGTTACTTTTATAGTACTGCTGATCTGCATGGCGCTTTACAGGGAATTATTCATGTTAGGCCCCCACTAAGAGACGCTTCTAGCTAAAGGGTCTGATCCTCCAAATACATTATTTGGAAGAGGTTGGCAGTGTGAAAAATGCCTGTTGTTCCAAACTGAAGGAGGAAAAGGCACCAATCTACAAGGTGCTGAGCATCTCCTGGCAGGTGCTTAGTATGCTTAACTCCTACTGCCTTCATGAGGAGCTCAAGATGTCACAGAAATGGCTCTAAAGAGATCATGAAGTGCCTAAGTGTGGGAAGAACATCCGGCATAATGGAGTAGAAAGACACAAGAGGTCAGATACAGTCCGAAGAAGAATGTTTTGTTGAACTGTGATGCTGCGGACAAAGGTGTATGAACGTAATGTGGAGAGAGAGTGAGCCAGGATGGAGTATTATACTGTAGCCAGAGCAGAAGGCGAGGAAGATAGGGAAAGCAGAGAGGTTGGACTGGGCAAGGGGAGAAATGGGGCTTTAACAATAGGGAGAGTGAAAAGTCAATCATACTGTAGAGATTTATAAGTGCAATGATTTGGTTGGAACTGAGGTACAGGAAAAGGAGGCTAGAAATACACTGAGATACAATAATAAAGCAATATGCATACCTAATAGATTAAATAAACCAGACTATTTTTCCCATTTTTCAATAAATGTTTACACTTTAAGGTAAGAGCAAGAAAGCTCTTTGCAGTGTCTTCTTGAGATAGAAAAGTCCCATAGAAAGTCACTAAGGACAAGAATTTTTATAAGAACTCAGTGCCTATAAATAGGACCAGCTTTTCAAGAGGTGTCTGCTCCCTTTTAGGCATAAAATAAGTGGCCAGAACTTAATCTGAGCTCTTTTGAAAATCTAGCTATAAGTCTCACTTTAGGAGAAAGCTTGATCCTATACAGTATGTGTTTTAGTATTCATTTATGGGTTACTTAGGTATGTCTACTGCACAGGTGTGCAGAGTGTCATGCTGCTTGGTTTTTGCCCAAATCCCCTTATCATCCACACTCATGGTCCTTAGATGTGCATCTAGGGGTGTGTTGAGCCTGGGCTGATATGAGTTAGTATACCTCCTGACCTCCAATCCTCCTGCCCATCCACTTTGCAATGTAAAGGTAGCAAAGACCTGGGTACCTGGCCTTGAGTCTAGCAAGTCCTCTCCTGCAATTCCCTGTATCTGGGCCTTCTACCTACTCCCTTCCCATTCATCCTCCATGCATGAGAAGCTACCCGTTTGGTTCATATAATGTTGCTTCGTGTTTAACCACTCATTTTCTGCACTGCTCCAGTTTCTGAGCTTGGTACAGCCAAACAACCTAGAAGATGGCCACCCCACATCATGCTGCTAGCTGGCTGGATGAACTCACCAGGGTTCTAGTTAACTGCTGGTGTAAGTACACCTGGGACTATGGGTTTTTGTAGGCACTCCAGAAATATTCACCACTTCCAAGCCATCTTGAAGAGGTTGGTGCTGAGCATTCAGTGGACTGATGTGCAGTGAGTATATCAAGCAGCTGTACCACCAGGCCAGGGATGCAGGTGGCAAGTCTGGCAATATATCCTCTATGTGCCCCTGCAATGGGAAGCTCAGTAGACACTTGGTGATACCGTGTTCTCAGGGTATCTTTCCCAGGATATCCTTCTGGAACTGGCAGGGCTTATTTTCAGACTGCAGGAAACGGGGACAGCAGCAGGTGAATCCATGGTGGAGTCGCAGTCCCAGGACCTAACTACTGGAAGACCCAGCTCAGCACATGCTGCCAGATGAGTTAGTGGGTATTCTGGGACCATTTTCTGAGGACATGTACAGGGCTGGACCCAGGAAACTGGCTAGAGAGGGAGCCACGCAGGACCAGGGATCAGCAGCTCAGTAGCGGCCACCTGACATGTTTGTTGCTGGTGTGGGGGAAAACTGTAGTGTTAATAGGAAAGAATTTCTGGCTTCTGACAAATAAAATTGTTGTGGAGGATGTGGCATACAATCAATGGGGTATATATTTTAAGCTTTGGTTCAGGGAAGAAGCCATGACACATCCATAGCTCATTCCTCCTGCCCTCTCCCGCCCACAAATGCATGCAGTCCATTTGGATGCCAAAGGGGAAAAAAGAATTGAAAGACTCATTAGCTCTGTGTCTAAAATATTTTCAGTTTTTGTTTGCAAAATATTCAAAGGCTTGCCTGATTAGCAGGCATGAGTACATATCTTCAATAACTCAGTCACTCTGATCTAATTATATAGTTTTATACTTTGACTAGCCAATCACTGTCCCAGCCAGCTTGGACTAAGTCCCTAGGGCTCATTCTTTCTGGTCCTCATTGCTTGGGCAGATCAAGAAGAACGTTCATTGGACACTTCCTTGGCTGGGATGGAGGAGATGATCCACTCTGCTGCTGGCAAGCTGCTGCATTCTCCAGCACTAGTGGAGCATCCCGCTCATGTACCAACACCAATGTCCTTAATCTTTCCTCCAAGGTATCACATCCTGCTGGCATTGGAAAATGGGGGATTGGGGGATTGGCTGGGCAATGAACAACTCCATGAATGGAGGTAGATACGTATACCCTGCAACCACATGCAGCACAGGCAAAAGTCCTTCTGTGAGGGGGAAAGAGAACAGAGGGAGCACTTCAAACAACTGCTACAGCTACTAATAAGACACGCCTCTGTGTTTAGACATTTGATTGTTCTGTATTCTTCCATGTTTTGTTCACGCTTTGTTTTTATGGTCGGCAGCTGACATGCCTGTAATGGCTTTGTGTCTCTTCTCCCTACCCGCCCCACCCCCGTGTCCCAGTTTGGTTGGTTTTGTTGTTAAAGTTGTCTGTTGCATAATAGGTTGCTGTGTGGGTACTTGCAAAGGAAGGAAAAACCAGGAGGCTGTGTATTAAAATTTTAATAAAGCTGTAAAATGTCACAATCAAACAAAACCTAAAATCACAATAAACCTAGAGTCCCATAAAACCTGTAACAGATTGACACTTGTGTGGTAAAAACTGCTTTAAAACAGCTCACACCAGTACAGGCCCCTATTGTGGCATTGCATCTCATTCATATCACCATGCACTGTAATAAAGTGGGCTTACCTGGGCCCAGCCCCAGTAATGATAGGGGCACTTTCTGGTTGACCATATTAGTTCAACAAACCAGCTGCTCTTTGAGACCAGTCCATGTGAAAAATACTCTCCTTTAGCCTCACTGATGTGCAAGGCAGACCATATTTCCAAAATTAAAAACAGGACCCCCTCCAGCTACTCGCCTGAGCTCCCTGCACCCGAGGCTGTTGCTAGTGGCTGGAACCCTGGAGGGACCCCATCAGGAGGCTGTTGCCTGTGCCTGGAATGCTGCTTTCATCCCCTCTGCAGGAGGTTGGCATCTCCGTTTGCCCCCTCTGCACCGCACCACACATTTTTTATGAATGCCTTCTTTTTGGGGAAAAAAGTCAGGATGGTTGGGACAGGGCTTAACAACTGTCCCGGTCAAAATGGGACGCATGGTCACCCTAAGCAAATGCCAATCATATAGCTACATTGGCCATGTTGATATCCATATCACCATCTTGCCTTTAGCTTGCTAACTTCAAATTCCATCATCATCCTGCAACTATTAAGCATGTAAATCAACCTTCTCTTATCAGGCCCTCAGTAGATGCTCAGTGCCTTGTAGTGTTAGACTGCCGTAGTGTTAGACTAATTAGAGTCCTTTTCATTCATCTTATAGTGCTGATAATTTTGGTCTTACACATAGCGGCGTTTAGGGAAGCTATTTAATTACACAATTTCTTAAATAGGAGTAAAAATACTAAGGTTCAGATACTATGTTAAAAATGTAGAGACATATTGTGCCTCTCTTTACATCCAATGGAGAGCTGTTACATGCATTGACCCATTGATTTTTGGTGGGACCATGTGTGAGAGTAGCAGCTCGCTGCTAGGAGTGATCACAATCTAGTCTTAGTGATTCCAAAGTGGTGAGCTTTTCATGAACAGGTGCCTAGCACAGAGGAGCATTGGTCTATGACCAGGGCTTCTTGATACTATAGTAATACAAGTAAATAATAATGAACACATTTCATGGGAAAAGATGTAATGCATGAAGAGCTCAACTAATATCTAAAAAGCCAAAAGATCAAGGCATTGTCAGTTAAATCACTTTTCTTTAAATTACTTATTTTGTAGTCTAGTACAGCACCATCAATTGATTTGAAATATTCCTCAAACAAGTTCCATTGTAGCTGAAATTTATGGTCCATTCACAGGTGACCAGTGTGACAGGTAAATTGACTAATACTGTACTTTATCTGGCCAGGCAGTTGTAGCTTCCTTCCTGGGCTTTGTTTGGAACACAAAGCCCATGGCTCCTCCGTACAAGTGGACTGCTGTGCCCTGCTGTGTGTCTGACTTTTTGTCAGACTATGGGAAACTTAAAAAAAAAAAACTGGAAAAAAGATAACTGATAGTTGAACCTGTTTCTCTTTTTTAGTGTGCTCTTTTATTTTATTTTCCATTTGGTATCAATGATATTCCTTAAACTGTTCCTTGTTTCAGGACTTCAGTTCAGCTATGTTCTGAGTGTAATGCACACCAACAGATGGTGCAGGAAAATTTTCATTTAGAAAATAAAAGCATTTGAGCCAGTATTTTCCTAGCAGTAGTTTAAATCAATTTTAAATAAGATCAGATTTTGGGATATCTTTTTTTTTAATTATAAAGGTTACATATGCCAGTAGAGTTATTTTCTGGTGACAAAATCTTACTGCCAGGTGTCTGAGCAATTACTATCAGAGGCCCCTATTCAGTGCAATACGTAAGCATAGGCTTAACTGTAAACATGTGCTTAAGTGTTGTCCTGGCTAGGGATTTATTAAGAATTGGCGTAAATGCTTTTGTGATTTTGGGTCCGAAGAGCAGAGCAGAGTTTGAGTTCGATTGCTTTTTCTTTTAAAATCCTAAAGTATACTTGCAGAAGATCTGACATCCATTCAACTCAGTTAATATACTAGGCTGAATGTTGGTAGCAATAAATTTTGTGACTTTTGCTGCGGTTTTTATAAATGCCATCAGAAATTGTGTGGGGGTGGGTGGTGGAGTAGGTTATACTAACTTCAATAGATGAGAAGAAGAAAGGATGCTAGCCTGGGACTTAGGATACCACAGTACAATTTCCTGCTCCACTATAGGCTTGATGTGTGACCTTGGACAAGCCATTTGATTTCAGTGGAAGTTAGGAGTGTAAATACCTTTTTGAGGATTTGTGCCTCAGTTTCCCATCTATAAAATGGGGATAACCATATTGCCCTACCTCACATGTAAAGATTCATTTAAAGATTGCGAGGAACTCAGATACAACATATATGAGGGCCATATTAATACTTTGCATATCTAAAATTGGTTGTCATCCCTGAGCACCACATAGTTTAAACCTTGGGCTGCATGGGACAACTGGAGACAGAAGGAGCTCTGTGATAGCATGAAGACAATCTAAAGAGCTACTCAGACTAGTGGCCACTCTTTGAAACTTAAACATCTTAAGGGCTGCTGTATATAAGCTGGTACCTAATGGCCCAAATTTCACCTGGGTGCGTTGACAAAATGTATATGCATGCATATGTATAATTTTTTTACCAACACTCAACTTACCCTTGTAAATTGAGGATGTGTGCACATTATTTATGCAATGAACACAAATTGTGTGTGAGCAATGGAGCTCTAGTGTATCTAAGCCAGATGTATGCAAAATGATGTATTCTGCCTTGACAACTTGGGTCAATATGCTTCTTTGTCTTTTTTTTATATTTGCCTAACTACGTATTTATCCCTACAGAACTGAAGTGTTTGTACAAGTTATTAGAGAAATTAGTATTGACTTTTAATATTATGATTTTTATAATGTCTTATTGTGATCATAGAATATTAGGGTTGGAAGGGACCTCAGAAGATCATCTAATCCAACCCCCTGCTCAAAGCAGGACCAATCCCCAAAATGACCCCCTTTAAGATTGAACTCACAACCCTGGGTTTGGCAGGCAGATGCTCAAACCACTGAGCTATCCTTCCCCCTTGAGAAAAAGAAGCATAGTGCAGAAGTAGTCCCTTGTTGATGATTTCCTGGTCCTGCTATTCAACACAGTGACCTTTTAGAGGAAATTTTTTCCCAGCATGCTTTTCTTGGGCTAGCCCTTTACATTTAGCAGAGCCAAGGCAGCTGAAGAACTAAAATGGATCATTTTGCAACTGGCTGCTGCTTGCTGTAGCTCCTGTTTTCCAGCTGGTAACTATTCTAACCTGCTGTTCTGTTTTCTCTGATTGCTTTTTCTTATTCCTGAAGAGATGACACATTTTGTATTGATGGTATATTAAAGAAAGAGGAAAAAAGTGTTTTTGTCTGTTTAGATTGTAAACTCTTCAGAATATAAAGTCTCTTACTATGCATATGTATAAAGCTTAGACTAATAGGGCTCAGATCTAATTTAGGGCTCTAGGCACTATTCTAATACAAATAATTAATTATGATAATTGTCTGAGTATTTATTAGGTTGTATCATTGGGCATTGGTGTGATTAGGTTGTACATGATTGTGAATATGCAGTTAGCAGAGGGATATCAGTCCAGAACTCCTTCAGGCTTACAATTTAGAATTTACTTCTCTTTGAAATATGCACATGAGTATAATCCAATATACATGTATTTTCAGTGTATAAGAACTAGCTTAGTAATAGTATAAATCAACAAAAAAGAATTTGCAAGTATGCATTTATGGCTGGAAGCTAAGGGTATGAGAAGCCTTCTAATTTGAAAGGCATATTGGAGAAAATTGCAAATCTGTACGCATACCAAACCTTTAAACTTGTTCCAGGAGCTCAGATTACTACCAATGCTGTGAAATAACTATACCTCTCAAGTGTACTTCATGTTGAGGGGCATTTTTCATTTTAATGCCAAAGGCCCATGGAACTACTAATGTATTTTAAATTATGCATATACTTAAGTACCTTGCTGAACCAGAGCCAAAGTTACCTCTGCTCCACACAAATGTGTTGTCTCCTCCCACCTTCCCTTACCCCCATCTTCTTTCTATGTTAAAATTATTTACAGCATAAATAAAAAGTAATGAAATGAAGTTACAGAAAGAGTTTGAGTTGTAGAAAGGTGCTTTGATACTGTGGTGATGAGTGCAATATAAGAACCTATGTAGAATGTACATTAAAGAAATGAATCCCACAGAAGTTTAAATGTTCCTGCATGAACAATTTTGTGTCCTTCATTTTGGGTCTTTGTCGCACATTGTGTTCCATGTTTGTGCCTTGGCAGGTTGGAAGGTATGGACATAACTCTGAGCTGGAAGACACTTTCGATCAACGTAATAATGAGCATACACTACTTTCAGAATTCTTGTATCCAGTATTACCAAAACAAACAGCTTTGAAATTGGAAGTGTGTTTATCCTGGGTTCTTCAGCCTGGCATAGCAATCTGGCCCCATGGAATGAAAGCTGCATATGAAACAACCCAAACAAAATTAGATTTGGAGACAAAATATGGAAAAGGCTGAAAGCATTCTGGCTTCTGGTATGTAAGGGGAGAGAACTAGCTATATCCATAAACTCACCACAAACCTTTCAGTCTTATAGTGGTGACCAACAAAATCATTACTATTGTTTTTTTTGCAAGTAACTTATGTTACCTTAGTAGTCTACAGAATTCCAGGAATATAGAAGTAATACTCACTATTTTTAGCAGCAATTATAATGATTTTAATGGCAACCAATGTATGCTGATCTCTGCATTACCTCTGTAAAATAAAAGGGTGAAAATTTTAAAATCTAAAGTATTGATGAAATTCTTTTGGCAGATAAATACAATTCTTCCTCACTATTCAGTTCTTGGTCGATTACTATATATGCAGTAACTAAATAACACTATATATTGTGTTATATATTGTGTGTTTTAACTACCTTTTGAGTCCAAACTTTGTTTCTCATGTATGATTTACATGGTGACACATTAATTTTCATAATGAAGACCATTGAAAAGGCAATAATCATTAACAGATCACACTCACAAAGTTTAGTGGCCTATTCAAAATATACTCCACTGTACTTAGGGATGGTTTATATCTCATGCATGTTCACAAAGGTGATCACTGTTTTGCGCAAATAGTGGGACAGAATTGAGTGATACTTTAATAATAGCTACTGACTAACCAGGTGCTCAAGCATATTGCTGATGTATTCAATATATTTATAGGCACTCTAAAGAGCAAGTAATTAGTAAACCACCATTTTATTTCCAGTCATTCACTGGCAACCCTGAAACCATGAGTCAAATTCACAAATGGTGTAATCTACTGCAACTTCATTGACTTCCATTATGTTGTGCTTGCTTAACCCAGCAATGAATTCATGCCTAAATTTACAACTTGAGCTTTAAGCAGTATGTCTTTAGTCAGTAATTTCCCATGGTAGAAATCAGAGCTGATAGAAAAATTTCAGACAGAACAGTTTTCCATTGGGAAATGTGCTTTTGTTGGAACTTAAACTTTTCACTGGAATATTTTAGTTTAGATGGAGAAAAAGTCCAAACAAATCATTTTAGACTTACATTGAAACATAATGAGAAAGAATGTTTCATGTTTATGTGATCATTTTGATTCATTTTGTTTAACTTCTCTATTGTATTATTTTGACATTTATTAAAAAGAAGCATTTTGATGGTCTCAGAGACTTTTTATGAAATTTTCATTCTGTTGGAAATTTAGAATCTTTTTATTTAGATTTTTTTTAATCTGATTCATTAACCCTTCCATTTCCACCCCCCCCCCCCGTGCTACGTCCCACTTCCAGAAAAGGCTAGTATTTCCCATGGAATAGAAATTCCACTTAAGACTAGCTCTTCATCTTCATCAAAACAATTCTGAATTGCATTTTATGTTGTGGTGAACAGAATACTTTGAGCCAGATTGACATTAACTGATATGCTCAGGCTAATTTGCATTTCTCCAAGTATGTGAAACAGCTGAGAAATTATTGTACCTGGCCAATGAAACTGGATTTATGGCCACTTTGAATCCAGGGAATGGCACAAGTCAGCCAGCTCATACCAGTGAATCTGGCCCTCTATCTCTTGGCACTTAGTTTATGGGTGAGAGCAATGAGCTATCGCAGGGCTGACCACTACTTGATGGGTGATGGAAGTTTCTAATTATGGTAATATCATATAATATCATGATTAAGGCTGCCTGAGCTGGGCAGCCCCTGGGCTAGCAACAGCAGTTTGGGTGTGTGGGAGGGGGCTCAGGGTGAGGGGCAGAGGGTTGGGGTGCAGGGCAGTGCTTACACAGGGGTAGAGGCCTCCCTAGCTCCGACCAGCATGTCCTTGCAGATCCTAGGTGAAGGACCCAGGGGGCTCCGCATGCTGCCCACAGGCCCCACCTCCGCAGCTCCCATTGGCTGTGGTTGCCAGACAATGGAAGCTGCGGAACTAGTGCTTGTGGTGGAGGCAGTGTGCGGCACCCCTCTGGCCTTCCCTCCCCCTAGGAACTGCAGGGACACGGCGAGCTGGGTAGGGAGCTTACCAGCCCCACCCACCCCCACCCAAACAACAGCAGCACCACCGCCTGCCCTCACTCCACCACCAGTGGGGGGCCTGGCCTAACCCCACAGAGCACCTGCGGCCCTGCACCCACGTTTTAGTTAGGGGTATATAGTAAAAGTCATGGACAGGTCATGGGCCATGAATTTTTGTTTACCGCCAGTTACCTGTCCGTGGCTAAAATGTAGCCTTAACTGTGTTTACAAATGTTAATTTTATGTAACTGATATATTCTTATTGATTTATCCAGGTAAATGGGCAAAAAAGTTGTAGGGTCACCCACTTATGGTGGAATACTGGGTAAACCTTGGTCCAGAGCTGTTATGTCAATTTTAGGCCTCTCATTAGTAGGGGGACAGAAAAAGGCTCATTTGCCTCCTAGCACAGTTTAGAGCAGCCTTGGGGATCTCATTGGGAAAGAACAGACTGGCAACACACCTTCATAGTTATAAGAGCATTGGCCAAATTTTGCCTTGAAATTAAACTTGTTGGTCAGTGGATTTGTGATTTAATACATTATGATGGATTTTTTGGGGGGGAGGGGAGACTAGGAATGGACATTTCTTTGACTCGGTCTTACACTTTTTTGTCTACCTATGAAAGTTTCATTTCTGGTGGCCATCGTCCCTACACAGAAAGTCTGTGAACCATGGAAAATGTCTGTATAACCTTTCTTTCATCCCCTCTCCCTCTTCTTACAGCCCCTAAAGTTTTGTTGACATTTTGTATTCACTAAAGCATTTCTCTTCCTTAAGAACATAAAAATATACATACTATATATCACCGTACCTCAGTGGGTCACAACTTAAGATGCCAGATTCAGGAAAAATTGCTGAGAAACAGGCCAGAATTACCTCAAACTGGTGGTTATTCTATTATTCGATATACCAAGCCAGAAACAAAAGTAAACTCTGTCTCACCACAAAAACTGGTTAAAAAGACGTCTCCATAGGTACCCCAGCCCTTGTTTCACCACCTAGACATGACTTTATGATGAGTGGTTATTGAAAACCAATTTCATCAAAAAGTTCTTCTGATCTCAAAAGATCAGCCACGTACCCTGGCCAACATATAACTCAATCTTACCCAATAATCACATTTTTGCCAATCCTTTAGTTTCTAGTATTTAAAGGTTTATTAGAGGGGGATTAAAAAGAGGTGAGAGTCAAATAATTCATACACATACCACCATTGCAAAGTTCTTGCATCAGGTTTGTGGCAGTCAGGTTACAGACTGCTGTTTTGTAAAGTCTCTGGGAACTTCCAAAAAATTGGAAAGTCCATAGTCAACATGCTCCTTTGAGTGTAAATCCATAGTCCAGGGATTAGAGTAGGAAAGAAGCAAAATGGAGATGCATCTAGGGTCTTTCATATCCTCTGTTCGAAAAGGAATCTCCAGGCACATGACAAAGCTCACAGTACAGTTTGTGGAAAGTTGCCAGGATTGCCTCTTGAACACTTCTCTTTTTTTTAACCAAAAAAATGGTATTTACATTAGCTATCCTCCAGTCACCTGGTATAGAGGCTAATTTAAGAAATAGGTTACATATTACAATTGGTAGTAATTCTGCAATTTTATATTTGAATTCCTTCAGAACTCTTGGGTGAATACTATCTGGCCCTGATGATTTATTACTATTTAATTAATCAATTTGTTCCAAACTCTCCTCTATTGACACCTTCATCTGGGACAGTTCCTCAGATTTGTCATCTAAAAGGAGTGGCTGAGGTATGGGAATCTCCCTCACATTCTCTGCAGTGAAAACTGATGCAAAGAATTCATTTAACTTCTGTAATGGCTTTTCTTCTTCTAAATGCTCCTTTAGCACTTTGATTGTCCAGGGGCCTCACTGACTGATTGGCAGGTTTTCCGTTTGTGATTAACTTTAATTTTTATTTGCTGTTAGTTTTTGTCTTTGATAGTTGCTCTTCAAAGTCTCTCTTGGCCTGCCTAATTATACTTTTACCCTTGACTTGCCAGAGTTTATGCTCCTTTGTATTTTCCTCAGTAGGATTTGATTTCTAATTTTTAAAGGATGCCTTTTTGTCTTTATATCAATATTCCACATGAGGATGGACTACAAGCTGTCAAGAACAGTATCCCTGATGAGGTCATGGCACACCTGGTGGCTGAGCTTTGTCCTCACCCACAACCATTTCAGATTTGGGGACAACTTATACCTTCAAGTCAGTGGCACTGCTATGGGTACCTGCATGGCCCCACAGTATGCCAACACTTTTATGGCTGACTTAGAACAACACTTCCTCAGCTCTCGTCCCCTAGTACCCCTCTTCTACTTGCACTACATTGATGACATCTTCATCATATGAACCCACGGGAAGGAGGCCCTTGAAGAATTCCACCTAGATTTCAACAGTTTCCACCCCACCATCAACCTCAGCCTGGACCAGTCCACACAAGAGATCCACTTCCATTACAGTGCAAATAAGTGATGGTCCACCCTATGCCGGAAACCTACTGAGCACTATACTTACCTACATGCTTCCAGCTTCCATCCAGGACAAATCACACGATCCATTGTCTACAGCCAAGCCCTAAGATACAACCAGATTTGCTCCAATCCCTTAGACAGAGACAAACACCTACAAGTTCTTTATCAAGCATTCTTAAAACTACAATACCCACCTGGGGAAGTGAGGAAACAGACTGACAGAGTGAGACAGGTACCCAGAAATCACCTATTACAGGAGAGGCCCAACAAGGAAAATAACAGAACACCACTGGCCACCACATACATCCCCCAGCTAAAACCTCTCCAAAATGTCATCAACGATCTACAACCTATCCTTGAAAACGACCCCTCACTCTCACAGAACTTGGGAGGCAGTCCAGTCCTTGCTTACAAACAGCCCCCCAACCTGAAGCAAATACTCACCAGCAACTACACACTGCACCACAGAAACACTAACCCAGGAACCAATCCCTGTAACAAATTTCGTTGCCTACTCTGTCCCCATATCTACTTTAGTGACACCATCAGAGGACCCAACCACATCAGCCACACCATCAGGAACTCATTCACCTGCACATCTACTAATGTGATATATGTCCATCATGTGCCAGCAATGCCCCTCTACCATGTACATTGGCCAAACCGGACAGTATCTACATAAAAGAATAAATGGATACAATTGGACATTAGGAATGGAAACATACAAAACCAGAAGACACTTCAATCTTCCTGGACATTCTATAACAGATTTTTGAATGTTGACATTTACTATTTGAAATTAATTAGTATTAATGCAGCATTTTAGGCATTTCTTATACTTAATGGCATTTGCTGCCTGTGCTATGTACTATCCTATATACAGGATATTTTTATTTTATATATTTGCCAAATTATATTCTAACTTAACTGAATAGGGTGCAAGTCGACATCAAATTTGGTTTACATAGGGAAAGGATAAATGGACACAAATCAGATATTAGGAATGGCAATATACAAAAACCTGTAGGAGAACACTTCAATCTCCCTGGACACACAATAGCAGATTTAAACAAAAAAACTTTAGAAACAGACTTCAAAGAGAAACTGCAGAATTAAAATTCATTTGCAAATTTAACACTGTTAATTTGGGCTTGAATAGGGACTGGGAGTGCCTGGCTCACTACAAAAGCAGCTTTGCTTGTCCTGGAATTGACACCTCCTCATCTATTACTCGGAATGGACTACATCCACCCTGATCGAATTGGCCCTGTCAACACTGGTTCTCCACTTGTGAGGTAACTCCCTTCTCTTCATGTGTCAGTATAATAATGCCTGCACCTGTAATTTTCACTCCATGCATCTGAAGAAGTGGATTTTTTACTCACTAAAGCTTATACCAAAATAAATCTGTTAGTCTTTAAGGTGCCACTGGACTTCTTGTTCGTTTTTATCTCTCTCGCTCTTTGTTTAACCATGGTTGCATCTCTTGGCCCTCTTAAGGTTTTGGGTTATTTTCAAGTCTTGTCTATGTTTCTCTGTCTTCCATAGCTCCTCGAGTTCAGCTACTCTGGTCTCAGGAGCCCGTGTGCAGTCTCTGAGGGCCCTGAGTTGCTTGCATGTGGCAAACAAGCGAGATGCACAACAAAACAAACTGACAAGAAACTCACCCCATTAGGGCTTCCTTCATCAGTTCTAATCCCTCTCATCCTAAAGTGAAGCTATACTCATGTGACAGCATTTCTTATGTCTAATATTATCAAATGAGGACAGAAGCAATCAGAAATCTAAATACTTTGCTTATCCTAAATGCTACAGGGAGAGGAAGGGAAGAGGTAAAGAAGCCTCCAAAGCTATTATATCAAGATGGTGAGAGAAGATGGGTTACCAAATCTCATATAATGGTAGGTAAAAAGCTGTCAACAAGTGCCATGGCTCTCAACTAGGAATTTTTCTGTATGGACAGTGCAAGGGAGGGTGGGATATTCAAAAGCATCTTTGTGGCTTTAGAGCTTGAGTCTCTTTGACTTTGAATGATACTCCTGCTGTTGTCGCTTAGGAACTCATAAAAAATCCACCTCAAGTGTTTCATGATGAAATTTGAAGAGCAGCAACTTGGGCCTTGATTTACCCTTTCACTAAATACTACAGGATGGCAGTATCTTCCTTGGTGGATGTTGCCTTTGGCTGTTGGGTCCTAATCCTTTGAACCTTACACCTGATATTTTTGCTCATTCTTCCTCTTGCCCCCTTCTTTCCAGCAGTTTCAAATCTCCTGCAGACTAAAGGATTCTTGTCATGACAAAAAATTGGTGAGAACAAAATTGTCCTACTTTTATATTTTGGAGGCATTTATAAAGTTGGTGGAATTATTTTTAAATTGCATGTTTGGGTCATCTTTAACAAAGGCATGCTATCTTTTAGATAAGCATCACTCCTTAATGTGCTAGCAAAATATGAATTACACATAGAGAAGAAAAGTCTATACTGTGGCCCTGTGATTTTTTTTCCTTTTTGGTTCCCAATACAGAACTATCTCAAAGATATACTTTTGGAGCAAGTATCTAGGGTGTCAGACACCACTGCAAATTACCCTAAAACCACCAGTAAAACAAAATGTACTTAAATATCCCTGCAAACAAGCAAAAGGAGTCCTAATCTATCATCTTTACTACTGTAGCTGCTAATAAGTTCTGTGACTTGCTTTTGGATAAAAACACTGCTAGTGCGAAAGCTGATCAATGTAAGCAAATCTTTATCACTTTTACCTTAAGTAGCTGATGTTGTGAGTCTTTGGGTTTGGGGAGCATTACTAAGACAATCTTTACAAGAGAGCTATTAGTTTTGGGCAGCCTAGGATTTGACAGCTCAAGAGGTTACTGAAACCATTATATTACCAACATAATTTCACATTCCATAGGCATCTGCTTCAGTAGCTCAGGAGAGATACAGAACCTAAGTCATTTTTGTTACTAACCTGTAGGACATTGCAAAAGACTTGTTGTTTTTTTGTCGTTGTTGTTGTTACGGGGCAAAACAGGACATTTTGTTTAAATACTTCTGAACAGTTATTTTTCACTAAGTTTCAAGGTTCTTAAAGATGTCATAAAAACATGAATAGTAGTTGGCATGAAAATACTCTCTAATTTATGTCTCTTAGACAAGAGACTTAATCAGCTTGAAGAGTTATTTATTCAAATACTTTCACAGAAGCCAGAAGAATTTCAGCCAGGCAGGTGCATTATTGTATGAGTTGAATTTAAAGCTGCAACTGCCATGAGTGAGATATAGGTTCCTGGATTACAAGAGCTAGGGGCAGACTATATACTTTTTTCCTCACACTTGTGACTGGAATAACAGTGAGTACAAATACAGCTATTCTACATCTCTGAATGTGAACATTTTTCAAAAAGCTAAAGATACATGCAGTTTAATTGTTAGGCATGTGTATCAAATGTTCCTTTATGTATAGGTTCTCTCAGTATATCATAATCTAGGTTTAACCAATTGCATTTCAGTTTAAAGAATCTTAAAAATAATAATTTCTTGGTTCAAAGTTTTTACATTAATATTTTTGTCACATCGTATATTGCAGCACTATGGTTTTATTTGGGATGCATCAGTTCTACTAAAAAGTTGCATTAAAATTTCACACCAACAGTATATTATCCAAGACAGTGGATTACAACTGTAATTGCTCTCATGTTTTAAAATGGTGGGATTGAATCCAAGTAAATTTTCACAGATTTCACGAAAATAATGTGCACCACCACTCTACATATGATTATCTTCCTGCCAGCTCAATGTGGCATCTAAAATTGAACACTATGCTGCTTTGACTCAGAGAAACAATGCCACTGTGTAATAGATTAATAACTTTAAAGGTGAACAGCAAAATTTTAATTGCTTATGATCTTGACCCCTTTCTAGTCATCACACTAAATTGCATGCATGCAGAAACCAGGCACACTGCAGACCTAGGCTGAGGGTCTGACTAGCACATCCAGTGGTGTTACATGGCCTAATGAGATGTTGCAGGGTGCCCAGGCACAGGGTCTAATTTGTCTTCCTTCTCCATTCCCCAGTGCTTGATAATGTTTGTACAGTTAATACAATGCCGCTGTCTTTATAGTTAAATTAATTTTGCCATTCTGTGCTCTGCTATGCTTTCTAGAGATCTATGCAGTACATTACATCTGCACTACATTATATGAATTCATCTGCATGTCTTGAATTCTTGTGAAATGCATAGTGCATTTAAAGTGCATCCCCCCCACCAATGGTATTGTGATATTTGACTTAGTACCACATGGCACGATTAAAAAATAAGCAGTATACAAAATCAGTGCAGTACATAGGGACTGGCTAACTGGTAGATCTCAATAAGTAATTGTAAATGAGGAATCATTGTCCAATGGGGACACTTCTAGTGGGTCCCAAAGGGATCTGTTCTTATTCTATTCAGTATCTTCATCAATGATTTGGAGGATATGAGATGTAGTCTGTTCGGAAAGCCCAGCCCATAGAAGAGAATGGGAGCATAAGGCAGCCTTACTTGACATGGCAGCACCATTTTGAATTAAAATATTTGGTGTTTCAATATTTCACTGGAAAATCAGATATTTTCCACAGAAAATGTCAACAAAAAAGAAAAACTTTTTGTCAAATTTCTATTGTAGGGAGGAAAAACACTTTTCCATCCTGTTCTAGTTACTTAGCTATTTCAGAAATGAAGAGTGATTTCCAAAAGTGACTAGTGAATTTGTTGCCTCAATTTTTGTGTGTCCAAATGGAGATGTCTTAAAGGGGGCTGATTTTCTGAGTGAGGATGCTTTGACCTTCTGTCAATAAAATCTCCTTGAGGTGTCTCAAATTGGGCATCCAAAATCATTAGACATTTTGATTATAACATGCCTAATATTAAAAAAAAAAGAGTGATCAAAGATTAAGTAGTTCCATAATCCCCCCACTCTCTCCCACTTTATTTTTGCATCCTTGCAATAATTTTCTCTTTTTAATTCCTGCCCCAACTCTTATTTCTCTGCTATTGGATTAACCTATTTCAATCAATTGATCTTAGACACCACTACAGCTGAGAGGAGCCAACCATGGCTCCTTGATTCTCAGCCACTCCACGCCATCATAAATTTCTCTTCCTGAAGCTTTAAACTTAACCTCTGCAACCATCAGAAGGTCCCTCAGGGACATAATACTGGCAGGGAATTGGTTGTAGCAGAGCATCACTCTGCCATATACTTTTCCTTCCAGTTACCCCAATATTCCCTTGCTTCAACTTATACCAGGTGGGCAGAATTCTGGTGCAGGAGGCAGTTCTGACACCTCTCAATGCAAAGCTGGCAGAGTGATAAGACTGGCACTGAAGTTCACTTTGCCCCTCATGACTTTGGTGGACCAGAGAATTTGGCCATAGCGTGTCTTCCCCTTCAGCTCAGCTGTACCTTTTCAGCTTGGCTTTGCTTCCTGAATCAGCAGATCTGACTGGTTGAACTTTGCCATCTGTGATAATATGATTGGTTGAATGGCAGACACATCTGATCTGAGGGTTTATTTACATAGATTAGTGTCCTTCACATATCTGATCAATCTTTACATATTAAATGAGTGAATTTGTTAATAGAAGTGATGGCTGTGGCTTGAGTCAGGGACAAGGTAAACTTTTTAAATGGCTCTGACAGCGGCCCTCAGCCCAGATCTGTAAAACTCCTGCTCTTTCAAATTTTGACCTCTCTTAAATAAATCCAAGGGACATATATCAGTATCCTGAGATATGAAAACTACACATGCACTCATGCACGGGTATGAAAGGCAAAACTTGTAATAAAAGATTCCCTTCCACAAGGATGCAGAAACTGTATTACAGCAGGACTTGAGTGCAGTAGTTCATTGTGGCATGCTGCAATGCGTAATTAGAATTGACTTGCTATTTAAAGAGACCTTGTAGAAAGATTTGATTTTTTTTTTCAATAAAGCACCGGTTCTGTCTGCTACTACAGATTTCTGTGGTGGTTTGTCTTCACTATAAAGGGTGCCTGGTGTTGGTTACTCTAGAACCTGCAGTTTTCACTCCCACAGAACTTATTGTAATTGTTCATTCCTGGTCATTACCCAAAAGCGAACAAGTTTTTTACACAACCTTTGACCCAGTTTTGAGGGATGGAGAATGAAAATGATACTTTTTGTAGTGCATGTTGTCATAACCTTAGTCCCAGATTTGGACCTTAGCGTCCAAAATATGGGGGTTAGCATGAAAACCTCCAAGCTTAGTTACCAGCTTGGACCTGGTACCTGCTGCCACCACCCAAAAAATTAGAGTGTTTTGGGGCACTCTGGTCCCTCTGAAAAACCTTCCCTGGGGACCCCAAGACCCAAATCCCTTGAGTCTCACAACAAAGGGAAATAATCCTTTTTCCCTTCCCCCCTCCAGGTGCTCCTGGAGAGATACACAGACACAAGCTCTGTGAAACTACACAGAGAGACTCCCCTTCTCTGTTCCCAATCCTGGAAACAAAAAAGTACTTTCCTATTCCCCCAGAGGGAATGCAAAATCAGGCTAGCAATCCAACACACAGATCTCCCCGATTTCTTCCTCCCACCAATTCCCTGGTGAGTACAGACTCAATTTCCCTGAAGTAAAGAAAAACTTCAACAGGTCTTAAAAGAAAGCTTTATATAAAAAGAAAGAAAAATACATACAAATGTTCTCTCTGTATTTAGATGATACAACACAGGGTCAATTGCTTAAAAGTATATTGAATAAACAGCCTTATTCAAAAAGAAACAAATTAAAGCACTCCAGCACTTATATTCATGCAAATACCAAAGAAAAGAAACCATACAACTTACTATCTGATCTCTTTGTCCTTACACTTAGAAACAGAAGACTAGAAGGTAGAAACTGCTTCTCCAAAGCTCAGAGAAAGCAGGCAGGCAGAAAACAAAGACTCAGACACAAACTTCCCTCCACCCAGAGTTGAAAAAATCCGGTTTCCTGATTGGTCCTCTGGTCAGGTGCTTCAGGTGGAAGAGACATTAACCCTTAGCTATCTGTTTATGACACATGTGTATATCTGGGGGGGTGCTGCCTTTTGACACCCAGCCTGCAGACAAAATATCTGATCATTGAAAGATGAAATTTGGCATGGAAATTGCCTTCAGTGTGGCACATATTATTCTAGAGTAAACTGGCTTGGGTTTGATTGAGTTATGAACTTTTGAATACTCTTGAATATTTTCAGCAGAATTTTTCCCCCTGCCCCACTGCATGAAGCCCAGTATGGGCCTGATCCCATACCAGTGATATCAGTGGTAGTGGGTTTACATTGTGTGTGCACCTGAGGGGGGACAATGCATTTATGTGCACAGTGAACTTGCTTTTCAGTGAACTGATTAACCACCTTTACTGATGTGACTCAACCTAGAGCTAGGTCTTGAAGAAAGGGATTCTGCTGACCCTGTAAGATGTGAACATGTCTCAGCCTTTGTAAGACCATTATAAGACCATTGCCTCACTTTGTTTTTCTAATGTCAACAGGAACCCTTTTTTATTATTACCCTTTGTGCACCGCTAACCACTGAGGAAAAGGACCTTTTGTCATTATGGACAGCTCAGTTGATAGCAGTGTCCAAAAAGTAAGCAAGAGGTTATGCTGTATTAAATGAGGGATAGGTAGTAATAGCAAAAATTATTATATAAATCCAGTGGTGCTTATTCATATCAAACATGGTGTTAATTTCTGGTCATCCATCTCAGGAGATATAGCCAACACAGAAAAGGCCAGGAGAAGGGAGTGTAGCAAAAGGCACACAATTAAATGTAAATGTAAGCTATTTAAAACTTATCAAAAGACATTTTTTTCTACAGTGCATAACTGACCTGTGGAACTCATTGCCACAAGACAGTCCTTAGGCAAAGAGATTAGTAGCAATCAGAAAAGGATTAGCCATTTATATGAAAAGCAAAAATACACTAGCTATAGTAAAATAACTATTTATGAAATATATCAACCTTCATGCTCCAGGACAAAGGGCAGCCATTTAATGCCTGGGGATAAGAAGAAACTTAAGCTTTCCTTTGAAGTATTTGGTACTGGCTATTGTTAGAGACATGCTACAAGAGTAGATGGATCATTGGTCCAGTCCACAGCATGGCAATTCCTTTGTTCTTATGCACTAATGTCCCTGTGACTGTAAGGTCTCTGAAATGTCTGGTTTTCTTTAATGTTAAAATATCAGTTTCACTCTAGTTGCAAGAGGCATCAATGGCTTAATCCCCTTCTTTCTTAAAAACAAAGTAAACAAAAATGAGTTCATTCATGTAATCTTCACATTCTGTTGTCTACTGAATTGAAGTTGTTGTGGTTTTTTTACTACTACTTCATCTAGTTGTGTTGCTGGAGACTGAAGATTAAACTGTCTCTTTTCTCCTTCACAGATTCAAAATTGTATCCATGCTCTGTTCCAAACAGGCGTTGAAACAATATTTTTCTTTTCATAAAAGGAAGATCTTTAATTCAGCAACATCTGCTGCCAAAGTACTCCACAAACAAGAGAGCAAAATTGTCTGCCACAGTAATTCCCAAACAAATGACAATGGAGAGTCAGAACACTTTATAAGGCGATCCCTGTGAGCACACTTTTGTGGCTTTTTATTGTGAAATGTTTCATATTCCAAGATAATAGACCAAGTAACAAGCAGGAGTAATAGTTGCTGTCTTTCAACCCTTTTTTCCCTCCTTTGTTACATTGGCTCATTT
Source organism: Gopherus flavomarginatus (assembly GCF_025201925.1). Classification (NCBI taxonomy): domain Eukaryota; kingdom Metazoa; phylum Chordata; order Testudines; family Testudinidae; genus Gopherus; species Gopherus flavomarginatus. The sequence goes on along the minus strand of NC_066617.1, from coordinate 181,763,930 downwards.
TAGAAGTTGTTATTCAGACCAAGTTTTGTGCATTTTTTTAAAAGAGAGGATTGTTTTTATAAATACCTGACATTTTTCTCCCAGTTGTCTTGTATTGGATGACCAAAGTGAACTATCTTTAGTATTAATGAAGTGATAACTACAGTATTTTTTAAAGAAAATTCCAGTGACTCTTATTGTGGCATGGTCAGGAGGTCAATTTAGTAGCATATCCAAACTTGATTCCAGTGTCTGAATGAATACCATGGTTCATTCTCCTCTGGGTTATGACTTGTGAACCCGAGGAAGTGTCTTGAATATGGAGTCTGAAGTGGCAATATCATACTGCATTTCTATAAGTTTGCATGTAAGGGGTTGCAAAGAAGGTAGCTGAGTAAGTAGAGGTCACTTAAAATTCAAAGCAGGCTGTGTTCTATTGCAGACATTTCTTCATCCAGTCAGACTATGACTGGTGGCCAAAAGCAGCCAAGGCAATGTCCCTTGAATGACCCAGTTTTCTTGAGTGGTGCAATTTAAAAAAAAAAATCTATAATGAAAAATATTTTGCCAAAACCCATTCAGTTATACCTGTGCAATAGCTCAGATGTGAATGGAGTGTTATGATTTACATAAAGCAGAAATGGACTGATTATATAATACCTGTAGTCATTTTATTGTAACATACATACTGTAAAATTAATATATTCTTTCTGTCCTCTCTTGTTTATCCTTTCCTGTCCCTTCACTGATGATCTCTCATGCCATCTCTTACTCCCTATGTTCTCTCTCAATCTCCTTCATTCTTGTTCCGCCCTAGTCTCTCCGTCCCTTCACATGCTTGCAGAGACTGCCTCCAGAGTTCCTCTCCAGGCTCCTCTCCTTTTCAAAACTACTTATTTGTTCTCATGCATTGGGATTCAGGGAGGAACCATCAAGGCATAATTTATCCTCTTAGTCACTGCAGCCCAACAGTGGACCATGTGCATGACCTTCCTCTGTACAAGGGCCTTTTCACATTCCCATTCATTTGCACCTCACTCCTAATTCAGGTTCCTCCTTTTCTGGAACAGGCTCAAAAGTTGGGAGTGGATCTTTCATGTTCACTAGGCCTGGAGAGGGATCTGGTCACTAGGGGTGGCGGCAGATGCAGCACAATGAGTGCTGCTGTTGGAAGAGGTGGGAGGCTAAGGGACATGGGTTGAGATGGGAGACATCAAGGATCAACAGTGAACCAAGACTGAGTGGAGCATCGGCCAACAGAGGTTGTCTCTGTGAGCATCCTGTTTCATCTCCACTGTGGTAACCCCACGTAGCTTGCCCAGAAACTAGCTGCTTGGTCAATGACCCATTATGAACCCTATCTCAGCACTCTGTTCTTATCTGGTGTCTTTATCTTTGCTCTTCTCAGAAAACGTCTTCCTTCCTCCTAGCTAAAAAAACCCTATCAACTACACTTGGTAAACCTTTAAAAAATCTTGGGGACAGTTTTTAAGGGGTTGATGTTCTTTGTTCTCATTTCATTTTTTTAAAAGTCTTTTTAAAGCCTTTCTTTTGTCTCTGAGTTCCTCCACTGTGATTCTGATTTGATTCAAGATGAGCATGCTCAGGAGTGGGAGGGTTTGGGATTACATGATGTAAGCAGAGTCAGGATGAGCTCTACCCTGACATCTGGTGGTGAATTATGGGGAGTGTGGAAAGAATCTCAGGGAGTGTGGAAAGGAATTCCAGGTATTTGCATTGGCACCCCCCACCCCACCTAGCATAAGCCTATGGCAGCCTGGGATGGTTATTTTGACAGCTGGGATCCCCAATTTCTTTGTTGTTGGGGCAGGAGGAAAAAAAAGTGCTGTCACCCTAATTATGTGAATGAGGAACTATGAGACTGCTTTATAACAGAAATAACTCAACCTAAATTAAGTAGTACTTGCTAGACAAGGGACATGGGTTCCAAAACCCAGTGAATGGAGAGAGGTTGGGGACTGGTGTGTGTACTTGATGGTATGGGCCCCTTTTGAGGGCCTGGAACACCAATTGCACATCCTCCTCTCTCCACTGTTAAAGAGTTAAGCTAATTTTGATTCCATCAGGAGTCCATCTAGAGACTGCTGAGCTGAATTCATGTTGGGCCAATGGTGCACCAGGGCTCCCTTACTAAGAGCTGAAATCACTAAAAGAGCTGAGCTGAGATCACTGAGTGCTGTGTTAACTAGTGAGGGAGCCTAAAGACCTATCGCTAAGCAGCTGGCAGAGCGGAGCAGTTTGCAGCATGTTGGAGCAGCCCAAGGAGCAGTGAGTGGAGCGGAGCGGTTTGCGGGGACGGCTGGAGTGGCTCATGGGTTGGCAGAAGGAGCAGCACAGCTGGTGTAGTGGAACTGGTCGTGGTGAAGGCTGCAGCAGAACTCCACGGAGAGGCGGAGCAGTTGGCCCTGGCCCGCGTAAGATGCCCCTTAGCAACCTGTGTGGGCTTCCCCTCCCCCCATTTCCACCCAGGCTTGGGGGGGTAAAACTCTACAGATAAACTTTTGAACTCTGGGGTGGCACTGACCAGAGACTTTCAGGTTGTTGGACTTTGGGATGATTGGATTTAAGAGCCTAAGGGGGAAAGCACATTGCCAGACGTACTTGGAGGTGGGTTTTTTTGCTTATGGTTGGTGTTATAATCGTGTTTGTGGTATTTCTCCAACGTGATGCCACATTGTTTTCCTCCTTTATTAAAAGGATTTTGCTACACTCAGACTCCGTGCTTGTGAGTGGGGAAGTATTGCCTCCTAGAGACGCCCGGGGGGGGTGGTATGTAAGTGTCCCAGGTCACTGAGTGGGGGCTCGAGCCGGTTATGCATGGTGTTATTGAAACGGAACCCCTGGATACTGAACCCAGCCAACTCAGAGGGGCAGAAGGGTTACAATTATAGAAGCTGGGGATAGTGTACTGCAGCTTCATCGTGAATAGGAGTAAACTGTTTGCAGTGCCAATACGGGTTAATGTACAGTGAAGTCATTTTCATTTATAAGCAGATGACTTATAACCACACTTACAGTCTGCAATGCATTTCAACATTGCACACTGGGTGGAAGAAGGCTATAATCTATTTTGCTATAAAAACGGAGTTCCATTATATGTTTGCTATGCGCAGGTTACACTGTGCTGCTCTTTGGATAGTTTAGTAAAACATTTGAAACGTGAACTCTCTCGCTCTCCATTGACTGAACTTTGCAATTTAAAAATAATGTACAGTTCCACTATCTAAAGACACTCCTAATGGGCCACTTTAATATTGTTTAGATGCTGGGTAATTTGTTACAGCCTGAATTGCCCCTTCTATTTAATGGCTGAAAGTTAAATGTTGCCATCAAAAACTACTGGTCTGTTGAGCAGTGATCCATGTGCGAACAGCGAACCTATGTCTCTGCAAATTTGTTAGTCATCTATGAGGCAAAGCAAAGCTGACCTCATAATGTCAAATCCCATTTAGAGCTGGTGAATTCGTTGGAGAGGGAGGTACTTGATATCTTTTGAGCTGTATTAAGAAATATACTGCTGTGCAGGAGTAAATTAACATGGAGACTCTAGCCTTTCCAATAATTTATAGTTGAATTCTGTCTTTCAGGAGACCAGGAATGCAGTTAATAAAGGCTGTAACTTGGGTAAATGGTTGCAGACCAGGGACATGTTTAAAGTGCCTGAAACAATAGTTTTGCCCTTCTGTGGTCACAGTTTCCTTCTAATGGAGTTTACTGAAACCTTACTTGTGGCTGCACTTTATAACATTTATCAGAAGCAGAAGTTCACATCCCTTTGATAAAACATCAGATATAAAGATATGTAAAGGGCTGTGTTCCAAAGTTCACTTGTGAATTCTGTTCACGCTGGATGTCCACACTATTTATGAATAGCATATTCTTTTTTCTATGGATCCCATGGATCTTTCAAGTGGTTGTGTTGTGCAGAGCTTCATCAATAGAACTGCTTGGGAATTTGTCAACAAAATGAGTTTTTTTTCATTAGAAAATGCCTCTTTGTTGGAACCCACATTTCAACAAAAAGTGTCTGTTCTGAAAAAAACTTGAGTTGGAAAACTTTCTCAGGTCCAGGTTGGAATTTCTGGTGAGAGCGAAACATCAGATTGGCCAATTGGGACACTCATCTGGCCTATGGGAGATTGATATTTATAATGGTTTTCCAGCCAACCCTAAACATCAAATCAACTTCCTCTGCTCTGGCTTTCTTGATGGGCATGAAAAAATCTTTCATGTCCATATTCTACACTTCTAGAAGGCTTGCAGTTGGCTGGATGATATTTTGCCTATAGGGCATCAACATTAGATTGGTGCACTGGTCATTAACACTCTTTCAAAGATAGGTTTTAAATAGTATATACGGGAATCTCTATGTTATGAACTGCAGAATGAGGAGGAGGCCACAAACATATCCATGAAATTCAGCTGTAAACTTTACAGATAATTAAAACAAACTGTTCTTCCTTGTGGATCAGACATAAGTAGTCCATACTCTTCACGATCTCTGTTGCTTGGGATAATGAATTTTCTTTTGAGAGAGACCCCAACACTCAGGAAGCAAATTCCCTAGTAGCTCAACTAAGCACAACCCCACAGACTATCAAAAAGTAACATTCTTTTAATCAAGAACAGTAATAATTACTAATTGCCAGAGAGCACTGGAAAGAATGCTTAGTAGATATAAAATGAAGACATGATGGCTGTGTGTTTTAATGTACTTATACATTTGGGCGTGAAGATGATAGAACTCTTCATCTGTGTATAGTACAATTTCATGCAAACTCTCACCAGTTGTGACCTCCTTGGACAGCTCAAGAATGTGGAGTTGGGAAAAGCATGTCCAGTTCATACCAAAACTTGATATGTAAAATATCAAGCTTATCCTTTTCAGAATAAGGTCTCAAGTCAGTCTCAGATTAGATAACTTAACAAAACTACAAGTTCGTCTATTGTAAAACAAACAGGGAAAGTATAGCTCTAAAAGCTTATTGCTCCTTAGCTCATCATAGATTTTCCCATTCTCCCTCACTCCTGGATTTAGCCTTTATAAAAATTATTTGTTCTTTCATCCCTCCATTAGCCATTGTTTCAGTGAAAAATGGTGGGGGAAATATATGTTAACAAGATCGGATGAATTGTGCTATTCTGCAAAATGTTCCATGCAAATTATGGGATGCAACTTTACCTTTTTTAACTCCCATGTAAGCTCTCTGCCTAGCCCAAACAAAGCAGATGAATTTTTCTCCATTACCCTTTCTCCCAGATGAAAAGAGGAATAAAATATAGTTGAGGGAACAACCTGGAAAAAAATAAGAGGAAAGACAGAAAGGGGAAGGAAAGTGGGGGAAAGAAAATATTCCTCAAATTTAATTATTTCTCATATTGCATAGAGACATGCTTTACATGCACATGGAGTCATCGCTCTATACTTATGGTGCAACTAGCCATCCTAATACTACAGTGATAAATGCAGTATCGGAGTCCTTCCAGCAGCGCACTGAGTAATGTGGGAGGAAGGAAGGAGAATGATTGCCCACTGCCCCTCTTTATGAAAGCTAGACTTAGGAGTGAGGTTAGGGAGCACTAAATGTCAAGAGCCAGGCTTTCCCTGTTGTGTTTCAAGGCTGTCCTGGTGAACGCTGTCCTGTTCCTCTTTTGTTTTTATATGCTCTAATTTTGTCTGTTAACACTAACTCCCGTGAGAACTTTTCCATATGGTTAATGAACTGCAGTTCAGCTGAGCACTCTTTCTCTTGTTGCCATATAAAACCCATGGGATCCCTTAGTTAGTTTCATTAAGAAACTTTCATGGTTTTATATGAAACTTTATAGATCTCTACATAGTGAAGCCTTTAAAGTGATTATGTAGAATTCTTGTCAGTTCCAGCTCTACTGTACAAAAAGGAATGGAATTTAAAATACATAGATGCAAACCGTGTCTTTTAAGAGAGCATAACAGCTAAGTCTCCTGGATAGGAAAGTGGAAAGTTTAGCCAACTGTGCTATGTTATGTTATAGTAGTGGGCTGGGAAATAACATAGGTGATCATAACAACTGGAGAGGATTTATTATATAAAGCTCTGTTCATTTTTAATAAAATTGTCCTTGAAACCCAGCTAGGCCAGAAATTAATGAGAAGCTTACAACCATTTCTCAGCACAGCAATCTGAAATTTCACATGGTGAGAATCACTTATCTCCATGTCTTAACTGAATTTTATTTTAAAATACAGTTTTTAATTAAAGTTTGCTATTTGGTGCCTGCTGCTAGTGCCTGCTATCTTGCCGACAGGTGACACTTGTATGGAAGCCTGATGTAAGAGATTGTAAAGCAGTTTGAATTTTATATTAAAACTGGTTTACCATCAGATTCTGTCCTTCATCAAGATCTGCTTGGTATAGGAAAGAGAGAGAGGACAAGTTATAGCTCCCTGATTCTTAAGCTGCCCCAACAGCAGCCCTGATATAAACTGGAATTGCCCAGGGTTGCTCTAACTTACTACAGCAGGTTATGGTACCCAAGGGACTACTCAGCAGCTGAGAATTGCAATAGGCAGGGGAAAAGTGTTCTCTCCTTCCTTGATGCTCCCTATGACAGGATGGGAAGAAGGTTGTCAGAGGAGCCAATGTTATACCAGTTGAGACTTCCCCTTTGCCAGAGCATTTCTCAGCAAAGATCTATGGTGAAATTTCATCCCCTTTGCATCACTCAGAGCATGCAATGGACAGAACTGGAGCTGAGGATCTATCCCAGAAACTTTTATTGTGTGAAGACTAAACATCTTTTGTTATCCTCTGATGGCTTAAACCAATATTCAGATAGGAAATTTTCCCTAGAGGCAAGTTATTATTTCATATTTGTTTGTATTAATGCAGTGCCCAATGGCTGCAGCTGAGGTTGGGTCCCTATTGCCCACTGCCTTGAAAACTTTGCAATCTTCAGTAGACAAAATAGATCAAGTGTAGGAGAGGAAACAGAGTCAAAGCGGCCTGCCTGAGGTCATGCAGAAGAGCCAGGAATAGAATCCTGATCTCCAGACTGCCAGTCCAGAGCTATAGCTATTAGACACCACTGTCGCTCTGCATTTATCCCAAAATTGACTGTTGTGGGGTTTCTTGCACTGTTCCTCCGAAGAAGCTGGTACTGGTTTAATGACAAGATCCTGGACTTGATGGATTACTGCTTGATCCAGTGTGGCAATTCCTATGTTCATAAGTTTTCAAAAAGCTTCTAGAAAGAATCACTTCAAGTTCCAGTGCTAATCAAAATGGAAGCAACTTTTTTTCTAAGCTTATGCAAACTACTTGGTCAAAAATCCTTCAACCGCTAAGTTCATCTCTAGCCTGATATCAGCTTGGAAATCCTGACTCTTTCAAAGGATGATAAATGTTATCTGCCAATCTCTTCCACTGAATAAACTCTGTTTGATCTGCATTAATCACATTTGGCAGGAACTGTTCAAGCCTGCTAGCAGCAATCTTGGTGAACAGCTTGGCATCATTGCTTAATAATGAAGTGGAACACTATGAAAAACAACATGAAGGAGCTTTCCCTCCCTGCCAGGTTAATGATATAACCATCAAATTAAATGAATAGTTTAAAATATTCAATAAAACTGGAAGTGCTTTGTCCTAAACCACTTTATAAGTTTCAAGATGAAAAAGTCCCTCGTCTCAGTCTTTCCCCATTTTCCTATTAAATTCCACCTAGCTCAAAAGCAGAATGTCTTTTTAAGCAGAACTGAGAAATAGCCAGTATTTTGGGTTTCTATTTTTAATTTAATTTAAAATATTGAATTTCCCAAGATCAATAACAATATAACATTAAAACAGTTTTGCATGATGACAAGATTTTAGAGACCAAACTGGGTGAGGTAATATCTGTTTTTGGAGCATTTCTGTTGGTGACAGAGACAAGCTTTCTAGGGTGACCAAACATCCTGATAAAATCAGGACCATCCTGATATTTAGGTGTTTGTCCCGCGTCCTGACCAATCTTCGGTTGGGACGCAATTTGTCACAATATTTTGCTCCACCGGCAGCACTTGGCTTTTTTTTTTTTTTAATGTGCCTTGATATTTTCTTCCTTTCATGTGGTCACCCTAAACCTTTCTAGTAAAAGGTGGCTGAGGTAATATATTTTATCTCTAATGTCCTGGGACTGACACAGCTACATATATGATTTTAGTAATTTTCCCCACCACATGCACACCCTGTCCCTGAGATAGATGTGGCTAGCAAAGAGTAAAGTTTTATTTCTTACTCTCAGCGGCCTTCATCAATTCCAAGGCCAGAAGGGATTGTTGTGATCATCTAATCTGACCTCCTGTATATTACAGGACATAATTCTTGGAGCATCTTTTTTTAGGGGGGGGGGGAAATCTTGATTTAAAAATGGTCAGTGATGGAGAACCCACTTGGTGAACTGTTCCAATGACTAATTACTCTCACTGCTAACAATATACACCATACCTCCAGTCTAAATTTGTCCACATTCAGTTTCCGGTCACTGGACCATATTATGTGTTTTTTCTACTCAACCATTATTAAATATTTTGTTCCCCATGTAGATACTCATATACTGGAATCAAGTCACCGCTTAACTTTCTGTTTGTTAAGCTAAATAAATTCAAGAAGCTCAATCTGTCACTATACAGCGTGTTTTCTCATCCTTTAATCATTCTCATGGCTCTTCTGACCCCTCTCCAACTTATCAACATTCTTCTTGAATTGTGGGCACCAGAACTGGGCACTGTATTCCGGCAATGGTTGTCCAGTGTCAAATACAGAGGTAAAATAGCCTCTACTCCTACTTGAGATTCCCCTTCTTTATGCATCCAAGGATCACATTAGCCCTTTTGGCCACAGCATCCCACTGGGAGCTCCTGTTCAGCTGATTGTCCCCAGATCACTTTCAGAGTCAGTGCTTCCCAGGATAGAGTCTCCTATCCTGTAAGTATGGCCTATATTCTTTGTTCCTAGATGCATACATTTACATTTAGCCATATGAAAACACATATAATTTGCTTGCACTCCATTTACCAAGTGATCCAAATCACCCTGAATCAGTGACCTATTCTTTTCATTATTTACCACACTCCCAATTTTTGTGTCAAACTTTTTGTTGGTGGTGATTTGGTGTTTTCTTCCAGGTTATTGATAAAAATGTTAAATAGCATAGGGCCAACTGGAAACACACCTGCTTGAGTTAAGTTCACTTCTGTGAAGAGGGCCAGCACAAGGCTGATGTGTCACTTAAATCCAATTTACATTCTATTTTGAGGTTTTACATGGGATTTAAGTGGGGAGTAGGGCTTATGCTGTCCCTGAACTGGGGTGAATTTTGCTCTGAGGCTCTTAGTCTGCAAAGATATGAACATGTGTAAAGTTAAGCATATGTGAGTAAACTGAACTCACTGAGACTACACCTGTGTAATGTTCATCCTGTGGATAAATCTTTCCTGGATTGAGGTTAAAGAGCAGCCTGGACAGATCAGAGAGCACCTAGACTGCCCAGGCTTTGTCCCTCTTCTTAGGCAACACACAGCTGAGCTGCTTGATCACTTGCTCCAGCCTCACAGAGAAACCAGTGGGCAACGGCTGAACAAAATGTAGTCTGCTGGTGAGTAAAAGAATGAGGAGAGGAGCAGCTGGGAAGGAGAGCAAAAAACCAAAAATAATTAAAATAGAAAGCGCAGAGAGAGAGAGAGAGAGAGAGAGAGAAGGTAGGTGGTGGTTGGGAGCTAAAAGGCCGAGGGAGAGGGGCAACAGGGATGGGGCATGGCAACATGAGGGGAGAGGAAATGGTGTGAAAGGTGTCTGTGCAAAAGCCATTGCAAGCTATGGGGAGGTCCAAAAAAAGGAGGCTATGAGCTAATAGTAAAGACTCCCATTACACTAGGGGTTCTCAAACTGCGGGTCGGGACTCCTCGGGGGGGGTCTCAAGAATATTACATGAGCTGTCAACCTTGAACCCAAACCTCAGTTTGCCTCCAGCATTTATAATGGTGTTAAATATATTAAAAGATGTTTTAATTTATAAGGGGGTCGCACACAGAGGCTTGCTATGTGAAAGGGATCACTGGTACAAAAGTTTGAGAACCACTGATTACGCCTACTCTGCAACTGCAGCAGCTATTTTTTTTTAAAATTTTTAAAATAAGTCAACACTATTAATAAGGGAGGTGGTATGGATCTTCTCTTTGTGTAATACAAATGTGCTACTTGTCTACAGATTCTGAAAACCATTTCCATGTTTTGGAAGTGGAGAGACGTAAGGATAATTGTTTTGGGGCACTGATGTGGGTTTTTTGTTTTGTTGTTGTTGTTTCAATAAATGCTTGCTTGGTAGGCCCTGTGGATCTGAAAATGTTATATCCTACAGTTTAGATTAAAGGACTATTTATACATAGATTTTTAGAACCATAATCATTCCATGATCCTTTCCTCCCCTCTGGTACTCCTGTAAACTTTAAGTTTTAGTACCTGGAGTTGTTCCCTAAATCATGCTCTTGATTAAGGAGAAACTCAACTTTTCCCTCTGGTCTGATAATAAATTCAGTTGAGTCTGTGCCTTTTAAATTAAAACAGTGCCTCAGCCTCCTCTTCTAACCTACTTCAGCAGGAAGCTGATTTTGTCTCTAAATCGGAGCTGTGTGCTGACAGTTCTGATAATCACTACTCCTGTTCTTTTCTGTATTGTGAGAATGTTAGGATATGTCATGCAAAGTTACTTAAGCAATTTGTTTTAATGAACTTTTAAGTATACCGTGTTGCTCATGCACTTGTTGAATTTCAGGATGGCTAAACTGAAATACAGACTCAAAAAGTGTTTAAATTTTAGTAATCAAAATAGAATATAAAGATAAAGATAAATAATAAACAACAGAAATTAAAGATTATAACAGCATATCTAAAGTTTAGAATTTAATATAGGAGGTTTACAATATATTAAGAAATCATCAATTAAATCACAAATCTAAATCTTATCACACAGTGAGAGTAAGTTCACTTACTCTAAATAGCACAGAATTAGAGTATATGAGTCTAGCATCAATATGGAAGTATAAATCCTCAGTACAAGCCCTTATCTATTTGTAGTCAATCATTATATCAGTCAAAAGGGAAGACTGTCAGTGACAGTTCAACCAAAAGCAATTCAAAAGTTAGAAATTTAGAAATCTAAGCAAATAACTTATTTACTGAAATGCCAATTCAGTTACAAGTACACCTTCTCAGATGAGTCCGCATACACACACCCCTCACACTAATCCCAAGTATGCACATAAGAGTCAATGTTGCTTAGCATTTCTCTTGCAATTCACTTGAAGGTGTAATTACAGATAACCATGGTCCTAATTTTAGTTCACTACAAGATGACCATAACCACGCAGCAATGTAACCAATAGCAAATTCTTTAAGATTACAACTCACAATGCATTAATTCAAACTTCTTTCTCTTGTCTGAGATGCTGTCAGTTTAATGTGACATCATGGATGATGGTGTTTGAAAAATCTCTAGGCTGTAATTGCTCAAAGCACACACTCAGCCTTTCAGCTTTATTTTCACCTCATGTAAGCAGTTTAAACGGGCACTGTGTTGAACTGGTGTAATGAATCCTCCAGTCTCAACACTCTTAACCACTTACTGACTCAAAATTGTTTCTAGATATCTAGGGTGAAAGGCTCAGATCCACAAAGTTAGGCTTGTAAAATATCAGTGGAATCCACAAATCCTGAGTTAGATGCCTAAATTCTCCATACAATATGCGGGGGGAGAGAGGTGCCTGCGAATGGGAACCACAAAAGTCAGCATGCTAGGCAGGGAGGTGTCTAAACTAGCTATGGGAGTTCTCAATGAGAATGCTGTGTCCTAAGCCCCACCCCCTCACAGAGAGAGGTGCTGAAGTTTGGGCTGTGGGGGGTTCCTATCTCTACTTGCAGTCCACAGCTTGGAATCTCTATGCTGGAGTCACGTGCCTGGGAAAGGAGAGGGGAAGAGGTGAAGAAGTAGTTTGCCACTATCTTTATAACCTTTAACCCAGTGTTAGGATACTCACCCAGCATGTGGGAGACCACCTCTCAGATGTGTATCCGCACTACTGGACTACAGCATCAATGTCCCTATTTCTCTGGCCCAATTAATACTTAATTTGTTTATACCAGTGGTTCTCAACCTGCGGCAATGTGACATCCTCAGGGCCATACAGGTAATATTGGATCCAGCTTACAATGGTAAATAGGTTGAGAAGTGGAACAGCACAACACGTGAGCCTGGGCCACCCACATCAGAATAGTCTATGGTCTAGTGGTCAGAATACTCATCTGAGAGGTGGGAGACCCCTGTTCAAATCTCTTCTCAGCAGGCAGAGTGATAAAATGATCACGGTCTCCTACATCCTGGGTGAGTGCTCTAACCCCTGGGCTCAAGGTTACAGGGGAGGCCTCTTGCTTTCTGCTGCCATCGTGTGTGGAGTTAGCCATGCTGAGCGCTCACCTTCCAGATCACGCCTCATGGGCAAAATAAGCAGTGCAACGCCTATCTTCACCTGATTTGAGGGTTGTGCTAGGGCTTATATGTGAGAGAGACATCTGGGTACCTACCTGAAATTGCAGTGCACATACCCAAAGGCAGAACCTTAGATGCCTGGTGAACTTTTACTGCAAAGATTTTTAGGTACCTACAGGGATAGGCGGCAAATGAGTAGGGGATTGGATCACAGTAGCACCTAAGTAGTCCCTTTGTGGATCTGGGCCAAACAGGTTAGTGAAACACAGGTGGATATTATACATATTAAGTAATTCACCGGCTTTTTATTGTTTATGAGTATATTCTCTGAGAAGAATCATAAAGGAATCATGAAGTGGCAATGCTATTCATTGTATGAGCAGACATTGGAGAAATAGTTTACATACATATAATAAACTGCCCTTCCATTCCTATCATTTAGGGATGATAATGGATCGGACCCTAAAAAGGAACCACTGCAGCGATACTGGAAATATGAGTAATATTTTCAAAAGCACCTAATTTTCATTTGTAAAGTGACAGCTTGAACTGAATGGAAGTTTGTGTTTGTGTTTATCTCCAACCATTGCAAACTGTCAAAATGAGCTGCTGAGTGTGCTCATAAATAACAAACTTACAAGCTGAAGTACCTGACTCACTTTTGAAAATGGGATTTAGGTTCCTAGGTAATGTACGCTCTTTTGAAAATATTGTTTCATTTAACCAAACTGCCCCTTGAAAGAAACTCAGTGAATAGTTAGGCTTCGCCGTGAGTCCTGAAGGTCAAGACATTTAGGATCAGGAAGGGAAATGAACTCCAAACTCTCCACTCAGAACCTTCTGCCCTTGTCCTCAGAATACACAAATATAGGGATTGTTGGCTTGTGTCCCAGCAGATCTCAAATGTTGGAGTAGAACACAAGGAGAGAGAGAATCTCTATGAAGGACAGCAGTCAAATAATAATGTTTCATTACTTAGACCCAACACTTGAACTGTACTCAGAAATGAACTAGAATCCAGGAAAATCTATAGAGAAGAATTTTTAAGTGCTCCAGGCAAGAAGCATTGCTGAGTAACTGAGCAGCTATATTCTGCACTGGGCCAGATATTGGGCCGCATTCTTCCATGGCGCTATACCCATTTAGACCAGTGAAGTCAATAAAGCTGTGCTCATTTACACCAGCTCTGGTCCTGGTCCTCAAACGGCTTTCAAGGGGAATGCCTTGTAGAACATATTGCAGTAATTCAGTTTGGAGGTATCAAAGGGGGGATGTATTACTGTGGGGAGGGCTGCATCAAAACTTTTGGCCATTGCAGCAAGCCAGACCTCCAGAAAGAGCTGAGAATCCCATGGGGCTCCTGTGTTATGAACTTTGAGTGAATTTCATTTTTTTATACTAATCAAAGGAACGCATATGATGTGCTAAATTATAACATGCATATTGGTAACTGTTGGAGATAAAAGTTGGGAAACTGAGTCACAAGTTCATTCAATTCAGGCTTAATCAGTGTGTGCCTTTATACAATTTCAGACAAAATTATTGTCACTCATAGTGTCTGGACATATCCTTATGCCAGACAAACTTGGACAAGAGAGAACTGGTGAATGGGCCCAACTTATCACATTGTGGGGCACCAGTAAGTTCTTCCATGTTCCATGATAGTGGTCGCCTTCTCTGATCCATTGATCTGGTCCTTCAGTCCCATTCTTCAGTTTCTGCTCCAGTTTTTCTCCCATTTGGGTCCATGTTCACTTACATCTTTTGCACATGTCTACATTACAAACTACTTAGTCTTTGTCCTATTGGCTTTTAGCACATCAACCCTGTGGCTTTCAGGTACCCTGGACATTATGCGTGTGCAAGCTTCAGTTATGCAACTTCTGTATTTTTCCTGATGGCTTTACACTTTCTGGGTCATGTCATTTTATATCACCCTGCCTTGGGTCTTCCCAAAAAAAGAGCCTTTTATTTATCATGGCATGTTTGTATATCTTTTACTTATATTTTCCAACACAACACGTTACCTTTGTTCTGTCACTAATCTGCTTAAAATGTAGTTGCTAATTCTGTATTAAAAAAAAAATATTGGCAAAACCACACTTATACCAGCAAGGACTTGTCCTGTGTATTATCTCATCTGCATCTATTCACTATGCATAATTACAAATCATTAAACAAATAGCTAACTAAGCTTTTAATATAACCATTCAGCAATCCTTCATTTTCATATTTCAGTGTTATATGCCAGTATATGTGTATTTTCCCTTTCTCCCCTTTAATCTATTAGAAGTGTAGGGGGTAGTTATGGAAAACATGATGATTCTTTAATGTCAGTATTTCTTATCTTATTTAAACATGGAGAGTGGTTTCATTCAAAGTCCAGATTTGTTTGTGAATCCTTACAAAGAAACTTCATTAGAATTTTTTTCTGTGAATGCTTTTTGAAGAGGGTGTCAGTTTTAAGGTGTTGATATTTAGTTGTTTTTAATGGTCCCCCAACAGCAATCAATGGGCCTCTAATTTTTTCCTTGTAAAAGGTGTTTCTTTACACAGAGAAGCTCTTCGAATCTGAGTTCTTTTCTCACAGCAGTTTCGCTGGGGAAAATAATTTATGGAAGGTGATGTCATAATGGAAGCAGACTGATTTTAGCATCAATCAGAATTTGTCAGATAAAGGATAACAGTAAAAATCTGCTTGAATAAATCAGAGTTCAGAAGACCTTTAAAAAGGTTAATGTAAATGGCAGGCAACCATTTAGTATTTTTATTTTGTTTATAAAGATTAAAGGATTTATTGCCTCTCAGAAGTGGAGCCGCATTGCCCTTGGAAAGAATCTTGTTAGAAAAGCCGACACTTACATAAGTGTGTACAGGGTACAGAATGAAATATATCAAAATAACTCTACTATGCAACAAATCTCTAAACTTGAAAGACTGTGAGAGTTTAATCTTTTCATACCTCCAAACAAAAGACATCTGTAGTAGCCATATTTATACCTCAAAAAAATCATTTATTTTTATTAAATCAATGGCACCCAAAGTTGAAAATAACATTTTTTCCATCAGTGGTCTCTCAAAACACAGTCTCATTTCAGTGTTGAGACATGCAGACAGAGGGCTCAAAGATTTAAACTAGACCCTGAATTAATGGATGATAGACTTGATGAACTTGATAGAGGTGCTGTATGTACCAATATTATGGCCGGAAATGCTTTCTGTAAAATTTCACAAGAAATCTTTTGGCTAAAGTATTCTGCATGATTTTAGAGTGTTGTCTCTTACTTCAAGCCTTACTCTGATAACGGAGGACAGCTGGGACACTTGAACTGACAGTCCATATCTTTGTATATCTGGGGCCCTGTCTTTCTCGGCTGAGAGGATGGGGATGATCTTCAAGTCTTGAATCTTATTCCTCTTTGGTCTAGCACAGTCTGAATTGCAGGACATCTTGCAAAGCTTCTCTGTTCACTTAGGCTTTTTTTCTCAGTGGATGGTCCAAGTGGGATTTGGTAGTGGAATTTTGCTGTTTATGTTGGCTACCATTAATTAGCTGACAACTCTTCCGTGGTGGGTGGTGCATTTTATTATAAGTGTGCCTAGATCTATTGACAGGAGCGTCTTAGTAAATAAATAAATAAATGACCCTTGTCTGAATCACTGGTAACTCTGCGGTTGTCTCTTATGTACATGACAGTTTATTTATTCTTTTTAAGTGTGTACTATCTTTCTTTAAGGGAAAATGACCATTAGAGCATCTGAAATAAAATGGGAAGCCTTTAAAGTGGCAATGATACTACACACCAGAGTCCTGGCTGGCTTGACTTTGTCACTTAGAAACAAAATATAGATTCTGCACTGTCACTTTGAAAATAAGATAAAGCCAGCAACTGAGTATACTCAGTGTCATTTCTCATAGGGAACACTTGATCCAATTTAAATAATACCGTATAACCTAAAGTGATAAACAGAAAAAAAGCTATTGGGACATAAAAGAATAAATCTGACAGTCTTCTTTTTGGGGGCTACTGGGTGAGAGGACTTAACCCAAGAAATTGACTGCATCAGATATAATTTGGCAATATTACTGCCTAACACTAATCTTATTAACCATCTGTTCCAGGAATGTAGGAACATGGTTCAAAATTTCTCATAAAACTTGGATACAATGAAAACTGCAATCGTGCAAATCTTCTTTCTGCTTGAGATGAGGGGGGGGAATCCTAAATTCTAATTTAAACAATATTTATAGGAATTAACTTTACAATATGGAAGGATCTGGACATCTTTTCAAATGAATTATTAAATTATGACTCAGATTTTTTTTAAATCTCCATGCTAGTATTTGGCAGGCTGGCAGGATCCTCCTTTAGAATTATTTAGGGACCTGAAATGACAAATAAATAAATCAAAGATGCATCAGGAGCTTGATGATAAGACCAGTATCTGGTGGTGGTCGTAAAGTTTTTGTAAAAATGTTTACCAACTAGATTGGCGAGTGTACTAATTGGTTTATTTAATAAGGCTTTTGTCTACACTTGAAATGCTGCTGTAGCTGAACCACTGTAGTGCTTCTATGTAGACATTACCTACACGAGGGGTCCCCAAGGCGGTGCAACATATGATGGACTGTGGAAAGTTTGAAGAAATTGCCTAGGCAGTTAGTAGATGAAGTTTGCATCTATATGTATTCTATCCAGTAAATTAGGCAAAGCATGCTTACTTTGCAGTATAATAACTGTTTTGACTATGTAAATTGTCTTCTGAACAGATATAAAGCAAAAGAGAAAATAAAACACTCAATAAATTGAGACATTGCAACATCAGTATGAATTGCCAATTAGCTATTTTATTGTGATTTGATATAAGTAAAATCGACCCAAATATTTATAGACTTTTTTTTCTTTTAGTAAATAAAATGTTCCCAATTGTCCTTACATTAAATGAAGTCTTTATGTGGATTGGCTCTCTTCTTTACTATTTTTTATTTCATACAATTAGATTAGAACAAGACTATTGTTGTGATACAAATGAATTCTAAAAGATAGCCAACATCTTGGTTTGCACTGTTGTAAAATGACCAGAGTGCTATATTTATGTACCTGCAGTGTCCAGCACGTCACTGGCTAATCAGAAAGGGGGAAAACATTACTCTCTTAAGCCATAACCACTCTTAATATATGCTGTGGTGCATCCTCCAAGATGGACAAATAGAATATTAAAGCTTCATTTCTTTAGGTTTTAAGATTCTAGAAGCAGGGACCCTGCTATTTGTATTGCTTAGCTTACATTTTGTATAGCTCTTCATAGGTTTATAGTACTACACTTGTTCACTCTTTTAGGGGTAGAGTCAGCAGCAACTGCTGCACTTAATGGTTTCCATTCTAATGTTTTGCTTTCTATTTTTTCATAACTTGCTGAAATTTTCCATGCTTGGTTTCCACAGGAAGGCGAGCATTGGATGTATTTGTTGGTGATTGATTTTCTTTTTTTAGATGTTCTTGAATAGAAGAGTGAAATATATCTTTTGCCAATTATATAAATGAAGAGAACATTCTTACAACCTTTCGTTTGCTCTTCATCAAACTCGATGGCTAAAACAGATGACGTTTTGGGGGAGGGGAGAAAGTCTTTACTGAGTTTTTTAGAGAAAGTTGGTTTTGATTAGATTGAGTTATGAGCCTTTGAAATTTGCATAGTGAGCATGCAGAGTACAATTTCTTATTAGGCTTGTAAAGTGTGCAAGTAAGGAAGAATGTGTAATGCATGAGGATGAGGCTAATTTAGTCAACACCCTGTTTGTTACACAACTATGTGTTTGGTCTCATTATGGAATGATGCTAGGGATGAAACTGAAATTCTATTAAAAGGCCAATTTTGCCTCTCCCATCAAAAATCCACGAAAAGCCATAGCTACTTGAAAATTGTTCTGGGGCAGATGTAGAATTTCTACCAGATTTTAATTGAATTAGAGAAAGCATTTCTGAATTACAATAATGCCCTAAATCTAGAAGGGTACACCTTCTTTTTGCCATTTTGAAGCAATAAAATGGAAAGAGAAGGGGAAATGAAACCAATTTAATTGGGTAATCCAGGGGTAGGCAACCTATGGCATGTGTGCCAAAGACAGCATGCAAGCTGATTTTCAGTGACGTTCACACTGCCTGGGTCCTGGCCACTGGTCCGGGGGGCTCTGCATTTTAATTTAATTTTAAATGAAGCTTCTTAAACATTTTAAAAACCTTATTTACTTTACATCCAACAATAGTTTAGTTATATATTATAGACTTATAGAAAGAGATCTCCTAAAAATGTTAAAATGTATTACTGGCATGCGAAACCTTAAATTAGAGTCAATAAATGAAAACTCGGCACACCGCTTCTGAAAGGTTGCTGACCCCTGGAGTAATCCATCTGAGATCTATTGCCCAGGACCAAGTTTTAATTGATCAGACTACTTCCAGGTTACTCGGCTATGAATGATGAATACCATGATGGCACATCACCTTTGGTCAGCTGCATCAGGATCTCCAGAGTCAATGTCAAGGGGCAGCTAGAATTGCTTGGGGTTTGGGTTTGAGGGAAGAGAAGTTCTTCATTCCCTTGGTCCTCCTGCTGGTGAGCAAGATGGAAAGAATGTCTCTTAGGTATTTTGCACTCTTTCTCTCTGCTCTCCCCCAGTCTCCCACCATCCCCACTGCCCAGAGGAGATCTACAGAATGGGAGTTCTATTCCTGCAGACCTTAGGAGATCTGTGGGTGGGTAGAAACTAGAGGGAACTGAGGATAAGCAGGAAAGGGTGCATTTCCCTTACCTGTGGACATCCTGAAGCGTACAGGAGAGGAGACTCCATAGTGAGCCTTATGAGACTCACTGATCCCCTTTGTGAGTCTAGAGATGCTCATCAAGGTTAACACCACAGAAGTCTTAGGTTCATTTCAGGCCCCCTCCACTTAAGCTCTAGAAGGTTCATTGGGAGCCAACCCCACACGAGTCTAAGTGCTGATGAGCTCATTTTTTGCTTGTTAATAGAGGGTGGCAAGCTATTTGGTATAAATGGAGATGAGGAGACAGTGCTGTGGTGGAAGCCCTGATAAACCTACAAAGACTTATGGGAGGTTCCATATTGAGCCTCCCAAGCTCATGGGACAGGAACAGCTGCCAAACAGTTGCTCATAAGAAGCATAGAGGTTGAAGGTGTAGCTTGAAGAGGTCCCAAAAGAGCCTCTGGCGGCTGTGGAGGAGGGGGTCCATGACTCCCCTAATACACGCATGAGATTAGGGATATGAATGAGCCACCTAAAAGCTTTCAGGAGTTGGAGGTTTAGTATCTGCCTGGTGCAACGCATACACTTCCTGGTGGGGGAGGGTAAAGTCTGAAACTTGTCAATGGGATGAAGAGTTCTCAGCCATGTGTGAGTGATCAGGGATTGTAAGAGAGGGATCCTTTGCTCTTTCTGGCTCCCTGCATTGATACAAGGTAACATCAGAAAAGGGAGATTTATTCTCATCTCATGCACATTTTGGTGACTCCCAAGCCTCCTCCTGCCAGCCACATCTGCAGGCTTTGGGAGCAAAGTTCCAGACTAACTGATATTATGAAGTCAACAGGGAGTGGAGCCACACTTGTGTGAATGGTGCACTGACCCTAAGAAGCTGAAAAGGCTTGCCAGGGTGAGATTTTCTTTCTGCAGATCTTGGGTGTTGTGCAGCATCAGGACTTCCTTTCCCAGATAAGCGGGTAGACTGTGGCTAGTAGGAGACTTCATGGCTAGCAGAAAAAGATGCATCCCTAGCAGATCTCCTAATGTCTGCTAGATTGAAGCTCCATTCCTGTATACCGCCTAGAGCTTCAGAAATAGGGCTCCTTTCCATCAGTCCTTAGGGTTTACTTCCATGTTTTTTAAAGGAAATTCCTATGTACATTTTAAGGTGAATCTGAAGTTGGAGGTATGTGTCCGGTTTTGAGTGCATGTTATCTTTCAAGAATATTAGAATTAAAATGCAAATTCCAAATGTTAGAAACCCTGAAAATTCAGAGTTTCAATTACACAAGATGCAGAATCACATGAAAACTACAATTATTTTAACCCTGCCTCAATAAAGACAACAGATACCAAAACTCATACTAGTTCATATAGGGGAAAAACCAGCACACCGTTACACTAAACAATTATCAGGAAGTCCAGGTCAAGTGGTTGTAATGATACAGGAGGAATTAGGATCCCAGTGGAGGTGCTGTAATAATTGTACTTAAAAATATACTCTCTCTCGAATTCACTGTCCGTATACACCTCCAAGATACCAGCTTTATATGTTCTGTCACTGGGCAGATAGGAAAAACCACTTTCAAATTCAAAGCAGGCATATGCTCTGCTCCCGTCCATGAGTTAAAAGTTCAAATGCAGAATTATTGTGTATTCTTAATTAACAAATTACATAAAATTAAATACTGTATTTTCTTATAGTGTCATACATTATTCAAGCCATTCTCAAAACGAGGTTTGCATGCATAAATGCACCGTAAAGTCATGTGTCAAGATTGAAAGAATGGCACTGTAATCTTTTTCTCTCAGTACATGTTGAAAATTACTGATGTCCAGAGTCATAAGCTATAGATTTCATTTTGCTAGTAATTCTCATCAAAACATAATGGCAAATCACCTTGCAGGTTGGATATTCATATATGAAAGTTGTACATTTGGTCCATAAATCAATTCAGTATTTTTCTCTATTACTTAAAGATGTCCAACTTAACACACAGATTTTCGTAAGCCGATCTGTTAAAAATAACTGTAAGCAGTACTTTTTAAGCCAATCTAAGGATTCTATAATGTCACAACTGTACTATGGCAGAGTAAAGGGTTGTGGGGATCATTTTAGTGTGACTGCTAATTGGTTTTGAAGTACAACCTTACTGATGGCTTTCTGACATTTAAATTCTCAAATTCATGAGAAAAATGTCCTTTCAACCTAAACTTCACCCGAACAGCTAGTTTTGTATGGATTTATTCCACATATTGTCCTCTGTCCACAAAACATCTTCTGTAACTCTCTAATTCTGGAGCATAAAATGTTATCCGTGACATACACTGTACAAAATAAAATTCTGTGTGGTCAAAGATAAACAAGTAAGGCAGCTAGTCCCAGATTTAAAGGGGCATTTTGGGCTCCAAACTTCCCCTGATTTCAGTGAAAGTACAGAGCCTAAATACCTTTGTGGATCTGGGCCTTAAATATTGCAAGGAAGCAGAGTGAGGGAATACTAGGACACTGAATTACACAATATTTTTGGGGTGTGCCAATCAGTGGGGAATCATGAACTGAGGAATCTTACCTACTCAAGTTTATCTAGCAAGGGAGTATGCTGAAGAATTGAATTTCAATTTTTAAAAATATTGGATGGCTCCTCATATTGCTGTCTCTCAGAAGCAGTCTTTTCTTCCCGGCTTCCACCCCTCCGTGCGGCAGTTACCGCAACTCTTCCAGTTCTGTTCTTCCTCACTCTATTCTCCTGACCATCCTGTGCTTGCAGCAGCTTTAAATTAGCTAGTAATATTTTAATCAGCTGGCTCAGCTGTTTTTCTCTGAAACTATTTCAAATTCTACAGTGCAGTAATTAGTAGTAGCTATATTCCCACTACCATAATCATGAAGAGATGAAGAGATTATATCCTTTAGCAGCTCTTAAATGAAGGGAAAACAGTCTTATTTGCTTCTCATTTCTGAAACTTATCGGTTTCAGAACATTGCATGTTATTACAAAATTCATACATTCTGTATGATCAAAGAGCTGGTGGTGATCCCTCTGCGTGACACCAAAACAGGGAGAAGGTTGTTGTCTGTAGGAGAGCAATAAAACCTTTAAAAAAAATGGTAAATCAAAGGTAATAAATGTATCTCTTCCATAATATAGCCATCCTTTGTTCACCCTATCTGTTTGTAATTGATCAAGTTTTCCCTTCTCCTTCATTTGGCTTACAACATAACCAATGCTTGGTGAAACTTTTTTGGTTCCCTCTACCTAGCATTCAGTTTCTTTTTTCTCTTGTCCTCTCTGGAGGTAGATCACAGCAACATTAAGCTCCCAAGTGTTGTCTTTCATTTGTTTGGCGGTGTATGTCTGAGCTGAAGAGAAGGGGAAGAAAGCGTCAAGGCTAATGTGTAACCTGACAACCACTTTCCTCCATAATTCCTCCCAGAAACTAGAGTAGTAGCAAAAGGATAACTTGTAATCCGAAGGGCTTTATGATTGTGTCCCTGGATGGGAGAAATTGCCCATCAAGCTCCCATTCTGAATCTCAAGTGGCTGAATCAGTTTATCTAAAACCTCACTTTGGAATGTATTCCAGGAAATTGCTATTCCCTGCCATTCATCCTAGAGATTGGTCTTGCTTGTATAGATAGCCATCTATCTGTGCAGCTCCATATTTTGAATGATTTTTAGCCACTAGCAACAAGATCTGCTCTGAGCTATCTCGTTCCTCACCAGATATGGAGCTCACCTGTTCGGCTTTTCTATTATTCCAATGGTGAAATGGCCGTATTAGTTCAAAGTGCACTATGGCACTTTCAGTGCATGGCAGTAGGGTCTGCCTAGCTAGTTATTGTGTGGCTGTAGAGACAAACCTCAAGCTACCCAGGTGTCTGAAAGGCATGGTATTTTTTATATTCAATATGTTATGAACAGTCCATCATACTTCATGGATTCTACTAGATTCATGACTTAAGAGCCTTTGTTTTTGTATATTTGATGATTTTTGGAGACCTTTTCTAGCTAGCTACTGGCACTGGAATATAATATGACACATTCCATTGGCACATCCTGAACGAAAGACAGCTTTGATCATTTTTAAGATGGATTATTGGAAAGTAAATTCTTTTTTGTTTTGGACTTATATATCATTAGTGTCCACTATTTATCTGTGAATTTCACTTCTTCATTGCCCATGCAGCTTTCTCTTGCCTTTTCTATGCATACCTACTATTTGCCTATGACACTTTCCATTTTTAACTGGATACATTTTTTTTTCTTACTGAATCTGAAACACACTTGAGTTCTTGGTGTACTTCCTTCTGTTTGTTACATTTAAATAGAGATGGCCTCAAGCTAAAAGGTTCCTCAGCTTGATTCTCCTCTCACTTATACCAGTGTAAATAAGGAGCAACTCCACTGAAGTCAATTGAGTTACACCAGTGTAAAAGCAGGGCAGTCAGAGGAGAATTAGGCCCTTTCTGTGAGACTGGACTTCCTCAAAGTCATGAAAACCCTTGATACAAACACCCTATCTAAGGGTTCGTCCAGACTACCCACCGTATTGGCGGGTAGTGATCCATTTATCGGAGGTCGATATATCGCGTCTCGTTGAGATGCAATATATCGATCCCCGAACGCGCTCCCCATGGACTCCAGAACTTCACCGGAGTGAGTGGCAGTAGCGGAGTCAACGGGGGAGCTGCGGCTGTTGATCCCACACCGTGAGGACAGGAGGTAAGTCTGAACGAGATACATTGATTTCAGCTAAGGTATTCCCATAGCTATAGTTGCGTATCTTACATTGACACCCCCCACTCTCCAGTGTAGACCAGGCCTAAGATAGCTATGGTCCATGGCCTCCATTACTGTAGTATCTGAGTGCCTCACAACTCCCTCGTGAAGTAGAGAAATTCTGTCATCTCCATTTTTACAGATGGAGAACTGAGAAATAGAGAAGCTAAGTGATTTGCCCAAAGTCATGCAAGAAGTCTGTGGCAGAGCAGAGATCTGAACCTTGGTGTCCTGAGTTGCAGGCTAGTGCCCTAACTGCTGGAACATTCTTCCTCTCCTTCAGGGCCGGCGCTTCCATTGAGGCGAACTAGGCAATCGCCTAAGGCGCCAGGATTTTCAGGGGGTGGCATTTTGCTGGGGGGGGGGGTGGCAGGTGGCTCCGGTGGACCTGCCGCAGTTGTGCCTGTGGAGGATCCGTTGGTCCGTGGTTCCAGTGGAGCTGCCGCAGGCATGCCTGCGGACGGTCCACTGGTCCCGCGCTGCTCCAGTGGACCTCCCGCAGGCACGGCTGTGGCAGCTCCACCGGAGCCGCGGACCAACGGACCCTCCGCAGAAATGGCTGCTGCAGCTCCACCAGAGCCGAGGGAGCAGCGCGTGGGGTGGTGAAATGGCCGTGCGCCTAGGGCGCGAAAAACTCTAGCGCCGGTCCTGCTCTCCTTTGTGTCTGTCCCGTGTCTAGGTATAATAGTCCAAACATTTGATTTCTGCCATAGAAGAATAGTGAAAGACTGTTGTCGTGTAGCACCAAAGGAGTGACTAATGCTGTTCACTTTTTTTTATTGTATTATTCAGATACACGCCATGAATAGAATATCACGCTTCAAGAGTGCTTTAAGTGCTCTATAAGATATATGCTTATTGTGCTTTCTGTAGAAGGTAAACTACAAAATATCTGAATTATATAATATTCCTTTTTGTTTAAACATAATTAATTATAAATCTTCTGCTTATGAGTTAGATTTTGCTCCTGTTCACATTTCAATTAATGTGAAAAACAGGATTAAATAGGATAAGAATAGAATGTTATTTGACATAGGGCCTTTTATATTCAAGGCATCTCAAAGTGCTTTATGGAGGATGCTTTTATTAGACAATGTTGTTATACAGCACTCATGTTACTAGGGAGGTTTCTATGATTGCTTCATAGGTACTTGAGAGTTTGACTGGTGAGCTAAAAAAGAAGAGCATTTTCAAAGAAACCTATGATGCTGAAAATGAGCTGGAGAGGGAATTGTCATTTGTCCTCCATTATTCAGTCTATTGTTAAACCACAAAAATTATATTAGGCTATATTTTAAGGAACTGACTTAAATCCACAAAGGAAGAAAAAAGAGTGAGGGCAGATGCTTAAGATAACACTTCACAGTTTTACTAATCCTACTGTCTCTGTATTTCAGAGGTTGATGACCTACAGATCGTGTGTGCCTTATCAGTAAACCGAGGCCAAACAGCATAGGTTAAGGATGGAGTGACAGCCCAGCTCTTCGCCATCAGTCTGAATATCTTATTGCTTCTTTGGGACATTAGCTCAGATTGTTAATCACTTTGGGCCCTCTTCTGCCATCTTTATTCATTCAGAATAGTACCTAACTTGGAAAGAAGTTCCAATGAAATCAGTGGGGCTATTGGCAGAGTAATGTATTAATCAAAGCAACTAAGGGTGACAGAATATAGTCCTTTGGCATAGTCTGTGGATGAAATTGTGTAGTAAAATATTATGATATCCCTTAAAGTTGTGTATCAATAATGGCTTTGTATGCAAATTTGAATAATTGAGAAAATAGTAGCTACTGATAATGCTGCCTCACTCCCTCAAGGTGTAACATACTCACATACATGTCATATGCTGCTTGCTGGTAAATAGAGGCTGCCGCCTAGTAGTAACAAAGACAACACTGATATTTTATCCACTAATGACAACCTATCGGTGTGAGTGAGCAAAATTCTATTTATTGCATTGAACTATGGTCAGGACTGAGAGTCAGATGGTACTATAGTAGTTGTGATGTTATAAACTATTATTTACCAGTATAGACAGTTACTGTTTTGGTTTCTTGGGTAAATATGAAAGACTAGAAAAGACAGGTATTGTGTACATAACTCCATATAAAGAAGTGTCATTGTGTCCTTTGCCTCATATGGCCCTAATGGTCTCTCAAAGAAATACAATCAAAGACAATTATTTTTAAAACTTACTTTAATTTACTCAGTAAGGGTTATTTTGAAGCCATTCCAGTCTGAGTCTTTAGAACAGTCTTTATATTAGAAATACTGCCAGACCCCAAACTGTAATACTGCTAGTGAGTCCCACTACAATAACCTATTTTCATTTACAAAGGAAAGAATTAGGTCTTGGGGAAATCATTGCTGGAGTAGAGAAAAGGAGAGGCAGATATAAAAGAAAGAAATTGTGCTTTAAGAGAGAATATAGAAAATAATAAGGCTTGGTTGGTTGGGTACCTAGTTCCAATACTTTGGTACTAATAGTTCATTACAGCCAAAAAATGACATGAAAAAAATGCTGGTGGGGGGGAAAATACTATGTGATCATGTAATCAAAGAGTATATCATAATTCAGGGGGCCAAATTAAAGTCTCACAGGTAACCTTAATTCTGGCATTGCCTAACTTTTTAATGTAACTGCCCAAGTTTTTACAAAAGCAAATAAAAAAAACAAGTGTGGAACTACAGTGACCCCCATGCATGGGTCACTAGCGGGGTAG
The DNA here is from genome assembly GCF_025201925.1 of Gopherus flavomarginatus. Taxonomy (NCBI): domain Eukaryota; kingdom Metazoa; phylum Chordata; order Testudines; family Testudinidae; genus Gopherus; species Gopherus flavomarginatus. The sequence goes on along the minus strand of NC_066617.1, from coordinate 181,737,155 downwards.
ATATTTTTTGACCCACAGCACAGACCTTTGCCATGTGTGGACCAGCCACTAGAGGGGGTAGAGACATACATTACCAGTAGGTTTCACAGCTATTTGCTAGCAGCAGAGGAATGTAGAGACTCAGGAATCCAAATTCTGGAGGGAACTGTGTTCTGTGGTTGTAAATTCTTCTGCCTCTGTCCGTTTATGTCTCTATTGCCCCCCCACCCCTGAGGCCTAGCCTCTGTCATCTTCCTCTGACTCCCAAAACTCCTCCTCCTGTCTGCCCTTCTCATGTTCCAACTTCCCCCTCTGCTCCTGTCACTGTCTGCTCTTCCACTTCTTTACCCCACCTCCAAGCTCCTGACCCTGCTGTTCCCATGCCCCCCCAGGCTTTTGCCAGTTCTCACTCTCTGCTCCTGTACTCCCTTCCTCTACCCTCAAATTTAGGGTTGCCAGGCATCTAGTTTTCAACTGAAACACCCAGTTGAAAAGGGACCCTGGTGGCTCCAGTCAGCACAGATGACTGGGACACTAAAAGTCCGATTGGTCTCAGCGGGGCTCACAGGATACATGCCCAGCTCCACATAGCTCCCAGGAAGCACCTAGCATGTCCCTCCAGCTCCTAGGTGCAGAGGAGGAAAAGGGGGCTCCACATACTGCCCCTGTCCTGAGTGCCAACTATGCAGCTCCCATTGGCTGGGAACCGCAGCCAATGGGAGCTGTAGCGGCGGTGCCTGCGGGCAAGGGCTGCGCATGGAGCCCCCTGGCCACCATTCCACCTAGGAGCAAAACAGGGTATTATAATGGAAATTGTTAGTTACAGATGTAACTACCAGTTATGCCTATAATTGAGATGTGGATGGTGAAAACATATTATTTGCTTAATATAGGGCCAAATTCTGACCTGGGATGTACATGCTGTATCTTCATATCTCCCATTGAAAAAAGGTGGAATATTTTGTGCTCATCCAAGGGTGGAATTTGATTGCTAGAGCAATGACAGATTTTGGAGGCAAATGTGTTTATTGGCTATGAGCGGACAGTTGTATGCTCATTATATGAGCCTAGCAAGGTAAGAATATATGCCTAGTATAGGTTAGGATGGCAGGACAGAGGATAAATTGAAAATGTAATTATTTGTAATATAGGCAAACAATATTATTGGGTATTACAATTGTTCTATAACATAGTATTACAGATTGGAACTTTAACTTTTTCCCTTGATAGGATGCTTACCTTACTGTTTTCTTGAAGTTGTCGTCATTTTCTTTACAGTATGGTTCCTGTGGAAATAAATGTGAGATAAGTGGAGCTGAAATGTACAATATGAGTGATTGTTAAGTTAAATTACTTTGCTCTTGGTTTAACAGTTTTAGATATTTTTCTTGTTCCTCAAAAGTTACAAATATACATTAAAATAATTGAGGCCCAACTGAAGTTCAGGAAACATAACTCAAGACAGCTTTTTGTAGCTATATTTGCACATATGTAACTTATCTATCCTGTGCTTTAAAATAACACAATAATGTGTCCAAGTAAGAACAGCTGGATGCTAAGGGAAATCTGAATGATCTTGTATTCCTAGGAACACTGTTCTAAAATACAGACACCACATGTATTTATGCTGCATATGCATGTTTATTATTAGTACAGGATAGCAAAATGAGCAATTTCACTTTTTATACCTGAGTAAATAAATTATGGTTCTTTAAAATTTCACAAAAATCAACTTACTAGTAAATTAGTTGCCTGAAAGTGTTTTTTTAATAGAATCAACTTAAATATATTCCAACATTCCTATATATCCTATTGTTTTTGAAATTTCAGTTTTTCTAGTTAACCTTTTTGAATGCACTCAACATTTTTAAAACATATTTTTTCACATACTTATTAAAGTTGAATCAGTCCACTTTTCTCTAGCAATCAAAGAACCACTGCATTCTATTGATAGCTACTGTCAAGCAGTTCTCCACTCTTAAGATTCTTGATAATTTTCTTGGGGATCAGTGATAACTGAGACCAGACTCGTACTCCGACGGTTTGTGAGAGAAAGTTCTTTTCTCATACACTGTTGCTCCCTGCAAGCACTCCAAGAATAATTATGGCCTCTGAGCTGTTCTTCTAATTTCAACCCAAAGTTCCAAGTCAAAGGCTTCTATCACTGGAGAATTGTGACACACCATTCAGGTAATGCTTGAGCCCTTTTATTCTTCTTATATAGATCCAAAATTATTTTGTTGTTCAACAGTTCTGTCTCTGAGTGTATTGGTGTTCTCTGCACCCAACTATTCCAGTACCCACTGCCTGATAGTCTGAGTCTCCAACCATAGAACATGTTGAAGAAATGTCAGTGCCCTGGCCAGTCACGAAGGATCTGTCTTACATCAAGCTGAAAAGACTTTTTAATCCACTAAGGCATGGGCTCTGAACCCTGACGTACTAGGGAGAGAAGAGTCATGGCTCTTCAGCCATTAAAGAGGAAAAGATCCTGAATGAAATCTTGGCCTCATTGGAGTCAATGGTGAAATGCCCATTGACTTCAGTGAGGCCAGGATTTCACACTGCTCAGGGATCTTCTTCAAAAACCTGAAGTGCAGAGAAAAAGAGGATGAGGATTGGCCTGTCACCAAACCATGAAGAGCGAGTAGCTGTAAAAGCTTTCTCTCTCTTAAATGTGGACCCCTTAGACAGCTACCAGCATCTATCATTACAAGGTCCCAAATCAACCTTGCTGTCTAACTTCAAAATAGTGTAAACAATTCCTAATATTACATGTACTATAAGAAATATTATAAATGCTATTACATATAGCTTCCACGGCAAACCCCCATTGCTGTACTGTTGGTGCCTTTCCTGATGAAAATGAGCAAGAACAAAATAGAACCTGTGAAACCACAGATTGGTATACAGTGGTGAAATGAAATGGAAATTCTTTCCTCTCTTGTGGGTCACCCATCCTATACCTGTGATGAAGAGAGAAATTTCTCCATATAGTGTATTAGTGATACTGCACAGTTATTCTCATTTTTCTTAGGTGAATCCTGTAGGTGTCAAAACTTATTCTTTTGTGTGGCACTGTAGTTAATTTAATTTATGGTTCTTTAGAAGACCTAAGCAAATAACTGGTAACCATTTATCTGAATTTAACCTCTTTCTGCTCATGGAACTTTCACAAAGAGATCCTTGAATCTCTTCATTTTTTGCAAGTATTCAACCTACTCTTTTTGCTTTTTATTTATTTATTTAGTTTTATTCTATGCATTGATTGTGACAAAAATAAAAATCTCTGTATTGCAATTTGCCATTCAAATTTTGTAGGTTAGCTGTGACTGGATGAAAGAGCAAGCACTACCAGCACAAATATCTGCATATGGAAATCCAAATTTGATGTTCCTGAAAATTTGCTCATGTGATTTGTAAATTTGCTTTTTCTAAACATAGACACCTGTAAAAAAAATAGCACATGAATGTTTAGGAAAAGTAAAACTAAAAGCAGTGTGGACATAGTCAAAGCAAATTCACAACAAAAAATTGAGCTAATATTTGTAGAAAATGTTTTGGTTGTCACTATTGATGATGATGGATGCAGTGTTACATGTTTGATGCTTCTGAGGGCCAGTAGCTGCATGTAGTTTGTTTAAATTACTGTACTTAGTCATTTTACCATAATATTACAGTACAACATACTATCACAGTGAACCCTCCAGGCAGTGGAGAAATTCACCTACCTCGGCAGTATATTTCACGTGCAGTTCATATCGATGATGAAACCAATTCCAGAATTGTCAAAGCAAGTGGGGCCTTCGGCAGACTACATGCAAATATGTGAGAGTGCAGAGGCATTAGTCAACAAACAAAACTGAAGGTCTACAAAACCATCATGTGGCCAACTCTGATGTATGCATGCAACACCGGGACAGTGTATAGACTCCATGTTATGAAGCTGAATCACGTGAGCTGTCTGAGGAAACAGATGAGGATAAGATGACAAGACAAGGTTCCTGATTCTGAGATTCTAATATGGGCAGGTATTCCAAGCGTCCATACTTTGCTGATAAAAGCACAGATGAGAGAAGTGGGCCATATCACCAGAATGCCAGATGAGTGACTGCCCAAGAAGATCTTTTATGGTGAGCTAAAGGAGGGAAAGTGCTCTCGGGGAGGCCAGAAGAAACATTTCAAGGACACTGTAAAGTTATCCATGAGGTGTTTCATCATTGACCCAGAGTTTTGGGAAAATGTTACTCATGATCATTCTACCTGGTAAAGCCTCATCCATACTGGAGCTACAGTCTCTGAGCAGAGGAGAATTGCTGAGGCAGAGCAGAAGTGCCAGCACATGAATCTTGCAACATGTCTGCAGTTAATCAAGTAACCCATAGCGGCATCTCTTATTCAGTGTGCCATAGAGATGGTTCAAAGCTCAAATTGGCCTGATCAGTCACTCAAGTGTTCACAGAAACCAAACCAGTCAGTGATGTCATAGTCATCGTCGAACTCAAAGGACCAACAAGAACAACTTAGTCATTTTATTGCCTCCGATTTTCAGATGGGGGTTGCTTTTCAGTAGGAGTTAGATTGCAGTAGTCCCTTTCTCAAAACACAAACATAAGATTTGGGAGCATGCAGGCTAGGGCAGATGATAACAATGTGATAGACTTATGAAGGAGGACAGAAGTAAGACATCACATGGGGGCACCTGAATTGCTCTTCCTCTCCAAGGTTTGGTTGTGGGAAAAGGAGGCTGTGATTCCTGTCACAATAAGTAGAGGCTTTGGTGTCCTCACTTTGATTTAATCCCTTATCACACAGATTAAGAGGTGATTTTATGAGGTTTTTAAAATATAACAGCAAGTGGCCTTTTCAACCTGATACACCTCTGTGAAAGTTTTATTACTGCTATCCCAAATGGCACTGATAATAACTCTTTTCATGTCTACCGCTCATTCTAGAATCATATGCTGTTACTTAATAGCACTGTATGAAAGGGAAAACTGAATTGGTCTGAGACAGAAAAGCCAGGAAGCATGCCGAGAGAGGAGGTGGTAATGAGAACAAGGCATTGCTGCATATCAGTTAAAAGTGCTCAGCAAGGGAACCAATCATAAAACATTCACTGAAAAAAGGGAGTATAGTCAGGCTAGTGAACTAGGAGGACTGGGAAGACCCATAAAATCAGAGGCATCATACTATTGTAAAAATGCCTCTCTCATTTCAGCATTTTTTTTCTGCTGCAATGGACCAATTTATGCCTGATGATGTGATTTCCCCCCACACACTTTTTTTGCCTTTACAGTGGAGAATTTAAACCCTACAATAGTACTTATAATTTCTTTTATTTTGTTCTATGTTCTTTCCCTCTTTCGTTTTTCACGAAGTATTCTTCTACTCATGTTTTTCCCCACAGACATGAAGAAAATACCAATTTTCAAATATTTTACCTGCTGTAATTGCACTGCCCATTGATGTGTGACACAATGTAATGTACAAATATCTGATTTTTTCACATCTGTAAGGATTTTTTTAAAAATCTTTTGATTTTTCTCTCTCTCTACTGTAAGTGCTAGCTTCTGTATTTGTAATGGTTTCCCTTTGGTAAGACTAGTAGTGCTGCTTATTGAAGCCAGATGCAGAACATGAACACAATAAATGGCACAGAAAAGCTAAACTTGTATATTTATTTTTCTCACACCTCTGTGATGCAGAAGTTTTGTTTCCATAAGCAAAAGATTTATGTATTTTTTTTTTGTTGACAAAAACTTCAGGTTAAAAAGGAATTGACTCAAAAGAGCTTTTCTTTGCTGAAAAGAAGTTGCTTTATGTGTTCAGCCCCAGTGGTTTGTCAATGTGCTATATTCCACTTTCATGTCTTTATGCTTATTATAGGGTTATTACTCAATAGATTTTATTGAAATTTTTTGATACAGCATAAAGAGAGACAAAAGGAGTGAATCCTGAGAGACAAAGCATTTTATTTTCTGTATGTTTTGTGTGTGTGGTTGTAACCAAGCAGAAAAATAAACTCCTCCGCCAGACAATGTAAAAGTAAACCCACAGGAAGGACTTTCAAAGGAAAACAGGATTAATGGTAATTTGAACACAAGCAAACAATCAAAGGCCTCTCTGGTGCAGTATTACCCCAGCAAGGATATTAGTGAAGAAACCTCTTTTAAACAAAAACTTCTTTTCGCAGTGAAATGACGATAAAGATTTCAGAGCATGATAAAAATAGCAAACTAAACATGGTAATTAGACTTTTGCTTATCTGTGCAGCCTCTGAAGACCTAAGAAGGCTGAGCTAAAATGTTCTAAAAGGGAAATTGCCTGCCAAAGCTCAAAAGATGATAGCTGAATGTTACTAAAATGTGTTTTGTCTGAGATTTTTTTCCCCTTGCCATATCTATCAACATTGTTTTCCTGGCGCCACCTCACTACCATGCCTTGGGTACTGGGAGAGAATGACCTCACATTTGGAAAGTGATGGGGTAAGAGAGAGCCATTTGTAAATAGAACCCCACAGATCCAGTGACATGTGCCTCTCAAGGCATGATCTAGTTCTTGCATAGAGACCACATCTACATAACCTTCCTCTTTCTGGCCTCTCCTACAGCTCCCCAGCCTCCCTGCTGGGGTCTCCTAAATTTTGACTTGGCTACTATAGTAGGTGGTGCTGAAGGGAGAGACTCCTTCCTTTCCTTCTACTTTCCTGCTAGCTAGTCAGAGTCCTTGTTGCTCTTGGCTCCTTCTCTTACCTTAGGGCTTGTCTACGCTACCACGTGGGGTCGATCTAAGATACGCAACTTCAGCTACGTGAATAACGTAGCTGAAGTCGATGTACTTAGATCTACTTACCGTGGTGTCTTTACTGCAGTAAGTCGACAGCTGACACTCTCCCATCGACTCCACTTGTGCTTCTCGTTCTGGTGGGGTACTGGAGTTGATGGGATAGTGCTCAGCAGTCGATTTATTGCATCTATACTAGATGTGATAAATCAACCCCTGCTGGATTGATCACTGCCCACTGATCCAACAGGTAGTGTACACAAGCCGTTAATCTTCTGGTTCCAGTGGATTACTGTAGTCAACTGGAGAGCGCTCTGTGATCAGTTTAGTGGGTCTTCACTAGACTTGCTAAATTGACCCCCATTGCATCGATTGCAGTAGCATCATAAGTGTAGACATGGCCAGAATGGAAGATGAATGGTTAAATCATCAACAAAGCATTGTCATTTACAATGGAATGTCTAAACTGGGGCTGGCCATCTTATTTATTCTGAGATGCTTTTTGTGCTTTTTCAACCTCTAGAATTAGCTGGTACCTTGTGGCATCAAACTTCCTCCTTGGAAGGTGAAACAGAAAGTCTTTTCTGAGGCTATCTGTGTTGCTCTATGCACTGGTCTCTGGGTATAGAGTAGGCTCCGTGTCTAAATTTCTATAAAGTGCTTGTAGCACAATATATTACAATACTGGAACTACCTCATCAGTGTCCCAGTCTCCTTTTATATATATACCCTAAAAGTTTCACTTCAAGGTCCTGATTCTCTACTCTGTTACACTGATTCAATGCTGGCAGTACTACACTGATTTTAGTGCAAATACACCTGTCTAAAACAGGTGGGGTGGAGAATGAGGCCCAAGTCCTTTATTTATTGATGCTTCCCTTGTGGTTTAAATTTGCCCTTTTCCCCTGCATATGCTTCCCTACCACTTCATTTCCTTCTCCTATTTTCCCCCAGGGACATTCAGCCATGTGGTCCTCTTCTTCTGCTTCTCTTGAATATTTCTTTCCGACAAGTGTTTGGCAGCACCAATCCCACTGGTGAGACCAGTCTTGGAAGGCAGCACCTGTTTCCTCTCCTACTCTTATGCCACAGCAGTTCCTAGCAGAGATATCTAGGATTCCTCTCTTGTTTGTTTCAAGTTTCTTCTTTGTGTCTCATTTCCAATGAAGAGCCTACACTATGTGACAAGCCAGCTCTGAAACTCACAGCAAGTATCCTATTGACAGCCAGTAGTTCTCAGATCACAGTTTGGAAATCACTGATTTAATTACAATGGTCAGAAAAAGAGGTGTTATAAACAACCTCAGTGAACTGTTAAAGTTATTTTCAGTGTAAACTAAACTCCATTTTTATAAGAAAATAATTCACTTCCTATCTTCTTACATTTTTCACACTCAGGAATTTCATTCTTCTTTTAGAGATAGCATCAGTTCTGCAATATTCCTCTCCCCACCACTACCATTTTAAGTCTATGGAATATACTGGGTCACACTAGTAGACTACCTTAAAGTGGAATGAACATTTTAAGTTTGGCTACTGTATGTTCTTTGAGCAAAATTTGATTAATTTTAAAGGAGGGGATCTCGCAGTTAATCAAATCTGAAAAAAAGAAAACATTTATTGAAAATCCAGGTATATAGCCAATATCATTCTGTGATCCCTCTTGCTATTACCTTTGCAATAGTCAGAGATTATTCCATTAAAGAACAGCTGTGTCTTCTGATTTATTCCACAGTGATATAATAAATCTGAATTCATTATATCACATTGTGCTGCCATGGAGAGGAATCAAACTTGTGATGTCACAAACCAAGCAATGTGCAGCAGATTCTGCCCTGGTGTAAATGGGTGCAGCTCCACAATAATTTGGCTCAGTAGCTTTACTGAAAGGTCAAATATGAGCAGATTGGCTATGAACCACCCCTTGTTTATACATTTAAATGTTTTTGCTATTAGAAAATACTTTTCATGATTTTTTCTAGAATATGTGATGGACAAGCTGACTTACTTTTATCTACATACTCGAAAATTTTCCCCATTAAGAGATTCCCTGCTTGAAATTTTTAGTGTTGAGGGAACATGAATATTTTGAGCATGGAAACTCCTGAATGCCAGAGTAGCTTGCTCTGTTATAGCATTTTGAGATGATTTCTGCATGTCCTTATTCAGGAATACACTAAACATTGCTGTCCTGACTGCATTAGTATTTATATCTGAAAGTTATGTGTGTTGACACTGAAATACTCTGCTCTGTGAGGATCAGTCTCTGGTTTTTGTCTTGTTTGTTTAAATACAGAGCAAGGTCACTGTTTAAAATGCATTAGAAATTATCTGCTGGATGTGGATGCAGTTCCTGTAGTGATGTTATTTAATTATGCCTTTAGGATCGGCTGGGTTTCCTGACTTGTAAACAGAGATTGGGGAGATGGGGGTTTCACTGCCAAGAGGAATATTCAAGCTATATGGATTCATTTGTGTGTGTGTCTGTTTTATTTTTATTTTATTTTATTGCATTTATGTACGCTTTTTTTTTCCATTCACTAAATCCATGGCAGTTTTATCCAAGGTATAAGACAGGCAAACTGAATAAAAATGAGGAGAATGGTCCAGAATTGCATTCCAGCTTCTTTATGAAATCCTTCGGTACTGCTCCCTCTTCTCACTTTGCTGAATTGTCTTCTATCCATCTAGGCATTTTATTGTGATTATTACCATGAATGGCTCCACTATAGTTTTTACCAGCACTAACCTCCACTTAAGTATCCCTTCAAGGGGAAGCTGATGATTTGCTGCTTGAGTGGAGCTGAAATTCACATTTCTGTGAATTGAGGATCCTTCCTCCTTCCAGGGAAGGGAAGCTGCTACCATTTTGCTACTGTTACTGTCTGGGTAAGATGGTGTCCCCTCACTTGAAGAGAACCTGCAGTGCAGATTTTGTGGGAGGGGTGCTGGTATTGGCTACCCTGAAGGATTCCTGCTAGTGGTGGTGGGGTATTTGGCTCATCATCCAATGTTAGCTGCAGCAGTTCTGTACTGCGTCTTTGCACCAATGCAGCAGCCTATTCACTGATCATTTTGGGGCACTGTAATGTACAGTAGAGTGCACTTGAGAGATGGAGCAACAGCTGTAGGAGGCTTATATAGTTTTTCAGTGGGGGAGAGAGAAGACCTGAGGGGACTATAAATAAAAGGGTGCCCAGAGGGGAGGATAAGAAGAGATGAGGAAAGGAAAGAAAAAAGTTCTCTGTTCCCTCCTGTTCTTGTTGTTGTTGTTTGTTAATGGGTTGAGGGGGTTGTGTGTATGTTATATTTTTTTATCTTCCCAAAAGAAGCCAGCCCTGGATGAAAACACTTAGCACGTTTTTCCCTGAAGACCTTGCTCTGGCCTATATTTCCAGTCCTCCAAAATCTCAACATAACCACTTTGGGAAAACCAGCTAAAAAGTTTCTCTAGGTGGAAAACATCATTGTAAAATGGGATGCAGCTGATCTGACTTCAGCCTTGCCTGGCAACAAGTCTTATTGGCATAGAGGAAAAAACAGAAGGTAAAACTTGAAAATTAGCCTGATAGCTCCACCTTTCAAGTCTTACACACTCAGATATGAATTTGTTCTTCTGAAAACAGCACCAGAAAGTGTAGGATAAGGCAACAATATTCATTATAAAGTCGGAGGAGAAGCAGGGTGAAGCTGAAAGGCTTGGATTCTCTCCTGGGAAGAGGGGAGGCACTGGGGGAATGGCTCAGGGAAGAGGCAGGTTCTACTCTAGGAGAAGGGGAGCAGCTCCAGATCTGAGTGCTGTTTTGAACTGTATATAAATAAATTAGACCTAAGAAGGGAATATTTTGAGGACTCTGGATTGGTAGAATTTATTTAAGGAGCCCTGAAGAGGATAAACTGAGGCAAGACCCTGAAGAGACACCTCAGGCTTCCTCCAGCTGTTGGGAGCTGCTGTTCTCCAGCACCCATGGCCATTAGCATCAGCCATTCCTCTGTTTTTGTTAACATGGGAACCAGTAAACTCATCAGAAGTGACACACTATTCAGTACTATTCAGACATAATATACCCTACTGTATTTTTCACTGCGTGCATCTGATAAAGTGGGCTGTAGCCCATGAAAAGCTTATGCCCAAATAAATTTGTTAGTCTCGAAGGTGCCACAAGCACTCCTGTTCTTTTTGTGGTTACAGACTAACACGGCTGCTACTCTGAAACACTATTCAGTGGCAACCTCATTGCTCCCAGGAGAGGGGGTAAAGCAAAGGTGAACACTGGAGTTATTGCAATTCCTCTATGATGAGTTAAAGATAATAGAGCCTAGGTTTCCTTGTCTAGAAATTATATTCAGCACATCATTTTAATAGTCCCTCATTCATTTAAATATTTAAAGACTCTCTAGCCTTTGAATAAGAAAAATCCTTTAGATAAATGGCAAGTAAAAAGAGTTAATGCACTAAATGATTGGGAGCTATGACCTACTAGGCATAACTAGACGTGTGGTTTGATTCCTATAATTGGAATGTCAATTTAGGATACAGCCATCATAGGGGGGAGAGAGGTGAAGGGCCAGCAGTATAAGCTGTATGTTAAAAATATTTCCCATTCCTATGAGAGAGAATATAATGATGAACTGAGTATTGGTTAATTACCAACTGGCAGGAGGGGGTGGGGAGAGAAGGCAAACTCTTCAGTTTGTAATGATCGAATGCTGCATATTTTGCATCCTATTCCCATACATCTGCTGTGTGACCAGTGCAGTTCAATTAGTTATGGATCACCAAAAAGAGTCTTAGCATGTAACAAAATGTGATTGAACTTGCATTTTTCCAAGTTCAGGCATCTGGGGAAACCTAACTGGACACACAGAGATTCGGTGGGAGTGTCATAGTATCTTTCCCCAATCTGAACCTTAGAGTCCAAAAGTTGGGGTACCAGCATGAATTCCTCTAAGCTTAATTACCAGCTTAGATCTGATAAGCTGCCACTGATCAGGAATTCCAGTGCCTGATACACTCTGGTCCCCCCAAAACCTTCCCTAGGGACCCCCAAGACCCAGACCCCTTGGATCTTAACACAAGGAAAGTAAACCCCTTTCCTCACCGTTGCCTTTCCTAGGATTTCCCTTCCTGGGTTACCCTGGAAGATTACCGTGATTCAAACTCCTTGAATCTTAAAACAGGGAGGAATGTCCCTTCCCCACCCCACCTTTCTCCCTCACCCAGAGGCAAAACAGATTCAAGCTTTGTGAATCTAAACCAAAGGGATTCCCCCTTCTCCCCTCCCTTCCTGTTAAGTACAGACTCAATTCCCTTGAGCCTCAACAAGGAGGAAAAATCAGACAGGTCTTAAAAAGCAAAACTTTTAATCAAAAGAAAGAAAAAAGTAAAAAGTGTCTCTGTACTTTAGATGGTAAAAGTTACAGGGTCTGTCAGCTTATAGAAACTGGAGAAAAAGCCTCCTCCAACAGAAATACAATTTAAAATACTTCCAGCAAACTACACATTTGCAAATACAGAAACAATCAAAAGACTATAGCCGCCTTTCTTACTAAAATACTCACTATAAAAGACTGTAGCAGGGAGATTGGCAAGAAAACTGGTTGCCCATCTAGTCCCTTCTGGGACCCAGAGAGAACAACGCCAAACCCAAAAAAACACAAACAAAGGCTTCCCTCCACCGAGATTTGAAAGTATCTTGTCTCCTGATTGGTCCCCAGGTCAGGTGTTTGTTTCCCTGTTTTTAAACCCTTTACAGGTAAAAGAAACATTAACCCTTAACTATCTGTTTATGACAGGGAGGCAAGGTTTTAAAACAGTAATGCTGAAAGAGACAGAGAGGATGATATTGGCAGAAAATTAGATATGAATTTGTCATGCAGTGTGGCAGAAAAAGAGCCAATGGGATCGTGTGTGTGTGTGTGTGTCTGTGTGTATGTGAGAGAGAGAGACACCGCCCAGGATCAAGTCCCCTGCTCCAATGATTCTTTCATTATTTATCCACAGTGCAATATCTTCAACAGGAGAGACGGATTGACTCCCTACATCAGGCTATCCCACGACCCAATGGCTACAGCACTCACCTGAGAGGTGGCAGACCCTTGTTCAAATCCATTCTCCCCGTAAGGTGGAGGGAGGATTTGGGCTGTGGTTCCCTACATCCCAAGTGAGTACCTTAACCACTAGGCTAAAAGTTATTGGAGGGTGCTGATGTTGTGTGTAAGGTTGCCTATGAGGCCCAAATCCAGTAGGCAGCCTCTGAGCAGGCCTATCAGATCAGCTGAGTTAGGAGACTGAATGCCAGTCTTCCTCAAGTTTTGAATTGTTATGGAGCTTAGTGGGGGGAGATGAGTGGCCAGATGCCTAGGGTGAGGCAGCAGTTTGCAATGCATGCTTGGAGGCAGAAACATTCGTGTGACGTTATTGATATAAACTGGGACCGTATAGAAAATGGGTTGCAACCAAGGTCCTGTAGTGGCGCCAGATCTTATGTAAAGGGGGTCATATAAGGTGTCTAAGACCAAATTATGAGTTACTGGTTATGATTATGCTGTCTGTATGTCTGTATCATTTTGTAGTTAAAGTTATAAGTATTGGCTGTATACTGTCTGTATTTCAAATTGGTGCTGCAGTTCTGGGAAACACCCCAGACAAGTTGGTGTTAGCTGTGCTTAGCCTGCTTGATGGCCCATTAAGGATCATCAGCTACACAACTGACCCATTGAGAGGAGGCAGATACGCTTTGTGACTCAGCAGAGTATGCAGGGACTTGCCCATGTGACTCCAAACTCCATTTTGCTGTAATTTTCCACAGTAAGAACAAAGAAGTGTTCTTATACCTGGAAGTGCCTATATAAGGCTGATGCCTCATCTCCATTTTGTCTTCAATCTTGCTTCCTACCTCTGCAGGGACTTTGCTACAAGCTGAAGCTCTACACAAGGGACTGATGACCCATCCCAGTAGGGAATGTTCTCCAGAGACTTGATTTGAACCTGCAGTTCATTCCATCACTGCTACAAGCCTGAACTAAGAACTTTGCCATTACTGTATGTAACTGATTCCATTTAACCAATTCTGGCTCTCATCTCTACCTTTATCCTTTTATGAATAAACCTTTAGATTTTAGATTCTAAAGGATTGGCAACTGCGTGATTTGTGGGTAAGGTCTGATGTGTATATTGACCTGGGTCTGGGGCTCGGTCATTTGGGATCAAGAGAACTTTTTTCTTTTACTGGGGTGTTGGTTTTCATAACCATTCATCCCCAGGACGGGTGGCACCGGTGGTGACACTGGGAGACTGGAGTGTCTAAGGAAATTGCTTGTGTGACTTGTGGTTAGCCAGTGGGGTGAAACCGAAGTCATTTTTGTCTGGCTGGTTTGGTTTGCCTTAGAGGTGGAAAAACCCCAGCCTTGGGCTGTGACTACCCTGTTTGAGCAATTGGTCCTAAATTGGCACTCTCAGTTGGGTCCCGCCAGAACCGCATTGTCACAGAGGCATAGTTGGCAGGATCCACAGAACCAGGTCAATTAAGCTTTGGGTCAGAACCCCACGCTATCCAAATTTGAAATTTTGGAATTGAGAGTTTTGGTTGGTTAAAGATCAGTTACCATGAGCCAGAAAGCATCAGCAAAAGCAATGAAACTGCAAGTCCTGATGGACAGCCTGCAGTTTGAATATGAGCAAAAACTGGCAGAAATTCGAATGAAAGAGAAGCAAGCCTTGGCCCAGCTGGAGGAAGAGGCTGCTATGAGAGAGAAAGAAGCTGCTATGAGAGAGAAAGAAGCTGCTGAACGAAAGAAGAAGGCTGATGAGAGAGAAGAAAAACCTCGTAAGGGGTGTCTGGAGCTTCTGGCTGCTGAGGAAAAAGCTCGACAAAGGCAACAGGAGCTGGAACAGGAGACTCACAAGATGCAGCAAGAAAGTGCCAGACTTCAGCTCCAAGTCAAAAAAGCAAGGGAAGAACAGCAGAAACTGTATCCTCTTGAAAGTCCAGTTTATAACAATGTTGGTATGTTGTATAACTCTGAGCAGTTGTCTGGGTGTAACCAAATGTACCCCAACACTGCCACCTTTTATGTCAATGCTGTTACTGTGTGTTCGGTAGAAGGTGGCTCCATAAATTGTGCCAGTGCTATGTACGGGAGTGGTAATGGAAAATTCATAGAGAGTGTAAAAGTCAATGGTAAAAGCTGTTTAGGGCAAATTATGGCATCTAACATCACTCTTGTTAAAGCAGATCTGGTCAAACAGGAAGATTATTTACCAAATCAGAGTGTGAATGTTGTGATCCTCTATGAGTTTACTGTCTGTGTGCCTTTAGCCAGAATCCACCTGGAATGGAATGGGGCTAAGCATGAAGTTATAGCTGGGGTAAGGAAGTTATTGCCTAAAGATCTTTTAATTGGGGAAAATGTTAAAGCTTTGTTCAGTTCAGGTAGCCAGTCACAGGACAGGAATGATCTTACACCTGTGTCTATTGTGGACAATGGTTTGCCTGAGGAGGGTTGCTCCAAGGGTTTGTCTGTGCAAGAATGCAGTGTGTTTGTGTATGGAGTTTCTGAATGTCTATCTAATGTCTCAGAAGTGAATCTAAAGGTAGATCAAGAGCAAAAAGATCTCATTGGGGAGGAAAATGTTTCTCAGGAGCAGATTCAAGTAAATGGTCAGGTTGAAGCCCTAACTGAGGAAGGAAAGGGTAAATTTGTAATGGGTAATGAATTGGTGGCTAGTACAGCTTGTAAAAGTGAATCTAAAATGGGTAACTGTGATTTGCTGGAAGTAGCTGAGCCCTCGTCCAGACTAACCCGCGGCATCGGCGGGTTAAAATCGATTGCTCGGGGATCGATATATCGCGTCTAGTCTGGACGCGGTGTATCGATCCCCGAGCGCGCTTACATCGATTCCGGAACTCCATCAATCCGAACGGAGTTCCGGAATCGACGCGGAGAGCCGCGGACATCGATGCCGCCCCGTCCAGACTGGTGAGTACCTCGATTTTAGAAATTCGACTTCAGCTACGTTATTCTCGTAGCTGAAGTTGCGTATCTAAAATCGATTTTAATTCCTAGTCTGGACGTGGCCTAAGTGTGGTGAAAAAAGCAGCAGTTTATCTGTTGGGAGTAGCAATGTGCCTGGTGGGGAAAGTTTGGAGAAGCCTAGGCAGCCTTGTGAGCTGATGGCTTTATCTGGTCAGCAGTTTGAGAAGGCAGAAATAGTGGAAAATGAGTGTTCCTATCCCTTACCTGTTTCCTGTGTGGAGAAATGTGACAGTGAAGGAAATGTGCCTGTGTCTGTCAGGGGTATTGACTTGCCTATGGAGGAAGCTACCTCAGTCTCCAAGCAGTTGTGTGTAAACAGCCTGGTGTGCTGGGACAAGGGAAAGAAAATCCCAAGCTGTGTGTCTGGTGAAGGAGAATGTGTCTCCGTCTCTTCTGTGTCTGTGCAGCAGACAGAAGGTGCCTTTCAGCCTGTGATGGTTAAGGGTAATTCAGTTGTCTCAGAGTTGGTTGTAAATACAGCTAAAGCCCAGGAAGGGAATGGTCCTAAGTTTGTGTCTGCTGAGAAGCATGGCCCTGTAACTAGGTTGCATCCAGTTAGTGTCTTTGCAAAATCCCAGAGACCAGACAATTCTGGTGCTTGTAGTTTGCTAGTTGCTAATGTGTGGTTGGAAAAGGGTGTAGCAACTCTGTCTAATCAGGGTGATACACTAGCCAGGGCACAAGGAGAGCAAAAAGGTGATTTAATTGTGTTACCTACTGACAGTTTAACAACTTGTAGCAAAAAGGAAAAGATTCCTAAACTTGTTCTAGGCCAGGGAAAGGAGATTGCTTCTAACCTGTTATCTAGAAGGTCTATAAGTTTGCCTAAAAGGGGATTGTGTAGAGATCTGCCTGATGGGCCTGAGGTAATTCTGACTATAAGTGAGACCCAGAAAAAATCTGTGGTGGCTCAGGAAAGTGTTCCTTTAGAGCAAGCCCTAGGTAAAAGGGTTAAGGGCAGAAGTTCTGAGAGGGGTGAATTGCTGGTTAGAAAAGCTTATAGGGAAAGGAATCCTCATGGTAACCTGTGCAAGCAGTTTACTGCAACTGAAAGGTGTGAAAGTGATTTAATCAAGGAAGTTTCAGTTCCTAACAGCCAGAAATTTTCTGTTGTGAATGGATCCACTGACTTTCCTTTTGAAAGATCCAGTGTGAGTACCTTTGAAAAGGTCTCAGATAGAGTAGAAGCTGTTAAGAAAGTTGAGCAGCCCTATAACCGCGTGGCTGTGTGTAGCCGGCTTGTTGGGAAGACAATGGTGTTGGAACAGGAATGTCTCCATGCTAAATCTGTGAGTGAGCAGTCTGTGCTTCAGGATCTAAGGACAGGTTTGGTTGCTGGTGTTTCAGAACTAAACGGTTTTATGGCTGAATGCTTGAGGATGCAGGGAAGAGCAAACAAACTCTCACCCTCAAATCCTTTGAATTTGTGTGGTCACTGTAGGACAGAGTCCAACATTGGAATTGGTAGCCGCTAAGAAGTTAAAAGCTAGTGTTTGTGTTAATGCAAATTACCTGGCTGGCAGGGAGAAGAAGGACTTGCTAATAGCTGTTAGCAAAGAGAGCCCACCCCATCAGCCAGTAAATTTGGTTAAACAAGAGAAATCAGGGTTTGATCCTGCAGGATAAGGAGAAAAGAGAAAACTGAATTTTGCAAAGGGAAGCCAAAAGTTAACCCTAAAATTCCCAAACTCCAATGGTATTGAGCCAAAGGTGTGGAATGATAAACGTGATTATAGATGGACACTTGCAATGAATTTGTTGTTATTGCTAATGGTAATTTTTGTAACTAGTGTATTGCTATTTCCAAAAACTGTAAAAATTTACAATGTGCCTAATCTTTTGAAAAATCCCTTGAACATATTAGGACAAATACATGAGAACACACTTTGCCCACGTCCAGACTACCCCGCTGTATTGGCGGGTTAAAATCGATTGCTCGGGGATCGATATATCGCGTCTAATCTAGATGCGATATATCGATCCCCGAGCATGCTTATATCGATTCCGGAACTCCATCAAACCCAACGGAGTTCCGGAATCGACACGGAGAGCCGCGGACATCAATCCTGCGCCGTCTGGACGGGTGAGTCATTCGATCTTAGATATTCGACTTCAGCTACGTTATTCACGTAGCTGAAGTTGCATATCTAAGATCGATTTTCCTCCCCTAGTCTGGACCAGCCCTTTATGTTAAAAGGCCTTGTTATATGGATGTTTCACTGCTAGTGCCTGTAAACGGTCTTGGAACTTTTCACAGAAGAAAAGACATTCCAGACCTGATGTGCTGTATGGAAAGGGAAACTAAGGCACACTACCATATTAATTGCATGGCTAAATGCCAAGATTCCTCTACTGTGAACAACATTAATATCTATGTTGATTTGATGTTAATTGGGTTCCAAACATTTGCCAGAGCTTGTATAAATAAAATAGCTAGTTTCTTTAGCTCTTGGCAGGCCACTGTGACGATGCAGTTCTGGCGGGACCCAACTGAGAGTGCCAATTTAGGACCAATTGCTCAAACAGGGCAGTCACAGCCCAAGGCTGGGGTTTTTCCACCTCTAAGGCAAACCAAACCAGCCAGACAAAAATGACTTCGGTTTCACCCCACTGGCTAACCACAAGTCACACAAGCAATTTCCTTAGACACTCCAGTCTCCCAGTGTCACCACCGGTGCCACCCGTCCTGGGGATGAATGGTTATGAAAACCAACACCCCAGTAAAAGAAAAAAGTTCTCTTGATCCCAAATGACCGAGCCCCAGACCCAGGTCAATATACACATCAGACCTTACCCACAAATCACGCAGTTGCCAATCCTTTAGAATCTAAAATCTAAAGGTTTATTCATAAAAGGAAAAAGGTAGAGATGAGAGCCAGAATTGGTTAAATGGAATCAGTTACATACAGTAATGGCAAAGTTCTTAGTTCAGGCTTGTAGCAGTGATGGAATGAACTGCAGGTTCAAATCAAGTCTCTGGAGAACATTCCCTACTGGGATGGGTCATCAGTCCCTTGTGTAGAGCTTCAGCTTGTAGCAAAGTCCCTGCAGAGGTAGGAAGCAAGATTGAAGACAAAATGGAGATGAGGCATCAGCCTTATATAGGCACTTCCAGGTATAAGAACACTTCTTTGTTCTTACTGTGGAAAATTACAGCAAAATGGAGTTTGGAGTCACATGGGCAAGTCCCTGCATACTCTGCTGAGTCACAAAGCGTATCTGCCTCCTCTCAATGGGTCAGTTGTGTAGCTGATGGTCTTTAATGGGCCATCAAGCAGGCTAAGCACAGCTAACACCAACTTGTCTGGGGTGTTTCCCAGAACTGCAGCACCAATTTGAAATACAGACAGTACACAGCCAATACTTATAACTTCAACTACAAAATGATACAGACATACAGACAGCATAATCATAACCAGTAACTCATAACTTGGTCTTAGACACCTTATATGACCCCCTTTACATAAGATCTGGTGCCACTACAGGACCTTGGTTGCAACCCATGTTCTATACGGTCCCAGTTTATATCAATAACATCACAATTGGCATGTGGGGAACTGTTACTGCAAAAACATGGGCACTGAGCTAGTTTAGGCACTTTCAGGATTTCTGCAGGAGTTTTGTGCATCAAGTGGTCCAAAACTGGACCTAAGTGCCTAAAACACACACTCAAGTGCCTAACTCCTATGTGCTTTCTGTGAGGTACTGAATGCTCCCATCTCCCATTGATTTGGAAGTGAGGGCACTCAACACTAGGCAGGAGTTGACTCTTCGAGTGCTGTGTACATCTCTGGATCCCTCATTACATGAACAATGTAGACCTGTTGGAGGGGAATTCAAAGAAAAGCAAACCTTTATTGCTGAAGGGAGTGACTTCCGAGGAAAGATGTGAATGATTTTAATAATTTCTGTGTCTTAAGGGACACTGTGGGAATCTTCCTACCAGCAGGTGGTGATAGGAAATGGAAGACTTTTTTTTTATATTGACCACAATAAAAGAATTGAGGAAAAAACACTTATGTCCTTTCTCCAGCAGGAGGAACAACCTCTCCGGCTGAGCTCAGCTTTTATCTGTTTTGCTTTCAGTTTATTTTAAACCTTTCTTCTTACCCTATTTTAAATTGGTAGGTTTAAGTGTGTCTATTTTTCCCTGCAGAGATTATTATTTTTCGGTTACTGAGGGGTGATGTGATAGCCAAGTAGAAATATTTGAAGTGCATAATTATCAAGAAAGGAATTGTGGCCCTGGGGTTTATAACTAGGGGTAATGAAATGAAATTGGGCAAAAGAGAATGTAGGCTTGAATATCAGAAGAAATAGATCTCTTAATCTTTCTGTTCTCTAGCTGAGAAAGAAATTTGATTATTGATTCCCAATTTTGTCAATTTACCTTACATCATCTTTTTCTATTTGCTGAGACAGTGAGTTAGTTGTGTTGGGGTTTTTAACATTATGGTGTATGTCCATTTTGAAATGAAATTTCTATTTGTATGCTTCACAACCCTTAAAATAATCTGCTTGGAATGTCAGCAGAGGTTAATTGAGATCTCACATGGCAATACTATTGTAATTAGGGCTTGGAAAAATCTCATATTAATTCTGGGACAATTCAGTAGGATTTTTTCCTTTCAGGTGTTATTATGGCATTGAAAAGTAGATAGAGGTTAACATTCACACTGACTATGTTTGTCTTAAAATCCATAACATTTTAATATTTTTTCTTAGAAGTATGATGATGCTACACTATTTAAATGTTCTATTTTATTTTTTTATTCTCACAACAAAATCCATTTCCACCCTTTCTTTCCCCACTCTTGTTTTGGTAGCTGGAATAGGGTGACTTAGGGATTGATCGATTGAGTTATATTCACTCTTGGGCAAGGAAAAGAAGACTTATTTCAGTGATATGGCTGGGATCAATTTAGGGTACCCTCCTAGGCTGTTCCCTAGCAGAGTGCCTGGAGTTAAATAGTTACCTTCTGTGGGAGTTTCAATGGTCATTGTTCTTTACCTACAAATGAGGCTGGCTAGCAATTTTCTATTCTATGTTCCCTTCTTGTGTTCTACATAGGGGAAAACTTGGTGAACTCCAAGATGGAAAAGAGAGCGTGTCCACTGAAGAGTGGAACAAGCATAATGGTGATTCTCCCTGGGATATAAAAGCCAGTTTTATCAGAAAGAGCTCCAGGTGGGTGAGGCAATATCTTTTATTGGACCAACTTCTGTTGTGAGAGAGACGAGCTTTTGAGCTAACCCATCCCGCCACTGGGGGTGCCATGGCTACATTCTGTTTAGCACGCTTGCTCAATGAGAACTAACACAGATATGTTGTCTTGTGCTGGGAATTACACCTGTAGCTTGAAGTGTAGACATGCCGTCATTTGAATTTCTATGGGATATCTTATGGAGTCAGTTGCTACTAATCATGTGTAAATGTTGCATAATTGAACTCATAGTTGTAAAAAGCCTGGGAAGGAGTTGTGAGATTTGTAAACTTAGCTGAAAAATGTATTCATGCCTGTAAAAGGCAAGTGCCATCCCCACACATTCCTTGCCAGCCAAGTGTGGTGTTGCAAGTGTGCCCCACCTTCATCCTCTCTACTCCCTCAAATGGGGCATCTATAAATTTGCTTTCAAGGACCTGGGCAAGGGGAAGCCAAAAACACACTAACAAAATAGAGCATGTCCCCATCATTAAAGTGTCAGAAAAGGAGCAGTTGTTACAACAGTCCATAAGGCCCTCCCTTCAACATCCTCATTGGGAGCTCCCACACGTCAAGTTGTAATATTAGAGCCTCAGTCTGGTAAGGCTAGTTTCCTGGAACCTGAGAGAGGGCTGGTCTACACTATGGGGGAAAATCGATCTTAGATATGCAACTTCAGCTACGTGAATAACATACAGCTACATGAATAACGTAGCTGAAGTCGAAGTATCTAAGATCGAATTACTCACTGTCCTCATGACGCGGGATCGATGTCCGCGGCTCCCTGTCGATTCCACAACTCCGTTCGGGTTGGTGGAGTTACGGAATTGATATAAACGCGTTCAGGGATCGATATATCGTGTCTCATCTAGATGCGATATATCGATCCCTGAGCAATCGATTGCTACCCGCCGATACGGCGGATAGTGAAGACATACCCAGAGAGACCACAACAACTGCAGCCTGCATGGCTTCTAGCCTCCTCTCTCTTGTCGATTCCATCTTAGTAGTATCCTCTAACTGGGCTTGCAGCGTCTCTAATTCCCCTTCCCAGCCATCTAATTTTCCAAGTCTCTTAATTCTTCTCAGGTGGGTCAAATAACCCCAAATACCTACCACTTTCTCAGCTGCATCTGATTAATGAGGGTTGGTCCCCAGTCTGCTGTCTCTAAAAAGGAAGGCCAACCTGTGACAATGCCCAGGCCATGTTATGTTCTTTATTTTTACCCAGTAGTAACAAAACATTGAGTTTCTTCCTCTCTATGGCCCATTAAAAAATGCCAAATCTTATTGCTGAGTCCTGTGAGTGTGAAAGTTACAAATAATTTGAAACAGGGTGATTATGAGCATCATGACTAAGGGCTCGATCCAGTATGGGGAGTGAGGTGGAGTGATAAACCCATAATTGGGTGGCTGAGGTATTCAGCTGGGTATGGAGCTACTAAAACTATCTTGTGAGATTGGTGAGGAACCCATGTGCCTTTAGAAAATGACTTTTAGTGCTCTTCGGGTCAATAGTGTTAATAAGGGCACAGCACCAATGCATCCAGTATGATCCTGCTGAGGTTCTGCATGCCTGTGGAGAAAGAGGTGAGGGCACAAGTGCCAGCGCACTGGGCAAGGTATATTGTGCAGGTCTGTGCACCAGTAAGTCTATTTTATCTAATCTAATGAGGGTATTTCTATGTAAGCATGCAATATCATCCACCTCTCTGAATGCATAAAACATTTACTGGGTCAAATCCCCAAAATCTGAAATATTGATCTATATGCTAATGGTTATTTAGGACTAGGTGTGCTTTCATTGTGCTATTTATGTATGATTTTTCTATAATACGCAGTTTAACTCAGTGGACCTCCTTTTTGGCTGTCTGCCTTTGCCTTTGTATTATGTGACAGCTCAGCATCTGAGCTTGGTGGAAGAATATTAAGTTCTCTCTCAAGTGACACTGAAATTGTTTTGATATGACAAAGACATTTTAAGAGCATCATAATGGCCTGCATGAAAGGAAGTTTTGTCTAAGTAAGGACTATAAGATCAGGCCATGGGTTACAAAGATGCATATTGTAAAACCATATTTTCCTGGCAACTTAATGGGGTCTTCACAAACATACCTTAGCAGCAATCAGTCTCTGTAAACTCAGAACATAATTAAAGGACTATTTTTTGCTTTGCATTCATGTTGCTTGCCATCATACTGCAATAACTTCTAATATGATTATACTAATTCCATAATGCAGTACTTATTAACCTTTTAACAAACTTACACATCTTGCCCATTACCAAATATTTGTCAAAGTAAAATAAAATAAAAAATTTGAAAAATTATATACTTCAGAGCTCAGCAAATGTATTTAAATCTCAGTTCAAAGTGTAGGTTTCAGAGTGGTCGCTGTGTTAGTCTGTAACAGCAAAAACAACAAGGAGTCCTTGTGGCACCTTAGAGACTAACGCATTTATTTGGGCATAAGCGTTTGTGGGCTAAAACCCGCTTCATCAGATGCATGGAGTGAAAAATACAGTAGGCAGGTACAAATATACAGCACATGAAAAGATGGGAGTTGCCTTACCAAGTGAGGGGTCAGCGCTGAGGCCAACTCAGTCAGGGTGGATGTGGCCCATTCCCAACCGTTAACAAGAAGGGGTGAGTATCAACAGAAGGAAAATTTACCTTTTGTAGTGACCTAGCCACTCCCACTCTTAATTCAGGCCTAATTTGATGGTGTCCAGTTTGCAAATTAATTCCAGCTCTGCAGTTTCTTGTTGAAGTCTGTTTTTGAAGTTTTTTTTGTATTGAAGAATGGCCACTTTTAAGTTATTGAGTGTCCAGAAACTGCAGAGCTGGAATTAATTTGCAAACTGGACGCCATCAAATTAGGCCTGAATTAAGAGTGGGAGTGGCTGGGTCACTACAAAAAGTAACTTTCCCTCTGATACTCACCCCTTCTTGTCAACGGTTGGGAATGGCCACATCCACCCAGACTGAATTGGCCTTGTTAGCACTGTTCCCCCCACTTGGTAAGGCAACTCCCGTCATTTCATGTGCTGTATATTTATACCTGTCTACTGTATTTTTTATTCCATGCATCTGATGAAGTGGGTTTTAGCCCCCGAAAGCTTATGCCCAAATAAATGTGTTAGTCTCTCAGGTGCTACAAGGACACCTCGTTGTTTTAGTTTGAAGTGTAGTGATTCTTGTCTATAAATCAACTGTAGCTTAATAAATCTAAAAAATAGTATAAATGTCCAATTTCTACTCCATGCAGTATGAAACAATCAGTAATTAAATTCTGAATCATCAGGTTTATGCTTGGATAGGTAACTCAGTATGCACTACATTTGCATTACATGCCTAGATGTCAAAGACTTAGTTCCAAAATTTTAACCCTGGTCTCCTAAGTCAGTGGTTCCCAATCAGGGATATGTGTATCTCAGGGGGTACTCAGAGGTCTTCCGGGGGTACATTAACTCCTCTAGATAATTGCCTAGTTTTATAACAAGCTACATAAAAAGAACTAGCAAAGTCAGTACAAACTAAAATTTCATACAATGACTTGTTTATATAGCTTTATATACTATATACTGAAATGTAAGTACAATATTTATGTTCCAATTGATTTATTTTATATTTCTATGGTCAAAATGAGAACATAAGCAATTTTTCAGTAACAGTTGCTATGACACTTTTGTATTTTTATGTACAATTTTTGTAAGCAACTAGTTTTTAAGTGTGAGGGGGACTTGGAGTATGCAAGACAACTCAGACTCCTGAAAGGGGTACAGTAGTCTGGAAAGGTTGAGAGCCACTGTCCTAAGTTACTTCAAAATTTTACCCTTCATGTATTGTAATATATTACATCATGGACCTAATCGTTCTCGAGATGAATAAAAGCAGACTTTTGCCTCTGTGCAAAGTCAATGGTCTCTATTCAATGGATTTGCCTTTGTGGATCCCTTTGCTGGACTAGGGCCCATATTAATTGTATAGAGCAGACTCATATAATATTAATTTAGTTTTGCTTTGGTGGACAATTCAGTAGTGTCCCCTCTTTTCATTTTATATTTTTTCTTTTCATAGTCAGACTCCTTTGCATATCCATAAGTGCATTTAGCATACGGAAGATAGTGATACTGCACTTTATTTTACAATGATCAAATAATCATTCTCTTGCCACAGAGCAGTTATCGTTGTTTCTGTTCATGTATCTAGTGCATGAAATTACAGTGGAAGAAGATTATGACCATCTTAAACAAAGTAGTAAGGACTGTGTTTTGTTAATTCTATGGATATGTTTGTTAAAATATTACATTAGACAGAAATCTTTTATTTTAGATTTGACGTTATAAAGTACTGTGTATTTTACGCTGCCACCTCTTTCTCTGCTAAATATTTTAACGCTTTCATAGGCCATCACTATTCCAAAAGAGAATGTGACATGTTGCACTCCTTCACTAATACATGGGTCAGACTTAAAAGTGTGAAGGTTTTTTGTTTTTCTTTGAGAAGTATAGAGATATACTGAATCTTTTCAAAAATGTTCCATTGCTTTTTTGAATAGTACTGAACACTGTAGTGGCCCAGCAGTACATAAGGAAGATGGTGTTTTTGGCTAACAGTGTCACAGAAGTCACTTGTTTTTTGGATATTTAGTTTTTGCTCAAGCCAGGGGCTCATGCTAAACACTATACAGACATATAACTGAGACCTTTCCTTCCTTGGAGAACTTACATTATTACTAAGCTCTCAATTCTTTTATTTAAGACCTTTGGTCATTCTCCTATACTCCACTACACTGGATACATAGAGATTCTGATTTGTTAACTTTTAAGTAATCCTCTTTCATAGCAGGTTGGCCGGGGTAGCAAAGTAACATGAGTTTAAGGATAAAATCTCTAGAAGTTTTGTCACAGAAGTCACAGCCCTGGCAAATAAAGAGCCTTAATTATCACTCCCTGGTGAACTACAGTCTTTGTTCATTTAAAATTATAATACATGAGTGAGAAGTACTCAGTAAAGGCTATTTAAAAGGGAAGAAAGTAGTTTGTCAATGGAAATCCACTTCTAGTACTAGCTCTGTTGCAGAGTGAAATAATCTGGCAAAAAAGGAACCAGCTCCATTGACTTCAGTGCAGCTATGCCTATTTGCACCACCTCAGGATCTGGCACAAGGACATTAGTTTGCATGAGGGAATAATCCTTATCATTGACTTAGTTCATTTCAGTAAGTTATTATTTAGGAAATTGAGGCTAGATTATCTCCACAGGTATACACAAAGAAGAGACTATTCACAAATCTCCCCTTGCTTGTATGCAAAGGCAAATGCCACTAGGGCACCATTTTTCCTCCTTGTGTCTCTGTAGCTGCATATTCATAGGTGCATCACTGTGTTAGTTGGCATGGCCCTGCAGTGTTTAAATGCCCTGGTTCCCTCTTCTGCTGTGGCTGGGGCCCAGCCAATGGCCCTACGGCTCTGTCTGGAGCAATTTCAGTAGTGGGGCATGAGGAGGTATTTTGAAGGGCAGTCATCCATAAGGATTACTTCAGCCTCTACAGATATGGAAGGTCTCTCTCTCACTCTCTCCAAGTGGATTTTCAAGATCTTTCTAATTCACTACCCCTCCAGAGAACAACTCATAATACAAGAACTAGGGGTTACCAAATGAAATTAATAGAGAGCAGGTTTAAAACAAATAAAAGGAAGTTCTTCTTCACACAGCGCACAGTCAACTTGTGGAACTCCTTACCTGAGGAGGTTGTGAAGGCTGGGACTATAACAATATTTAAAAGAGAACTGGATAAAATCATGGTGGCTAAGTCCATAAATGGCTATTAGCCAGGAATGGTAAAGAATGGTGTCCCTAGCCACTGTTCATCAGAGGATGGAGATGGATGGCAGGAGAGAGATCACTTGATCATTGCCTGTTAGCTTCACTTCCTCAGGGGCACCTGGCATTGGCCACTGTCGGTAGACAGATACTGAGCTAGATGGACCTTTGGTCTGACCTGGTATGGCTGTTCTTATGTTCTTATTATGTTCTTATATTTCTTCTGCCCCTACGCTGTGGTTTTGTTTCAGGAGGGACTGATTTGACAGTAAGTTATTAAAGCAGACACCACATACATTAGGAATTCCCACTGAATAAACAATGTCCTTGCTAATTAATTTATTTGAGTTTGATTCTCTCCACAGTTCCATCACTGTCACTTGTGATTATTAGAACAGAAAGCCCCATATCTTTGTCAGATGGTCATCTCCTGTGTACTTCATCTCTGGAATGAAAATGAGAGATATTCATTAGGAAGCTCATAAGAAACAACAGAATTGCATCATCCTCAACACAACACTGACCAGAGCTTACAGGTGCAGGATCAACAAACATGCTAGTCTCTTGGTAAAAACTAAGGATAACCAATAACTTGTGTAAAAATATTGTTTTAATTATTGAATTTATGAAATTTTGTGTTTTCTTTCTGGCTTGCAAAATGTATGGCAGTTTTGCTATAGCTTATTGGACTCAACATTACATAACAAATGAGGATTTCATTAGAAGAAATGGGCCGCCAAATTTTCTAGTCCATCAAATTCATCCTGCACTGGTTGAGTGGTGCAAAGGGGACCTAAGCTGGCCACAAATGCCTAGCAGAATATTCCCCTTGCATAGGGAAGCCCCCTGCTAACAGAAAGTTGGTGGAGACTGTTCCTGCACCAGGCACTCTCCCCTCCAGTATAAGCGGTGGGGAAGGGACTTATAAGGAGTAAGTGAAGCGAAGCTTTGTTCCTCCACTAGTGCAAGATCACTGAGGGAACTTACACCAGTGGATTAAGTAGGGTGATCAGATGTCCAGATTTTATAGGGACGGTCCTGATTTTGGGGTCTTTTTCTTACATAGGCTCCTATTACCCACCACCCCGTCCCGATTTTTCACACTTGCTGTCTGGTCACCCTAGGCATAAGGAACAACTCTAACATACACTGGGGCCGGGTGGTCTAGAATCATGGAGCCACAACCAGCTCCCCATGTCCCTCTCTCTGTATGTGAGCAGAATGGAGATTCCCACCCAAGATCTTCACTCTGAGGGAAGATACATTAAATAGGACACTTAGAAAAACTTATATTAGTTTGTTTCCCCACTGTTATCACTGCTAGCAACTGTCATTGAGTAGGTTTTCAGTAACTATAAGACATATGGAGGGAGCTGGCCTAGTAGCTGTTCCAAACATTGCTACCGAGTCTCAACCAGCTGAAGGAAATAATAATAAACATTTATCAAAGAGTTTAGATTGCTAGAGAATAGTCACCCCAGCTCCTAATGGGAACTTAAATTTTTCAGAACAATCTATAGATGCTATCTTGTGGCTGTCACAGGGAAATTACTTTTCCAGAAGTGAGCCAGAAGCTCTGGTAGGAGATGCAGAGTGGGGAAGTGTCCTGAATCCAAGAATGCATCAATGGTACAAAGTCATTTCTCATTTTCATTTAAAAAGCAAACCACTCAACCCAAAAATTATGCAGTGAGAAAAGATTTGACATTATTCTTTAAGATAACATGAAAACTCTGTCAGTTCTAAACTCAAACATTCTTATTCTACCCAAAAGTAATTTGCTCTCCATGCATGAGTAAACGCTGTTTTGTTTTGTGCAACTCCAGCAGTGTGTATTTTGCTTCCTACTCAACAGAAAGTCAGTGTGAAAGCAAATATATAAATTACTTTTGACTCTATATGGTACTATGTTCCTGACGTACAGTTTCAAAGTTTGAGAAAGAAGTCTCTTCATTATATATAATTTTAGTATATTTTTCAGAACTACATCTGGGCTGAGGACTATAAAAATGACAAACTGAAGAGGGGGGCAACAATAGTCACAATAAGATGTTTAGAAAAAACTGACATGAAGAGAGGTTAAGCAAAGTGAATATACACTGAACTGGGAGAAAATATGAGAAAGCAGTAAAATTCTCTCTATTTTTACATGTAATAAACAAAGCTATTAAGAAGGTGAGTTTTTTTTTCAGTAATCTGTCCAGGCACAAAAATAAATAATAGCCTAATGTTAAGAATGTAAAAATGTAGGCTTAACAGTAGCAGGCGTTTTGTAACAGAGGGGTCAGGACGAACTCAGGTATTCAAGGCAAAGCTACAAAGAGAACTAATGGGGGTTCTGTACAAATTTATACATACTGCTGTGTCTGATATGCAAGTTACATATGCTAATGCTTGAAGAGGTTCTTTACACATTTGATACCTATTAATCTAAAAGAGGTAAATGACTTTTTCCTTATTCCCTAATAAGGTTAGGCTGAGTTAATAACACTGACATTTAGTGTAGTGCATGATCTAAAATACCACCTAGAACTGAAAAAAAATGTTGGTAACTGGTGGATTTGGGCCTTGAGCAGCAAGAACCATCCAGAATTTGGCAGATGGAAGTGAAGAGAAGGATTGTTATTATGAATACAAGACCCAAATTCCAACATGTAAAGGGCTCCAGAAGCATTTTGAAGAACATCACACTAAGGAGGCAAAGAGAATATTATATTAAACTGTTGGCCAGATCTTGAATCTACTTATTTAAGAACTGCTTGTAGAGTATTATCATTGAGTTTTGTGCAACTTTTAATACAATATCAATATGGAAGACTGGCTCTGTCAAGCAATGGTGCACTCCTTGAAGCCAATCTCCCCAATTACTTCACTATCAGCTCTAGATTTGCTGTCCTTTTGCTCTTAGAGTACAAAAAGAGTGGGATTGCACCCAAACCTTCACTAGGGTGACCAGATGTCCCGATTTTATAGGGACAGTACTGATTTTTGGGTCTTTTTCTTATATAGGCTCCTATTACCCCACCACCCCCTGTCCCGATTTTTCACACTTGCAGCCTGGTCACCCTAACCTTGACATGGGGAAAAGGGACAAATCTCCTTATTCTTTCTTCCTCCTCACAGTTTCTGCATCAACACAGTCTAGCCCTGAGTCATCCGCTATAACCAGCTAGGTCATCTTCCAGTACTTGTGGCTGTTTTCTTATGAAAAAAAGTTATTAAAGAGATACATGCTGTGAAACCTATGAAACAAATTAAGCTTTTTACGTCCGCTATTTCATCTTAGAAATTCTCTACTTAAAAATGACAGACACTGCTGCAGAATTAGGGGAAAAATGGTTTTGTTTCATTATCCTACTTCAGCTTGATACCTACAGCATTAGCTGAAAAGTTCAGTGCTTCAGCAAATAGATTCCTATAATTAGTGTTCCTAGTATTGTAAAGCTAGCACCCCGGTTCTTGCACTTACGATTTACTCATGTTGGAAATACCCAATTTTTTACATTTTCCGATGTTACAGACATCAGCCATATTCAGTACTAAACTTTGCCTCATTTACTGTCCAGACTGTTTTGAGTGATGTAGGAGTCCTGCACAGTTGCTCTAACAGGGCTTGGGGTAATTTCTGAAATACTTGGCCAAGAAAGAAATGATGTTCAAATGATGGTGACTACTAAGATCCTGTCAACATATTGCTAGTAAAAGATATAGCATGTCTATATCTGGTGGCTACCAAAAAGAAGTTTCACTTAAATTTTGTCTCAAGTACTGTATATGCACTTTCATCTTTCAGAGTGAACAATCTTGCCATATGGACATAAGGCATATGAAATAAGAAAGAAACTACCAAATAGTTTAAACTGTCCGATTCAGTGCTCTGCTTATTGCATGTTGAATTGGCAGAAAATTACAATGCCCACCTGTCACAGGGCAACACATGCTGGGGGTTGGGGAGAGGGGAGGAAATGAAAATAGTACTAAGACCTCTCTTTGACTGTTCAAATGAAGTCACTATGAAGCACTGAACACATCCTATATTCTTATGCTATATGGCAATCTATTACAGTAAAAGACACTTTGGCATGAATTCTCCCTGTGCCCAGGTGTGTGCACCAAAACAAGAATGAATGTGTCAACAGAAGGCGTTAGAAACCTGCTATGCACCAGATGGTCACTGCATAGCGGTTCTGGGCACAGCAGTGGGAAGCAGGAACAAACAATTACATGTATTCTGTGAATGATGGTGCAGCATGGTAAGGCGGTGAGATGGTAAGTTGGCATGTTCTGAGTACAAAGCCATGTAAATGGATCCTAGTTGACTTACTCTATTTAGCACTCTATATAGAGCAGCCTAGTAAACTATTTTTCCTGAGAGATGGAATAGCTGGTGTGCAGGAGTATGCTGATTTGCTTTACATTAACTGGCTTTTCCAACAAAGGGTCCCTTGAATTCAGCAGGTGTTCAGCCTCAGGCTGACCCAGTTCAGGCACTAAACCATACTGCTTTAAGTATGTATGATTGCCTCGCATTTTTAGGGATTCACATTGTGGAGTTTGTTTTATTTTGTAGGGACAAGGGATAAGTCATCATTTGAAAAGATAAGCAAAATTGCTTTAATTCTAGTAGCATAAACAGAAAATTCAGTTATTCCATTTGCTTAATTTTAGGAAGATTAATGAGTTAAAAGGTAAGACGTTTAGTTAAGAAATACTTGCACACTTCTGACCTAAGGCAATAAGCAGGGAGAACATCACTGGCACATGCAATTAAATTTAATAATACTAGATTATAGAATCATAAATATTTGAGATTGAAAAGACCCCAGTAGGTCACATCCCTCTCCTTATCTATGCAGGATTGTTCCCTGTTGAACATTTGCTGGTATATTGTCCACAAACTAATAGAACTCACTGTTAGGAGGATTTCCTTTAAATTCAGACTAAATTTTCCATTTCTTAATTTCATTCCATTACTCCCAGCTTTTCAGACTAAGTAATTCCTTTTCCT
Organism: Gopherus flavomarginatus; assembly: GCF_025201925.1. Lineage (NCBI taxonomy): Eukaryota > Metazoa > Chordata > Testudines > Testudinidae > Gopherus > Gopherus flavomarginatus. The sequence goes on along the minus strand of NC_066617.1, from coordinate 181,705,311 downwards.
CCCTAGCGTTTATGCCGTTCAAATATTTGTAGATGGTTAGCATGCCTCTCCTTAGTTATGGCTTAGCCAGACTAAACATATTTATTTAGTTCTTTTAATCTTCCTCCTTGGTAAGTCTCTCCAGCCCCTTAATTATTTTGCTGCTCTTCTCTGAACTCTCTCCTGTTTTATATCTTTCTGGAAATGAGATGGTCAGATCTGAACGTGGTACTCCAGGTGCTGTCACACCAGAGCCACAGAGGGTCTCTTAACTCTCTGTTCTGTGATGTGATGCCTCTTTATGTGCTATGCTAATATTGTTGCTGATATTTTGCAGTGCAACTTTTCATGTGCTGGGGGGGAGGTCAAGGGAACTTCTTTTTAAAATTCTGCCCTGGATCTGTCCCTCATGGTGCTGTCAGCAGGAGAGACATGTATTTTACTGAACCTAACTTCTCACAGTTCCTGCCACCTGCAGATGATGAAAATGCTGCCTCTTCAGTGTCTGGCAACTGCTTCTCTTCTCCCGCTGTTCTCTGTCTGCTGTCCCCTGCCCTGTGTGTTTCAGTGCTGCACAATTGGTATGGAAGGGCTGACAAAACAAGAGCAAAGGAGGCTGCCAGCTGTCAACTGAGACAGCATGAAACATGGACCCCATACTGGGATTAATGTTTCAGGAATTAGTAGCTGAAGACAGGAGGAGGCCATTGGGAGGCACTGTGGAAAAAAATTCAAGGATGTAGAGGATGAGGAGAGACAGAAATAAAGAGAGAGCTCTGTTGGGGAGGCTACAGGGAGAGGGGGAAGAGGAAGAGAGGAGACATCCTATGAATTGTCTATTAGCGAATGGTAACAGGTTCTGTAGCTCAATAATTTGAGTGATCTTGATCACTACTGACTGTTTTTTTTCCTTCATATTCCCTTGTCAATTTTGACACACCAGGTATCCCATACTTTATTTATGATCAGTCCCTTTCTCCTCAATTGATACCTTTTTCTTTCTCCTTCCTCTGCCTTTAGTAAGATGGATATCTAGGCATGATTCACATTAAAACATAGAACTGTGTTTTCCAGAACTGTGGTTAATTACAGACATTCCAAGCAGGGTGCTAATTCTTCCTTCCTGCCAATTTCAGGCCGTGTCATGTAACTTACTATGCAATGATTACAAAACATCAAGAGACAAGCATAGTGTACATGGGTTCTAGCTAACATGGCTGCATTGCTAACGTAGAAAGGGACCTAACTAATGATAGCCTGCTCACTTTCTTGACACCTAACCTTATGGTATAGAACACATAACCTATGAAGAGTTACTGGGTCTTTGCTTAAAAATATGAATGTTATATCAGTGGTCAAATTCAAGAGACTGTGATGTGTTTGCTTTACTCTGATTCATTTTTACTCTTTATTCATTTTTGTGGTTCAAACATGTAGGTCAAGATTTGTAGGAATATGTTACCTTATGTTAAAATACAGTATCCGGCCATTAAAAAGTATGGCAACTTTCTTGCTTTCTCTCACAGTCCTTTTTATTTTCTCCAAAAATAGGCCTAAGCATAACATTTTCAAAGGTGGGCAGTAAGTCCCATTTTCAAAGGAGACTTTAGAGCCTAAGTGCCGCTGGCTTTCAATGGGACTTAGGCTCCTAAATACTTGTATCCCTTTTTAAAATGGGACTTATGCTTATAAGAAGCACTCAGAATCTTTTTCAAGGGATAAGGCAATACGCCGTGTTTATTGAGAGTACAATTTAAGCATTAAAATCAACATATGCTTCCATTCACACACCCCTCAAAGGTTCTGCAGCTGTATCTTATAGTTACCAGTTCTTAGTGTTGCTCGGTCAGTTTCAGTGGCCAGCGGAAACTACAAGGAAGGGAGGGGGAACTGGGGCCTCTGTTGAACACCTTGGAAGCTCCAGTGTTGATGCAGAATGAACCCAAAGTCCCCATGGCAATACACCTTTCTCTTATAGCAATAAGTTCCACTGTGACAGTCTATGGGCCCTGCTGTGTCACACTGGAGGTGTTAATCACAAAGTAGTCCAGGCTGCTCCAAATCAGCATTATTTTGGTTTGTTTTCTGCAGCAGTTTCTTATCTCATCTCTCTGGCTCCACTCTTTATCTCATCCTTGGGGGTGTATGCCTCTGCTTTAGGGTCATCAATCTGCTCTTCTTCAGCCCTTCTGATAATTAGGGTGGTGCTTCTCACTCCCCTCTTGACCATCCTGCTCATCTGGTACTGGTGCCTCCTATCTCTTATCTGTTAGCATACCATACATTCCTCACTCACACAGAACTGTATATAATTTTAAAAAACAAGGCTTTTTACAGAGCAAAGTTTTCTTGCAAAGCAAAGTAGAACTAAACCATCCTATCCTTACTAAAACAATTCCTTCTTACTACAATAAAAATGCAATAAAACCAAACACTATTTCTTCTTGCTAATTCGCAACACATCATATCATATATACTAACAAAATGAATACAAATATTACTACTTAGAATAATTATCACTTAAAACAATTTTCAAGGTTAGGCATTTGGGCCTACACTTACGCACTTCTGAAAATTTTACCTGAAGTGTCTTGATCTCTCATACGCCTCCTTTGGATGAAGTACAAAGCTATATTTTCAAAATCTGGCCTGAATTTGTGTATGTTCAACTTCTCATGTATGAATGTTTATGTGCCCTTTGCATGAAGGTTATTGAACAACTCCCATCATCTGCATGTGAAAAACATAGTGCTGAAAAAGTGATCATGAGGAGTTACATCCATACATACAATTACCTGGTGGAGGCACATTTTGAAATTTAGTTCACGATATAAAATATATGTAAAAAATAATAATTTAAATGGAAATTCTAGACCACACAGATACATGTCTGAGACTAGTTAAGAAATGTACAAACAATATTTTTATGGCTATGATACCTTATATTAAGCTCTGTATTTTGGTTCCATACGAACCCAAATAAAGTTTAAAATTGAAGTCTCCCAGTAAACCCAAATAATATGGACTGTCTCAGTGTAATTGGTTTTCATAGGCTTATTTAATGCCTCAAGGAACCATTTATGGAACCAGAAAAATGTGTGTTCTTGCAGTATTCCCTCCATCCAGGAACTGAAATATTATAAGCATGAGCGACGCCAGGGTTTTTGGCGCCCTAGGTGGGGTCCTTCCATGCTCCTGGTCGGCGGCAATTCGGCGGCGGGGGGGGCCTTCCGCACTCCCGGTCTTCGGGGTACTTCAGCAGCGGGTCCCAGAGCGAGTGAAGGACCCGCCGCAGAATTGCTGCCGAAGACCCGGAGCGTGGAAGGACCCCCCGCCACTGAATGCCGCCGAAGACCCGGAGCGTGGAAGGACCCCCCGCCACTGAATGCCGCCGAAGACGCGGAGCGTGGAAGGATCCCCCGCCGCTGAATGCCACCGAAGACCCAGAGCGCGGAAGGACCCCCCCTCCGCCAAATTACCACCAAGGGCGGCAAAATGCCACCCTCCCAAATCCTGGTGTCCTAGGCGACCGCATAGGTCGCCTAAATGGAAGCGCCGGCCCTGATTATAAGGAGACTGTACCTCATATTATTTTTGTCCTAGAAAAAAGGTTCTAGGACATTTTTGAAAGCTGGTTCAAAACATAGCACAAATACCTGAAATAAATATTCTAGACCCTAAATCTCCCTGTTGTATATTAGTTACCTCTATTTTGGTGGTTCGGACATTTGGAAATACCGGCTCTGGGATTATGAAAACTGACATAGTACATTTCATTTCATTTTCTTCAGAGTGTATGCATACACTTATCCATAAGCTATTGATTGCAGTGACTGATTCTAAATGAGCTTTTATACTCAGCTCTACCATAAGAGCTAGGTTAGGTTGTATTATCCATAATAAAAAGTTCATGTAATACTGTTGGTGCATATGACACTTTACAGATATTTAAGAAGACAGGTGCCTAGATTGTGTCTTTAAGCACAACCTGGAATATGGGTCAGTGTGTAACTCTGGCACCTCAGCAGAAGATCTAGGAAGGCATTGTGCCTGAGACACCCCTCTGAGGCAAAATTCCATCAGAGCCCCTTTTCCACTGATCTTTTCAAAACACAGTATACTTCCTCTTTACCCCAAGTCCAGAGAGATCAATTGCCTGGTATCAGAGATGGTGCTATGGTTCCCTCTCCTCCCCACCCTTTCATACCCACTTCTTCAGAGGGGGTAGTCTTGGGCATACTTTGTGACTCTGGCATAAGTAGAGAGTAGGTAATCTGGGGAGCTTCTCTGCAACCATGCCAAGGGTGTGTGTGTGTGTTTCTTTTTTTGTTTGTTTTAGTGCCCTATAGCCATGTAAGAGGGGAGCACAATCTAGTCATAAATGGAATGAGGGGGAAACAAAAGGAGAGGAAGGGGATGGACTGTGCAATTTGAGATTTTGTGATCGAATTTCAGTCTCATTCACCTTTTGGATTGTCTGTCTGCTTTTTTTCTTAAGCCCTTGCCTATTTTGTTTAACGCTTGCCTGATGTCACCCTAACCCTAGCAACATCACTCCTAATCAAATTTTGGCTTTCTTTTGAATGAGAAATGTGCCAGTTTGGCCAACAGGTGCATTGGGTCTATTGCACAGATAACTGCCCACTTGGAACCAAGGCCTAGAAAGCTAGCATTATCTCCCTAGGTCAGTGGTTTTCAAACTTTTTTTCTGGGGACCTAGTTGAAGAAAACTGTTGATGCCCACAACCCAAAGGAGCTGGGGATGAGAGGTTTGGGGTGTGGGAAGGGCTCAGGGCTGGAGCAGAAGGTTGGGGTGCAGGGTTGAGGGCTGTGGGTTGGGGCCAGGAATGAGGGGTTCAGGGTATGGGAGGGGGCTCTGGGCTGGGGCAGGGGGTTAGGGTGTGGGAGGGAGTCAGGGTTCTGGGCTGCTGGTGCAGGCTCTGGGCTGGGGCCAGGTATAAAGGGTTTGGGGTGCAGGAAGGGTTTCTGAGTTTATGGGGGGTTCAGATCTGGGGCAGGGGGTTTGGGCATAGGCTTACCTCTGACAGCTCCCATCAGTGGCACAACTGGGGTGCAAAGGCAGGCTTCTTGCCTGTCCTGGCACTGAGGACCATACTGCGCCCCAGAAGCGGCCAGCAGCAGGTCCAGCTCCTAGGCAGAGGCACACAATCAGCTCTGCGTGGCTCTCGCCACAAGCACGGCCCCCCCAGCTCCTATTGTCCAGCCACCAGCCAATGGGAGTGCGGAGACAGTGCTTGGGGTGGGGAAGCTCATGGAGTCCTGTGGCCTCCCTGCCTAGAAGCGGGCCAGCTGCTGATCACTTCTGGGGCAGCGCGGTGTCGGAACAGGTAGGCACTAGCCTGCCTTAGCTGAGCAGCACCACTTCTAACATCCCAGGCGGCGGTGCTGAGCAAGGACACTCAGTGCCTTGCATGCCTCTACCCAAACTTTGAAAAGCACTGCACTAGATCCCCTCATTACCACAAAGAGTCTAAATACACTTTCTATTACAGATAAACATTCATAATAAAAAAGTCTTGAAATGACTTGACAATTATTCATCTTCTTTATCATTTCCTGAATGTTGTAACATTCTAAAAAAAATATTTGGCAGCATAGTGATTTACTACTAAACCATAATAAATTTGATATGTACATGTGTTTGACTTCTTCAGTGTTTCTAACATATTTAAAAACATTTCAGTAAACAAAAGGGACATTAACATTTGGAATATTTTTACCATATATATGCTGCATCCTTTGTTTTGAAATTGACTTCGTTGAAAATGGCTCCCTCTACTGGAGAAACCGATCAATGCAGCATTTTTTTTAACTGACCCAGATTTTGAAACACTGCACATTAACAATGTGCAGCACGTTAGTCCTGGCTGATGACTGGATTAGTAACCTGGGTATGTAGCAAAGTAACTATAGTTTGTGCTGTATCTCTGCTGTAATGTTTCTGGATTGCACATCTTGTACTTCCTTACAAAAACATGCTGCATTTCCCCCCATTTTAATTTCTGAACCTTGTGTCATCCTTCCCTCAAAAGACCCCTCAAATCCTGAAAAGTTGAGTGGATCAATAAACATGCGTGTTAATGAAATAATCACACATACATTAATAAGCATATCCCTAAGAATATTAATAAGACTCTTTGTTGCAGCAGTTTCTTCTTTTTTTTTTAATAGGAGTGCAACGTTTGGGCCAAGGAGCAGAGGGTGAGACTTTCCTCTTATAGCCCATACACACCATACGGCAGTTCCCCAGAAATGTCATTACTGAGAGGTGAGACATTCCATTTCAGTGCTTCTAGCCTCTGCAGAGCTAGGGACCGGGAATTAAACATGTTTGTTATGCAGAGTAGTGCTCAACAGTATTTCTAGGCTGCAGTGTGTCTCGCTCCTTAATGTCTGCAGTCTGCCTTTAGACAGAGCATGGTTTGGAGGAATGAGCCCAGGATTAGGAGTGAGGAGCACATCCACTGATTTGCTGTGTGACTTTGGATTGTTTACATAACCTTCTTTATGCATCTGGAAAGTGGGGATGATAATTGCCTTCTCCACAAAGCTTTTGTGGTGATTGGTTAGCTAAAGTCTGAGTAGTTCTTTGAACAAGGAAATATTCTATATGTGCCAAAATGGATGTACATAAAAAAGGTTTAATTATAATCCTTGATCAGGATCATGGGCCCATAAGGATCTGGCCCCACTGAAGACAATGGACTTCCCTGTGTGTTACTGCTCCCCAGTTTAATGCTTCAGTTTTTTAGCTTTCCCTGTACACTTGAATACACACATTAAACACACCTCCTCTCCCTCTCCTAAATGCTCAGTGCACTTTGTATTTTGTTTGGATCAGAAAAACCATTTGGTCAGTAATGTAAGCTTTTTGCTAAGGTTAGCATTACATATATTAGATCTCTTTGTGTTAAAAACACAGCTACAGTATTGTGCAATTGCCATAGTTATTACTTGGTAGGCTGCCTCTTGAGTGTCAAATTAGAGCTCATTCAGCTAGAACCGTTGCAGTGATGCCTCTTGAGATTTGTAGGCCCAGATACTTGAAGTATATTACATACTTTTCTGAGCAGTTGTGCTTTCACAGGGGTCTGTATAAGAACAGCATGAAATCTGCGGGTATCTGTTCACCTCGGTTTCTTCTTCTAACATAATCTTACTGGTATTGGTGGCTTGCTTTATCCAGTGTCAGCAGCACAGTGTTTCATACTGCATTTCAGGGTCATGCAAACTTGAAACTCATCAAAGTGAAATTGGGATAAGGTGGGAGACAAATGTGGATTTGTTTCCATCTTTATCTTCAGATACATTCTGGGGGACAAAACTCCGTTATCAACTGTTTGTGAAAATCTGGAGTGCCATGGGCTTAAGAATTGGTATGTGATGGAGGGACCCACTAGAAGTTTTTCGGATCCAACTGCCTTTATCAGACGAGCGTTTTGGAGAAATATGATTGTTTTGAAAGTCAGGCTTATAACAGACAGGGAGGCACAACCTTTGCTGTGGAACAACTTTGGGGCCTTACTAATTGAGCCTTGCAAAAATTCTGTAAAGTAGGGAAGTATCACTAGCCTCATTTCACATGGGGATACTGAAGCACAAAGAAGTTGTGATTCCGTCATAATACAAGCTAGCTAGGGTTGCCAACTTTCTAATCATACAAAACTGAACACACTAGCCCTGCCCCTTCTCCAAGGCCCCGATTCCCACTCACTACATTCCCCCTCCCTTGGTGGCTCGCCCCCCCCCCCACTCTCTCCCTTTCACTGGGCTGGGGCAGGGCGTTGGGGTGAAGGAGTGAGTGAGGGATCTAACTGGGGCTGAGGGCTCTGGGGTGGGGTCAGAAATGAGGAGTTCAGCATGCAGAAGGGGGCTCCATGCTGGGGCTTGGAGTTGGGATCTGGGAGGTGGTGAGGGCTCTGGGCTGAGGGTGCGGGATCTGGGATGGGGTCAGGGATGAAGGGTTTGGGTGTAGGTGGGGGGTCCAGGCAGGGGGGTGGGACTGAGGGATTCTGAGTGCGGGAGAGGGCTGCAGGTAGAGACAGGGGGATGAGGTGTCGGAGGGGGTATGGGCTCTGGGGTGGATCCAGGGGTGAGTGGTTTGGGGTGAAGGAGGGGGATCTAGGTTTGGGGGAGGGCTCAGGGTTGGGGCAGAGTGTTGGGGCCCAGGGTTGGGGCATGGGCTTACCTCTGGCAGCTCCCAGTGGCAGTAGGGCGAAGACAGGCTTCCTGCCTGTCCTAGTCCAGCTCCTAGGTGGAGGGCTCCATGCGCTGCCCCCACCCACAGGAACTGCCCTCGCAACTCCCATTGACTGTGGTTTCTGGCCAATGGGAGTGCAGAGCCAGTGCTCGGGGCAGGGGCAGCATGCAGAGCCCCATGCACCCTGCCCTCTCAGCGTAGAAGCCAGACCTGTTGGCCTCTTTCAGGGCACAGCGTGGTGTCAGGACTGGTAGGGACTAGCCTGCCTTAGCCCTGCAGCACTGCCGACCGGACCTTTAACAGCCACCACCAGGGTCCCTTTTCAACCAGACATTCTGGTTCAAAACCAGACACCTGGCAACCCTAAAGCAACTTTACCATTGAATTTGTACTGAAACGTGATAAGGAAAAGAAGTTTTTTTAGTTTTTACAAAATATTACTGATTTTTTAGTGACTCACTGCATTTTTGTATGTATGTAACCCCTCTTTCCTCCCTGGATTGCATGGGAGCAGCCTGCACTCATCTGCGTGCCTGGACACCTGATGTTGTTGACAGTAAAGGAGATCCTGAGTATTCCAGTGGTGGTGATGGACAGGTGGGAATCCTTTATCCACCCCTCTGCTGCAGTCCTTTTACTTATGATGGAAATTAAAATTGGCAGTGCCTTCACCTGGCTGGGCCCTGTACACACTCAAGGGTGTGCCTTCAGAGCTTCCAGGAGTAACTCTGAGCTAATGGATGCAATGGGTTTAACTCAAAAGTACCAATTATAAATAATATACATCCAATATGCACTTAGATTAGATTTAACAATCCTTTTTAATTTAGAAGCACATGATGTAACGCTCTGAGATTACATGTCACAACTCATTTAAATCAGCAGGAGGCAGTTCCATAAATCAATTAACAAATACAACTGACAGTAAGAAATGAGGTCAGTGACATATCTGTATCGCAATTTCCTCTTTTTCTGTCATCAGTTATATAAGAACATATGACTGTGACATCCTTCTTTCCCAATCTATATGCAGTATCTCTTTGACTTCAGAGGGGGTTTCCCAATGTCTTGTCCATATGAGCAAACAAACTTCCTTACATACAGGCAAGTTAATTTGTTTACTTTTATTGAAAAAAGTTCAAGGCAGCACTAGCTCATTAGATAAAGATCTGCTCTTAGTTAAGAGCAATGAGGTGTGATCTCTGTGGGGCAGCTCCTCGTCTACACCTAAAGCTTAAATCAACCTAGCTGAGAGATGTAATTAAGTTGACCTGCTAGGTTGACAAAAGAATTTTTCCTTTGACCTTGTGTGACAGTTTGTATCACTATGCTCACCCTTTTTACAAAACTGTAATGGATTTTGTACAAAGTATGCCTTGTGAGGTATCATTTGAAACCTCATAATTTACTGATTATTACTGACCTGGCAAAATATATGTGGCAATGTTGTATGTAAAGTTAAGATTCTATTGTATGATGTTACTAAAACATATTCTAAATCTGGGGAAAGGAGGCACAAACCAGTTCCTTAGAGGCAAAAGGCAAACTGGCTCCTCAGAAAGGTGTCAACATAATCAAATGGACAATCACCTGGTTAAGTGGCCATTCGTTGGCAAGAAGAAGGGTCTGAATGAGAAATATACATCTTGGCAATGGAATAGCTGGAGGTTCCTGTGCAAACAGACTTTCTCCCTCCTGAGCCTCAGCTGGAGATGACTTTCAAAGAAGAAAATAACTATAAGAAATGGGAACAGATGACACAAATCATCTCTCCTTTCATCTCTACTCACAACATCAACAACACTTGAAAGACAAAGGAAGCATCATTGGACTCGGGAGAGCTTCTAGCTGGAAGATTCAGCCAGTAAGACTGCTAGAACATGTGGTGAGAGATACTTTAGTTTGCATTTTACCTTTTATTTCTTTGTAATAAATTCTGACTTTTATGCCTCATTATTTGTAATCACTTAAAATATATCTTTCTTTAGTTAATAAACTTGGGTTTGTTTGTTTTTTTTGTTTAATCTAAACCAGTGTGTTTGGATTGAAGTGTTTGAGAACTCCATTTGGGGTAACAAGATGTGTGCATATCATTGTCCGTTAATGAAATGATGGACTTTTTATGAGCTTGTATTGTCCAGGAGGTACTGGGCAGTACAGGACATTTCTGAGGACTAGTTTGGGACTGGGAATTTGCTGGTGTTGCTCTGTAATATAATTCATAGGTGGTTGGCTTACTAGCTATAGCACTCATACAGTGTAGCTGAGGGTGATTTACGTGCTGGAGGCTGTGTGGGCGGACCAGGAGGGGTTGCTCTCACAGTGAAGCCATGTAAAAAGTATCCTAGCTTGGAGAATTGAGAGGGACACAATTGTTCAGCAGACCAGATTTTACCCCGGGGAATGTCACAACTAGCTACTGCCTTTTCGAGGGTTGGAGGATGGATTTACAAAAGTGATGGAAAACCCCTTTCCATTGCTGTAGCTGTGCCACTGTAGGCCTCATAGTGTAGACATGCCCATAGAATCACCATCTCCTTCCTGATTATCATGCTGCTCCAGGGGAAGAGGGTAAACTGTGCTGGTGCAACTACCAGCATGGCATATTGTGTAGGGGTGGTGTGCAGCCAAGGGCCCATCTGCTCTGTGCCCCACTCTGCACCCTGCCATGCACCTGTGCTGGGGTGGGAAGTGGAGAGTTTATCAGCTCTGTGGAGCCTGTTTCTGCTATTGCACAATGCTATTTGTGATGAACTTCACATTTTGCACCTCTGCACAAGAAACTTTGGAGTCTGAGAGTTCCATACAACAATTGGAAGGTGTGATTGCAACACGTGTAGACATATCCATAGTAATGGAGGAGCATGAGGGGATAAACTGAAAGGATAATGAGAAATAGCAAATGAAGTCCACTTTAGGCCTTTACTGTCTGTAAAATGTAATAGAAAACCCTCAGCTGCATAAGAAACTAAATTCCATTCTTGGTCTTATTTGAAAGATTAACTTGAGATCAGAGACTTGCATCATGCTGTGCTGATGCCTCAGTATTTTCAGTACAGTTTTTCCTACAGATTTTTGAGGACTAAATTGTCAAAATAGTCCAGCAGTTGTGTAAAATCTAATCATTTTTGTACAGATTACGGTACCTCTATATTTGAAATGGATTTTTGAATTTCAACAGCTGGAATTGCATCTTTAGTAGTTTCTTGATTGTTTGTAGAAATTACAAATGCCTTTTGATCCAGACAGATTGATAATAGCTTAGGGCAGGGTAATGGGCTTGCAGCTGGATTCTTTGATGGGCTTTGTGTATTGCTCAGTAGCTCATGCTGCAAAATCTGTTTGTTTATCGAAGGGGTATTCTCACATGGTGACAGTAGAGGAAATCTAACTTCTCCAGGTCATATGTGATAAAATCAGATACTGTTGTTGGCATTACTAATTTAGGGCCTGATTCTGCTACGCCTACTCCAAGGTACATGGCACCTTACTCCTCAAACAACTCCATATATTTCAATGGGATTAATCCAGGATTAAGGTGTATTTAATAGTAATTTGTTAGATAGAAACTCTGTGTACCTCAGTATTTCTGTTTTGTTTTGTTTTTTTTTAATTTCTGGGATTTAGAATCCTATGTAAAGCATGGGTCTCTTTTCTGATATAATTCAATACATAACATTTCTTTTGAATATCATGCACATTTCTTACTTGCTTGAATATAGATGTTACAGCCTCAATTTGTAGGAAAAGCACTATCCATTAAAATAAGGCTAGAAGTTGTGCAGGTGTAAATATCAAATGGCTGTTTAGTGCCAGTATGGACGAATCTGGCTCTTATTTATTTAACGTTTGCTCTCACTTATGACACAATGCTGAATGCATATAGCTAATATTTTAAAATGCAGTATATTAAAACACAGTGAATGATGACAGAACAAAGACGTATATTTCAGTGTCCTGTCTTCTTTATTGCAGTCACAGAGTTTGAAGCCTGCCAGTCCTCCCTGTTGTGTTAATACAGTCAGGAGTCACTTAACTGAAGTATCCTTAACCTAGTGCTTCTAGGATCCAGTGTATCTATAGAGAGAACAGCTATTAAAATAAACATTTCATTATCACTGTCCTAATGAAGTACCATTGTGAATAATCAATGGGGGCCTTTGGTAATCATGGGAATTATGCAGTGTAATTGAGTTATTTATAATAACATTTATACACAGTTGCTGACCTTCCAAGTTAAACACTTATTTCCCTACAGACTGCAGGTTTGACTATGAATTTTGAAGACAAGATGTTTTATTAGTTGGCCCAAGATAACTTCAGAATGGAAATCTATCAAGCTGAGCTGTGTTTAAAAGAGAAAAATGAAAGGAAAAGTAAGGATTTCATTACAGAAATATGCCACATTTTCTAAGTTTTTAAACTGTCTCACTCCAGTAAGAACTCGTGCCATGCTCTAAAACGAAAAAATGTTTGGAAAAGATGCAGTGTGTAAACTTTTGGTTTTATTCTCACCACATTTACTAATGGGATAGATTGTGCCCTCTCCAATCACTTGTAGATAGCTGTGGAGTGGGATTAAATTGCCCCCTGCCCCCTTTATGTAGAGTATGAAAGGATCAGCTAGCATTGGAGCTTCTATTTGGAGGAGACTAGTTGCTACCAAGATGCTCCCTCCTTGGCAGCAACCGACTGGAAAGGGGAGGAAAGGAGGTGGAGCCATGATTTGGTTCCCCACCACCACCACCGTGCAACAGTCTGTAAATTTGATTATTTGCATGGGTTAAGAATATGCTGCATTCCTTAAGAGTGTCATAAATTGCTTTGTTTTCTTCACCGCCTGCATCCTCCAAATGCAGCCAGGGAGCTCTAGAAGCCATTCTGTCCCTTTGAGTTAGAGAGCCATTACAAGTCAGGCCTGATTCTGATTTCACCTACATAGGTGTAAAACTGCACTTATTCTATTGATGGGCCTGAGATATATGATTACATTTATATCTCAAATAATACAATAGCATACCAAACAGTCTATTTTTTTCCCTCTGCCCAGCTGTCCATATGCATGTAGGACTGCTTGTAGTACTGTGCCCTGTTCAGAGTATGATAGGCATGAGTCCATGAAAGTCACTTGGTTTACTATTATTTTTCATACATATTTGCACAACTTACTATTTGCAAAAGTAACACAGAGTAAGAGTTAAAACCTGATTGTTCATGGGGCAGTTGAGTTTAGAGAGAGCTACTGCAATAGGTTAACTTAACTGTTTCATCCCCTGAACTACATCTAAGGAAGGCTGTGTTGCTGACACACAAGTATTAAAAAGCATGCTTTAGAGAGAGGAGAATGATCACATAAAGTTTTCTGGTCAGCCACCCTCCTGTGCCTCCATTTGGTGCGAGAGAAATGAGTGGAAAGGGAGATGTCAGGGACTCTTTTCTGGCTCCCTGATTCTGAATGGCATCCCTGGCCCCAACACCAATCAGAGCTGCGACTGGACAGCTCTGATTACACCTGAATAGATTGTATGCCAGGGGATGATAGATATAGAATAGTGTAGCTCTGCCTCATCCCCTTTTTACCACCAATATGTCTTCTATCTGGGGAGGGGAGGCACAGATGCACCAGCAGAGAGTTCCACTAAGCCCAGGGAATGTTCTGCTTGAGAATTTTTGTCTAGGTTAGAGCTCTTTCATGCCATATGAGTAGCACAAAGGGCTGTAACTGGGTTTGAGAATCTAGGTCTTGAACTGAAACACTGTGCCCATGAAAATAGTATACCTACAGGTTAACAATAATCAATGTATACCTGAAGTTACAGGAAAAATGAATATTCTATTTGAGAAATAGGATGCCCTGATGTAATTAAAAACTATTCTCATGTGTGCATATATATGAGGGAGAAGAATTATGGTGTTGTGTGAACCCCTAATTGTGCAGTTTCCTAAATTTTGAGTGCTTAACCATGCAACCGTAATGCTCGGTTAATGTAGTTGTCATATATCTGATATTGTTAAATGTATATTTTATATGTTATATTGAGTGTGTAGACAGATATGGGTATACTATTTTTATTGGTTTTTTTTTCTCAGCCTACTTTCTCCTCCTATATTCATAGTTCTTCTTAAGTGGAATTTGAACCTAATGCTTTTAGAGTTTGAGTTGAACTTTTGAATCCACAATACTTGAAAGTATTAAATTGCTCATAAATTTGCTGAAACTGAAATGTTGTCACACATGACATGTGTAGACCTCAAAACTTTCCAGTTATGGAAGAAGCGATGCATATCCTTTCAGTGATGTGGGAAACATGTAAAAAGATACAGGGATTATTTTTCTCATTGGAAATTATCATTGAAGTTCTTATCTCGATTTTCTCTTTGATTTACACAAACCCCAAAGAGACTAAAATTCCCCAAACAAACCCTCTCAGTTAGGGAAATATTTAAAATGCATATTCTACCTCATTAAATCAGCAGTTTGCTTTGGAAAAATACTTATCTGTGTTGATTTTCATTTATTATGGTATTGTATAAAAAGCTAAAGAAAAGGGAATCAAAGTTCAGGCATGTAATTAAATGTAAGACTATAGATAAATTTTTCAAAAGCACTGTAAGAGACTTAGGAACCAAAGTTCCATTTTTAAAAAGCACTTTGGAACCTCAGTCTTCTAAATTACTTGTGAAAATGTATAATTTTTAAAAATTAATTGTCTTAACATTTACTGTAACTAGTGCTGGAAATGGATACCTAGGATGATTGTGTAATCTCTTAGATTTTGTCTTGATTGTTGAAACAGTTCAATTTTCATTGCTTTGTGGATCTGGTGTTGCCTGAGAGCTTCAGTTTCTGTATTCTTATGTAAGGATTTAGATTTTGACTTTAGACACATCTCTGAGCCATTATTTCTCCCTGCCCCCAGGAGGAAGTAATTTCTGACCAGCAAATAAGTGTGTATGGGGGGGTACCTGCAAATCCACTTCCTGCCTTCCTATACTGTATCCCAATGCTCACAATCTGAGTCCAGGTAGTCCATGCAGGGATGGAGGTTCTCACTCTCTCGTACAGGCATTTTACTCCAAGTCACAATCTACCCGTGAGTAAGAAACTCGTATTCTGGACTTCCGTGCTATTGTTATAGATTGGTCTGGATGACCCCAGGGTGATGCCATTCACAGGGTAGGGGTTGATAATACATGGAAGACTTTAGACACTCAAAGAACAAGTCCTAGAGCTTTTACCCTAGTCAAACATAGATGGTTAGCTGGTTATAGTTACTTCAAAAAGAATGTCGTCAGTACACCAGTGCAAGGTGATGTTGGCAATGTTAGCAGGCAATGTTAATTTTTATTAGCAAATTTGTGGGATATACAGCTCTTTTGATCTGTTACTGTTGCTGAGTGGGGAAAATGTCTAAAGAGGAGATAAATTTGAGGCAATTCAGTTACAGGTACATAACCGGCTATTATCTGTACATCGTTATTATTATGGTCACTGCTGAACAATCATGTATTTTCCATGGTTCATTAAATCTGTTTTATTTCCTGCATAAATGGACTTCTCTGAGATGTCAACAATATATGTGAAAACAGAGACACTCATAAGCAGAAGGATTCATTGCAGCTAGTGGTGTTCAAATAACCCATGATCAGTAACATGGCAGAGAAGTTGGAAAATTTGCCCGATACCTAATTCATAAATTTGCTAGTTTATCGTGTTAAATTGTATGCCAACTATGATCGTGATTGCTGAGACAAGGTGGTGAGGGGAGTGTCTTTTATTGGACCAACATCTGTTGGTGAGAGAGATAAGCTTTCGAGACATATAGGCTATTGCTGGCACATTTACACCTGATTTCATCAAGATGCATTCTAGCTCATGGCTGCCCTGCACTAGCTCTTATCTAACAATCTCATGCTCATACTCCCATTCTTTCAAAAAGAAAACAGCATGTTTGTTTATTTAGAAAGTTTGCAGAAAATATTATCAATGATAAAGACCCTTGAATCCACAGAAGGGGATAGCCATCATTGTATTCTTTCCTCTCCAGGATCCTGTGGAAAGAACTCCATGTACCCCACTTCAGGTTGGTAAGCTGTAGAGTGTGACGAAGAGGAGTGTTGGGGACTCCAGAACAAATTCAGTGAGGCACTGTTCTATTACTATTATTTGTATAACTGTAGCACTGTTGGGCCAGGATCCCATTGTGTTAGATGTTATACAAACACAGAACAAAAAGATGGTCCCTGCCCCAGAGGGCTTACAGCCTAAGTATAACATGAGAGATTAATATAGAATACTGGTCAGCAGGGGTTTCTGCACACTAGCAGCCTATCCATTATCAAGTTTTTTTGTAAGCATCATGGAAAAGGAAAGTTTTGAGGAGGGCATTGAAGGAGAAGGAGGAGACAGCTCTGTGGCATGCCCACCTTCAGTGTTCTCAAATCTGTGAGCATACAATATGCAGTCCCAAACTTGAATGTTGTTACCCTCAAACCATTCTCCTCAAAAGAGCTGAAAGCAGTGGTTAGCCAAGGAGGAGATAAGTAGTGACTGTGTGCTGCTAGTGGGAGCCTGGGTAGAAGCACACAGGAGATGGCCTTCCTCATGGATGAGCCTGGATATGTGAGTTTGGAGCTTGAATTCTTTATAATACCATGGGGATCATGGAGGCCCTGTCCCTCCTTACAATTACCAAGTAATATTTGCCAAGGGCAAATCAGAGTAAATCTAGTTGGGGCTGGATATATGTGCACACTAGAAAAATGATGACCAGGAGGAAAGACTAGAAACTCGCTGCTTTAGGCTAGATATCATAGAATGACTGCTCTGCAAGCCCGCTATGCTTCACCTCACAGAAGGTTGTAGTAGGTTTATATGCATTCATGTTTTTAGCCATCCTGTCCGGATAATGGCCCCTGTACACTTCCTTCTGCACAACTTATATCCTCCATTTAACAAGAATGGCGCATTCAAGCAGGCTTGAACACACAAACTCATACTGTTTATGCACTGAAGTAGTGCATACATTGAGAGGTGTATTTCAGGTATTTGATTTGTTTCCAGCCACCTGCCAGAATTTGATGGCAGAAAAATTGCACAGATCTTGTAGCAGCCAACTGACAGATAATAAAAAGTGGCATTGTTGAAACTATCACTGTCAGATTTTCTAATAAAGGCTTCTTGTAATGAGATCTTGCATGTAACTCAATCTGCCATTGAGATTTTCACTAAAGGAAGGAGTTTAGATAATAAAAACAGAAAACATCTTAAGTAAATAGCATTTTCCAAATACTGCATAATGTTTGGTATTACTGTGTCTTTTATGAGCCTTGAGGAACATGTTGTGTAAGAATGATGTACTTTAATATAAGCAGAGATATGGTTATCATAGAGGTTTCATGTCAATTCTTATTTAAAATATATTACCTTACCTTCTCAATATTATGATAGCGTAAACCAATGTCACCTCTTCACTTGCACTCCGTGCTGCTTATGAAGTGTAGCTGCAGGCTCTCTAAATAATATTTACTTGCTAGTGTATAAAAATGTAGCCTAAGACACTACAAATAATTTTGAATGTCAAAATGGACATTTTATTTACAGCATTACTCAGTCATCGAAAATCCAAGGTCGTTTGTTGAACATTGTGCACAACATTTTTCTAAACTCAGTGGCAATGAAGAAGAATGTAGATTGTATCCTCTTCCACTACCCTAATGAAATACTCCAATAATTCCACACAAATACAATTTGTTTCAAAAGGCTGGTGGGAATGCAAGGGGACAAAGTGGCAGTGATGTCAGTCAAAGCAACCAACAGCACAGTGGCAAAGGCAGACCAGAGAAGGCAGACTGCTTCCCAGAAACAGCTGTAGTGTATTTCCCCCTCAGCTTAAAGCTAGCCAATGACAATAAAAACCATAATCATTGTTTCTACATTACATTTCCTGTTTCTACTCTTCATTTTGGACATAGTTCCAATTTTTGTTTTATTCTGATCTTTATCAGCCAACAATTTTGACAGTCAAGCAATTTAGTAACAGGAAACCACTCAGGACTTATTTTCTGTTGCTCTAGAGGATCAGCTGACTGGATTCTCTTCCTCCACAAAAATGACTGTGAACCACTCCTGTACTCTTCCCTTGAAAGATGTCTTCACTTGAAAGAATGGATTATCTCAGATTAAGCAGCATCTCACCTCTTCAACCTGTGTGTCATAAACAGATAGCTAAGGGTTAATGTCTCTTTCACCTGAAGCACCTGACCAGAGGACCAATCAGGAAACCAGATTTTTTCAACTTTGGGTGGAGGGAAGTTTGTGTCTGAGTCTTTGTCTGTCTGCCTGCTTTCTCTGAGCTTTGGAGAAGTAGTTCTGTTTTCTAATCTTCTGTTTCTAAGTGTAAGGACAAAGAGATCAGATAGTAAGTTACATGGTTTCTTTTCTTTGGTATTTGCATGAATATAAGTGCTGGAGTGCTTTGATTTGTATTCTTTTTGAATAAGGCTGTTTATTCAATATTCTTTTAAGCAATTGACCCTGTATTTCGTCACCTTAATACAGAGAGACCATTTGTATGTATTTTTCTTTCTTTTTTTTTTATATAAAGCTTTCTTTTAAGACCTGTTGGAGTTTTTCTTTACTTCAGGGAAATTGAGTCTGTACTCACCAGGGAATTGGTGGGAGGAAGAAATCAGGGGGAGATCTGTGTGTGTTGAATTTGCTAGCCTGATTTTGCATTTCCTCTGGGTGAAGAGGAAAGTGCTTTTGGTTTCCAGGACTGGGAACGGAGAGGGGGAGTCACTCTGTTTGGATTCACAGAGCTTGTGTCTGTGTATCTCTCCAGGAGCACCTGGAGGGGGGAAGGGAAAAAGGATTATTTCCCTTTGTTGTGAGACTCAAGGGATTTGGGTCTTGGGGTCCCCAGGGAAGGTTTTTCAGGGGGGACCAGAGTGCCCCAAAACACTCTAATTTTTTGGGTGGTGGCAGCAAGTACCAGGTCCAAGCTGGTAACTAAGCTTGGAGGTTTTCATGCTAACCCCCATATTTTGGACGCTAAGGTCCAAATCTGGGACTAAGGTTATGATACTGTGCAGTTCCCATCCTCCTAGAGTGGCAAGATGTTTGGAAACACCTGACTCAAGCCAGGGCTCCCAGCCTCCCTGCCATGGACATAGGAGCCTGTGAGTCCTAGGAAGAGATTCCAGTGTCTATAGTGTCTGTTACAGCTATCCTGCTGTTTCCCCATACTCCATTTTGTTTTTGTTCTCCTCCTGTGGCCGCCCTGCCCTGGCTGTTAAGTTGTTTACCAGGGCCACTGCCCTTCTCAAAGGGAGGGCCCCTTAAGTTGTTTAACAAGAGCCATTGCCCTTCTCAAAGGGATGGCCACTTGTGCTGCATGCTAAATGGGACCACTGCCCTGTTCAAAGGGTTAGTCCTGTTATCACCTCGTTGAACCTGGGCTCGGTGTAGGGCAGGCAATGTCCAGAGCTGCAAGATCTATTGTGTTTTTAAGATCCTGGGCATGAGTCATAGGCCTCATGTGCTTTTGAGTCACCTATTGCACAGGACTCTGCCCAGACATGTTTCTGTGCTCACCTGCCTGGTTTTTCCCTGTGCCTCCTCCCCTGTGACAGAGGGAGCCTATCAGGATTACTGGCGGGAAACTGCCTGAGTTTGCCTTTAAAAACAGACATTTTTGGAACAAACATCAGAAAGGTTCCTGCATTGCTGCCTGGTCTGATCAGCCAGGGGTTCTGGGGGGTCCTTTCTCTGCTCTCGTTTTATTTTTGAGCATACCCCTGTGTTTTGACCCCCTCCCCCACTAAGAACGAATTGCTACCTGAGAGATCTCCTGATTATTGAGACTGTACCGAGCCCTCCTTGCTTCTTCTGATGTTCTTGCTGCTTCTGCCTTTGCTGCTGCCTTGGGGACTGGTAAGAATCCCTCTGTGAAACTTTCCCTACTTTTATTTTATTATTTTAGCTGCTGGCTCTGTTTCCCCAGCACACAGACTCAAGCTAAACCTTGGTCTGTGTCTTAAAACCTCTCTTAAACTCCGCAGCGCTTTGCTGCTAAAAATAAGTTTGTGCCGCTGCTAAGCTCTGCTCCTGTGGGCTATGCCTCGGGGCTCCCTGCTTTCAGCTGTATCCCTTGGCTTCCTTGGGAGCTGTATCCTGGGCACATACCACTCTGCCCTCTGTGACTTCCCCACAGCATAAGGTGCACCATAGGTTTTGTTTTTTTCAGTCTAATAAGTCACAGTTTGTTAAGATTGTAGAGCTTGTAAATTTCACCTGCTTTGTTATAGTTTACTGTTTTGTTGCTCTGTATAGTTGCTTGATATAGTTTTGCTTAGAATTGTGATATTTGTTGTTTTGCCTAGTCGTTGGTTAAGATAGATAAGGGTTTTGCTGCTTAAATTCGTCTCCCCGCTGTCCCGATCTCTCCCTGAACGTTCCCGTGTCTGTTTTTCCCCCGCTCCAATCCCCCCCTCTGTGTGCTTCGCCGTGTCTATAGACAAGGTTTTTGCCGCTTGAATTCGTGTCCGTTTTTCCCCCGCTCCAATCTCCCCCTCTGTGTACTTCTCCGCAGGGCCGTCCTTAGCCATAGGCAGAATAGGCAGCAGCCTAGGGCACCACTAGATCTGGGGGCACCGCTCTGCAGGGAGCCCAGACAGATGGGAAGCAGTGCAGCATGTAAGAGCAGGGCTGCTGGGTCCTAGAAAGAGCAGAATGCTGCACAGTCTGAGGGAGGGGATTGGCTGCTGGGGTCTCTGGGAAGGGGAGGGAGTAGGGGTTGGAGAAGGAGCTCACCTGTGAGTGTGACTCTTTCCCCCCGGCTGAGGTCAGGTGAGGCAGGCTCTGTGGCTCTGGAACCAGTATACTTTGTTGTCCACCATAACATCCATTCTTCTCCCCCCCTGCCCCACGGAGCACCCCCTCCTTTCTCCCTCCTCCCCAGGAGCACCCCTCTCTCTCTCCTCCCTCCCCTCCGTCAGGGCTGGATTGGGTGAGGTGCTGGGGGATAGGTGGGGGGAGGGCTGGCTGGCTGCCTGCTGAGGAATGAAAGTGAAAGTAACTCACTTCCTCGGCAGTGAGCCAGGATTGGAATGTCACACAGGGCTGGGTTGGGATTAGCCAGATGTGTGAAAAATCAGGACAGGGGGTTGGGGTAGGGTGAGCAGATATCCCTATTTTATAGGGACAGTCCCAATTTGGGGTCTTTTTCTTATATAGGCTCCTTTTACCCCCCCCCCCATCCTGATTTTTCACACTTGCTGTCTGGTCACTCTAGGTGGGGGTAATTGGTGCCTATATAAGACAAAGCCCTAAATATTGGGACTGGCCCTATAAAATCAGGACATCTGGATCTGGTCACCCTAGCTGGGGAGCACCTCTCCCCCGGGCTGGCAGCTGCCAGTGATCCATCTCATCCGAGGGGAGCTGCACAGGGCAGGATGAGCTGCTGTGGCTAACTTCACCATGGTCCGTAAGGCTGGTGGTGGTGCCCATTGGTGTGTGATTGGACCTGAGGGTTTGCTGCAGCTGTGGCCACTCTGCACCCCAAGAGCTGGATTTTGGGGTCTACTGCAGCTGTTGGACCGGCAGGCTGGGGGGTGAGCCAAGCATGAAAGCAGTACTGTGTTGCCATTTAGATTGTCATTTAACAATTTTGTTTGCCAAAAATTCTTGCTAACAATCCTGAATCCAATTTCAATATTTTTTTTTTTAAAAATCAATCTTAGCCAAAAACAGAAAATTAAGTTGTTGACAATTATTAGTGGCAGGTTTGGTTTGAGGCAAGGAGTGGGCCAGTTTTCATCAGAGAAACAAAAAATGTTGACTGACTTTCCTATAGCCTGTTACTCCTAAGAGCCCTCCAACAACTGTAATATGCTCATCTCCTTACTAGTGTATAAAGCAGGGGTCGGCAACCTACGGAACACGTGCCAAAGGTGGCAGGTGAGCTGATTTTTTATGGTATGCAGCGGGTAGTCTGAGCAGCTCAGCCCATCACTGCTCTGGGGTTCCGGCTGCTGCCCTATTGGCAGCTGGGATACCGGCTGCCGGCCCCACTCAGCACCTGCTGCTGGCCTGGGGACCCTCAAGGAACCCCAGGCTGGCAGCGGGCTGAGCAGGCCGACTGAACCACTCAACCTGCTGTCAGCCTGGGGTTCCATTCACTCAGCCAGCAGCGGGCTGAGTGGGCTGGTGGTGGGCTGAGCAGGGCCAGTGGGGGGTTGAGTGGCTCAGTCTGCTGCCAGTCTGGGGTGCCAGCAGCACTCAGCCTACTGCTACTCCGGGGTTCCGGCTGCCGGCCCCTTGCCAGTCAGGAGCTCAGCTGCCAGCCCCACTCTGCCTCCTGCCAGCCTGGGTGAGCAGAATCCCAGGCTGGTAGCGGGCTGAGGGGGGTTGGCAGCCGGGATCCTGGCTGGCAGGAGTTGGTGGTCAGAACCGCAGACCAGCAGCGGGCTGAGCAGGGCCTGGGATCCTTGTCTAGGGTTCCAGCCACCAGCCCCACTCAGCCCACTGCCGGTCTGGGGTTTCATTTATTCAGCTGGCAGTAGCCTGAGCAGGACCGGTGGCCAGGACTTTGCCACTCGTATTCTACTGAGTGTACATTCTAATTCTACTTCTACATTCTACTGAGTGTACATTCTAATGAGTGTACATTGCCACTCGTATTCTACTGACAATTCCTGTAACAGTAGCATCAGGAGAATGGAGTTTCTCAAAACTAAAGCTCATTAAAAACTATCTCTGCTCTACAATGAGTCAGGAATGCTTAACTGGTCTTGCTATTCTTGCAATCGAACAAGACACGACTTTGTCTTTGTCATACGATGACATTATTACTGATTTTGCAGCCAAAAAAGCCAGAAAGATTGCTTTTAATTAAAAACAAATCTTTGTTTCAATACCTCTTCATATAAATTTCCAATAAAATTTTGACAAATTAAAAAAATTATATTATTTGCATCATTCTGTCAAATCAGAATTTTTTCTATAGTGCTACTTTTTTAGTGCTAGTGCATCAGCATTACAGTGTGCTTAATTAAGTTAAATTGGTTTTAATAACATGAGTGTGGCAAGTTTTCCAGTACTGTATGCTTATATTTGTGTTGCTAAGAGCAGATCAGGCAGAGGGGCTCCAGTTTAATAATCTCGCCTAGGGCACCATAAATCCTAAGGACGGCCCTGCTTCTCCGTGTCTATAGATAAGGTTTTTGCTGCTTAAATTCGTCTTCCCGCTGTCCCGATCTCTCCCTGAACTTTCCCGTGTCTGTTTTTCGCCCGCTCCAATCTCCCCCTCTGTGTGCTTCTCTGTGTCTCCCTGTTATAACCCTTTGCTGCTTTTTTCCCCACATCTGCGCACTCTCCGAACTCCCCAAACCCCTTGCTGCTTCTCCCTCTGTGAAACTTCCCAAACCCTTTGCCGCTTTTTTTCCTTTGTTTTTGGCGTCCGCTTGTTGCTTAAACCTCTCTCTAGCCCTTCTCCGCTGCCCCTCCCCTACCGAAGATCACCATCACGCTGCTCCATTGTCCTTCCCTTGCAGGGCTTCAGAGTCCCTCGCTGCTTCCAGCCGCACTCTCCTCTCATCAGTTGCCACTAATCATTCACTCCCCTCCCCGCTCCTGTTCCTTGACAGATTATCTGCTATCCTAGCCTCACAAATTAAGTCATTACTTTTCTTTTATACCGTTACATTGCATAAATTCACTTATATTCATATTTTACTTGTAATTATAACACCCCATTGGTTGCTTCCACTTTTCTAATATACTTTGTATTTGCATTGATACCATTGTGTTACATTGTGTATAAGGCCACCAACCACTTAATACATTCTATCTAAAATTGTTGACCATTTTATATAGAAGCTACCATTTTATTTTGCATTTCTTTTTGATATGCTTATTGACTGTACTGTACCCCATTGTGCTGAACCCCACTTACTGTACCCCACTGTTAGAACTCCCTACACTGTTCAATAAGAACCTCCCATCATTGTCTGTTGTAAACACCCTCTACACCCCATCCCATCGTATGTCATTGTTAAATTCCCACCACTTCCTTTTTCCTTTAATAAAGAAATTAATTGGCACCCCACCTGTGTGGTAATTGCTCCCCAAGACCCCATATACCTGCTGGCAGGGACATATAGCTTCCAGGGAAGCCTTGCCATGTGGACTCAGACTTTGAGGCCAGAAAGGACAATGATAGTCATCTAGTCTGACCTCCTCCATAGCTCAGCCACTGAATCTTACCCTCCCACCTGTGTTGTAGGCCCATAACCTCTGGCTAAGTTATTGAAGTCCTCAAATCTTGATTTAAAGACTTCAAGATTTAAGAATCCACCATTTAGTCTTCAAACCAAGCAAGTGGCTTGTACACCAGGCTGCAGAGGAAGGCAAAACAAAACCAAAAATACTAGGTCTTTGCCAATCTGACCTGGGGGAAAATTCTTTCCTGATCCCAAACATGGAAATTAGTTAGACCCTGAGCTTGTGGGCAAGACCCACCAGCCAGACACCTGGAAAATAATTATCTGTAGTAACTGAGAACCTTCCTCAACTAGGATGACATCTCCAATCATTGGAGATATTTGCTAACAGCAGTCTTGGCAGGACATATGCTATTGCCCTCCCTGGTGTTTATCTCTCTGACCTATTTATAGAGAGCAATCATATCTCCCCTCAGCCTTCTTTTGGTTAAACTAAACATGCCAAGCTCTTTGAGTCTCACCTTAGAAGGTAGGTTTTTCCATTCCTCTGATCATCCTAGAAACCCTTCTGTTGACCTATTCCACTTTGAATTAATCTTTCTTAAACATGGGAGACTAGAATTGCACACAGTATTGCACTTGAGATCTCACTATCCCTTGTATAATGGTAATAACATTTCCTTTCTCTACTAGAATAACCTTGCCTAATGCCTTCTAGGATTGCATTAGCCTTTTTCATAGCTGCATCACATTGATTACTCATAGTCATCCTGTGATCAACCAATACACTAAGGTTTTCTCCTCACCTGTCACTTTAAACTGATAAATTCCCAGTTTATAGCAAAAATTCTTGATGTTAGTCCCTAAGTGCATGACCTTGCATTATTAAACTTCATCCCATTTCTATTACTTCAGTTTTCTAGGTCATCCAGATCTTACATGATATTTTTGTCCTCCTCCATATTGGCAGTACCTCCCAATTTTGTGTCATCCGCAAATGATATTAGCATACTTACGCTTTTTGTGCCAAGGTTATTAATGAAAACGTTAAGTGAGATTGGTCTCAAGACTGATACTTGAGGAACTTTACTAGTAACATACCTCAAGCCTGACAATTTATCTTTTAATATGACCGTTATTGTCTTCTCTTTAACCAGTTCCATATCCACTTTTTAGTTCTTGTAATAATCCCAGTCTTCAAGATCAGGTTGGTCTGGCACAATCTACCTTTTATCCCAATTACCATTTACCTCTATGTCCTTAACTACTTTCCCTTTCAAAATTTGTAAAGACCTTGCATACAACTGAGGTCACACTAATGGTCCTCTAGTTTTCCGGATCACCTAGGTGATCACTCCCTAGGTGAGTGGTTGCTATCAAGCCCAAAATGAAAAGGGATGTTAATGGCTTGATGTCAGTTTGAAATCCAAACAATTAAAAAAGTTAAAGATAGTGTTGGGGGAAGGGTGGTGGCTCTCCCAAGCAGCAGTGCCTAGGGGTATGATGCCTCTGTTGTTGTCTGCACTAGATTTGTTGCCAACATTTCCAACTGTTGGTATCACTGGTGTAAAGTCTATTTGTAGTGGCAATCATGGGAAATGATAATGGATAAAAGGCTTATGAAGCCCCCAACATTTTTATATTGTCATCTAACCATGCTCAGAGGAGGTCTAACAAGCATGGTGTTTAAAATGCCAGCAGTTGTGAGAATCTTGTCTTCGCTAGGGCTATACTGGTATCAACAATAGGAAATTTGTGCCAAAAATCCCTAATGTGGACAAGTCTTACAGAAGATTGTAAATGTCACACTGAAACACATCCAGAAAACAACCTTGGAAAAATATCTATCTTAAATTCATAAACAGGAGGAAATTCTGGGCACAAAACAACTGGTTGATCAATTGATTTTAGCTCTCACTTCTATTTTTGCTGCTTTCATCCACTTTCTGCTGATTTTATAAATTCTGACCTTTCATGCAAAAGTAATCCTTATTTCTGTGGCAAGATAGTCATTAAAATATAAATCAGTGTTCATCTAAATGACTCCTATTGGAAACATCAATTATTATGATGATGATGTTGTTGTTGTTAATAATATATTGAATTGTTTTGTTTCATTTTACTATCATCTAGATTTCCCAATCAGAGATGGAGGACCCATTGTGCTAGATGTTGACTACACATGTAATGAAAGGTTAGTTCCAGCTTTGATTAATATACAGTCATCCACCCCATTCATCTCAATAAGTTGTAAACTTTTCAGTCTGTGTGGTCCATTAAGGCCTCAACTGAGCAAAGCATACAAGCATGTGCATAAATCCATCCCTATTCACCAAAATAATTAAACACATGCTTCACTCTAATGATGGATTGCTGAATTGGGGTCTAAAATGGTAACCTCTGATTAAACTCAGACAATTTCCTCCTCTTTGTTTTCCTTTAAAAAAATAACCAAGGGAGTTACATGGAAAACATCATGTTAAAGTCAATATAGAGTTATACATTTGAATGCATAAATGTCAAGAAATGAGAATAAGGTTATCCACAATAACATTTTACCACAATATGTACACTCAGTATATTTAGCCTCACATTTAAGAATACTGTAATCAAACAGTATATATGTACAAAATGTATTCACTAATGTTACTATAACTACTTTCTTTGCATTTCTGATTTCCTGGAATTGAAAGTTTCAGCTTTAAAGTTGCATTAACATTTTTAAAATGTCACTATTTTCTGAGAAGTGTTATAATAGGACTAATGAGCTCTGAAGTTATATCACCTTTAGAAACACATGGTGATTACTTATTGATGTCAGAATTAAGGGTTTATGAGGAAACTCTGTTGCAACCTTATTATTACTTCACTAATTGCTCATCCAGTTTAGACTTTGGCTGACACTTCATAGTATATACCACACTCTTTACAAATGCAATGTAGGATAGCTAAGTACTTTGAAAGCTTTGAGCATGTCTTGTCATTTATAATGAGGTCAAGGGTAATTTATAGGGAATTCTTAATGTTGTATGGCTGAATCAATGTAATTCAGCTTAAAATTAGCCAACAAATTATTTTTTTAAAGAATTTATGAAGAGGTTTGATTTTGATCAAACTAATTAATAAAATCTGAAAATATTCCATGGTACCTTTTGACATCACAGAATTCAAATAAGGAAGCAACTATATCACACACACACACACACACACACACACTTGACCATAATCCTACAGAGGAATAATGGGCAGAATGCTCAGGGAGCATTTGATAGAGAGACTATTAAAATAAAAAAACCCTCAATAATAATGGGAGATTTCAACTATTCTCATATTGACTGGGTGCATGTCACCTCATGGTGAGATGCAGAGATAAAATTTCTTGACACCTTAAATGACTGTTTTTTGGAGCAACTAGTTCTGGAACCCACAAGAAGAGAGGCAATTCTTGATTTAGTCCTAAGTGGAGCACAGGATATGGTCCAAGAGGTTAATATAGCTGAGCTGCTCGGTAATAGTGACCATAATATCAGGCCTGCACAACTCATAGAGCGGCGAGGGCCACATTACTCCAAAGAAAATAGCTGAGGGCTGAACCCCCTTGGCCCTACTGAAACACCACCATCCCTGTGCCGCCCAGCCCATGTAAGCAAGCAGGACTAACCCCAGCGGCGCCATCTGCTGGTCTTCTCAGGAATTAGCTCATCCAGTCGTTGGAGCGCCCTCTGCAGGCCGGTGTCCCACTGCTGCTGGCTCTGTGTCCCTCCTTGACACCGGTGCCCTTTTGATCTGGGGTGCTGCCCCCTGACAATACCCCCACACTCTGGCTCTAGGTCTCCCCTCTCTGGGGAACCCCCAATCCTCTAATCCCCACCTCACCTCACTATAAGGCTACTGCCAGTCACCAACTAGCCCCTGCGCCCTGGGGCAGACTGCATTATATCAGCCACTCATCACAGGCAAGATTGAGTTTGGACCTGCTGCCTCTCTCTATAGCTAGGCTGCCCCTCTGCAGCCCTGGTACTGGTCTTAGGCCCTCAGCTAGGTCCGCAGTTTGGGGGTTTTCCAGGCTGGAGCTCCCCCAGCTCCTCTAGCCTTCTCCCAGCCCTGCTCCACTCCCAGTACCCTGCTCAGCTCCCTAGCAACCAGACCCTTCTCTCTCTACAAGCAGAGAGAGACTTCCTCTGGGCCTCTGGCCCACAGCCTTTTTATACAGGCCAGCTGGGGCAGCTTCCCCAGTCAGCACAGCTTTTCCCCTGCCACAGCCCTTCCCCAGGGCTGTTTTAAGCCCTTCAGGGCAAGAGCAGGGTAACCACCCTGCTACACCCCCCGAAACACATCCCCCACCCCAGCGATGCCCGCACCATGGAAACAAACCCTCCTTCCCCAGCGCCACCCCGCCGAAACAGCTGTGGGTCGAAAAGGAAGGGTTTTTTTTCTGGGGTGAGGGGTGATACTTTATTAAGAATTTTTCAATTAAAGCAAACAATTTTTTAAATTATTTTTATTTCTTTATGAACCATGGAAAAATGAAAAACACCTGTTCCATTGAAAGAAAACATTTGTACTTTTCATAAACACCTTGCAAATTTAATGAGAGATATTACATCTCTTTTCGGCAACAAGCTTGTCATATTCAGGGGTCATATTTGAAGTGGATATTTTCATAATGTCTTCCAAAAGGTCGTCAGTCAGAGAAGAACGTTCCTTGTTTTTATTCATGTTCATGATGGAAAATGTTTGTTCACATATGTAAGTGCTTCCAAAATTACTGAACGTTTTCAGTACAACTTCGATAAGATTCTTGTATTTTTCATCATCCAGACTTTTGTAGAAGTCCCAGAGGCTGCCTTCTCTGTGCTTATTTCGGTAAATTGCCAAACACTGAAGTTCAATAACCTCCAACTGCAAATCTCCTGGCACTTCCTCTGGATCCACAGAAAACGGATCTTCAATCAGTTTCAACTGGATGTCATCATCTTTAGACAAAGTAAGTCTTCTGTCAAATTCTTCAATAAAAAGATTGATGTGCTTTGCGTATTTTTCTCCTAACTCAGCGTGTTTGTGCTGAGGGATACGCTGTGCACAAGTGGGAAAGTGACACATTTCACCTTTTGACAGCTGATTTCTGAAAAGTTTCAATTTCATTTTGAAAGCTTTCAATGCTGCACACATTTGAAATAAAGTTGATTTTTTCCCTGAAGTTGAATGTTGAGATCATTCAGGTGTGCTGTAATATCACAAAAGAAAAAGAGATCTTGATTCCAGGACTCATTTTCAAGCTCTGGGAATTTTATTGGCCCATTTTCTAGGAATTTTGCTACCTCCTCTTTCAAAGCAACGAAACGCTGGAGCACTCTTCCTCGACTCCACCACCTCACTTCTGTATGGTACATTAAGTCGCTGCACTCGGCTTCTTCCCCTTCAAGAAAGGCTCGAAATGTCCTATGTTTTAGTCCTCTAGAATGGATGTAGTTTACAATGGGAACTACCACTGACATTACATGCTCAAATTTTAAGACTTTGCTACACAAAACCTGCTGATGTATAATGCAGTGATGTTTGGTTATTTGTCTCCCAATAAATTCTTCAAGAAGACTAACGGCTCCAACATTTTTTCCGCACATAGCTGGAGCACCATCAGTACAAATGGCCACCAAGTTTGTGAAATCTAATCCCATTTTATCATTCATGCACTTGATCACTTCACTGGAGATTTCTTTTCCGGTTGTGCTACCTGTCATGGAGCACATGCCTACAAGTTCTTCAGTAATTTCAAAGTTTTTATCAATACCTCTAATAAAAATAAGAAGTTGGGCAATGTCTTTTAAATCGGTGCTCTCATCCATAGCTAGGGAGTAAAAGCAGAATTCAGTGACTCTCTGCTTTAATTGATCACTTAGATTAGCAGAAATGTCTGCTATTCTTCTCTGTACAGTCGTGTGATAGACTGACATTCTCAAATATTCCCCTCTTTTCTGGACATAACTCAGATACAGCAATCAACATACACTTTTTTAAAAACTCGCCTTCTGTGAAACATTTCCCAGCAGCATCAATTTCCTTAGAAATTTGATAGCTTACTTTAGTAACCGTATTGTTCTCAGTGCTCACTTTCTTGAAAATTTGTTGTTCTCCACTAAGGTTTTTCACTAAACTAGCTGCTTTAATTATTTTTTTCATTTGGGGTCAATTTGGCGAGATTGGGATGTTTAGTTTCAAAGTGCAGCCGAAGGTTGTATTCTTTCGGAACAGCTAATGTTTCGCAACACACGAGGCACAGTATTTTGTCTTTGGAAACAGTACATATGTATTTATTCATCCATTCAGTGTTGAAAACTCTGCTCTGATTCTATTTTTCTCTTTTTCTTTTCACTTGAAGTAGTCATTATGAAGCTCAAGATTTTGTTGAATAAATTTATACACAAGGGAAACACTCACAGTCACACGCAAAGAGAAGAGATATCTCACAGCACGTGGCACACTAGCAAGGCACTGACAGTGTGTGGAAGTCTGTAGAGGGGGAAAGAAATGACACGCATAGGGTAACCAGATCACAGCAGTAAAATAGAACCGTCCCTCCCTGCTTGGCCCCATCATTACACCCCTCTTTAACCCCCTAGAGGTCACAATATTACTGCACACAGCAGTACCAAAAATTAAAATACTTAAAATGGATGCCTCCCTCTAGCCACCAACTCGCCACTCGTCTCCTCACCCCCCCACAAGTATAAAGCCTCACCGCCGCTACCTGTCCACCCACCCTCTCAATTCATCATCCTCCTACGAAATAAGGGGAGGGGAAAAGGGGGACAGTTTGAAGGGATTTTCTGGGGCTATGAACTAAGCCAGGGAGAGGAAAGGGGGGCAGTATGAAAGGATTGGATGTGACTGTCCAACACACAAACACAGGGCTGCAGGGAGCCCGGGGGTGGGGGGAAGCAGTGTGATAGAGGCCAGGGAGGGGTAAGATCCCTGGACCAGGAAAGGGGACAGCAGTCGGGGCAGGGCAGGTGCAACGCACACACTCAGGGTCACCTGGGGGGGGCAAGTGGGCCAATTTGCCCCAGGCCCCACAGGGGCCCCCACGAGAATGTCAGAGGCTCCACCCTGCCTCTGCCTTCACCTTCCCCTATCTAGGATGACCAAATCACAGAGGTGAAATATCCGGACGCGGGGGCGGAGCCAAAAAAAAATGCTGGCGGCGGAGGAAAAAAAAGCAAAAAAGCATGAACAAGTGGGAAGTGCCTGGGCTGGCGCCAGCCACGCAGATGTAAACGGCGGCCCCGGCACTCAACAACCCCCATCCAGAGCCCGAGGGCTGACACCCCAATACCGCGGGGATGGGCACGGACAGGGGGAGCGCCCCAGCTAGGTTCCTGCGCGGAGAGCGGCCTGGGCTGGCTGTGGGCGTGCCAGGGGAGAGCAGCCCCTTCCCTGGCGGGCTCCAGCTCCCCACAAGTGCGGGAGTGCGGAGCCATAGCGACCTTTGCGCCACTGGGCTACACCCTGCTGGAGAAAGAGGGACCTTGCCATGGCCCCCAGGCCGGGACCCGCCCCAGCATCGCGGGACGGGATCTCCTCACCTAGGGTCGCACACCCAGCCAGGCACACACTGCTCCCCCCGCCCTGCCCCCTAGAGACAGACAGACTCACAGATACTGATTATCCCCAGCACTGCTCTCCCAACATCTTCCAGCCGTTCCGTCGCCTCTCCCTCCTGTGTGTAACCGGGCACTCGGCACCAACTACACTCCCCTGCCTGCCCAAGCAGCAAAGCTGCGCAGCAGCCAAACAACCACACGGCACAGCGCCCCCGGGGCAGCAGGAAGGGAGATTCTCAGGGCGGGCTGCCGTGGAGCTGCCTTCACAAACACGGGCTGGGCAAGGGGACCAGCAATCCGGCACCCAGCTGCCCCCAAAGCCCGACTCTGCCGCCCTTTGCAAAGCGCCTGATGGGGCACGGGACCGCTCGGCTGGGGCAGGGCAGTGGAGCTGCAGCCGGCATCCCCCACCCCTTCCCTGGCGCTGAGGCCAAAACCTCTGCCTCCTACCCCCAGGGCGGGTATTTGGGGAAGGATCCAATGGGGCAGAGGGAGTGGGGATTTGGGGAGGGATCCAATGGGGAAAAGAGCGGGCAGAGTTGGGGGGGCACAAGCCCCCTACTGGCTGTGCCTGTGGAGGCAAAATAATTGGACAATTCGCGTCCTGACCGAAGGTTGGGCACCCACCTGTCCCCATCCCCCCCAGCCCTGAGCCCCTCTGAGCCGGACACCTCCCTGACCCCATCCTCCCCCAGCCCTGAGCCCCTCTGAGCTGGCCACCTCCCTGACCCCATCCCCCCCAGCCCTGAGCCCCTCCAAGCTGGACACGCCCCTGACCCCATCCCCCCCTCAGAGCTGACTCCCAGCTCCTCTGAGCCAGACACCCCCCCGACTCCATCCCCCTCATCACTGATCCCAGCTCCGAGCCCAGTCCTTCTGAGCCAGACACCCCCCTGACCCCATCTCCCCCAGCCCTGAGCCTCTCTGAGCCGGACACCCCCCTGACCCCATCTCCCCCTGAGCCCTGACCCCCACCTCTGAGCCAGTCCCTCTCAGCTGGACACCCCCCTGACCCTATCCGTCCCCCGAGCCCTGACCCCAGCTCTGAGCCCAGGATGCCCCCCCATCCCTGACCCCCAGCTCTGAGCCCCTCTGAGCCGGACACCCACCTGACCCCATCCCCCCAGCCCTGAGCCCCTCTGAGCCGGACACCCCCCTAACCCCATCCCCCCCAGCCCTGAGCCCCTCTGAGCCAAACACACCCTGACCCCATCCCCCCAGGCCTGAGCCCCTCTGAGCCAGACACCCCCCTGGCCCCATCCCCCTCAGCCTAGAGCCCAAGCTGGACACCTCCTGACCCCATTCCCCTAGCCCTGAGCCCCTCTGAGCCAGACACCCCTCTGATTCCATCCATCCCCCGAGCCCTGACCCCAGCTCTGAGCCCAGGATGCCCCCCATCCCTGACCCCCAGCTCTGAGCCCAGCCCCTCTGAGCTGGACACTCCCCTGACCCCATCACCCCCAGCCCTGAGCCCCTCTGAGCCAGACACCCCCCTGACCCCATCCTCCCCAGCCCTGAGCCCGAGCTGGACACCCCCTGACCCCATCACCCCCAGCCCTGAGCCCCTCTGAGCCATACACCCCCCTGACCCCATCCCCCCCAGCCCTGAGCCCGAGCTGGACATCCCCTGACCCCATCCCCCTAACCCTGAGCCCCTGTGAGCCAGACACCCCCCCTGACCCCATCCATCCCCCGAGCCCTGACCCCAGCTCTGAGCCCAGGATGCCCCCGCCATCCCTGACCCCCAGCCCTGAGCCCCTCTGAACCAGCCCTGATCCCATCCCCCCCAGCCCTGAGCCCCTCTGAACCAGCCCTGATCCCATCCCCCTGTCATAAACAGATAGCTAAGGGTTAATGTCTCTTTCACCTGAAGCACCTGACCAGAGGACCAATCAGGAAACCGGATTTTTTCAACTTTGGGTGGAGGGAATTTTGTGTCTAAGGTCTTTGTTTTCTGGCTGCCTGCTTTCTCTGAGCTTTGAAGAAGTAGTTCTACTTTCTAGTCTTCTGTTTCTAAGTGTAAGGACAAAGAGATCAGATAGTAAGTTCTATGGTTTCTTTTCTTTGGTATTTGCATGAATATAAGTGCTGGAGTGCTTTGATTTGTATTCTTTTTGAATAAGGCTGTTTATTCAATATTCTTTTAAGCAATTGACCCTGTGTTGTATCATCTTAATACAGAGAGAACATTTGTACTTATTTTTCTTTCTTTTTATATAAAGCTTTCTTTTAAGACCTGTTGAAGTTTTTCTTTACTTCAGGGAAATTGAGTCTGTACTCACCAGGGAATTGGTGGGAGGAAGGAATCGGGGAGATCTGTGTGTTGGATTGCTAGCCTGATTTTTGCATTCCCTCTGGGGGAATAGGAAAGTACTTTTTGTTTCCAGGATTGGGAACAGAGAGGGAGATTCACTCTGTTTGGGTTCACAGAGCTTGTGTCTGTGTATCTCTCCAGGAGCACCTGGAGGGGGGAAGGGAAAAAGGATTATTTCCCTTTGTTGTGAGACTCAAGGGATTTGGGTCTTGGGGTCCCCAGGGAAGGTTTTTCAGGGGGACCAGAGTGCCCCAAAACACTCTAATTTTTTGGGTGGTGGCAGCAAGTACCAGGTCCAAGCTGGTAACTAAGCTTGGAGGTTTTCATGCTAACCCCCATATCTTGGATGCTAAGGTCCAAATCTGGGACTAAGGTTATTATACCCCCCCAGCCCTGAGCCCCTCTGAACCAGCCCTGATCCCATCCCCCCCAGCCCTGAGCCCCTCTGAACCAGCCCTGATCCCATCCCCCCCAGCCCTGAGCCCCTCTAAGGCAGACACTCTTCTAAACCCCCCATCCCTGACTCCTAGTTCCGAGCCCAGCCCCTCTGAGCCAAGGACCCCCTGATTCCAGCCCCCGCTGTGGTTCAACCCCAGGCCAGGTGCCTCTCCCCTCGCTTTCACTTACCAGCTCTGCCTCGTGCTTCCCGCCTCAGCAGCTCCGGAAGTGACGGTGTAGGAGGAGCAGGAGAGAGAGACGCATGCGGCGCTTCTGAGCGTCGGGGCTGTCGGAACGCGGCGCTTGGGGCCATGAGGTCAGGGCCCCCCAGCAGGGGGTGAACCTGGTCAGAAGCGCGGCTGCGGGGTTCACCTCCTGCAGAGAGGGAGGGCCGACCTCACGGCCCAGCACACGCGCGCACTGTGCTCCGACCGCCCGGAGGGTCAGAAGCGCTGAGCTGTGAGGTCGCGCCCCGCCCCCGCCCCCAGGCAGGGGGTGAACCCGGCAGCAGCGCTTCTGACCGTCTGGGCACTCAGAGCGCTGAGCGTGGGTCTGTGAGGTCGGCCCCCCCTCGGGGGGTGAACCCGGAAGCACCCCCTGCGGCTTGCCTGCAGGCCGCACAGTGGGACCACACAGGCTGCATGTGGCCCGCGGGCCGTGTGTTGTGCAGGCCTGATAATATAATTAAATTTAACATGTGGTTAAATGTGGTGGAGAAAACACCACAGCAGCCCAACATTGAAGCATTTAATTTCAGATAGGGGGACTACACAAAAATGAGGAAGTTAGTTAAACAGAAATTAAAAGGTACAGCTCAAAAAGTGAAATCCCTGCAAACTACATGGAAACTTTTTAAAGACACCATAATAGAGGCTCAACTTAAATGTATACCCCAAATTAAAAAAACAAAGTAAGAAAACCAAAAAAGTGCCACAGTGGCTAAACAAGAAAGTAAAAGAAACAGAGGCAAAAAGGCATCCTTTCAAAAGTGGAAGTTAAATCCTAGTGAAGAAAATAGAAGGGAGCATAAATTCTGGCAAATGAAGGGTAAAAATATAATTAAGAAGGCCAAACAAAAATTTGAAGAACAGCTAGACAAAGACTAAAGAAGTAATAGCAAAAAAGGTTTAAGTACATCAGAAGCAGAAAGCCTGCTAAACAACCAGTGGGGCCACTGGATGATCGAGATGCTAAAGGAGCATGCAAAAATGATAAGGCCATTGCGGAGAAACTAAATGAATTCTTTGCGTTGGTCTTCACGGCTGAAGGTGTGAGGGAGATTCCCAAATGCAAACCATTCTTTTTAAGTGACAAATCTGAGGAACTGTCCCAGATTGAGGTGTTATTAGAGGATGTTTTGGAACAAATTGATAGACTAAACTGTAATAAGTCACCAGGACCAGATGCTATTCACCCAAGAGTTCTGAGGGAACTCCAATGTGAAACTGCAGAACTACTAACTGTAGTCTGTAACCTATCATTTAAATCAGCTTCTGTACCAAATGACTGAAAGATAGCTAATGTGACCCCAATTTTTAATAAGGGCTCCAGAAGTGATCCTGATAATTACAGGCTGGTAAGCCTGACTTCAGTACCAGGCAAACTGGTTGAAACAATTGTATAGAACAAAATTGTCAGACACATAGATTAACCTAATTTGTTGGGGAAGAGTCAACGTGGTGTTTGTAAAGGGAAATCATGCCTCACCAATCTACTAGAAATCTTTGAGGGAGGTCAACAAGCATGTGGAAAAGGGAGATCTAGTGGATATAGTGTATTTAGATTTTCAGAAAGCCTTTGACAAGGTCCATCACCAAAGGCTCTGAAGCAAAATAAACTGTCATGGGATAAGAGGGAAGGTTCTTTCATGGGTTGGTAACTGGTTAAAAGATAGGAAACAAGGGTAGGAATAAATGGTCAGTTTTCAGAATGGAGAGAGGTAAATAGTACTGGGCCCAGTCCTATTCAACATAAATTAATTAAATAAATAAATAAACATATTTATAAATGATCTAGAAAAAGGGGTAAACAGCAAGGTGGCAAAATTTGCAGATGATACAAAACTACTCAAGATAGTTAAGTCCCAGGCAGACTGTGAAGAGCTGCAAAAGGATCTCTCAAAACTGGGAAACAAAATGGCAGATGAAATTCAATATTCATAAATGCAAAGTAATGCACACTGGAAAACATAATTCCAACTATACATCTAAAATGATGGGGTCTAAATTGCCTGTTACCATTCAAGAAAGAGATTTTGGAGTCATTGTGGATCGTTCTCTGAAATCATCCACTCAATGTGCAGCGGCAGTCAAAAAAGTGAACAGAATGTTGAGAATCATTAAGAAAGGGATAGATGATAAAACAGGAAATATATTGCTGGGACTTTTCAGCTTGGAAAAGAGATGACTAAAGGTGATGAGATAGAGGTTATAAATCATGACTGGTATAGAGAAAGTAAATAAGGAAGTGTTATTTACTCCTTCTCATAACACAAGAACTAGGGGTCACCAAATTAAATTAATAGGCAACAGGTTTAAAACAAACAAAAGGGAATTTTTTTTCACACAATCCACAGTCAGTCAGAGGAAGTTCTGAAGGCCAAAATCTATAACTGTCGGAAGACGGAGATCTTTGGTCTCACCCAGTATGGCCACTCTTATGTTCTTAATTTGACCCATTTTTAAAGGACCAATTTTGACACATAATAGCAATTTTCAGGGATTGCTGTTTAACACCATTAGGCAAAGTATGTAATTATCAGTTGAATAAGCAATAAAATACCTCACAGTAATGTTAGCTTGTACTATTAAATTAAATATGATTCTGATAGTTTAATATTGGGCTTGGGTATATGACAGTTGTGAAAATCGGGCGCAAATAGGTCTGTAAAGTACTTTATACATATTAAAATCCTATTTCTTTAAGGAATTATGTTTCCTCCCAATAAATGTAGACACTTATTCACTTTAACTTACTGTTTTGTTTTGGTTTTGGTTTTTTTTTTTTTTTGACGGGGTGGCATTTAAATGCAGCAGAGAGCCAGATGCTATAACCAACTTATTGAATATTATAGCTTGATTACTGGATGTTCAGTGCTGCTGAGCACCTGCAGTTCCCATTGACTGGAACTGTGAGTGCTCAGCATCTCTGAAAAACAGGCTATGAGGTCCTATGAAGTAAAGTGATTTTACAAAGCCTCTGAAATCATTGGAGGTGGAGGGGATCTAGATTCAAATGTAAGTGTCTGAATTCCAGGACCTGTTTTGCTTAAACATGCAGCAATATCAACATTTCTGAAGTTTGTCTGTTTTTGGCCACAGGTGGACCTGGATAAAATCATGTCCACATATGACTGATGTTAGTCACACACAACTGGAAGGTGAAACAATACTACAGTGATGCGGGTAGTATAGAATACATAGAAAAATGTTGACAAACTTTGAAAATAAAAAAAAATCAGGACACAACTTTTTTTCCCTTGAGGTGTGTGTGTTTTTTTTTAAACTAGTAACAGAGCTGGTTGAAATTTTGATTTTTTAAGAAAAAGGAGGGAACTTTTAAGAAAAAAGAGTTCACAAAAATTTCTTATTTCTTTTCAACCAGCTGTACCACAGCATAATGTCATCCTGCCTCACTCAGTGGGCAGGTAGTTGGTCAATAGTATTTTTAAAAAATCCATCAGGAGAATCATACAAAATTGTTTTAATCAATTGCATTTTGTTCAATGGAAGCATCTGTGTATCTTCCTTTTCTTCTCTTTTAACAGGTCTTGCATCCCTGTTCTATTGCAGACAATACAATTTTTTTCTTTTCACTGTAGACATGAAGCAATTTGATCATATGTTTCCTGTCTCATCTCTTTAAAGGAATATAAAACTGGGCCTCTTTTTATTTGTGTTTTGGACACTGCCAGGCACATTGTTGTCTCTTGACAAATAGGATAAGTAAAAGATAGTTACTGAAAGATCCAAAATGAAACATGTGCCATTTTCCTATTTATGAATGAAGACAATAAAAGCTGTATATATATGAAGTGCACATTGGTTTCCCTTATT
The DNA here is from genome assembly GCF_025201925.1 of Gopherus flavomarginatus. Taxonomy (NCBI): domain Eukaryota; kingdom Metazoa; phylum Chordata; order Testudines; family Testudinidae; genus Gopherus; species Gopherus flavomarginatus. Next base: position 181,666,476 of record NC_066617.1, on the reverse strand, counting down.
GAGATAAAGTTCTGAAGTGTTTCAAAGAGCAGATGTAGACTGCAAAAGAGGAAGGAAGCCAAATGAGGATACAGGGTACATGAAGAAATTGGATGTAGGGTACATGAAGAAAGACACAAGAATGTCAAAACTCCAGAATAACCAAGGTGAACAATGGAGGAATGCTGAGGAAAGTGGCATCAAGGAAGATTTGAAGTCTAAAAACAAATACAGAGGATGAATGAATGTGGACCAAACAGTACAGAGGAGGACCAGTCTGAAAACTGATTAGGTGGAGATTGGGAGGATGAGTCTGTAGTCCAAACCCTCATGAAATGCAATCATTGAAATGGACCCCCTACCAGAAAGATAGATAGAGTGAAGTTTCCATAGTCAAAACTGTACCTTGAGAAATCTGAGACACAGGAAAAGGACACAAGAGTGTATATTTTCTGGCTACTAGGACAAAGGTTGTCATAATAATGGTGCTGAGTATCCTGGAGAATTATGGAGAATTCCCAATTAATGTAATACCCTTATCAACAAAAGACAAGAGCACAGGAATATTTAATACAGTTAACAATGAGTTCAGGGACCTGACAAGAGAACTGGTTATAGGCTTTGTAAGTGATCTTCTTGGAGATTGTTTTCTGTTGCCAAAAGTAGAAGAAAAAAGGGAGAGAAAATCAATGAATCTGCCAGTGACATAGAGGTCGGTTTTGGATCGGAAAGCATTGAAATGCCTTGAGTGGAGAGATTATTTTTGGCCTAGACCATCTCTATCTAAGCAAGAGGGGTGCCAACTTGTTGGCTTAGAAAGGAGGTTCTTTCACTTAACTCAAATAATGTGATGGATGGTGTATTCCCAACATACAAAATAAGACAGAAGATGAAGAAGAGTATGGTATTAATAAATGCCAAATAAATGCAAGGTATCAGTGTACTGGAGTGCTCCTACACAAAGCTAAGCCATATAGGAATTCAGCAGCAAGAACTAGAAGTGTTGGATGATGAAGACTTTGAGCTACTGATCATAAATGGAAACTGCTGATATGATTCTCAGAACTGAAAAACAAGTGTAGAAAGACACAATCAGGGCTCCATGTGTTCTGCAAATTTGCAGTGACAGAATTTGCAACATAAATCATCCCTTGCGGCAGAATTGTGCTCCAGAACCTCTACTTTCTTTTGTTTTAATTGACGTTTCTAGTCCTTATCTTATTAGCAAGGACAGCCTCCAAAACCTAAACTTCAATGCCCTTTTGAGAGGGCCTCAAAGAGCCTGTGTAAATGGGTGCAGGTCCCCGGCTTAGCAGTTAGAGTCCATGGTGGACACCCTACCTAGTGGTAACAGGTAGGGAAAGTTGGCCTCCCCTACTCCTTCAGGTTCTGACCCAGGAGCCCTCTTGGGCATTGTAAGGAAGGTGTCTGCTACTCGTGGTCCAGCTAACACCTTCTTCTGAATTTATTCCTATTGGAGCACGTTGTGGGTGGCAGTTCTCCCATGTATGCAGGGATGTAGTTCCTGAATGAGCAACTACCAGAACACCCCCACCAATGTGGAAACTCCCCTGCCAGCATGACCTTGCATGCATGCCGGGCAGAGGACACCATTTAACTCTGCAAAATGGTACCTTCTATGTGGCATAAGCTCGCACACACCATGGAGGACACGATTTTGAGAACAAAATGTCCTTCATGTGTCAACAGTGCCATTGTGACATACCCACTACAGTACAGCTTGCACCACTGGCCTCTTGTAGGCTGGGGAATCCTGGCTTCATGCAGCAGTCCTCCTCCTGGGGATACTCTCCTGGTGTAACCCCTGCATTGCGGCGAAAGCAGGTCTATTTCTCTCTGCCCACTACCCTGCTGTGCTGAAGAGCCTTTCTTTTTAAGCCCCCTTCCATCTATTGCATGGCCAACAGTCCTGCTGGGGTGAGGCTTGCTGGACCTAGCGTTGTTCCTGCACCCATCTCTTTGCAGCATAAGGTTTATCCATCCCACCACTACCTGAAATAGTGGCTCCGAGAGGTGTGAACTGCCTCACTCATCTCACTCAGGGCTCTGCAGACTCTGATTCTGTGGCCCTGAACTTTGACATTTTTCCAGGATACTACATTCAGCAATTTTTCTGTAGACTGGACTATTTTGTTGCAGCCAGGCGTCCATTTTGTTTTTGGTCTCCTTGCCCTGCTGAGGCTGCCTGCAGCCACCTCTTTCTCTGCACTTTTTTCCACTAGAGGGAATTAACTGGATTACAGGAGGGAGTCAGGGAGCCAAAATGAGAGCCTATATCACATAGTCTATAAAAGAAAGAGAAAAGAAAGAAGAGGTGGAGGATTGGTGTTATGTAAAAAATATTTTCAATGCCAGTGAGAGAGAATTTGGCAACGGAGAGTGTGGAGATTAAATTTTTTGGGTAAGGCATGAAAAACATGACCATCTGCTATAGACTACCAAAGCTGAAGGAAAGCAGGAACAAAAAGTCTTGGATAATCATTTTCTGCAGAATCATGGCCTTAAACTCCTTCCCCTCCACAGGAAGCACAGCAAGGTTGTGGCCTCTATTCCAGAGCTGCCCAGAGGCTAAGAACAAGGATCCTTTCCTTTGACCTCCATGGAAGAGTCAGGGTGGGGGAATCTTATTCTTGGTGAGAAGAGGTGAGTTTCACAGTCGGTGACTGACAGTCGCGTGACAAACATTTCTGAGAATGTGAATAAATGCTGTAGAGTCTACAATTCATTTACAGGTACAAATTATGTCTGTGATTGTGAATGGGAAGACAGATGCCCAATAACGTGTGAATCTGCAATATGACCTTAAAGATATCCTCAAGCTACTCCATAGAAACGTCCCATTCTTCAGCAAGTGTAAATTGGTGTAGTAACATTGACTTCAATTAAGTTATCCTGATTATACCAGCTGAGGATGTGGTCCAAGGTCAACATGAAAGAATTAGGGCAATAATTAAACATGTGGCTCTGCAACTGAAACCACAGTTGAAGTAATGAAAAGCTTTCCAGTACATCACTTATTATATTGTTTTTAAAAATTAATTCTTAAAATTAACTCTGCTTAAAATGACTAATTAGGCAGTCACAATTCTGTTTGGGGAGCACTGAAAAGCTGCGATAACAAAAACAGAACTGAATTGTTTCTGATTTTCATATTAATAGGAGAGTTCAGTCTAGAGAGAAAAGGTTAATTTCTTTTCAGTAAATTTATGAAAGGCATGATAATAGCTAATGTGGTAACTTGTGGCTAAATCATATGTTTAAAGGCACAAGTGATTACACAAAAGCTAGAGACATCATTCTAATGTTGACTACTTTTTGTAAACAAATGATTTTAAGTTTTGAGAAATGGGACAGATTGACAGCATTGTCAACTGTAGGCCTTTATTTTTTCCATTGAATCAGTATAATAATAAAGCAGAGTCAGAGCAAGCTTCTTCACATTGTCCTATGCTCCATTGTGACTCAGCCTTGATGTTTCCAGTCCTGATACTTTAAATCTATTGTTTCCATACACTTTATTGTTAGTAGGACTACACCCTGCCTCTCCTCCCAATAATGCCAGAAGCACAGCTTGGATCTTCATTTAAGTTGACAGCCTTAAATTTCTACCATTTTTTTTAGTCTATGATTCACAGCTATCATCCTTACCTATGTAAATAGAGAATTCCTCTAGAAGTGGTAGAATCTTTCAAAATGGAACAAATTTTAATGGGAACTGTAGCCAGGTGGTTACCCTGCTCCTGCCCTGAAGGACTTAAAGCAGCCATGGGGAGGGCTGTGGCTGGGAAAAAGCAGCTACTAAGCTGATTGGGGAAGCAGCCGCAGCTGGGCCATGCCCCAGTCAGGCCACAGCTGGCCCTAAAGAGGGTTGGGGCCAGAAGCCAGACAGAGTCTCTCTCTAGCCTTGAAAGGGAGGGACCTGGCTTCGGGGAGCTGAGATGGTATCTGGAGTGGAGCAGGGCAGGGGGAAGCAAAGGGAGCTGGTGATCTCTGGCCTGGAAACCCCCCAGGCTGTGGCCTAGTGGAAAACCCATTAGGTACTGGGGTAGCAGGGAGCAGCCCATGGGTAGGCAGAAGCAGGAGGTCCAAACCCCACTTGCCTATGATGAGTAGCTTTTATACTGCAGTCTGCTCCACTGAGCAGGGGCTAGATGGTGACTGGCAGTAGCCCATGACTGAGGCAAGGTGAGGATAGAGGGTTGGGGGTTCCCCTGTTTTTGGAGACCCTGAGACTGCAGGGGTATTGCCGGGGGGGCCCTGGGAGGGACTCAGGAGCCAGCAGCAGTGAGACACCGACCTGCAGGGGGCGTTCTGTGTTAGAAAGAGCTAATTCCCTGAGATGACCAGCAGGAGGTGATGCGGCAGTTAGTCGTGCACCGTGACAGGAACCCAATGTGTTTTTTAATGAAGAAAAAAAAAAGGGGGGGGGGGAAATAGGCCACACACATTTCCTAAAAGTTGGAATAACTGGGGATAGTGGGATTATGGGATAATACCTTTTGATTTATTGCACTGAATTCTTTAAAAAAACAAAACAAAACAAAACAAAACAAAAAACTCTTAGCTTTGTCTCTTAAGGTAAGATTTGTAACATACTTTCATCATGATAAGTGTTTTGGGCACAAGTTCATCTGCAGTGTAGCTCAATAGAAGTAAATGGCATTACTCCAAAGTTTCTCAAGTGCAGAATCAGAGTCTAATTCATCACTATACGTTCAGTAGAGCAGTGGTTCCCAAACTTGTTCTGCCGCTTGTGCAGGGAAAGCCCCTGGTGGGCCGGGCCAATTTGTTTACCCGCCATGTCCGCAGGTTTGGCCAATCGCAGCTCCCAGTGGCCGCGGTTCACTGCTCCAGGCCAATGGGGACTCCTGGAAGGAGCGCAGGCCAAGGGACGTACTGACTGCCACTTCCAGCAGCTCCCATTGGCCTGAAGCAGCGAACCGCGACTGCTGGGAGCTGCGATCGGCTGAACCTGCGGACACGACAGGTAAACAAATTGGCCCGGACTGCCAGGGGTTTTCCCTGCTCAAGCGGCAGAACAAGTTTGGGAACCACTGCAGTAGAGAATAGACTTTGCCTTATCCAAGACAAAACTGGCATGCAATCAGGGCCAGCTCTAGGTTTTTTGCCACCCCAACTGCCCAAGCAAAAAAAATAGAAAAAGGGTGGCCCGAATGCTGCCCCTGGAATTGTGCTCCCCCAAGCAAGTGCTTGCTTTGCTGGTGCCTAGAGCCATCCTGCATGCAATGCACCTGTCATTGTGGCATATATTTCAGATAGATGTAGAGTAGAGGCCAGAGTGCAAAGCCCCAAATTTTATAGAATACTTTTCCTTGTATATTACAGACCTGTACAGAATTTGGGTAGTGCAGAATTTGTTCTATGCCTTTTTTCATTGTGGCATTGTTTCACATGGTAGACACATTATAATCTGACCACTGAGGCTGAGAAATTAGAGTGAGGTCAACAGGAAATGTAGCAAAGACCAACTGGCTATGTTCACAGCTATTGGGATGGTAACTGGCATTCTTTCAGCAACAAATCCATGGCTGATCAGTAATAAGTGTTTGAACATCAATTGTTCATATTTCCATGATTGACTCCAATTGCTGGAAAATCATATGACTGGTACAGTATCTTTTCATTAAAATGTACAGCTCTTATGAGGTGGTATCTTTTCCTAAAATTATTGCTGCACTGGCTGTGAAGGTGACAGTAAAACTGTGTGGTACAAGAAATGGAAGATTTAAAAACAATATGTGGTTAAAAAGCATTTAGCAATATAATAGTGCTATTTTTTTTTGAGCAAATGGTTAGGCCTTTGAATTACAATGCAACTTTCCAAAAGCTGTCTTTGAAATAACAATTATTATCTAACAAACTGTCTCCACCCCAAAGCACTGACTGCAGTTTCACATACAAATCTTTCCATGCTCATGTGCAAAATTGCCTTTATGTGCAAATCAGAGAGACACCTGCTTGTGTATACACTTCAGAGATTTTTTGAGTGCAAATCCTTCAGTGTGAAAAATGTCTGGCACTCTCTTGGAGATATGATTGAGGCCCTTTATATAATTGGGTATTAGAAATAATTGCTTTTGACCTCCCAACATTATATTCAGGAACTGCCTGCATCATTGCAAAGAGAATTTTGACTAAGGCCATTGAAAATCCATGTGGTATAGCAGGACTTTCACTGTTCTTTGTGGAAACAGCTAAGCGTCATAATTTTTATATAGATTGGTAAGAATACTAGTGAGGTTTTGCAAAACTGCTTCCTCTCAACTCTTGCTACTTAAAGCAGGACACAAATTCTGAGGGATGTTGTCTAGAGGATTGGATATGGGTGTGCTGGATCACAAAGTGTGACGTTATTTAAACTGTTCAGCTTAAATCTCAATAAGTTTAATAGAATTTAAACCCATGCTTAAGTGCTTTACTGAATTGGGTCCCTGCTGAGCAGTGTCTAATGCTCATTGTTCTCCACGGTTCTAACTTCTACTGTACACGTTGTACTATTGTGAAACATAGTATGAACTCATGAAGAGAATAAAATTCACTTAAAGAGGTTCTTTAAGACTGAAAATGGTAAGGCTGGATTCAGCAGTCTGGTAAATCCACACAAAGAGACAGGAGATAGAAGAGAACTTCCCACACAGGGAACTCATGTGCAGTAGAAAGCTGGTGGAGGCAGCTCAGCCACTTCCTGTTCTTACTGCTCCCTCTCCCCACTGTGCAAGGAGAAAGAGGAAGCATGTCAGGGAGAAGAAGGTTTGAGTTGGATGCATTGGTGTGGAGCAGTCTTTATCTACCAACCTGTACAAAACACGCATTTTCACAGACTGAAATTTGTTGAAATCAGGGAAAATGGATAGAGACAATTTCGACTGTAATTCTTAGGTCAATGACTACAATAAAGATTACATATATAGATTTACATATTTTTGTGTGTGTTAACTCTTAAGAATAGTTGCAACTTGCATCACTCCATATTCAGATGTGAGAATTAGAGAAAATTTCTCTAACAACTTGTCATTTAAGAAATCCCTTCCACCTCAGCTGGTTATGGCCGTGAATCCTTACTATGTAACACAATTTAAATTATACCCTCAGCTAACAAAAATGACTTAAAACATGGCCTCTTTGTTTATATGCTCAAAAACTTAATGCCTAGCTCTGTTTGTTGTACCTAAGATACTGTTCTTTGATCCATGATCAGAAAACCGATTCTATAGTAAGGATAATTGCTAGTTTTAGCTGATCAGCTTCTGTATACAGTTTGGCATTTTAAACTCAAAGCATGTTTTACTAAATATTACTGCATGCAGTTGCCAAAAATGCTGTACTTTATACATAGCAATTCAGTATGAATGTTTCCTCATATATTTGAAATACCCTTTTACTAGATTGCTCGTTTCAGTGCGATTCAAACAGATAGCAATGTTATTGGTTTAGTTAATAAAACAGTACTGAAGAACCACCAAATTTCCATTCATTTAAACTATTCATTGCTGTTCCTTAGAAGTCTTTTCAAGGCAATAATATCCAAAAATAAAAAGCCTGTACTTTGCCGGTAAGTAAAAAGAATGGATTCCTGTGGTGCAGTTCATAAATGTTTTCACCATCATCCAGTGTTTTCATGTTTAGGGAACTACCCTAAACAGCTGACTTGGAGAGCTGTGATTCAAATTTCACAGTTTTTGAGAGTTCATAATACCTTTTCAGCTACCAACAATTTGAATAATTTTCTCATTGTAAATTAATTACCTGCACCTGGAACTGAGAGTGCTCAGCACTTTTCTAAATCAGGCTATAATATTGGAGGGGAGGAAAACCACCCCCACCTGTAGTAAAGAGGTGGGGGATTAGTGGTAGGAGCTCCCCCTGGACTTTTATTTCAATAGGGACAATTTTCTTCTTGTTCTCTGCTTCCATGTGCACTCTTTCGGGTCCATCAGAAAATACCAGGTGGTCAGTCCTCAGATCTCTAGGCGTTTGTTGGAGGTAGATGCCCTGTACTTCCAAACCTCAGAGTATCTCTTCCTGCTCTCTTGCAGTATGGCTACAAAGGACACTACACTGTTGAGGAGTCTCCCACAGTCAGCTGTCTCTGGAATCAGCCATGAAGGAGTTGGATTCTATATGGCATAGGAATGGATTACATATGCTGAATTACCATTTGCACAGATTCCTCAGTGATTGCAGGGTGAGATGGGAGAACAATGTGCATAACGTGCCAGTGCCCCTGAATCTGCCCTAGCTTTCCTCAGCCTCCAATCTACAGAAGCTATGTCTATACTATGATTAAAAACAACCCACAACAATGAGCTGACCCCAGCTGACTTGGGCTTACAGCGCTCACGCTGTTGGACTAAAATTAGTATTATAAACCTGTGGGTTTGGGCTGGAGCCTGGACTCTGAAACTCTCCCACCCCATGAGGGCTGCAATTTCTGTAGCCTGAGTCCCACAAGCCCAATTCAGTCAGCTTTGTTGCGGTCTTTTATTGCACTGTAGACATACCCAGAGGGTCCTGCAATGGGGGGCAGTAGGGATGATGCAGTTTCGATGGTTGACTCACCCACCTTTCACATTGCATGTGCGTATTCTGAGGACTTGTAAATAAGGCCCTGCTTTTGGTCCCCCACTGGAATCCATCACCAAATGGAACAGGAGCAAGCCATAACACTGTACAGAAAATATACTTAGAAAGTATTTTCTAATATTTGGAGAACTGTACAAAAATGTGGATGAAATCTCTGATGTCTCAAAAGGCTGGAGTAAAATAGCTGTCAACTCTTAGATAAAAGAACAAGAGTACTTGTGGCACCTTAGAGACTAACAAATGTATTTGAGTATAAGCTTTTGTGGGCTACAGCCCACTTCATCGGATGCATAGAATGGAACATATAGTGAGGAGATATTTATACATACGGAGAACATGAAAAGGTGGGAGTTCCCCTACCAACTCTAAGAGGCTTATTAATTAAGATGAGCTATGCATCGGATGAAGTGGGCTGTAGCCCATGAAAGCTTATGCTCAGATACATTTGTTAGTCTCTAAGGTGTCACAAGTACTCCCGTTCTTTTTGCGGATACAGCTACAACTATGAAATAACTCTTAGATAGTAGCTGCTTGCAGTTTTATGACCTAGGTGCACTAGATCACCATGCCACACAGAAGGCATCTTCGTGTAAAGCAGTAAAAAAATGGCAAATTAACAGCTGTGTGTGAAGAGGCATAACAAGGATGATGATGTGTGATCACTGTGAGTAAAAATAGTGTGTGTTCTAGGAAGTATAGCAATGGATTAGGACTCTTATGAAAAGACAATTTTTTCATTTCTTTCCATTTTCATTAACTTTCTGGCTTGGGAGCCATCCATGAATGTATTTTCAGATTTCAAGTAGTGATTGATAAGTCACTGGAGGCAATTGCAGGAATTCAGGGCTGTGTTACAACAAAATTCAAGCTAATGGCTGAACTATAACTTGCAAATCCAATTTAAAATGGCCATTTCAGTAGAAAGCTGCATATATATTTTTATTGCAAATTTATAGAGGAGGTATTATTTGTGGTAAAGCAATTGTATTTTGTTTTATCTAACTCTTAAAGGTCCAATGCTGAAGCAAAAAGTTGAAGTGATAAATAAGGCAGATTCCAACTCAGTTTGATATATTCCTCCAGTAGAGTTCAAAGCGGTGTACTTTAAATGGGGTAGACCTACTCTAATATATATGGAGAGCAGTAAGATTGTAAATTTAATATCCCATGCTCCATGGGATGGAATGTTTCCTACAAGGTAAACATTCAACATGTAGCAGGTTTGGTACACTAGGTGGCTGAGATTTTCAGTATTGCCTAAGGGATTTGGGTGCTGGACTTATTAGGTACCTTTGAACATTCCAGTTTATAATAACTAGTATGGATACAACTATGGTAATGCCTGCATTAAACCTCTGAGCATGCCCACTTCACCAAGCGAGACTTTGAGGATATCCAGAAGTCTGAGCAGGAGGAGAGTGAGCAGAGTGCTCCAGCTAGTTAAAGTGCTGTGTTTTATCTCCTGGCCAACCTGTTTCCTGATTACTCAACAAACATTACCTCTACCAAAGTGCATCACTTTCACTGTATTGCAAGTGCCAGAGAGGGTAGCTCAGTCTCCACAATCATTCAGCTTCAGACTCTCCATTAAAATTGACAAAAAGGGGGCCAATCTACTCCAATTGTGAGGATGGGAGAGGTGATACGGCTGTCTTGTCCTCTAAGAACTGGATTTTGCTAGGAAAGCAGTAGTGCCCATTCATGAAGCTGCACGGGACTGATGCTCAGGGCCAGCTCTACAGTTTTCGCCGCCCCAAGCAGCGCGCCGAATTGTCCCCGCGGGCGGCAGGGGCAGTCGCTGCACCCTTAGGACAGTAGGTGTGTTTCCGCTGCGGTGGCAATTCGGCGGCAGCTTCTATGCTTAGCTGAAGCCGCCCCGGACAACTAAACATAGAAGCTGCTGCTGAATTGCCGCAGAAACGCACCTGCTGCCCTGGGGCGCTAGGACTGCCCCTGCCGCCCGGGGCTGCAATTCGGCGCACTGCTTGAGGGCAAAACAAAAGGGACTGCCGCCCCTTGCAGAATGCCGCCCCAAGCACCAGCTTGGAATGCTGGTGCCTGGAGCCGGCCCTGCTGATGCTGATGTATATTTTTGTCACATACTTTTTCATGGCCCTTTTATTCAATGATTATTCAGGAGAGGGGTCAAATAGTGGATTTGGTTTCTAGAAATGTATCTTCATGGAATGTGGCTATTTTGGGCAGCTGTTTGTGGAGCAGGTTTTCTTTGTTTGGGGAGGGAGGCAGATGGAGATTCCACATCTGATTTTTTCTTTTTTATCTTATATGTAATTGGTGTATAACTATTGTAACAATTTCCTCTGGCATTTTAAGAAGCTACATAGACAGAGGTTCTTGCACATACAGCATGCAACAGCTCTTCAAGTTGAGGTTGGCAATGTGATTTTTCTGTCACTGTGCCTCCCTTTAGAAATGATAAAGGAAGTAGAAGGAAGAATGGTGCGTTAAGGGGAAAGAGGACAGGATGTGGCTGAGTCACTTTCAAAGGGATGAGAGCTAAGCATTTGAGGGAAGAAGGGAGAGAGAAAATTAGTGGAGCCTTAGGTAGGTTTGGTGATAAACCACCTAACTGAACTTTTTAGGGGTCACTCTTCCCAAGCACAGAGCTTAAAAAAGATTGAATAATGCCTTTCGGAAAATTTGGTTGCAATAAAGGCAAAAAAAACAGATTGTAGTAAAGATGTTTTATTTCTCTATAGCTGGGATCATTATGTAAAGGAATAGTCTCATCTAAACTGAAAATGATATGCCACACTGTTTTGCAACTCAATAACTGATTTGTCTCTCCTGCTCATCTCCAGCGTCTTCAGCACCTGAGCAAATCCATGCACTTAAAACAAATAAATAAACAAATACCAGGTCTTGCTATGCCTGTGGTCTGGTTGGACCCTTTGAAGTCTGAGCAGTCTAAGACCTGGACTACACTAAACATTTAGATTCACATAGCTCTGTAACTCAGGGGTGTGAAAAATACCCCCTTCTCCTCCCTCAGGCACCATGGCTATGCTGATCAAACCCCCTGGTACAGACACAGCTAGGCTGATGGAAGAAAGTTTCTGTATATCTAGCTACTGCTGCTCAGGGAGATGGAGTTCCTACAGCAACGAGAAAACCCTTTTATGTCGTAGCATAGCCCTGATAGTGTAGACAAGGCCTACCGCAGAGCTTAGCCAGCAGGTGTCAGAAGGGCAGCCTGGTGCATAGCTCACTGGATTGGCCTGGGCTGGAGGAGACTTGAGTTCAATTCCCTCTTCAGTCACAGAGTTTGGCAAGTCACTTAATCTACCTTGTTCCTCAGTTCCCCAAATGTGGATGATAGATGGATAAAGTCAATTAGTGATTGTGAGACCATCAGATACATGGACATTTAGGGCTGTATAAGTACCAGGTCAGGGGGTCCAATAAGAATATACCCAGAGTTTTCATCTGAGCAATCTTTTGACTGAAAAAGAACATACAAGTGTGAAATTTGGAGGGTTTTGTTGAAGGTGCAAAAGAGGTGCATGCTCCATCCCTTTAGGTATTTGTTACAAATGGAAGTTGTAAAACTGGAGAGAATCCTGCACTGGTGGAGTGCACCAGATGATCTAGCAGGCCACTGCGATCTTCAGATGCCACTGTAACCCCACTGTATGATTTTGCTACAAACATTAGCTATATAGGAAGCAAAAACCTTCCCTTGCCAACAGCAGTTGTGCATAGCCAATGAAAAGCTGTAGACCTTAGTCCTTGACTGTGTTGCTACTCAAGGCAACGTTCTCAGCTCTGGGACAATCTTCCCAGTATAAGAGGGGTCCTCGTGCCATAAAGCCAGCCCAATGGCTCCTCTGACACTCCATCCTTACAGCTGGTGTAGGGAATGTGGCTGGGGCTTCCCTGCATCCTGGAGATCTCCAATTGCTGTAATATCTCCTTGGGGCCATAGGCAGTAGGTGTAATTTGGAGCACCTTCAAACTTCTCTGACTTATGCAAGGGACCAGCCCAGTTCACAATGATTCCAGGATCAAGAAAACTCAAAGGAAACTAAGAGCTTCCTTTGCATACACCCTTCCCCTCATCCTGGGATTCAGCATGTGCCCCTCAGCAACTGATGAGGACTGAGGTCAGAATGTACAAAGCAACAATTGTATTTCTGTCAGCAGCCACAAAATAGTGCCACCTTACCATTGCCTCTCTGCACATGCTCACCTGGAAGAGAACAAGCCTGATAACCTATAGGGTATTACAACTTGTCTTCTTGACACGCATATTTTTCATTTTCTTCCATCAAAAAAAGGAAAGAAGTCCTGAAGTATTTAGAAGCTTTTTTTTGAGAAATAACTTAAAGACATGAGAATGTGGCTTCCCTTAAAATACTGTGAGGGGAGTATTAAAACAAATCCCAACCAAAATGTTTGCACATCTTTAAGACGACTCATTGTGAATGCTAAACTAAACTCAAGTAGCTCTTGAAAGCCTTTGTAAATTAGTAGTGCTATGTGTGAGTTAATGCAGCTCCAGGGTAGCAGTGAATTATGCATAATCTCTCTTTAAAACCAGAGTTCATTTTATTCCACACATTAATATTTATATAGAAGGGCTCAGTTTTGAACTCTCCATTCATGCCCTAACTAGTAGATAGAAACTTTTTATGCTGAATTCTCTGGTAAAAAGGATTACAGGGAAATGTTATTTGCCCCTGAACATTAATTACAACAAATATGGTAGTATTTTGTTCGTATTTTGCTCCAAGTACAAATTTAAATCTACAAAGTGCAAATGCAGCTTTAGCCATTGAAAGTTGGCTATAAAAATTGTGTGATGGCTGGTCCTTGTAGAATCTAGTAAGGCTCTCTGGGTCTGGGTGTGCGCGTGTGTGTATATATGACGCAGCTTACACTAAGCTGGGGGGAGAGTTAGATACGCTGAAGGGTAGGGATAGGGTCCACAGTGACCTTGACAAATTGGAGGATTGCGCCAAAAGAAATCTGAGGTTCAACAAGGACACTTGCAGAGTCCTGCACTTAGAAAGCAAGAATTCCATTCACCGCTACAGGCTGGGGACCGACTGACTAAGCAGCAGTTCTGCAGAAAAGGACGCAGGGGTTACAGTGGACGAGAAGCTGGGTATGAGTCAGCAGTGTGCCCTTGCTGCCAAGAAAGCCAACGGCATATTGGGCTGTAGTTGTAGGAGCATTGCCAGCAGATCGAGTGATTATTCCTCTCTATTCAGCTCTGGTGAGGCCACATCTGGAGTATTGAGTTCAGTTTTGGTCCCCGCATTGCAGAAGGGATGTGGACAAATTGGAGAGAGTGCAGCAGAGGGCAATGAAAATGATTAGAGGACTGGGGCACATGACTTACGAGGAGAGGCTGAGGGAACTGGGGTTATTTAGTCTGTAGAAGAGAAGAGTGAGGGGGGGATTTGATAGCAGCCTTCAACTACCTGAAAAGGGGTTCCAAAGAGGATGGAGCTCAGCTGTTCTCAATGGTGGCTGATGACAGAACAAGGAGCAATGGTCTCAAGTTGCAGTGGGGCAGGTCTAGGTTGGATATTAGGAAACACTATTTCACCAGAAGGATGGTGAAGCATGGGAATGAATTACCTAGGGAGCTGGAGCCATCTCCATCCTTAGAGGTTTTAAGGACTGATTGGACTAGATGACCTCCTGAGTTCTCTTCCAATCCTAATCTTCTATGTTTCTAGCTAGCCCAATTCACACTGAACACATAGGGCAAAATTTATTTATTTATTTATTCAGACATGGCATTTCATTGACTTCAGTGGAGTTACACTGGATTTACACTGCTGTCCTCTCTTAACATACAGCTCTTTGTATCCTTGCAAGACAATGGTGTCCAACCTCTGGCCCATGTGCCACGTGGTTCTAAACTGTGGCCCTTGAGACCATCTGTGTAAAGAGGAAAATGTGTATTTGATTAACAAATGAAAATATGTTCCCTGAGCCATGTCCTGCAACTTTCACATGGAAGTGGTTGAATGAGTCCCATTGATATAGGGATACAGTAAAGAGCTTTTTCTCCCCAATTTCCTCTCATTGCTCCCCCTGCAGCCACAGGAACAGCTCTGAGGTGAGCCAAGAGCACTCAGAATAACTGTTGCCACTTCCCTGCTGCAGTTGTTCAGCAACCTCCCTGCTTCTGCACCACAGGGGGAGGAGAGACTAGCCTTGACAATTCTACTGTCTGCTTCCTTGCTAGTCTGTGGAAGCCCCACAGATAACAAGATAAGAGTTTGACTTGCTCTGCCTGAGTCTAGGAGAGTACCTAGCAAAGGAAGACTCTCTTCCCCCATAGAGACATTGAGGGAAGTCCTGCAAATAAGAGGAAAAGCTGAGAACTAACAACTAGTTACAGCTTCGTGATTCTCTCCCCTAGCCCAAGTTAGAGCAGGCTCCAGGCTGCTCTTCCAGCTTGTTCCAGCTGTTGAATATTTCTTAAGGGCTATATGCCAGATGGGGATAGCCAGGAGATCAAACTGAGCACATTGGTCCCTTCTGACCTTAAAGTCTATGAGTCTATAGTCTCCATTAGCATATTAGCACCCCACAGTCTTTAATATATTTATCATCACAACAACTTGTAAGGTGGAGAAGTACTATTTTGACTCATTTTTACAGGTGGGGATCTGAGGCACAAAGTGTATGTCTGCTGTGAAGCTGGGAGCATGTCTCCCAGCCCATAGACGGACACACGCACGGCTGGCCCCAGGCACCAGTGAAGGAAGCAGATGCCTGAGGCCGCAGTAGAAAGGGGCAGCAGTCCATCCGTTCTTGGGGCAGCACATCTGAGTCTGTGGCAGCAATTCTGTGGTGGGTCCTTCAGTCCCTCGCATCCTCTTCAGTGGTAGCTCAATAGGGTTTTTCTTTTTTCTTTTTTTTTCTCCTTCACCACTTGGGGTGGCAAAAAAGCTGGAGCCGGCCTTGGACACATGACAACTGTACTTGAGTGACATGCTAAAAATAGCAATTTGGCTGCATAAGCACAAACAGTGGCACAGGTTTGACACTTGAGTACAGATATATGGGGGTCAGGCAAGTTTGCATACAGGCGGCTAGCCCAAGCTGCCACCAGTGCTGCAGCATCCACGCTGCTATTTTTAGTGTTCCAGTTTGAGTGGAACTGGTGTGTTTCTGCCTACCCAGGCTCACTCCCAGTTGTAGTGTAGACGTACCGGAGACTGCAAGGTCACACAGAAGGGTGGAACTCTGAGTCTTTGAATCCCAGGCTAGTGTCTTGGCATACTCTGTCTTCTCTTCTCTCGGAGTGCTGTGGGCCTTGGTATCATGGCAAACTTAATCAGTGTGCTCTTCATGCACTTTTTCAGCTAATTAATTAAAGATGTTAAATAAGTCCTTGTATTGCTGATTCCTATAGTACCTGCCTCTAGAGAGAGAGTTTTGCTGCAGCAGTGGAATGTGAAAACATCCAGCTGCCAAATTTTATGAATCCAGCAAAAATACAATTCTCCCACTGTTGCCTATAGGGTGAATATTTTTTGTGTGTGCAACTCTGCATATGCTACCACTATCTTAGTTGTTGCTTGGTAATGATTGTATGATACTAGGAGACTGGAAACTATTCTTTTTTTAAAACTAAATTCTAATTCTGATATTAAGTCTTGCATGTTAATAGTCTCAGTCACTCATGAATATTGCTGAGAATGCTGTGCTGTGTGTGTCCACCCACAGTAATATTCTTGGAAATGTTCCTTTGTAACATGCAAATTTATTACTCTATTTTCATTGAATACATTAAAGGAGAAATAATGCCAAGTAAGTTTAAAAGTAAATATTTTATACTCCCTCCGTGGAATTATGGAGGCACTGTGAGTAGAGGTAGTGGAACAGTGAAGTGATGGTGCAGGAACTTACAAACATGAGCTCTATAATTCAGTGAGATTTTAATACCTTAAGTAGAAAACTATATTGCCACATAAAGCAGATAAACAAATAATATGGAAGTGTTGTATAGTGCAGAGGATATTATATTTAAATATTAGTATGTGTGTGTGTTGCTATTGTCAGTATTCAAGTACCTTCCAGACCTGCCTTGTGTGGTTGTAAAGATAAAGAAGTGAGAAAAAATATTTTTTTAAAAGTGACACCATTGATGGGATTGTAATTTTAGTAATGAATAAAATAAAGTATTGTACTAAATTACTGGTTAAAATGTAACAGAGAAACAATAAAAATGGATGAGTAAAAAGTAGTAGTGGGGTGTGGGGAGAGGAACCCACTGTGCCTTGACTTTAGAAGCATCATACTTCCTAGGTGTTGCAAATTGTTATTGCGCAGCCACTTCTGACCAGTTGAGGCTATTAACCGTTTTACTTCTGCATTCTGTTGCAGCCTTTGTGGTGCTGCTAAATGCAGTGGGGTGTTTTTCAGTACCAAGGCTTTGTTGAATTGTGAGAACTTTTATAATATAGAAATATGTCAGATGTATGAGACAATACTGGCAGCCAGTATGTACGGAACCTTGTATGATGATGCTGAAAAGGATTGTTTGGGAGCCTGCCTAGGCTAGTGTGTTTAAAAAATGCAGATATTCTTCCAAACACAATCTCTGCTGACATTCTGAAAAGAGTTGTTTCTCAGAGCAAGTATCCACTGCTCTTTCTAAAATGTCGTAATTTGAACAAAGTCGCAGTACAGTCCCTCCAGAACTGTAGGGGTGGGAGGAGAGCTAGAAAGCATAGCATCTGTTACAGTCTAACAGTAAAGGCAAAATCTGTCCCAACAATTCATGCTGTTGCAAATGAACATGAAAATGAATCCAATGTGGCAGATCTATATTTTTTAAAAGAGATATTGGTTCACATAAAATTCTATTGGAACATAGTTCTTAAAAAAAAAATAAATTAGATGACTCTGATTAGCCAGTTTGCAGGAACCTGTGGGTTTCTACATGGAGAAAGTTGTAACTTTTTTTTAGATTTTTCACCCTCTGTGGAAATTGTAGATGTTTGTAGCAAAACCAGCTTTCCAAAACATGAGTTATTTGCTGGATGAAAATTATTGCCCCATTTTGTTTAAACAAAATAGACAAGGTAGAATTATGTTTGTAGAGCACCTATCACAATGGGGTCCTGATCCCTGACTGGGGTTGGTATTTACTGCCCTCACACACGTAATTAACAAAAATGCTAGTGAGAGAATGCTGCTTACCTGGAGATGTGGTGGATTCTCTGTCACTTGCAGGCTTTAAATCAAGACTGGATGTCTTTCTAAAAAGATATGCTACAGCTCAAACAGAAGTTAAGGGCTTGACACAGAAATTATTCGGTGGGGCTCATTGGCCTTGGTTATACAGGTGGTCAGACTAGTGTATGAATCTAAGACTTATCAAAATATTTATAACTTTATAATTTAAGTGCAAAAGATGCATCAGTACTGTACAGCACACAAAGACAGCCTTTGCCCTGAAGTATTTATAATCTTTTGGTTCCAATGAGAATATAATCTCTGTGATATCTCAAATTTGTGATGGCAGTGTTTTGTTTTATTTAATTATCATTACCTAACAGGTCATCAAGACAGTCAGGATACAATATGGCTTTGACAGTACTACCCACACCTTACATTTAAAATCATGATTGTTTTAAAAATCATAAAGTTTTAAAAATATTAAATGTGGAATTTTTTTTGTTTGTCTTCTGGTTTTTGACCTGTTACACTGGTCTACAATTTTTGAGAAGTTGTCTGCTTCAGAGATAAAAAGTGCTATTTGTTATGTATTTTGATGTGCTGAATTCAAATATGACAATTAAAAGAACTGATTGGCTACTGTTTCTAAGAGATTTAAGTTTTTACATTTTATGTCTATGTATATTGTGTAGATAGTAGAGTTTTAATCATAAATTGTAAACCTAGGTCTTTTCATGTGTTTATGGTTGCTTTACATGATAATATTTCACCTGTCCTGTTTATGTAACACTTTAAAAATCAGCAAAAGGGTTATATAAATAAAATGTATTATGAAACAAAAGGCAAAAAACTATTCTGTACATAGTTTAGTCCTATTCAGTGTCTACTCGGCGCTTCTTGGCTTGTCTCTTGTATTCATTAAATGAAGCATCTCTTGTCACTGTCCAGCAATAGTCTGCAAGCATTGATGGGCTCCATTTGCCCTGATAGCCTGCCAGGAGATTCCACTGCTGTAGTCTGGAGCCCAACAGCTCTGCCTTACTCTTGGGTAGTTCCAAATCCCTGACAAGGTCATTCAGTTCACCTTGTGTTATGAGGTGTGGTTCAGAGGAGGAGGATGGGAGAAAATGTGGATCCTGTGACATTGATGGTTCAGGACCAGAAGTTTCATCCTCTTCCTCTTCCTCGTCTGAATCAAGTGAGAATGATTCTGGTGCATCAGGAACCGGCAGTCCTTCTCCGTGGGGTACTGGGCGTATAGCTGATGGAATGTTTGGATAATGCACAGTCCACTTTTTCTTCTTTGACACACCTTTCCCAACTGGAGGCACCATGCAGAAGTAACAATTGCTGCTATGATCTGTTGGCTCTCTCCAAATCATTGGCACTGCAAAAGGCATAGATTTCCTTTTCCTGTTCAACCACTGGCGAAGATTTGTTGCACAAGTGTTGCAGCATATGTGTGGGGCCTATCTCTTGTCCTGATCTCCAATTTTGCAGCCAAAAGAAAGGTGATAGGCTTTCTTAACCATAGTGGTTATACCGCACTTTTGTGATGCAAAAGTCACTTCACCACAAACATAGCAGAAGTTATCTGCACTGTTCACACAAGTACAAAGCATCTCTGCTCACTTTGGCTAAACAGCAATGTGTCCCTTTGCAAAATCAAACACTGACAAATAAGAGAGCACGACACTGTATGATTTCTAGAGCTGATATAGGGCAATTTGTTCAGAAGAGTGATGTAAGCTTCGTTATGATTGCATCATCCATGACTTCTAGGAATAACATGATGCAATTCATATCATGTATGATGCAATACAAGCTTCAGATTGCATCATTCATTGTTTTGCCTAAAAAGAAAGTACTGTCCAAACCCAGTCATAGATTTATTCATAGATCCAGTCAAAGATGTATTTTAGTCATTTCTGGTTTAAATTGAGATCCCTTCCCTTTATAACTCACTTATCCTCCGCCATTCCCAAGTCAAGGGTCCTATATACTGACCCAATAGCATATCTTGAAAACTAGAGCCAATCAACAATTTTAAGCATCATTTTCATTCTCAGTGACCCAGAATTAGTAAAGTTGGACTACATTTATTTCAGAAGCATTTTGGCTGTAGAGCAGTGTTACTGGTCACATTTTCATGCTTTTCTCCACAATCATGTGGGCTAAAAAATTATTTAAAAACCACCACAAGCTGAGATTTTTATTTTTTTTTTACATAATCAGGTGACTCCATGAGCTGAGGCTTTCCAGAAAAACACCTCAAGAGTTGTCAACAACGCTGATGTAAATCAAATCTACACAGTATTAGTTTTGAGGGAAAAGGATAGTGGTTTGGTGTGAATCCCCAGTATTTAGGGACTGATTCTGTGAAGTACAGAGAACTCAGAACTTGTCTTGAGCAAAATGGGGATTAATGATATTCAGAATCTCACAGGATTGGGCCCATATGGAGAAGAGAATTGGTTCTTGTTGCTAGTTATTATGGTGATCACGTACAACTAATGGCTTTCCTTATGCCACATTTTGATGCTTTTGATTGCTAATATTACACCATTTAATGTTTGCCTTCAACTGCTATCAAGACTAAAATAATTCATGGGGAGAAATACTTCTGAAAAAGATACCATAAATTCTGCATGCAAATTTGCATTTGTGACTTATGTGGGCATTAATGTTCAATATGCGCAATACCTGGTCTTTTGCAAATTTGTCTTTATCCCCTCTAACATCCTGTAAACAGGCAGCAGCTAATTTCTGACATCTAAGAAGCAGGAAAATGCTGTGTATGCACCTCTCAAACTGTGCAGAAGATGAGAAATGATGGCAAAAATAAATGTCAAAGCCTTTTGATTCCCTATTCCTCCCTGTGGCAGTAAATGTATTCAGAAAGGAAGCGCTTTAGATTTATAAATGTTAACACGCTGACTGAAGTCAAACTAATTCACTCAATAAACTTCCCTGGCATTATGAAAACTTTACAAAGAGAACATTGCATGTAAAATAAAAAATTACTATAAATTTAATTTTCTTTAAAAAGTCACTAGACATTTAGCACCTCTCTGTATATTTTCAGCATTTAGAAACATTTTATAAGTAAATGGAAACACTATAGAGACGACAGAATAAATTATGCCTCTTAAAGTTTATATATAAAATAAATAGTATGTGTTAGCTTTCCACATATCTGGGCTGAAATGGGAGACGTGAGCAGCTAAAAAAACAACAACAACAACAACAACAACAAATACATTAATCACCACAGAGTTGTCCAAGTCAGATAACTAGTGAAATGATCACATCATAACAGTCCTTTGTGGTAGGCATTTAGGCTAATTTCAGCTACTGGTGGCTGTCACTGTAATAGCTGTGAAAACTTGGGGAAAATCCAGGTCCACTGAAGCCAATGAAAGATTCTCTTCAGTGGGAACAGGGATTCTACTCTTTTGCTGGTATAGCTGAACTACCTATACTTTTTGCAAGTATAAGATGTGTCTGCATGGCACATTTTGATGGCGTGGTTATGTTACTTAAGGTACGTATACACTACAGTGAAAAACCTGTGACTGACCCATGTCAGCTCACTCAGGTTCACAGGGCTTGGGCTAAAGGGCTTTTTAACTGCAGGATAGAAATTTGGCCTCTAGTTTCCAGTGCGGTGGAAGGGTCCCAGAGCTTGAACTGCAGTTTAAACCCAAATGTCTGCACCAGAGTTAAACATCCCCATAGCCTGAGCCCCATGAGCTTGAGTCAGCTGGTACAGGCCAGCTGTAGATGTCTAATTCCAGTGTAGAGCTACCTGAAGGACGTGATTTTATTTTCACACTCCAAACTAACATAGCTATGATGTCAAATCTTTGTCGTATATACCAGACCTTAAAGAAGAATTGGTAGGTAGTTGGGGATCCTCCCCTATGCAGACACCGGCAGACCCTTAGTTTCTCCCATTCAGTCAGGCACATCTGCCTCGTCCCTGTGTGGCCCTGCAGCCACCATATCCCCATGTGGTCTTGCAGTCCCCCTCCCATTCAGCTCTGGGTAAATACTATCACCTCACTAACTCCTGAGCTTGTGCCCCAGTCTGTCCCCCCACTAACCCCTGTGAACCCCAGTCTGTGATGCTCCCAGCAGCCTGTGTGGCCTGCTCTGTCCATTCTGTGCCTCTTCACCTGTCCTCACTCTGAGGAACACAGCCTCTCGCTGGCTGGCTGCCCTCTCTTCTGGCACCGCAGCATCCCTTGGTGGGAAAAAGGTGTAACCACAGCACCTCTCCAGTAGAATCTATATTCTGCAGAGAAAAAAAAACCGTGTAGGGGGACATGAATTCTGTGCATGTGAAGTAGCACAGAAATTCCCCCAGGAGTGAACTCTATGGGTTAGTCTATACTACAAAAAGTGGTCAAGCTTAGGTGAGGGCTTGCTAATATGTCTTTCTTAACATACACCTAACTTTGACCACTTTTCCAGACTAGAGATGGGCAAAATATATTTGAAAAATTGTTCTTTTCATTTTTGGAAAATGCCTTTTTTGGAGTACAAAACTATTCACTGAATTTGTGTCAAATTTGAAAATAGCTTTAGTAGGGAAAATTGTTTTGAAAGAGTTGTACCAGTATACTGTCCTCCCTTTTGGTTTAGATGTGGCTCCAGCAATCTTCCAGCAGCTCAGGAAAAGCTATTATATCCATATGACAAGTATGCTGCCGCTTACCTGGATGATATGATCATATACAGCCAAGACTGGGGGACATACCGAGAGAAGATGGAAGCAGTACTGGATACCCTAAAGAAAATTTATCTCACTACTAATCTGTTCAAGTGTGCAATAGGGCTAGCGGAAGCTAAATACCTTGGATACCTCATGGGGAGAAGTGTAGTGAAACCTCAAATGAGCAAGTTAGAGGTGATCCAAAGTTGGCCATGACCAATCTAGAAGAAACAGGTCAGAATATTTCTGGGTATACTACAAGTGATTAATTTCCCACTTTGCTACCAGGGCATATCTTTGATGGGGCCCAAACATAGTGAAAAGGACCAGAATGGCTGAAGAAGCTTTTGCAAGTCTGAGGACAGCACTCTGCAGTTGTCTAGTCCTGGTAGCCCCAGGCTTTGAGAAGAAATTTATACTACAAATGGATGCCTCTGAGATAGGATTAGGAGCCATGCTTTCTCAAATGTTAGGAGAGGAATAGCATCCAGTCTTGTACCTTAGTGGGAAACTCCATCTCAGCAAAAGTAGGAATGGCTTGCTGTAAAATGGGCCATTGCAACCCTCCGGTGCTACCAACTCAGATGGAGGATTACCCTTGTTACAGACTATACGCCCCTGAAATGGATGTTTTGGAACAAAAGAAAGAGCTGCGAGGGTAATGAGATGGTTCCTATTGTCACAACCTTTCCACTTCAGAGTACAGCACAGGGCAGGAATCGAGCAGGGCAGTGCTGATGGCCTGTCAACGGTGCAATGTGTCTTGGCCCAAGTAACCCAACCCCATGGTGTTGATTGGGGGAAAGGAGGAGGATATGTGACAAAGTCAGGCTGGACAGCTATAAGAGAGTGGTGGAAAGTGGGTATATTAGCCCTAGAATGATAAAGACCCTTTTCTCTATAAGCTGAAAAGGGGTTACCTCAGGTCAGTGAGGACCTGAGTCCAATTAAGGGCTGCCTGAGACCTTTAGAAACCCCTCCTCTGGTGAGAGGAGTAGACAAGCTGTTGCAAGGCTAGTGGCACCAGAGAGAAATCATTTGATTCAAAAGTATTTGAAAAACAAAAAGATTAGTTTCAAGTTGACTCGAACATTTTGGTCACTTTTAAATGAATTTTTTTCAATTTTTTTTGATTTGACAATTTTTTAAATAAATCAACACTCACCAAGCAATTAAGGTGTGAGATCACACAATAAATGTTCTCTGGGCCCCCAGGAAAATCTGTTCAGGTCTTGTTTATATGTCATAAAGTTTAAAAAGGAAAGGTCCAGGCCCAGTGACAATCAAAGGGATTGAAATAAGGAGTAGTTCTATGTGGTAGTGTTATTTTACACAAGTGGTTGGAAATTTTCCAAGAGAGTTTTTTCATCTGAAAATGCCAATTCCTCAAAAGTGACAAGTTTCTGTGGACTGTGGCACTTACGCAGGGCTGGCCTTACCATGAGGCCAACTGAGGCGGTGGCCTCGGCTGCCAGACTGTGTGTGGGGAGGGGTGGGGGGGCATCACTAAGACCCAGAGTGTAGAAAATTGTCTGCTGCTGGTACATATGTATTCTCTCTGCTCTAGATGCACAGAGATGGTGGAGTGCTGTGCTGGAGGAAGGAGGGCACAAGAGGCATAACAGACAGGCAGGAGAAAAGGTGAGGGAGAATAACAGAAAGCAGCAGGAGCTCCGGGGTAGAGAGGAGGAGGAGCCTCTTATGTACCTCTCTAGCACCCCCAGGAGTCTAGACTGATTAACACCAGCTTCTCAGGGAGCTTCCTGTTTCCCGCTGCTTCCCTGAACTCACCTGAGGAGAACAGGCAATCAACTGAAGTAGTAGGAGCCAGTTAGGCCCTTAAGATGCTGATACCTTCCCTCACTCAGGCCCTGCTACTGGCCTGCTTATTTGTCCCCTTCAACTGAGTGTTGAGAGCCAGTATAGCTGGCATAGAACAGCAGTCATAAGTGAAAGAAAAAAATGCCCCCCTGGGGCAGCATTCAGAAAAAGCAAGCAAGCAAAGGAAGCTTTTCTATCTAAGCAGGAAGGAGCTCTCCTGAGATACATAGACACAAATGTTCACGGTGAGCCTTCTGGCCCCAGTGAGGATGTGAGTGGTGAGGAGATGCCTGATCTTCCAATTAGTCAAAGTGCAGGTGACCTGGCAGATACTGCAGCATCCATATCTCCATCTTAAATGGATGTAACGATGCATGTAACATTCCTGAAGAAAAGTGTAGATCAGAGAAGAGTGTGGTGGAGGTGCAAGAAACAGCTGCTGCTGAGTTTAGTTCCTTAAGTCTAGATGATCCAGGACTCTGGACCCACTTGAGCAGTAGCCTGAGGGGCTTCCTTGTACTGCATGGGCCATAGCAAGTGAAAAACTTCATGTTCCCCAAAGACAAGGAAAATAGAATTTTCCATCCAACACATTACTGGCATGAAATCCCCAATGGTGGCAAAGTGGAGAGGCCGTGGCTTATGTACTCAAAAACCCAGAATGCTGCATACTATTTTTGTTGGAAACTCTTCCAGTCTAATGTTCCAGCCACACTGGGTTCCACAGGAACAAAGGACTGGAAAAATCTGGCTAGAAATCTGGCATGCCATGAGAAGGCAGCATATCACCAGAGTGCATTCCATAGGTGGAAAGAGCTTGAGATGAGACTAAAGTTAAAGGCCACCATAGATGATCAGCATCCAGAGAAGATTTCATCAGAGTCTCTTTACACGGTAAGTAGATCAAAGTATGTTGACTTCAGCTATGTTATTCACATGGCTGAACTTGGATAACTTAGATCGATTCCTCCCCCACCCCGTGTAGACCAGGCCTTAAAGAGTACTCTAGCCCTTTTTGTGAATACTGCTGTTTGCTACACATGATCTTGAAAGGCATGATTAGAAACAATAAATGTAACATGGTAAAATGTTCTGAAAAGGCTAGTTGTTATTGTAAGAGTGCTTGCTACCCAAAACCTAGCACTGCATGGCACTTCAGATCAGCTGTATGTGCCAGACAATGGAAACTTCCTTAAAATTGTGGAGCTGATGGCTGAGTTTGATGCTGTACTCCAGGAGTATCTAAGAAGAGTCACCACCCAAGATATGTACACACACCACTACCTTGGAAAAACAATTCAAAATGAGATCATACAGTTACTAGCAACAAACCATACAGAAGATTGTGGCAGATCTGATGTCAGCAAGATATTACTCAGTTATTCTGGACTGCACACCTGACTTCAGCCATATGGAACAAATGACTTTAATGGTGTATTTTGTAACAACAACAGAACCTAGTGAAAATATCTTTACAATGGTGTCTGTCAGAAAGCATTTTTTTAGAATGTATGGACATTAATGATACAACAGGAGCTGGTATGACAAATGTGCTTCTTAAAAAGCTGGAAGATACGGGAATTGCGATAGCTGACATGAGAGGTCAGGGCTACGATAATGGTGCCAACATGAAAGGAAAGAACAGGAGTGCAGACACGGATCCGAGAGTTAAACCTTCGAGCTTTTTTTGTCCTGTGATGTTCTCATTCATTGAACTTGGTGGTCTGTGATGCAGCATCAGGTTCTAGTGAGGCTGCTGATTTTTTTAATGTAATTCAAAGCATCCATCTATTTTTCTCTGCATCAACTCATTGATGGCAAATTTTGAAGCGGCATCTGGGAACATCCTCTCTGACACTGAAACCACTGAGTGCCACACGATGGGAAAGTCGAGTGAAGGTGATAAAGCCTATCACGCACCAAACTGGGAAGATAGATGATGCCATAGTTGCCATTATGGAGGATAATGTTATGACAGGAACTGTTTGTGGGAGAACAGTGGCAGAGGGAAATGGAATCACCAGAAACATACATAACTTCAAATTTCTGTGTGGCTGTGAGCAGGGGGTTGGATTAGATGACCTCATGAGGTCCCTTCCAATCCTGATATTCTATAAAAATCAGGCAACAATTTTGTTTTCTGTGTCCCTTTAAATGATTTGGACATCTTGCTGTCATATGTAGGTTATCCATTGATTTTGTTGATGTAACACCACCAAATTAGCTTGTCCAGTCCTCTTGTGCATGTCTGCATTCTAACTTAATAGGCACTATTTGGTAGTCAACCCAGTTTTCCTGATGGTGTAAATTAGAAGAAACAGAAAGCTAATTAGTGTAAGCAGAGACCATCATTGGATCACTTGCATTCACAGCAGTTTGGAGATAACAGACAAAAACAGTTATTCATAGTAAATAGTCACTGATTTTTGTTTGGGACAACTACTATAGCTACTGGGCCAGATCTTTAGTCCTGCTGAGCTGTACAGGTGCAGGTCAGTGCGTGTGTTTGTGTGTGCATGCACATGCACACAGATGGCTTAAATATCCTTTATTCTTGCCATGCAGGGCTAGTCCCATTACCCAAGTCCTGATGTGTGTACACTGACTGCAACAGTCCCTGGAGGCCAAAGAAATAGTTGAGAATTGGTGTGTTATAGGAATATCCAGGTGACAACCCCTTCCCGCTGCTACATTGCAGTCAGGTTGGGGGAGAAGGCATGTAAAGGCATTCTACATGGGCTAGACACGGTCAGAGAATTACCATTATACTGGACTGATCCTCCCCAAGGTCAGTTTACATTGGTGATGCAATGCAAAGTGGATGTCTCACACTGATAAAAATGGCTCACTATGTCCCTTTAGACTAGAACAGATTGGTTGATGGTCTCTCCTATTTTTGAAGAGTGCCCCTTTCTCTGTAGCTCAAAGAACAAACTATGGAAGACTCTGTCCTTTTTAAGCAGCAAAGAATCCTGTGGCACCTTATAGATTAACAGACGTTTTGGAGCATGAGCTTTCGTGGGTGAATACCCACTTCCTCAGATGCATGTAATGGAAATATCCAGGGGCAGGTATATATATGTGTGCTAGCAAGCAAGCTAGAGATAACGAGGTCAGTTCAATCAGGGAGGATGAGGCCCTGTTCTAGCAGTTGAGGTGTGAAAACCAAGAGAGGAGAAACTGGTTCTGTAATTGGCAAGCCTTCTGTCCTTTTTGTTATCTTAGGTTTGGATCAAAATCGTAATAATAATTAATAATAATACAAAGGAAACCTTCGCTGCAGGGCCACTGTATTTTTCCCTTTGGAAATTCACAATGCCCCTTTGTGCCAGCAGTGTTTGGCATTCTTCCAAATGGGCATTCTGTGTGGCAAATATCGAGTAGTGCAATGCACTAGGATGCCCATAAGCCAGCAGTGCTGCTGGAGCTTTTGTGAAGTTTGTTTAAACAAAACATTTTAAACAAATGGAAGCGACGAGTAATTAGCAATTGCTGACAGTTTTGCTTTGAGTGTGAAGATCTTCTCCTTGCATATGGACAGAAATTTTAAATTAAAATGAAAGAATGGAAATAGAAAAGTAAATAAATGAAAGTCACATGGACACATTTAGGTCCTGATCCCGTAAGCGGAACAACACAGTTGGACCCTTGCAACAGTGTATTGCATTGCTGTAGTCAATGGGGTTGGGGGATAAGCAGCAGGATGCTGCCCACCTGGGTCAACCTGAAGAATCAGGTAATGTTGTAAACTCATTTCTAAAGGGAAGAGCATGTCTCTCTATGTCGTCAGGTTGTATTTTGTAAACTAGAGCTGAAAAGAGAGGCACTCAACTGCTCTATTTCTGAAAATATGAACTCTGTTAGTGAAGAACTTTTAACTTCATGAATTAACACTCAGAGAACAACCATAGTTTGCCCAGCTAATATGTCAAGTACATCATTTGAAATATCATTTGAAACTATAGGTACTATTGTCCTAGTGGCAACAACAAAAAAAACCTATATATTTTTATTTTTTGCTCTGACTCATCAATGACTAAATGGCTAAAAGCAGCGGGGGTTATGTGTATATGGAGAAAAAAATTGGATTTGGACTGAAAACTTATATGGCAAGTATCAGTCTAATGGAATTTAAAACAAATGAGATATTGATCCTTAAAAAAAAAAAACCTTAAACTTTCAGTATCTGCAAAATTAATAACTTCACTTTCAAAAGGCTGCTGAAAATCTTTTTGTGAAATTGCCAGAAGACAGGGGTATTCCTGCCTTTTTATTCCGAGGATGACAAATATAAGAGAAAGAGAAAGAGACAGACAGCCTGATCCTCTCCAGTTTTCTTGTTGATTCCTGAATCTATTCACTACGTGGTGTTGAAAGAGCTAGCTTGTGCCTTTAAGACACATTCTGGGATGGATAGGGAGCAATGCAAACTCTTGAAAGTTCTCCCCAGCTATGCAGGGTGGAGCACAATTTGCTATATCCCCTGAAAGGGTTCAGCATATTTCCTGTGCAGCTGGCTACTTTTTGTAGAAATGGCTCCACCCACTTCCTGATTTCCAGACCAGAATTCAGGGGCTAAAGGGTGAAGTGGGACAGATGTGGATTAGAAGCTGCGGGTAAAAATAGGCTAGGACACAGGTATGTTTTAACTGGAGTCCTGAAAGTAGAATTGTCTCTGAAGGAATGTCTGCACTGCAGTTAAAAACCCGCTGCTGCCCCATGCCAGGTTACTCAGGTTCATGGGACTTGGGCTAAGGGGATGTTTAATTGCAGTGTAGATTCATAGACTTTTAGGCCAGAAGGGACCATCATGATCATCTAGTCTGACCTTCTGCACATTTCAGGACAGAACCTTATCCGCTGACTCCTGAAATAGACCCATAACCTCTGGTTGAGTTACTGGAATCCTTAATGCATGATTTAAAGACTTCAGGTTACAAAGAATCCACCATTTACACCAGTTTAAACCTGCAAGGGCTCTATGCCCACATAATGCAGAGGAAGGCAAAAAAATAAAATAAAACCTAGGACCCCTGCCAATCAGACGTGGGGAAAAATTCCTTTCCAACCCCAAGTAGGTGATCAGTTAGACCCTGAGCTTGTGGGCAAGACCCACTAGCCAGACAACTGGTAAAGAATTCTCTGTAGTAACTCCCATCTAGTGTCCCATCACCGGCAGCTGAAGATATTTGCTGCTAGTAGTTGCAGATCAGCTACATGCCATTGTAGGCAGTATCCTCATATCATCCCTTCCATAAACTTATCAAGTTCAGTCTTGAAGCCAGTTCATTTTTTTGCCCCCAGTACTCCCCTTGGAAGGCTGTTTCAGAACTTCATTCCTCTGATGGTTAAAAACCTTTATATATTGCAAGCTTAAACTTGCTGATGGCCAGTGTATATCCATTTGTTCTTGTGCCAGCATTGGCCTTTAACTTAAAATGACTCCTTGCCCTCTCTAGAGTTTATCTCTCTGATATTTTAGAGCAATCATATCTCCCCTCAGCCTTCTTTTGGTTAGGCTAAATAAGCCAAGCTCTTTGAGTCTCCTCTCATAAGTCAGGTTTTCCATTCCTCGAATCATCCTAGTAGCCCTTCTCTGCACCTGTTCCAGTTTGAATTCATCTTTCTTAAACATGGGAGACCAGAACTGCACACAGTATTCCGGATGATGTCTCACCAGTGCCTTGTATAATGGTACTACCACTTTCCTATCTCTGCTAGAAATTCCTCTCTTGATGTATCCTAGGATTGAATTAACCTTTTTTCATGGCTACATCACATTGGCGGCTCATAGTCATCCTGTGATCAACCAATATACCCAGGTCTTTCTCTTCCTCTGTCATTTCCAACTAACAAGTCCCCAGCTTATAGCAAAAATTCTTGTTAGTCCCTAAATGCTTGACCAGGCACTTTGCACTATTAAATTTCATCCAATTTCTATTACTCCAGTTTCAAGTTCATGCAGATTTTCTAGTATGATATTCTGGTCCACCTCCATATTGGCAATACCTCCCAACTTCATGTCATCTGCACATTTTATTAGCACACTCTCACTTTCTGTACCAAAGTCAATAATAAAAATGTTAAATAAGATTGGTCTAACAACCGATCCACTAGGAACTCCACTAATAACCTCCCTTCACAGCTTAGGGCTTAAATTCAGCCAGAACATCCGGAGTGGAGTTCTGATAAATATTTTCAAACCCACAGGAGTCCCGTGTCTACCTCAGGGCTGAAAACCCAAGCCCTGGTGTGCCCTGTGGCATAGAAGCCCTGAGCCCAAGCACCTCCCACGGGACAGAAGCCCTGAACCCTGGCTCCCCACCCTGCATGACTAAAGCCCTAGTGCTGCTCCACTTCCCCCCCCTCCACCCCCGGCAGGGCTAAAACCCTGCAGCTGAAGGCCAGAGCTCAGAATGGGGGAGGGAGGCATGAGGGGCTCTGGGAAATAATCTCTTAGTATTTATGTCCTGCTCTAGCCTGACAATTCACCTTTCAGTATGACTTATTGTAGTCTCCCTTTTAACCAGTTCCTTATCCACCTTTCAACTCTCATCTTAATCCCTATCTTCTCCAATTTAACTAATAATTTCCCATGTGGAACTGTATCAAACACTTTAGTCAAATCCAGGTAGGTTAGCTCTACTGCATGTTCTTTGTCTAAAACATTAGCTTCTCAAAGAAGGAGCTCAGGTTGGTGTGGGGTGATCTACGTTTTGTATAACCAGGTTGTATTTCATCCCAATTACCACTGACCTCTATGTCCTTAACTACTTTCTCTTTCAGAATTTGTTTCAAGACCTTGCATGCAATTGAGGTCAAACTAACAGGCCTGTAGTTTCCCAGATCACTTATTTTCCCTTTTATAAAGTAAGAACTATATTAGCAATTTTCCTGTCAAATGCCCTACCACTGGGATAAAGATTATGAAGCATGGCACTCAATCACAAATAGTTTTAGGTCAGCTAAAAAATGCATGTTTTGCTGAATAAACTATTTGCTGGAAAAAAATTTCCCCAGCACTAGTTGTAATGCACCTGAGAATAATTAAGGTTCTAACATGAACCTTATCTTTGTCATCTTGTCTCTGATTTCCAGGGGCGGCTCCAGACACCAGCACGCCAAGCATGTGCCTGGGGCAGCAAGCCGCGGGGGGCACTCTGCCGGTCGCTGCGAGGGCAGCAGGCAGGCTGCCTTCCGTGGCATGCCTGTGGAGGGTCCGCTGGTCCCACGGCTTCCGCGGACCTCTTGCAGGCTGCCGCCGAATTTGCGGGACCGGGGACATCCCGTAGGCAAGTCGCCGAAGGCAGCCTGCCTGCAGTACTTGGGGCAGCAAAATGCCTAGAGCTGCCCCTGCTGATTTCAGGCCTACATTTAACTTGTACCTATGAGCTACAGACTATCTAAACAGGAGAAACAGTATATAATATTAAATCCACCCACCAGTTAGAGGTTGGAGACTAGATCTTCCACTAACCCCATGACATGGGCCAGAGACCACAGCCCCTCATATGTTAACATTTGACACATGGTATACTGTAACCATGATAAAACTCTTAACTCTTGTCAATTCTTCACCCCAATATTGGTCAGAGACCCCAGCTAGTGGCCAGAGGTCAATTTTTTCCACATCCACTTAGAACATTTCAGGTCACAAACCCCTCTCTATCATACAGGCTATCACAAGACAGCTGGAGATTCCTTCTGAGTAGGGCAGAAGGGTATGTGCAGGTTATATGACAATGCAACTAAATACCCGATGTATTTGGAAGCACATTTACCTCAAGTGATAACTAGTGGGGTCCTCCCACCAGTAAAGAGGAAGATAAGTGAAGGAAAGCAGGGAAGCATTCACTTTGGTGTTTGGACTTTTAATTGAATATTTTTAGACTTTCTGAAGTTAAGGGTTTTTGAACTATTAGGTTCCAAATACTTTCAGATACTATTTTATAAAACTTACCTCTGAATTTCCTCACTTTCAAATATTTGAATTTTGTTAGTATATAATATTCTAATAATGTGGGTTTTTTAAAAAAATATGTATCTTCTTGCAACCATATCTCTATCTCAGGGAAGCTTTTAGTTTTGACTCAAATGTTGGAGTACTACAGCTTATCCACTAGATGTCACTCAGAACTCAGAATACTCTCAAACACTGAAATAAAACTCATGAAGGAGAAATAAATGGTAAACAGATTATATGTTCATTAGTTTTCTCATTCATAGCTAAGGCTGTATTCTTTCCAAAATTCTGTGAGTCAGTCTTTAAAGTTAAGAACTGAAATAAGAATGTTCTTCATCAGTGCTTCAGAATGCATGACATTGAGCCTGTACACTGACTTTGTTTATACATCATGGTTGCCAACTGGAAATAACGTTAGTCCCTTTAAGAAATCTGGGCCTTAGAAAACAAATACTGAGGGGTTTAGGAAGTAACATGTGAGGTCCCTTTAGACTATGAAGATGCTGTTCAGCATTAGGTCGGTATGAAACTTGGTGGCTTCAGTTACAGGAGGGTGAGCAGAGAGCCAGCACACTTCAGATGTGTTGATCAGTGGTGGCAGAAGGCCCAATTGCTGAGAGCCCTGAGCAGTTTAGGGGGACCCCAACCTAGCATTTCTCCCTAAATACTAGTCATTTTATTTAACATGGACTTTTAAACAAGTATATTGGTGTGTGCTGTGTTGATATATATTATTTTCTAGAAATAATGCAATTAATATTTTTAGGGTGTGAGTGAAGGGTAAAGGATTGGCTCCAAAATATTCCTTTTTAGAGCACCCATTGGGCTGGCGTTGCCTCTGATTTTGACAGGTAACTAACAAAAAATGACTGCGTATCCCAAAGTCCTTCATTTTATTAAGTTCCCACTATGACATATCCTGGTCTACTCTGGTAACTGGAGGACGCCAGACTCAATGAATTCAGCTCCACTCCAGAATGGAGGCAAAACCCACCTAACGTAATGCTGGAGCAGTTAGGATTAATGTAGATGAGAGAGCCCCAGCAGGAAAGATGACTCACAAAGAGAGGTTTCTGTCTTTCTTTCTTGCTCCTTCTCTATTCACAAATCCCCAGCTCAGATGACCATGTGTGGAATGCTTACCGTGGGGTTAGGAATAAAGCCATGGAGGCAGAAATCTTCACACCCATGCAGAATGCCTGGATCATTGGGGAGAGGGCATAATTTGCACTATAGCTCCATGCAATATGCTACTGTGGTGTTTCTGAAAGAGGCTTCCATTGGGAATTCTTTGTGTTGTTCTCCATTTTGGTCATGCCAGTTAACAACAATTTTTTCCATAAAAGCGTTAGGGTTCCTGGAAGTTTGTGGGCCAAGCTAGGTTTTGTCTTCAGGCAATATAGTGCAACCAAGGCAGGAAAAGGGGTTTTGATAGATTGTAAACCTGAGTCTAAGCTAAGGTTGAGGTGAATTTTTGAACCCAAATTAGGGTTATATTAATTATTGATTTATTAGTAGTATAGATTTATCATTAGCTTTTCTCTGGCACAAAAGGCTCTGTGTAAGCTTGGAGGCTTGTCTCTCTCACCAGTGGAAGTTGGTCTACCTTGTCTACCTCAAAAACATTAATTTATCTTAATAATCTTTTGAGTCAGAGATGCAATATTATCTCACTTTTACTGGTTTGTGACCAGACTAAGACTGGGATTGGAGGCCACCTCATTCGCTCAGATTATAATAATCATAGAAGCATAGAAATTCAGGACTGGAAGGGACCTTGAGAAGTCATCAAGTCCTGCCCCAGGTGCTGAGGCAGGACCAAGTAAACCTAGACCATCATTCACAGGGGTTTGTCCAGCCTGTTCTTAAAAAAATTCCAGGGATGGGGATGCCACAACATCCCTTGGAAGTCTATTTCAGAATTTAACTATCCTTACTGTTGGAAATTTTTTCCCAATATCACACCTAAATCTTCCTTACTGCAGATTGAGCCCATTACTTCTTGTTTGACCTTCAGTGACATGGAGAACAATTAATCACCATCCTATTTATAACAGCCCTTAACATATTTGAAGACTGTTAGGGCCCCCTTGAATACATCTAACTTATCTAAATATCCTTTAACCTGTATTTTCCCTATTTTTGCATTGCATTTCTTCAGCCTGGTTGTTAAAATTAGTTATGTTGAGTATCTGGTCACCATTAAGCTTTTTAGTGAAGTCTGAAGCAAAATAGGCATTAGACACTTCAGCTTTCTTGATGTTGTCAGTTATTAGCTCTTTTTTTCCTGCTAAATAGAGGACCTTCGATTTTCTTCATCTTTCTCTTGCTCCTAATGTATTTAGAGAAGCTCTGCTTATTGCTTTTTATGTCCCTTGCTAGATGTAACGCATTTTGTGCCTTAGCCTTTCTGATTTTGTCCCTGTGTGTTTGTGCTTTCTGGTCCAGAGATTTATTCAACCAAGTCTCTGTGATACCAGTTTTAAGTAATAATTTAGCTTATGTACTAATAGTTCCAGTTCTTCCTTTTTATTCCCCATACTCCTTGTATTTTTGTATAGACATCTAAGATGTTGAGCAAATGCTCCCACTGATTTCACTATTCTTGTTCCTATGACCCGATTGTAATTTCCATATCCCCTCCAACATCTAGCTTTGTGTTAGTCACCTCTTTTATGCTTACCTGTGTGCTTTTTCACCTGCTCCATTTAAAGCCCTTACTTGGTAGCCTGGTGAGTCGGTGATCGAGGCCAGTTCAAAGCTCTAAGGGGTAAGGTTTTGGCCAGACTGCTTCTAGGCTGTAATAAAAGTTGGTTTCTGTTTGGGTTCCTGAGCTAGTACTGATGCTGGGACCAGTGTAAAGACCCAAGCTAGAATTACATTTACACTGATTTCACTGGAACTTAAATGAAAGTCAAGCAGGTGCTTATATACTTTACTGAATCAGGGCCAAAAATCCTTAAAGGCATCCTGCATTCTAGTTTTAGGGATTGCTGAAACACAGAAGTCTTACACAATTGCTGGAATTAATTCTACTATCCTTTATGGATGTTTTATCATATGTGAAAAAGAAATAGCAGATGGAGGTAAAATGTTTCCAATCTCCAAATTGGTCAGGCATCATATTAATAAGACATTTGCACAGACACTTGAGTCTTCTGATGTTGCTCGACTGTCAAATATTATCGTTATTTTTTTTTAAATCGTACTGATTTTTTGAGAGTGTGTATTTGTGCAGACAAATCCATACCAGCACTGACCAAGCTATAATGGTCAAAGAAGTGACCTCTGAAGTCAAAGTTGTCCAGCTACTCACAAAGTGGACCCACAGCATTATACCCATAGGTGCACCTGAAATTGTCTTCAGAACTTAACTGAACTTTGATAGATGCTGTAAAACTGGTACATTTTATCAGGATAAAGGCACTCAATTCCAAATTTTTCTTTGTACCTAGAGAGGAAATGAAGTACCAATGCCCCCCCCCTTTTTTTTTCTATCTTTAAGATTATGGTCCACATTCACAAAAGTTGAAATCAGTGGGAAATATGTACCTAAATACCTTTGTGAATCTGGGCCTGTTTGTATTGTGATAGTGCCACCATAGGCACTGTATAAATCTGTCTAATGGGAGGCAAAACAGAGGTGAAATGTCTTGCCCAAGGTCATGCAGCAGGTTGATGGTAGAGGTGAGAGTTGAACCCAAGTTTTCTTACTCCCAGTTTAACGTCTGTCCATTCTATCCTGATGTGAAGCGGTGATCCAGGGAAATCTTCTGCCAGCTCTTTGAAGGAGGAAATGAAGACTTTGTTTTTCTAGTAGGTAACTCTGTGCAGAAATTGTTTTCTGACCAGCAGTGGCTGTGTAGTCTGGCATTCTTGGCTGATGTATTTGATCAGTTAAATATATTACTGAATTTGTCCCCTTAGAGAGATGAGGCAAACATTCTGAAAATGACAGAGTAGGTTGCTGGCACTGTAAGAAAACAGATTACAGAAGAAAGCAAAGAGTAGAAAACAATGACATAAGTTTATTTGAACTTAGTGATTTCTGTGAAAAGGTGGGAAAGGCTGCGGGCAATGTGAAAGTCAGTCTATAAAAATAATTACAGAATGAGTCCATGTCTGAGATTAAGGAAATGACCAAGTGAGAATTCTTTTCAATGAAGCAGCTGCTATTTCTGCTCCTTGGCCCAGTGAATATATGGAGATACTGCATGAACTTTTGACTGCTCATTGCAGTCACTGTGCTAGTTTTAGCTGTTTGCATGAAATGGCTGGTTGGATGTAGGCTCTGAGGCACTGAAACCTTTGCTATCTTTTAGATCTACATAATGTTGAGGATTTATCTTCTCTGCAATGGTTGTGGTAAAAAGAACACTCCCACTCCCTGATAAGATGACTCTGAGGCAGGGCTGTTCTTACCCAAACGCAAAGTACGCAGCTGTGCAGGGCAGCAAGATATTTGGGGCACCAAATTGCCCCAAATTTCCTGGAGCCCTACTCAGCTGAATGCTGCTCCGGCGGCCAGCCCAATCCCCTGGCTGGCTGAACCGCCCAGGAAAGCTGCCCCCACCCCGCCTCTTCCTGCCCCTTCTCCTGAGCAATGTCCCCAGGGGGACTGCAGCTGGGGTCGGGCATGCCCTGCACTCACCAGGTGGTGGAAAGTGGAGTGACCCAGACCCAGCCCACTTCGCTTCGCTGGCTAGACACCAAAATGTCTAGGGACGGCCAGCAACGGCTCCAGGCACCAGCGCAGGAAGCAGGTGCTTGGGGCAGCCAAGGGAAAGGGGCGGCACGTCCGGGTCTTCAGTGGCAATTCGGTGGAGGGTCCCTCAGTCCCTCTCAGAGGGAAGGACTGGCTGCTGAATTGCCACTGAAGAATGAAGTGGCGCGGCACGGCTGCCACGAAGTGCCCCCGATCGCAGCTTTAACTTTTTTTTTTCCTCTTTGCTGCGTGGGGCAGCAAAAGAGCTGGAGCCAGCCCTGGGGACAGCCCTGCTCTGAGGGAACAAAAAGTGCTTCGGGAACTGAAATCAGCGTTGCAGGAAGAGCCTCCATGGCTTACGCTGAGGGGGCTACCAGGGCTCCAGCTCTAGTCTGTTCTGCTCCTAATTAGACTGGGAAGTGGGGAGGAGAGGAAGTGAACCACTGGCTAGGAAAGGAGGGTGAGGCAGCGAGTACAACTCTATGAATAACTGCATTTTTAGTTCACTGACAGTTCCAAAAAATTGGAAAAAATTATAGATGCCCATTTTCTACTCAAAAAGTGCTGCCGCCAGCACGGGGGGATTCTATATGAGATCTCACCTTAACAAATAAAGCTTAGGTACAAGTGGTCATGACTTGATTACATTTGTTATGTGCAAGAAGGAAAAACTCCAGGCAAGTAATGTATACAGTTGGTGCTTTAAAAGAGCCAATTTCATACAGCTGAAAACAAACACATAATCAGCCAGGACAGTTGTGAGAAAGAATTTAAACAGGAAATAAATGACTGTTAATTGGAAAATATTTAAGAATGCTTTACTAGATGCTCAAAAAGCCAAAATCCCACAATCAAGAAAGAAGACTGTACTGGTTAAAAAATCAGTGTGGCTTAGAGGGGATGTGAAAACAGCTCTTTCAAACAAACATAAACAAAGAAGTGTAACAGACAGAAGAATGGGGAAGTTGATAGCAATGAATTTAAACCAGAAGCCAGAAATTGTAAAAAATTGATAATTAAATCAAAAGTTTACAAGGAGAAATCTGTGGCAAAGTTAAGGACACTAAAGAGTTTTTAAAAGAAAAGGGTTCCTAACAACGATATTGGTTTACTGCTGGAAGAAATGGTGGCATTGTCAATAATAATGCACAAAAAGCAGAAGTGTTCAATAAATATTTCTGTTCAGTATTTGGCCAAAAGCCAGATGATGTAGACATGTCATATGACAATGATGAAATACTTTCCATTTCAACAGTAACTAAGGAAGATGTTAAATAGCAGCTACCAAACCTGGACATTTCTAAACCAACAGGTCTGGGTAACATGCAACAAAGGGTTTTAAAAGGCCTGTTGAGGAGCTCTCTGGACAGTTATTGTTAATTAAGTCTTGGAACACTGGTAAAGTTCCAGGGACTTTAAAAAAAGTAAACAGGATGACACAGGTAATTATATGCCTGTCAGCCTGACATCCATCCCAGGCAAAATAATGAAGCAGCTGATATGGAACTCAATAAAAGAAATAAATCAGGGTAATGCAGTTAATGTTAATCAATATGGGTTTTATGGAAAAGGAACCTTGTTAAAGTAACGTTTGGTATCTTTATTGCTAAGATTGCAGGTTTGGTTGATAAAGGAAATAGTGTTGCTATAATACACTTATACTTTTATAAGGCATTTGACATGGTAGCATGTGATATTTTGATTAAGAAACTAGAACAATACAGAAGCAACCTGACACATTACATGGATTAAATACTGGTTAACTGATAAATCTTAAAATATCATTGTAATTTTATCAATGACCTGGAAGAAAACATAAAATCAGTACTGATAAAGTTTGCATATGTTGGGGGAGTGGTGCACAATGAAGAAGATAGATCTATATTGTTTGATAAGGTGGGAGGAAGTCAACAGTATGTGCATTAATATGGCCAAATGTAAAGTCAGATATCTCGGAACAAAGAATATAGACCATACTTTTGGACTATGGGACTATCTCCAGGTAAACAGTGACTATGGAAAGGACTTGGGGGTCCTGGTGGACAATTAGCTGAACATGAGGTCCTGTTGTGACATTGTGGCCAAAAGAGCTAATGGGATCCTTGAATGTATAAATGGGAATATCAGGTAGCAGCAGCCAGGTTCTATTACTTTTGTATTTGTCCCTGGTGCATCCATTACTAGAATACTGTGTCCAGTCCACAGTTCAAGAAGAATACTGAAAAACTAAAGAGAGTTCAGAGAGAGCCAGAAGAAAAATTAAAGGATTGGAAAACATACCTTATAGAGGTAGACTCCAGGAGCTCAATCTATTCATCTTAATAAAGAAAAGATTAAGGTGTGACTATCATAGACAGATTAAGAGAAGATTAAAGTGTGACAAAAAGTTGATAAAAGTTACTTCAGTATAGGAGCCAAAGAAGTATAACAAGATCTAATGGTTGAAAGTCGAAGCTAAATAAATTCAGACTAGAAATTAAGTGGACATTTTTAACAGTGAGGGTAATTAACCATTAGAATTATTTAACAAGGGTTGGCAAATTATCCGTCGCTGACAATTTTTAAACCAAGATTGGGTGTTTTTCTAAAAGAGATGCTCTAAATCAAACAGGGATTAATTCAGGGAAGTCCTATGGCCTGTGTTACTCAGGAAGTCAGACTAAATGATCACAACAATTCCTTCTGGCCTTATATTCTATGACTTTAGGAAATGAGAATGGCCTCCTTAGTGCTATGTCCTTTCCCTTTCTTCTTCTGATGTGGTGCAGAAGTTTGCTGAGCTAGGCCCCTTTCTCATCAGCACAGTGGACAGTAGCTATTTTAGATGCTCACAAGGATGCACTGAGCTCAGTGCTGGGAGCATAGAAGAAGTTGTAATGTGCCCTAGTGTCCTAAGGGACCAATGCAACAGTCTGAGGCCTTATGGGCCAAGATTTTCAAAACTAGGAGCTGGACCTAAATAGGTGTCCTAGTTTTCAAAAGTGCTGAGCACCCTTTGAGTGGCCACTACTTCTGTTTCTTCCTTACCTGTACTTTCTGTCCTCCAGTTTGTTTACTTGTTAAACAAGTGGCCAGGCGTTGTAGTTTGGAGCAATTTGTGTAGTTTAGAGTAGGTGATTAGTGCAACCTTTTGGGTTTTTTTTTCATGTGTCTTTTGGATGACTTGACTGATAGTTTACAATACAGAGGCTAATAACAGTACACCTTTTGAGGTAAGCTACTCACTTGGCCTTGGTTTTGTTTTACGCACTCTCTTTGAAAATAAACAGCATGACATTTTTTCTTTCTTTCTTTCAGAAATTCACATAATCAAAAATGGTTAAATTCCAATAACACAAACACATGGGTAAATAGCAGATCCTGGTAACTCCAATGTTTGTTGCTGATATAACCAGGACCTCAACGGCAAGTACTGTTTTTGAATGCAGCTGTACATGGACATTTGTGCAGGAGGTTTTCGTATTATTGGTTACTTGATCTTGACAGGTAATGATAGAAGTTGAGGTTAATGCTTTTATTTTTGTAGCTCAGTACAGTTAATATTAAGGGATATAGAACAATGAATTTGCATTTTTCAATGAATAATCAGTATTTCGGATATGTCTACGCTGGCAACTGAATGACAAAACTTTTGTCTTTCAGAGGTGTTAAAAAATACCCCCCTGAAAGACAATTTTTGCCGATGACAAGCACCGGTGTGAACAGCTCTTTGTTGGCAGGAGCACTCTCCTGCCGACAATGCTAATGTCGCTCATTGGGGGTAGACATTTTTTATCGGCGGGAGTGCTTTTAGTGAAATAACTGTAGCAACACGGCCCTGTCGCTAAAAACCATGTAGTGTATACATAGTAGATGTAAGAGATGGAGAGCTACAAGGCTTTTCAATATACAGTTGCTTTTGGAATGTGTCCATACGAGAAATAGGGTTAGCTTACAAACATACTCAAAATCCTACAAAAGTTAAGATAAAGGGACTAGAGTGCTCTAAATGTCTGAAGTGCCCATTTCTGTATTACAAAATGAATAGTAATGGAGATCCTGTCAAAAGTAGAAGTATGGCAGAGGGAAGCATTAGCTTCGATAAAATACAGTTCTTCATTTGCAAAAACAAAGGAGTTTTTGAGGGGTGCCCTGAGAGTCCCTTGTACAACAGACCTTTAATAAAGGGGACCAGAGACATGCAGCACTGTGCTTTGAGTTACTAATTTTGAGTATGTAAGTAATCATTTTAAAATGTAGATTTGGGAATTCATTACTGGTTCCCTCATTTAACCGTGTATAATATAGGATTTTAAAAGGCTCAACCTATTTAACAAAGGTTCAAAAATCTTCATGCTACTTGTGCTCAGGCCATTTTGTGCTGCAGTACTTTCCTCTGTCCTCTGCATCTTTGTGGCAATATACGGGGAGGGTAATTAAGAGATAGTTATGAATGTGCTGAGTGGTGCATCCTCTAAATATGCTTTAAGGAAACTCTAGCTTTATAGATGCATGAGCAATCCTATTATGTGATAATTGCATTTTAAAGTGCTGCATCTTAGTTATGCTAATATACCCGCTCTTATATTTTAAATTTAATACCACATTTTACATAACGGATTGTATAAAGTCTTGCCCCTTGATAAGTGAATTTTGTGGAACTCTGCACGTAACAACTCATAAATATATCCTGATCCTCTAATTAAATGTGAAAGTTGTTCAAATAAATTGAATTGAATATATTTGTTAAGTTTAAAACAAAAATTAAATTAAAAACATTTATAATAGCCCTGTGCTCCTCAGACATGTTGAATTATTCTGTTATAATAGAAGTAATATATAGGACTAGGTCAGTCACTAGTTCAGCCTCACAATACTTTGTTTAAGAGAGAATATTGTGTTGTCTTGGGCTGAACACTCTGGTAAGTCACTTGACACTACAGTAAAGTCACAATTATCAAGTAACTTTTCTCAGTCATTTTCCAAATTTCTGTGTTGCCAGCTTCAGGGAACTTTTTGATAGGTTTATGTTTTCAGAAGTGAATAGTGAATCTGACTGCCTTAATTTTTGGGTACCCTACTTGAGACATCTTTTAAAGAGGTCTGATCTTCAATCTTTAGCTGCTTTAGACTTTCTGAAAATCAGACCTCTTTAGAGTGTCTCAAGCTGGGCACCCAAAATCGTAGTCACTTTTGAAAATATAGGCGTAGGGGGTAAAATTTTCAAAAGCATTTAAGTGACTTAGGAGCCTAAGTCCTGTTTTCAAAACTGACTTAGAGACACTTAGGATCCTAAGTCTAATTAACTTTAAATTAGACGTAGGCTCTTAAGTCATTTATGCGGTTTTGGAGATTATATTTTATGTGCCTAAATTTTAGTCATGTTTTAAAGTGTTAAATGACACAGCTGTAACTTCTATACAGATGTTCCACAACTTAAATGTTTGTTCCTATTTATTTAATTCTAGGCATCAGCTCCCTGTCTGCCTGAAGGTGTTCTGCTGCCTGAGGTTAAACATAACTAGAAGCAAGTAATTTGATTCTGTCTGTGATAGACTTTATAACTCTTAGGCAACACATGTTATTTATCATGTTTCAAAACATGACTAAATTCAAGTGTAGACAGAGAGATGGACTTCAGTTAACACTTCCAGTCCAGACTCTGAACATGCTAATGCCTCAAGCCTTGGTCATAGCTGGCACTTTGCTTACCAACATCATACCCTGCGCAGCGTCCAGCCTCACCTTTCCCTCCAGCAGCATGGGAGGAGGAGGGGATGGAGTGACTTTGGTGAGGGCTGCCTGGCCTCATCTTCACCTTGTGTCCCAATGCTGAGGTTACGATATGTGGAATGAGCTTGGCTACAGAAGCAATGACGTGCAGGAGCCTCTAGACACAGGTATGCTAAGATAGAAGCAGCCAAAAGGGAAATGGAGCGGACACAGAGCCCCTAGCATGAGGGAGGAGTCGGGGAGGTTGCACAGAGTCCTTGAAATAGAAGGGGATGAGAAAATGGCACACGGAGTTTGTGGAAGGGGAGAGAGCATGAGGATGGAATGGTGCAATGCAAGCAGCCCCTGGTGTATGCAATGAACTCTGCCTATAGAAGCAAGTGAATGTATGACCCTCTAGTTATCCCCATCTTATAGATAGGAAATGGAGGCATAGGATGATTAAGTCAAAAGACTCCATTATTTTTGGGTGTCCAATTTGAGATGCCTAGGGCCTGGTTGTTTTCAAAGTATTTAGCACTATATGGCACTTGTCATGGTATCTTTCCCCAATCTGAACCTCAGAGTCCAAAAAAATTGGGGTACCAGCATGAATTTCTCTAAGCTTAATTACCAGCTTAGAAAAGCCTCCTCTAGCAGAAATACAATTTAAAATAC
Source organism: Gopherus flavomarginatus (assembly GCF_025201925.1). Lineage (NCBI taxonomy): Eukaryota > Metazoa > Chordata > Testudines > Testudinidae > Gopherus > Gopherus flavomarginatus. Next base: position 181,623,126 of record NC_066617.1, on the reverse strand, counting down.
TTCCAGCCAAATACACATTAGAACTCTACCAGACAGATACACATTTGCAAATAAAAAAAAACCAATTAAAAAAGGCTAAACCGCCTCTCTACTTGCACTTACTACTTGAATAGAAAATTAGAGCCTGTAGTACGTCCGGTCACTCTCAAATCCCAGAGAGAACAAAGACAAAGAACAAAGAACACACACACAAGCTTCCCTCCACCCAGAGTTGAAAGTATCTTGTCTCCTGATTGGTCCTCTGGTCAGGTGTTGTTTGTTAACCCTTTACAGGTGAAAGAGACATTAACCCTTAGCTATCTGTTTATGACACACTTAATGGCAGCTATGCTTTAACATGTAGACATCAGTAGCAGCTACAAGCGGTTGGCACTTTTGCACCAGGGTCTCAAGTTGGACACACAGAAAATGAGAAACACACAATTAGTGTCCAGCTGTGACATTTGGTTCAAATGACTTGCCCCCCATGACACAGGAACTAAGTGGCACAGGCAGGGATAGAATCTAGTTCTCCAAGCATGTAGATAGTGGTATGCTATCTTTCCTTCTCCTGTAGTTCCCTGCCTCATTCAACAGACACTTTCCAACTAATGCAAAATGAGGCAGCCACCTTTACTACATAGTCCCGAGTTATCCCCAACCAGGATCATCATGTGCAAGGGTCCTGTGGGAAAAATAGTGTGACCATGTAATTTAAAGATTGCATCATAATGCATGTGCGCAAGGGGGATGAATGAAGATGGCATGGAGAACTTGAATTCTGGCATTTCCTAACTTTTGAATATTTGACTTTGCAACCTTTATAATGGTCTTTTAATGTCATTTTCTGTGTGCAGTGTTGTATGCAGAATAAGATGTGTGGGAAATGTACAGTATTTGCATGTAATTTTCCTCATTGGTGATTCATGAAGGGTTTTGGAAATAAAATTGCTTAAAACATAAAAGAGAAAAAGAGCATGGACTCTCTTATCCACTCTGGGTCATATTGTGCCTATTAGGCACAGGCCAACTTTATGCACCTCTGAGCCCCTGGGGAGTGCACTTGCTGCTCCATCCCTTAGGAAGAGTACAGCATGTGCTCAACTTCATGGCTGGCACTTGTGCAGAGGAGCCAGTTCTCCCTCCTCCTGACCCTTTTTGGAATGTCTTGTACCACAGGGGTATGCTTGCTAGTATGAGAAAAGGCTTCTTGTGCCCTCCCCACCTTGCACACCCATGGACAACCAGCTGCACTGTGGCCCTCAGTGAATGCATTTTATGTCAGAATCTACAAATGGTGAAAACATCGCCTAGTTTTTCTGAGTGCATGTGTACCAACATTCATGTGTCTTGCCTAATGCAGCTATTAAGCTAAAAGATCATACTGGTTCTAATTGCTTTTTCTGAGTCTCAGTGTTTTATTCATTCCACTTTAGTAAAGCTTCATAGAAAATCTATTTATAAATGTTGTCGACATATGGTTAATGCTTTTGGCCTTTGATAATAAGAGATGACAAGGGTTATATAACCGCGCAGCAACATTTTCTGTTACCATTCAGGATGCTGTTGTTGCGGAACAGTCTGTGACCCCCCCTCCATTTTTTTTTTTAGCCTGCCAAATAAGAGGAATTATTTGATCAGAGCACAGAATGTTGGAGTGTTATAGTGTCTCATGAGTGGTACTCCACAGGGCATTGCTAAGGTAAACTTTGAAGGCAGATATTGACACAGGTCATGGCTAAAGGGCCCCACCTGCCTGCAGAGGGTTTGGAGACCCAAAGCGAGTACAAGGGGATGAGACAACTCCATCTGTGCACAGTCATTGCAAAGTTACAGACTGAAAGAGAAAAAAATTGTGTACCTCAGACTACATGGCCAAGTAGGTCTTGAACAAGCTGCTACCCTGCCCCTCCTTCTCACACATGAAACCTTGAGCCAGTACCATCCACCTACACATAAGCAAGCTTTCTGCACATAGGGTAGATCCCCCTGGCGTTAAAGGTCTTGATTCTAAAGTGCACTTTCTGAGTGGTACTGCCATTTTATGCCCCCTGAATTTTGGGCTAGGACATGCCTGGGATAAGGTAGAGCTATCACAATGGAAAATACTTTTTTAAATGAAAGTAATAAGTAGGGAAAGAAAATGGGTCTGTTCTGACTGAGGAGAGAAAAAATGTAGAAATGTTAAAAAGTTTTCATAAAATAGCTTTTCTGTTTTTTTACCAACTCTAGGATTTCCAAGTAACACTCAATGAACTATGATACATTTTATGAACTGCTGGTTGTGATTTTGTTTTTCAAATATCTAGAAGCAGGATTGCTCCCTCCTGCCCTTCCCTCCACACATGGTTTCAAACACGTAGGAGGGGCCTGTGATGAAGGAAAGATCTGCATGGATTCCTTGGAGTTTCTACCTGATTGTTCTATTGGGGTGGAGCATGGTGTGGTCCTCTGCAGCGTGACCCATCAACAAAGTACCAGCATCCCTAAGATCTCTGCAGATTTTGCAGGAGGTCAGGGCCATTTGTCCAGAGGGTGACCAACCTCACTACTTACTGGAAGCTTGTGGCACACTGCCTCAAATGGAGCTGCAGAATCAGGACTCCCTTGAAAGTACCTGCTGTGGGGCTCCACTTAATGGGGGATCCTGACCTCAAACTGGGGCTGTCTTATCTTTTCTGGGTAATATCTGCAGAATGTGAAGGAGAGGATGGTGCTGTGCATGTCTCTGTCCCTATACCAACCCAACTTGTTGTTAGGGGGCTTATTCCTTCACCCTCTTATTTCCCTGGTCCTTCTCGCGTGAACAGAGAGCAACAATACCCGAAGTCCAAAGGCGCAAACAATTCAATGTTTATTGGGGTGAACTTCCAGCAAGCATGATTCCAGTTTCCTTCCGTAATGTCCCCCTTCCCAGCTCTGACACCACAGAGCCTTGCCTGTGTCCCTGTTTCTGTTCCCATTCCCTGTTCCCATTTCCCCCTTTAACAAAACATGATCCCAATTCCCCCCATCCCCAGTCGCTGTTCCCATTTCCCCCCACACACTTCCTGATTGACTGCAGACTATATAGTAAAACTCGAATTCTGCTTAGCTATACCTTAACCAATCATTTTACTGAAATTTAACTGACCAATCCTAACATATTGTAACACGGTTATTTAACCAATTATATCTCACCACCTTAATTGGTTTACTCCCAACAAAATTAATTATACAGCAGACAGAAGCAGTCACAGAATCAGACAGAGACCATGCAAATAAACATACAAAACAATACAGAAGTGAGGATTTTACAACTACATCTATACAGACATAAGAGTTTTCCAGCTGTGTCTATTGATAAGTGAGTTCTTGCCAGACAGGATGCTATCAGACTAAGTTTCCTTTTACATCTTCTAGGCTCTTCCCTTTCTCTGGAGGTGATTGATTGGATCACCTTCCTAACAGCCCCAGATTGCCTTATTTCAATATGACCAAACAGGGCCTCAGACTGTCACAGTAAGAGAAGGCCATTACAGAGACAGACAGTGATTTTTGATTATTTCTTTTATATCTCTATAACCAGCTAAGTGATAAGAATACACCTACATTCTTAAAGTATAGACCTTTGCAGACAGGCCTGAATATCTATATCCTAACACTTGAGATTGCATGACCCCTGCATAAGTCTTGACCTCATCGAGAGCCCTCCATGGGATTATCAGAAGGGAGAAGGGGATGGTGCCTCAACGTGCACATTTTATAGGTGTGTAAACCAAGGCACAAGGAAGGTCAATGTCTTGTCTAGACTCCAATGCCACAGGGTAGGTGCTAAAACTGGGCATAGAACCCAGGCAGAGCTCTCCTTTAACTACATTGACCACATTCCCATGCATTCATAGTTGCAGAGTGCTTTAAGTAAAATTGGCATACAGTACCTATCACACATCCCTATAATTTGTACCAGAATGTGTTTTTCTAAGTCCACTAGTTTAGAGTATAACTGGTAGGATTTGATACTTCTAATCCTTGCAATGGAAGTCTTTGATTCAGAGTGAATTTGAGTCAGTATGATGTTGCTTATGCTATCCATGTAGTGCAGGCTGTGATATTTGTTCTTGACTTATTATTCATAATATATGGCCTCCAATGACATCTCTGTCAAATGTACTTTAACCTTCTTCAGGGTTGTGAACGATGCTTCAGGAATTTTATTAACATGTCCATGTACCGAATTGTACATGGTGCAGTGACTTACACCACATCCCCTGGGCATGGAGCTGTGGACTTAAATAGGATAATGTGTTAGCATCTGGTCTTTGGAGGGCTAAAGTAGATCTGGGGGAAAACGAAATAATTGACTGCACTTCTGCACATGCCCAGCCAGACAGCATCTGCTCAATTCAGAACTTTTGTATACAATACAATCTGAATAACCTAGCCGGTCCAAAAGCTACCAATAGTTCCGTTTGCCCCTTCTTCAGTTTTCCAAAATGTGGAAAAGGATCTGTGTAAGTGGACCTTTATGCCAACCCAGAACTTCAGAGAGTTAATAAATATGCAAGGTCTAAAAAAAAAAATTCACTGTTTCCTTCAATAGCTCTATCTTTCATATGGGAAAGAAATTAAAACACTAGGATTTGGGATAATTCTGCAAACATTTTTCTTCAAGCATTTGCCACAGATTATAAAGATTTTGCTTCAGCCACATCATGCTCCTTTTGTGTTTGCTTTCTGCAAGTATTTTTGTCATCCAGTTTTACTAACACAATTGTTCATAGAAAATGACTTTCAAAGTCACATACGGCACACAACAATTCACAGAAACTGGATTTTAAAATAATATGCACGAGTATTTGCATCAGAAATATTGACAATCATCCAATCAGAGAACAGTAACAATTCAGTGTGACTTAATCAATCAATCACAGCAAACAATCACAGCTCAAATACTTCTAATCAATGGAAGTTTTGCGTTTGATTTCAGTAGAATAGTATTTATTCATAGTGCACAGAGAATATGCCAGAATAAGGTTCACAATCAATCCAGAGTTACAATAATTCATAATGTTCAAATACTTTCTTATAAATAAATACATTAGATGAAATAACAGTCTGCTCATTGACATACCACAAGCAGGAAAAAAAAATTAGTCACTATTCATTAAGATTTATTCTATAACAACTATTAAAACAGATGAAATTCTTTTCAGATGTTTTTCTTTGGCTGGTCATCATACTGCACAGCAGAGAAACTATTTCTATATTGTTAAGCTGTGAGATAGAGAACATCCCAGTACCTCTGTATTCCTAGGTCAACGTTTAAAGAGGAGGAAAAAATGACATTTAATCAGAATTATTTTCACTTTGCAGGTTTTATTATGCATGCAGAACCGCAAATCAGTCCCACAAAGATTATGTTATTCCTTTCTGTGCTACAGAACAGCTCGCTGTTGATGATTTGCTTTTTGTAAATGGTCCATTATATTAACAGAAAAGCCAGGCATTGTTTACTACTGAACTCACTATGCCTTGAGGATTTTTTCCCCACCATAAAATATAGTAGCTCTTCAGATTAGTAGTAAGAAGAAAGTTTGCTTTATAGAAAAGACCTTATCATTTATACATGATTTCATGTACATGGCATCTTTGTCGTGTTAGGTTTGAAAATACTCCCCCACAGCTACTGATGAGGGTTCTCAGATTTTTTAAATGCTTTTCAGTTATTAGCTTTTCATGCAAAGTCTGGAATTTCATGTAACAATATAATTAAGCTGCTTTTAGGAAAATTGCAGTGCCTCATCCTCACTCTAGAAAGTTAATTGAGATTGGGACTCATCCGATCTGTTGGTTCATGCAGAACATATGGAAAACATTGAAGCCAACATTTTGGTGACAGATATAGTGTCTCCATTCACTAGAAAATCTGTCTTTCTAATTTTGATTCTTTAAGCCGTAAACATTAATAAAAAGGAGACATATACCTCTGTATCAGTGGTTTACAGCTTCCCTAAACTGACTCTACTTTTTAATGATTATTTTGTTTGGCAAGCAAAGCATTCATGTTATGACCCATCTTGGACTATAAGGAGGATAGAAAGCTGGCTAGATTGTCAGGCTCGATGGGTAGTGATCAACGACTCAATTTCTAGTTGGCAGCCAGTATCAAGTTGCGTGCCTCAGGGCTCAATCCTGGGGACTGTTTTGTTCAACATCTTTATTAACGATCTGGATGATAGTATGAATTGCACCCTCAGCAAGTTCGCAGATGACACCAAGCTGTGGGGAGAGGTAGATAAGTTGGAGGGTAGGGATAGGGTCCAGAGTGACCTAGATAAATTGGAGGATTGCGCCAAAAGAAATCTGATAAGGTTCAACAAGAACAAGTGCAGAGTCCTGCACTTAGGAAGGAAGAATCCCATGCACCGCTACAGGCTGGGGACCGACTGACTAAGCAGCAGTTCTGCAGAAAGGGACCTTGGGATTACAGAGGACGAGAAGCTGAATATGAGTCAACAGTGTGCCCTTTATGCCAAGAAGGCGAACGGCTGTATTAGTGGGCTGTATTAGTAGGAACATTGCCAGTGGCTGGAGGGAAGTGATTATTCCTCTCTATTTGGCACTGGTGAGGCCACACCAGTTTTGGTCCACCCCACTACAGAAAGGATGTGAATAAATTGGAGAGAGTGCAGCGGAGGACAATGAAAGTGATTAGGGGTCTGGGGGTCATGACTTACGAGGAGAGGCTGAGAGAACTGGGGTTATTTAGTCTGCAGAAGAGGAGAGTGAGGTGGTATTTGATAGCAGCCTTCAACTACCTGAAGGCAGTTTCCAAAGAGGATGGATCTAGACTGTTCTCTATGGTTGCAGATTACAGACCAAGGAGCAATGGTCTCAAGTTGCACTGAAGGAGGTCTAGGTTGGATATTAGGAAACACTATTTCACTAGGAGTGTGGTGAAGCACTGGAATGGGTTACCTAGGGAGGTGGTGGAATCTCCACCCTTAGAGGTTTTTAAGACCCGGCTTGACAAAGTCCTGGCTGGAATGATTTAGTTGGGGTTGGTCCTGCTTTGAACAGGGGATTGGAGTAGTTGACCACCTGAGGTCTCTTCCAACCCTAATCTTCTATGATTCTTAGGGTATGTGTAAACTTTAGGGTGACCAGATGTCCTGGTTTTATGAGGACAGTCCCGGTATTTGGGGCTTTGTCCTACATAGTCATCTATTACCCCACCCCCATCCCTTGTCTCAATTTTTTTCATACTTGCTATCTGGTCACCCTAGTAACCCTGCAGCAGGGAGGTATAGTTCCCTGCTCTAGACATACCCACACTAGCTCTGATAATGCTGAAGTGCTAGAAATGGAAGTTTAGCTGTGATGGCACAAGCAGCAGGTGCAGCTAGCTGCCCTGAGTACATGCCGATCTGAGATAGGTTGTGTATGAGAGGAAATTAGCAGGGCTAAATGGTGGACCCTCAGAATGTGTCATTTCAGAAGTGGCAGTGAGCAGCAAGCTGCTGCCGGGAAAACAGCAGAGCCGTACAGCGGCAGACACAACAGTAGCAGAGGTGGCAGTGATAGCAGCGGCAGTGGTGTGCAGCAGCGGAGATAGCAGCAGCAGCAGTGAGCCATTTGCAGAGATGGCAGCAGCAACAGACACATTGCTCAATGCATCCCATTCCCCTTTATTTTCAAGGATGAGTGCTGAATCCATGTGAATGCACATCTCAATTTTGAGTATTTGCTGACCAAGGACACGCAACTGTGAGTAGGGTGCACTTGCGGGAAAGGAGAGTGTGTGCTAAAGGGACATTCATTCATCAGACTTACACAATGCAAGGTGGAAAACTGATGCAAAGCACACCGGCCAACGTAGTGTGGGGTGGGTGTTTGTTTCTGGTTACATGCTTTCGAATTGTGGTTGTGCTGTTTTCCCAAATGTGTGCTGGATTCACATTTCCTTTTGTTCTTTTGTTATATGTAGACCCAGTGCTTGTGAATAGGCAAGTATTGCTGCTTAGACGTGTACAGTGGTAGTGCTCAATTTCCCCAGATTACTGGGTGGGGACTCGAGCTGGTTCTGTTTTGTATTGCTAAGAGGAACCATTGGGTATTGAATCTGGTTCTTATTGCTAACTTCACCTGGCAGAAGGGTTACACATTTATAGGATGGAAGTGGATGTGCAGTAAGATCTGATACATGCCTGGGTGAAGGGTTCAATGCTGTGACTGGAGTTGGAGAAGGGTATGTGTTGTCACTAATGCTCTGTGCATTAGCAATAGCTTGGGTGATGAAGCAGGCAACAGAAGATATTGAGCATGTTGTAAAAATGGGTCAGTGGAGAGGAGTTACACAACTTGACTTTGCTGATGACATTGTTTTACCAAGTATGATGAGGAACAGAATCGTTGCCCTTATATCAGAAGTAGAACAGGAAGCAGCAAAAATTGGGTTGAAAGTAAATGCAGAGAAAACCAATGTTATGATGGTAGAAAACTGAATAATGGATGCAAATGTGTACGGGAATGGAAAAGAAATTGAACAGATAGCAGAATTCTGCTGTCTAGGAAGTGTGGTGATGACATTTGAAGGTGGGTATAATAAAGATATTCATACAATATTAGGAAAAGCAAACACCACATGTAGGAGAGATGAACAACATCTCATAAAACGGAGGTGGAATGGAGCAGTAGAACCATAGTTCAAAAGGCCAGTAGAACAATGGATGCTTCCTTTACTGCCTCTGTTACACTATGCCCAGTTACCCTTCCATCTTTCTCATGGCCCCATAGGCTCAGTGGAGACATACAGGACCCCACTGAATAGAGTATAGGGCAACGTGTTGTATTATGTGTATGTATGATACAGTGTGAGTGGTTAAGCATTTGTGCCAGTCTAAGCTTTTGAAGATAAATGACATAGAATCATAGAATATCAGGGTTGGAAGGGACCTCAAGAGGTCATCTAGTCCAATCCCTTGAAGGAAGGAGATTCCACCACCTCCCTAGGTAACCCATTCCAGTGCTTCACCACCCTCCTAGTGAAAAAGTTTTTCCTAATATCCAACCTAAACTTCTCCCACTGCAACTTGAGACCATTACTCCTTCTTCTGTCATCTGCTACCACTGAGAACTGTCTACATCCATCCTCTTTGGAACCCCCTTTCAGGTAGCTGAAAGCAGCTATCAAATCCCCCCTCATTCTTCTCTTCTGCAGACCAAACAATCCCAGTTCCCTCAGCCTCTCCTCATAAGTCATGTGCTCCAGCCCCCTAATCATTTTTGTTGCCCTGCGCTGGACGCTTTCCAATTTTTCCACATCCTTCTTGTGGTGTGGGGCCCAAAACTGGACACAGTACTCCAGATGAGGCCTCATCAATGTCGAATAGAGGGGAATGATCACATCCCTCGATCTGCTGGCAATGCCCCAACTTATACAGCCCAAAATGCCATTAGCCTTCATGGCAACAAGGGCACACTGTAGACTCATATCCAGCTTCTTGTCCACTGTAACCCATAGGTCCTTTTCTGCAGAACTGCTGCCTAGCCATTCGGTACCTAGTCTGTAGCAGTGCATGGGATTCTTCCGTCCTAAGTGCAGGACTCTGCACTTGTCGTTGTTGAACCTCATCAGATTTCAGGATAACCGCATTTATTATCAGTTAGTCCCAGATTATTTTGCAGTTTCTTGCCAAAAGGAGATTTGTGCCTATTATCCTAACACTGTCACAAATCTGTTTTGGTTATGTTTGGCATTTCACATTGAATGATCTCTTAGAATACGTGCTAACTACTTATGCTAAACTATCTGTTTGATCTTTTATGTAGCTTTGACACTCTGAGTACCTTTCCCAGACCTGGAGAGGAGCTCTGAGTAGCTTGAAATCTTGTCTCTCTCCCTCAACAGAAGTTGGTCCAATAAAAGTTATTGCCTCAGCCACCTTGTACCAGGATATTGGAGAGAGAGACATGGCTACAGCAACATTGCATACAACATTGGAAATATTTGATCATTCCAATAGTTTCTGGGAGAGAAGGGCCCAGTTGCCCAGTTCAAAACTCAAATGGGTCACTGACCTAGCATGGCATGGGCAGCCATCCCCTGGCAGATGGACCATGGGAGTATATCTTGTAGGGTCACTGCTTAGCAAAGAAACTAGAATTTACACCATGCTGTTAATACACTGTAGTCAGTAGTCTAGGGAACCTATGTTCCTATTAGTCTGCCATGTCAAAGTCTACCCAGATACGCGTTAGATTTGAATTGGCAAGGAACATTCACTGCTTACCCACCACCCATCTTATTTTGATAACTTATATAATAAAGATGAAGCCTTTTTAGTCCTTTCTTCCTGTAGACAAGCAGGTCTGCCTCTTCAGTAGATGTATCCCAAGTGACAAGAGGATGGTGATGTATTAGATGATGGATGGAAAATTTCAGGCTGTCGCCTTAACTTAGGGTGGAGTATCCCATAGTCAAAAAAGCATGAAAATCTGATCAGTCCCAGGATTTTCTTATGAGCCAGATACTAAGATTGTAAATACAAATGGTACAAAGTTACTGCCTCTTTTGCTTCCATCTTGTACCTGCTGTACCATTTTGTGTTTTGGAATCAGCAGAGAATTACAGGCGACAGGTGCTGATCTGGATATTTTTATCCTTTTGCATATTTTTTTTTTAGTTCTGTATTTATCCATCCTTTCCTTCCTCATCTCCCCTGCTCCAGCCTTTATGTCTGAGTTCTGTACATGATATTTCTTAGATTATTTTTCATTAAACTGTATTGAAAAGGTAGGGCATTTGTCAGGGTAGAATATTGCCCAGGCTCAGGTGGTGTTCCTGGCAATGAAGCTGAAGGCTGAGTGCTGCAACAACTAGCAAATTCATATTATTATAAATCTTATTGTAGGCTGTAAAAAGGACTATTTTTGCTTTTTTTTAGTGAAAAGGAAATTTGAGGCATATAAAATCATAAATCTATGGTAAGTGGAATAGGAGAGAAGAACCTTTAAGCAGATGATGAGAAATTATAAACTACAAAATATAAATGAGAAACAGTTTTCTTTTTACTCTAGACCCTGAAGCAAAGAAATTGTTTAAAATATGTTGTTACAGAAAAACAAAATAATTAACCAAACAGTAGTGACACTTAAGAGGAAATAATTGGATCAGTTCTTGTTCTGTGCAGACTGCTTCACCCATCCATAGCTTTTACATAGTCCGTTTGCATTTGTATAGTTTAATTTACCCATTCTTATTCCAAACATATTCCATATTTTGGTTTTCAAATCTAGAATTTGTTCATGGCATAAACTTCCAGTCAAAATCCGTAATGTAACCATTTTATCCTCCAAGTCACTCTGCGAAACTGTACCTGTGTTATCATGCATATGTCATATGGCCCTCTGAAAACACCTATGCAGATGGTGAGTTGTGGCTACTTCTCTTAATTGGCTAAAGATTTGCACACATCCTATTATTTTTGTTTTCCTGTCTTCCCCAAACCCTGTTTGGACCCACTTGTTTGTCTCATCTGTTAAGAATTGACTTTTAGACTGTAAACTCTTTGGGACAGGGACCGTCACTACCAATATGTTTGTACAGCACCTAGCACAGTGAAGCCCAAACAGTTTGGCCTCTAAGTGTCTCTGCAATATAACTGTTTAAGAGTAATGATAAACAACTAGCTTTCTTGTGCTTCCTTCATCTGCAATAGCACATATCCATTTTCTAAACTGTGAATATCTATGTATCAGAGACTTTGTCTTCACTGCATGTAAAGTCAGGCTGAGCACTGAGTTTTCCCATTAACACAGTATGCATCTATACATCCACATGCCACTAGTAGTGCTACAAGGCAAAACAGCCACCATGCTCTGAACTACAGAGCTGGCTACAAGGTTGCTTTTGTCATGTGTTGCTACCTCGAGGTTAATGAAGTCAGTGAGTACACGCACTGATGAACTCCCACAACAACTGGGATATCATGGTCCTCCAATCCCTTGCCATAATCCCAGGAGATACATTCCTTTGTACTGCCTTCCTATCTTCCTGTGCCCTAACCCCTGACTGGAAGTTGTCTACCTTAATATACCTCTTCTCAGTTACACAGCCCACCCTGCTTGCATATTCTTCAGGCTCGCCCACCTCCGGTGTTTGGAAAAGCAGAATAATGGCCCCTGCTAGGACTGTCTGTTGCCAGGCATCCACTTGGCTGTATGAACACACCAGAATCATGGAAGGGGCTTCAACCAAAGTTAGTAAACCCCCTCCATTTTAGCAGTACAAAGAGGAACACAGGGTGGTATGAAGGGTATATTTCATAAAATGGAGGAAGACCATGGGATTGAGAACACCAGACAGCAGAGCAGGGAGAAGATAAAGGGGCTGTTCCTTATATATGGAACAGGTCCAGACCCAGTTGGCCAATAGCTCAGATTGGGTCTGGCTGAAGAACAAAGATGGAAGCTCACAGAGGGCCCAATTATTTCACCTTTACTCAAGATGAGTAGCAAATTAGGCCCAGATCCTCAACCCTATTTAGGCATCTAACTCCCATTGAAATCAATAGGAGCTAGGCAGCTAAAATATCTTTAATGATCTGGATCTTAGACCCCAATTTAGCAAGTACATAAGCCTGTGCCTAAATGTAAGCACATGAATAATTCCATTGGAGTCAATGAGATTATTCCTTGCATTTAAAGTTAGGCCCGGGTTTAATTACCTTTCTTAGCTGAAGTCTGATTGTGCTCGTACAGTGGTCTAGTTGATTTCAGTGGGACTACTGGAAAAATGTGGTGCTACATGGTGGAAGAATGTCAGGATTGAACCCAGGTCTCTGACTTTCATGCTCTGCCTAACGAATTTAGTTCTATGCAAATGATACAAGTTTTGGGTGAGTTTGGGATTTAGCATATGCTCCCACACATGTAGTTAAATGGAGTATATAGTGCTCCTAAACACTAGCGCTATACAACCACCACTGTAATGTATCAGTGTGCATTTGTGCCACAAATAATAAATTGTGGGATTATGTGGCTTAATAATAAACTTAATCCTGTTTTGTTTTTGTTTTTAATAGTTGTGCTTTTATTTTTCCTTGAAATTTGAGGTGGCAACCTGATTCCTGCTCCAGGACCTAGACCCTCCTGAACAAGAAACAAATTAGCTGAATTGTGGCAATTGCTGTAATGCCCTTTTAGGTTACAAAAGAGCACAAAATTGTGTGTCCAGCTTGAAATTCAATGGGAGCTGGGTGCCTAGCTCCCTGAGGTCCTGTGCACATACGAAAGTTGTACTGCTTTAACTATTCCAGTATATTTAAAGAGGTACAACCCTACTAATGTGGACTGGACTCTGTTATACCACTATAAATGTGCTTATACAGACACAGCTTATTCATGTATGAGAAGGGGACTGAGCTATACTGATATAAGGGATCTTTATACTGGCATAACTGCATCCTTATCATGGTTGTGTATGGCATAACTATATCAGTGAAAAATCAAATCCCTAACCAAAATAGATATACAAAATCTGTGTGTAGATTAGGCTTTAAGTGCTTTGAAAGTTCTGTCTTTGATGAGATATAAATAAAATTGTATAGGGACTATGTTTAAAAGCCATAACAATCATCAGTGTGTGCTCCGTATGCACATCCTCAGTGTTTTAAGGATAAATTATTTTTGATTCTCTTAATAAGAGTTAAACAGTTAATTTTACATAAGTGTTTGGCATTCACATGGAAAATATTTGTGTAAAATCGACATAAAAAATTATCTATTTTGGTAACTAGTACAGTGTGTCATATGGCAGTTTTTCCCTAATGGTGATATGGGGCATTTGTTTCTCTGAGAACAAGGAAATATTACTACTTTCCCAATCAGAAGTGTAGTCATAAGGATACTTTAGTTTTTTTTCTGTTTCTCAAATTTAACAGAAGAAAATGACATAGGATTGATGTAAACAATAGTGGGCAAGCTTTTCCAAAATGAGAGTCTAAAGTTAGCTCCTAAACCTATATTCAAACAACTAAAGAAGACCTGATTTTCAAGATTTAATCTGAGCTGTTGGATGCTCTATGCTTTTGAAAAGTAAAGCACTTTAAAGTGTCTAAATATGGATTTTTTGTAGCCTAATTATTTCAATACCTTGACTACTATGTTATCAATTGGTGTTGATATGAAGAATGGACAAACTCATCCTTTGTGTAACTTAATTTTTATGGATTCTTACTAGAGATAAATTTGGCACAAGAGTGATAAATCCCAGATAACCAATATATCCAAAAACATATTTTTCTTCTTCTTATTATTCTTTTCATTTATGAGCAACTACTTTACAAAATGGAAAGAAAGTGTAATCCTGCATAAAACTGACTTTCAAAAAGATTTTTAAAGTGTCATACACTTAGTGATATAGTACTTCAGGGAGTGCACTCATAGGCTTTTTGGGCTGAAGACTACCAATGCATAGGCTTAACTTCAAGAGAGTGAGTAGTCCTACTGAAGCTGGGAAACATAAAATGGTGTGGGATTCCTTCCTTTAGGAAGGGATGTGTTCAAAGGAAATAATGGCATTGGGTTGCCCAGCTGCCACTGAGATCATATCTCTTTGTAAAAGACCCCCTCTGCACATGGATCACTGGAGCGCCATATAAACAGAGTCCCAAAAACTGCATCCCCAGTAACTGAATCATTGATCATGAAATGTTCAGAAAGGAAATTGGGGACAGGAACATCACATGCTGTCCCTACAGCTGAGTATTTTACAAGGACGTCTCTGTATGGTTGGAAGATATGGGTCATACAAGCAGTTTGCCATTGACAAAGAAATGGATAGACTAAAGTCATGAAGAGAGAGCAGTTTACAGTACTGCTCCAGTCATCTACACTGCTGCTTACTTTTCTTTGAGTCTCTGCTAACCCTGTTTGAAATTTCAACTAGGTCCATTTATTGCCTTCTTGCTACTTAATGGTCCTGCAACTCCAACCTGAAAGGAAAACAGAAACCGCTATTATGTTGTGTAATCCTGCTTTCTTTTAATTCAGATTGGTTTTGAACAACTTCTGTTACACAGTAAAACCAGTGCATTTTCATTCCACAGATCATGCAATGTCTTCCAGACATCTTCTTTTAGAAAGCTCTTATTCCATTGAGAGAAATTCTTCCCTTGCTATGCCAGACTCTGTGAAGAGGAATCTTGAGGTCTTACTTAACTCCAATCTAGCTTTTGCTTTTCAGAATAGTTCTGTTGTTAAATCACATTGCCTCATAATATTTATGTGGCTGGTGTTGTGATAATATAATTGAAAACTTCTTTAATATAATATATTATATATTATATAAAGTCTTCTTTAATATAATAATAGTTATATTAGCATCTAAAACATAATAGGTTCTTTAATCAGTGTAAGTTGGATTTGTACACAGAAACACTACACCTTTGAAGGGAAGAAAAAACTCATTTAATTATCAATATCTGTTTATTGTTCTTTACTGTGAGAGGTTTTGTGGTTGAAACAATGGCCTGAACCTCAGAAGATTTGGGTTCAGTTCCCCTCTTTGTCACAGATTCCCTGTGAGACTTTGGGTAAGGCACTTAATCTTTCTGTATCTTGTTTCCCCATCTGTAAAATGGGGATGAGGTTTCCTTTCTCCAACCTTTTTATCTGAGCTGTTGATTTAGACTCTAAGTGCTTTGGGGCAGGAACTGCCTCTTACTATAAGTAATGGATCTGCTTACTGAGGAAACTCAGGTACATTGCTTTGCACTAGAGGTTCTCCTTTCAACTTGGTTCCCACCTTAGTTTTGAAACACATAGCAATGAAAAACACATATGTCTGTGATGAGGAGCACTAGGAATGGAAAACGGTCCTGATCATTGAAAAGTTTATCTAAAGCAGTGGTTCTCAAACTGTGGGTTGGGACCCCAAAGTGGGTCACAAGCCCATTTTAATGGGGTCATCAGGGGCTGGCTTAGACCGTCTGGGACCCAGGGCCAAGGGCCAAAGCCAAAGCCCAAGGGCATCAGCTCTGGGTGCTGGGTCTCAGGTTACAGGCCCCCTGCCTGGGGCTGAAGCCATTGGGCTTTGGCTTTGGACCTGGGGTGGTAAGCCTCAGGCTTCAGCTTTGATCCCCCCCCCAGGACGGTGGGGCTGAGGCGGGCTCAGTCCCCGTGCCTGGGGCCATGTAGTAATTTTTGTTGTCAGAAGGGGGTCGTGGTGCAATGAAGTTTGAGAACCCAGATCTAAAGAAAGTCAGAGGCCCCAACTGAGATAAAGGCACCAGTGCTCTAGGGGCTGTTCATACACATAGTAAGGAATGGCTCCTACCCCAAAGAGCTTACAGTCCAAGTAGGCAAGACATACAGTTGGAAAGGACATCTAACGAAGTGCTCCTTCAACTGTGGACCATAGATGAGTTTCTGGTGGAGAGATGTCCGGCCTTACAGTGCTGGTTGTTCCTTGTTTCCAGCTGCTAGAGTGCATTAAAATAAGTTAAATGCATTTAAAATATATTCCTGACTTTTGGTTTTTTATTCCTTTCAGTAGTAGCTGTAGTTACCATGGGTATGTTAATTGTATTTTACTAAGTTAAATTAGTGATGTTGCACTCCATAATTATTTATGGAAATATGCTTATGAATGTATATATGACAAGTGGAATATGTTTTATGAGACATACGCCATGTAAAATATCTCTCTAAAGGTTATGATCTACTGAATATATTCATCCTATTTGTATGCATGTATCATTTTTGTATTTGAAGTTAAAAATATTGGCTGTGTACTTGTCTGAGATTAAGTAGCCTTAGTAAAGCATTTGGTCAGCTTCTTGAGAAAAAACTATTCTCAGTAAGTGCCCAATCAAGAAACACTTAATCCAACAATGAACTTGGAGATGCCAATCCACATCTGAGCTTTCCCAGGAATGTGGCCTGACTGGTAAGGAACTCAGTCATGCATGGACATGTGACTTGCCCATGTGACTCCAAAACTCCATCTTGGAGCTGAATTCTGGATAGAAAAAAGGGGGGGGTCTCAACCCACAAGAGAAAGTCTATTTAAGCCTCTGGGAGACCCCTCCATTTTGTTTTCAGCTGGCTCAAGCGATAAGCTCTCCACCCCCAAAGGATACCTGAAAGAAACTGGAACAAAGGTCAGTAACCACGGAGGGTGAGTGATTGCTGGACCGAGACTAGAAGGAGGCTAGTCTGTAAAAGAAGTTTACTGGAACATCTCTGAGGGTGAGATTTCATCAATAATAATTTTCTTACTGTATTAGGTTTAGACTTGCGTGTTTTGTTTTTATTTTATTTGGTAATTTACTTTGTTCTGTCTGTTATCACTTGGAACCACTTAAATCCTACTTTTTGTAGTTAATCAAAAATCACTTTTTACTTATTAATTAACCCAGAGTATGTATTAATACCTGGAAGGAGGGGGGGGGCAAACAGCTGTGTATATCTCTCTATCAGTGTTATAAAGTGCGAACAATTTATGAATTTACCCTGTATAAGCTTTACATAAGGTAAAATGGATTTATTTGGGGTTTGGACCTCATTGGGAGCTAGGCATCTGAGTGTTAGAGACAGGAACACTTCTTATGCTGTTTCCAGTTAAGCCTGCAGCTTTTAGGGGACATGATTCAGATAGTGGTCTGTGTTTGTAGCAGGCTAGCATGTCTGGCTCAAACCAGGCAGGGCATTGAAGTCCTGAGCTGCCAGGGGAAACAGGCTCAGGGGTAGTCTCAGCACACCAGTTGGCAGTTCCCAAAGGGTTTTCTGTGATCCAACCCATCACAATATTATCTGTCATTTTAAAGTGAGAGTGATTAACCATTGGAACAGCTTACCAAGTGCTGTGGCACATTCAATTTCTCTTGAAGGCTTACAATCAAGATTGGATGTCTTTCTAAAAGATATATTATAGCTCATCTGGAAGTTATGAGCTTGATGCAGGAATCAGTGGGTGAAATACTATAGCCTGTGTTATGCAGAAGGGCAAACTAGATGATCATAATGGTCCTTTCTTGTATTTAAATATATAGATCTATGTTGTTCAGTTATATATGGCAGGGCATTTGATCTGCATGATAGTGAATGAGAGGGGAGAGGGTCCATGCTATGAATGGGTTTGAGAACCTTTGACCTAGAGAATCAGCATTCATATTTCACCAGATGATGGCAAGTACTAAAAAAATCACTGTTTCTAGATCCAACAGAATTCTACTGTTGTACAGAAATATGTTCACATATTTCATAAAGCCCTTTGTAAAGGTATTGATACAAATCCTTTGTAGTGTAGGAACAGCACAGTGCTTTCTGACATAGTGTTGGCTCCATAGCATCTGATAGTCAGCATTGCATAAACTCTTGAAAATTATACTTTCAAAGTACCAGCACACAGGGGCGGCTCTATTTACTTTGCCACCCCAAGCACGGCAGTCAGGGGGCTTTCGGCGGCATGCCTGTGGGAGATGTGCTGGTTCCGCACCTTCAGTGTATCCACCGCCGAAGCCGCGGGACCAGTGAACCTCCCGCAGGTGTGCCGCCAAAGGCTGCCTGACTGCCACCCTCCTGACAACCGGCAGGCCGCCCCCCATGGCTTGCCGCCCCAGGCATGCGCTTGCTGCGCTGGTGCCTGGAGCCACCCCTGCCACCACAAGTAAACAGGATTTCCCCGCTATAATAATATGGTAATCTATAATGAGGGAAGCCCATTATAGTATAAAATAACAGGATCAACAAGAAGGAATTCATGTTAAATAGTGTTTATTTGTATGAACTAAGAACGTAAGATTGGCCATTCTGGGTGAGAACAATGGTCCCACTAGTCCAATATCCTGTCTTCCAGCAGTGGCTAGTGCCAGATGCTTCAGAGGGAATGAACAGAACAGGGCAATTATCAAGTGATCCAGCTCTTGTCAGCCAGTCCCAGCTTCTGGCAGTCAGAGGTTTAGTAAGCACAGAATATGGGGTTGTGCTACTGACCCGCCTGGCTAATAGCCATTGATGGATCTATCCTCCATGAACTTATCTAGTATTTTTTTGAAGCCAGTTGTACTTTTGGCCTTCACAACATTCCCTGGCAATGACTTTCATAGGTTGACTGTGCTTTGTGTGAAGAAATACTTCCTTATGTTTGTTTTAAACCTGTTAATTTCATTGGGTGATCCCTGCTTCTTATATTATATGAAAGGATAAATAACACTTCCTCATTTACTTTCTCCACACTATTCATGATTTTATAGACCTCTATCATACCCCCCTCCATTTGTCTCTTTTCCAAGCTTAACTGTCCCAGTATTATTAATCTCTCCTCATATGGAAGCTGTTCCATACCCCTAATAATTTTTGTGGCCCTTCTCTGTACTTTTTCCTATTCTCTTTTTTTGAGATGGAGTGACCAGAACTGCATGCACTATTCAATGGATTTACAGAGCGGTGTTATGATATTTTCTGTCTCATTATCTATCCCTTTCCTAATTGTGCCTAACATTTGTTTGCTTTTTTGATTGTTGTTGCTGATTGAGCAGATGTATCCACGGTAACTCGAAGATCTCTTTCTGGAGTGGTAACAGCTAATTTAGACCCCATCGTTTTTTATGTATAGTTAGGAGTATGTTTTCCAGTGTGCATTACTTTGCATTTATCAACATTAAATTTAATCTGCCATTTTGTTCCCTGGTCACCCAATTTCATGACATCCTTTTGTAACTCTTTGCAGTCATCTTTGGATTTAACTATCTTGAGTAATTTTTCATTGTCTGCAAACTTTGCCACCTCTCTGTTTACCCCTTTTTCCAGATCATTCATGAATATGTTGAACAGCATTGGTCCCAGTACAAATCTTTTGGGGACCCTGTTATTTACCTCTCTCCACTTTAAAAACTGACTGTTTATTCCTATCCTTTGTTTCCTATATTTTAACCAATTACAGATCCATAAAAGAACCTTCCCTTGGATGCACTATATTTTTGCTTACACCCTTTGAATTCAGAAAGGGGAACATCATAGATAAAACAAAATATGCCCAGTAAAAGTGTTTACAAGTTTTCAGCATGCTCAAGAGGGCTAGATCGATGCTGCTTTTCAACATGGATTTTTTTTTCTTCCATCCCACTTCATCAACCATAGTTCAAACAATGTGGTCAGATTTAAAAGCAAAGCTTCCCAGCTCTGTTTGTTTGAATGTTATGTACTGTAAGGCATAAATCTGTAGCAATAACCATTAGACTAACTAAGTAGCCATTATAGGGATTAATGTCAGTCTGTCCTTAACTTGAATTAGGGTAATTAGTTGTTTTTAATGCATAAAGATTAATGGTAAGACAATAAGTTCCCACTACAAAGGGAGCTCATTTTAAGAGGATCTGTAAGCCTAAGTATCACTACGTCTGAGAAGATGCACTAGTTTTAAAAGTGCCTAGGTTGTCCATTCAAGACTTACATGAAATTAAGAGCCCTGTAATGTACGTGAAAGACAGTGCTTTCTCCTTTAGAGTTGTGTATATACTAGATCATGGATCCTTGTGTGTGTAGAGTGTGCTTATCTTCATACTATTGATATAATTTCATTTTACTGTAAATACTCATAGGTTTTTTGGTGTCTTGATGTGGAAGACCCTGACTTAAAAACAAAAACTATTTACCCAGCTTCTAGCATCTTTGAAACTTGCATTTTGTAAGAAATGAAGGGAGGCAAAAAAGACTGTGAAATTGTTCAAATGATATGTCGTGGATGGTTTACTACCTTGGTTTTTCTTTTTATGACAATACTAAATCTTTCATAAAGCATTAGAGACCACTAGATGTGTCTGGGAGTGGAAGACATCTTTGAATAGTTTCCCAGTAGAAAAGGTCTGTTATAATGGTGTCCGCTAGGTGGCAGACTGAACCTATTAAAAGGTGTGTTGGCTTTTGACTTGATAAATAAAAGGTAGGGGCTAAGGCTGGACCAGATTCTGCCACCCTTACTTACTGGGTAGGTTGTTGCTTCACAAGTAGTACCACTGAGGTCATGAGGCTGCTCGCCATAAGTAAGGGAGGCAGAATCTGACTTGTGAAAAATAATAGAACATGTGCTTAGGTGCACATATTTACTACATTACATCTGCGATCAAGGAGAGAGAAAGTGAGATCAAGGCATCAAATCCAAATTAAAATTAATCTTTTTATATATGCTTGAGCAAGTGAATAAAATAATCTGATTTACAGCAGTGTTGCATCAGAACAATAACATAGGTTAGTGTTCAATTACACATGAAAATAAGTTATCTTTGTGTGAATTTCAGCTTGATGCTATGAAAGGAAAAAAATGCTAAATGATATGTTTCTATGGAATCATGTTCAAATGATTCTAGCTCTGATCAAAAGTCAGAATTTAAGTGAGTCTCAAAGTGATATCAATGGCTTGCTCTTTCAATCCCTCCTGAAAATGCCCAACTACCTGTTGTAGGAAGTGCATTATAATGCCACACTTTACAGTTGAGCCCTTTACAAACTGGAAAGTGTTATTGCATATTATTTGTATTGTAGTAGCCACTAGAGTCCCTAACCCCATTGTGCTAGGTTCTGTACAAACAAATGGCACCAAGCTGGTCGCTGCTCAGAAGAGTGTGAGTTAAAGTAATTAATTACTTGATAAGCAATACTAAGAATGAATTATGAAGTTGCAGTTTTATGTCTACATTTCTTGGCACTGGTCCTGCTTTAGACCCTTCACATTAACTGAAATATGAATTTCTGTTATTTGGTTTTCTTTTTTGTCCCTGTATTCAGTGGTAAGGAAATAATAGGGAGCTCTGCCTTTCTTGGAAATTAGAGAGTTAACGCAATAACCACTGATTACTTAGTTGAAATTAAAGGAAAAAATCTGGTTTCTTGGTAATTATTATGCAAAGTTTCACCCTAATATCTTGGAGCATACAAAATTAATCCTTGGTATTTGGGTGTTAACATGTAACTAAAGCTATAGTGCCAGACATGAGAAAAAATGATTGGCCAAACAGAGTCTTCAGATGTCAGTAAGTAATCTACATAATGGTCCCAGGGCCAGCGTGGCAAGCCCTCTTAGTTACAAATGTTAGTAAATGAAAACAAATATTTTAAATAAAAAGATTATCTGTGGAAGTTAAAGCTGGAGCTGAGATCTGAAGTAAAAAAAAGTTTTCATTTGCAGCATTTACGTGGACATTGATTGTGCAACACACGTTAAAAATATTTATAAAGCTAAAAGGTTCTCAGGTGTCAGGCTTCCAGGCTACCCCACCAGAATCATCCACCACAGGATCCTGTGACAGATTAATGGCAGACTCTGCTAAAAGTGAGGTTGTGGCTTGTTCTGAGGCAGGATCTTAGTTCAGTCACGGGTAAATTATGTCCAGGTGCAAATGTCTATGGAAGTAGCAATGGAGAAAAGGGCCCAATGACCCATCACCTTGCCCTCATCTCCTTGTAGACCTTTTCCTCCTTTATCTTCAGTCTCAAGAATTTAAGGTAAGACCTTCCCTAGAGTGGCCCCAGGACGTTTTGGAAGGACTGAGAACTAGAGCAAGCCAAAACCTAGAATTTCCAGTCCACTGGAAATTCTGAAATTTTTAAAAAGTTTCCATTCTGTTTTGGAATGAAAACTGGAAATTTCTAAATTTCCTGCTGCAAGGAAATTTAAAAAATCATTTTGGAAAAAGTGAATAGTTTGGGCTTCTTCCCAAAATGAAATAGAGCAGCTGGCTGCCCTGACTCCTGGAAACTCCTTGCTGGAGCTCTTGAATTCAGGAAAGCCTGGCAGTCCTGCACTGTGGAGTGGGTACTTGAGAAGCCCTGAGAGCTCTGTCTTGAGTCAGGGTACCCAGGGCACCCCAGGCTCCCAGCTGTGCAGAAGGGAGCACAAAAGCCCTCAGAGTCCTGGTTCAAACTGGGGTTTCCAGCAGTTTGGTGCTCCCTGCCCTGGAGCAGAAAGCCTACATGGGACCAATCTTATTTAACCTTTTTATTACTGACCTTGGCACAAAAAGCGGGACTGTGCTAATAAAGTTTGCGGATGACACAAAGCTGGGGGGTATTGCTAACACAGAGAAGGACCGGGATATCATATAGGAAGATCTGGATGACCTTGTAAACTGGAGTAATAGTAATAGGATAAAATTTAATAGTGAAAAGTGCAAGGTCATGCACTGAGGGATTAATAATAAGAATTTTAGATATACATTGGGGATGCATCAGTTGGAAGCAACAGAGGAGGAGAATGACCTTGGGGTATTGGTTGATCACAGGATGACTATGAGCCGTCAATGTGATATGGCCGTTAAAAAAGCTAATGCGGTTTTAGGATGCATCAGGCAAGGTGTTTCCAGCAAAGATAAGGAGGTGTTAGTACCGTTATATAAGGCACTGGTGAGACCCCACCTGGAATACTGTGTGCAGTTCTGGTCTCCCATGTTTAAGAAGGATGAATTCAAACTGGAACAGGTTCAGAGACGGGCTACTAGGATGATCCGAGGAATGGAAAACCTGTCATATGAAAGGAGACTCAAAGAGCTTGGCTTGTTTAGTCTAGCCAAAAGAAGGTTGAGGGGAGATATGCTTGCTCTTTATAAATATATCAGAGGGATTAATATTAGGGAGTGAGAGGAATTATTTAAGCTTAGTACCAATGTAGATACAAGAACAAATGGATATAAACTGGACACTAGGAAGTTTAGACTTGAAATTAGACGAAGGTTTCTAACCATTAGAGGAGTGAAGTTCTGGAACAGCCTTCCAAGGGGAGTAGTGGGGGCAAAAGACATATCTGGCTTTAAGACTAAGCTTGATAAGTTTATGGAAGGGATGGTATGATGGGATAGCCTAATTTTGGCAATTGATCTTTGATTATCAGCAGATAAGTATGCCCAGTTGTCGGTGATGGGATGTTGGATGGGATGGGATCTGACTTACTGCAGAGAATTCTTTTCTGAGTGCTGGCTGGTGAGTCTTGCCCACATGCTCAGGGTTTAGCTGATCGCCATATTTGGGGTCAGGAAGGAATTTTCCTCCGGGGCAGATTGGCAGAAGTCCTGGAGGTTTTTCGCCTTCTTCTGCAGCGTGGGGCATGGGTCACTTGCTGGTGGATTCTCTGCAGCTTGAGGTCTTCAAACCACAATTTGAAGACTTCAATAACTCAGACATAGGTTAGGAGTTTGTTACAGAAGTGGATGGGTAGGGTTCTGTGGCCTGCTTTGTGCAGCGGGTCGGACTAGATGATCACATTGGTCCCTTCTGACCCTGGAATCTATGAGTCTATGCCCTGAGAACATCGTCTCAAGCTGGGGCCTCCAGACCTGCTAGGTTTCCTGACTAAAATAGGGACTGGGAATTGAGTCCCAGTTAGACCCAGGGCATCCATCTCACAACTCCACAGCACTGACATGGAAGGGCAGCCTGGAAGCCAAGGACTCTCAAAGCCTGGACTCCCTAACAGCCCACCAGGAAACCAGGTTGGTTTCTGTCTGAACCCTGCTTGTGATTCACTGAAAGTTTGCCTATCCTGATCCATTCTCATGAAACATTTCAGATTCAATGGATTGGCATTTTCCTACAGAACTGAGTTTTGTCAGATAATTTCCAATCAGCTCAGCCCCTTCTCCGGTCTTTTAGTCTCCCTAGTAGCCACTTT
Source organism: Gopherus flavomarginatus (assembly GCF_025201925.1). Taxonomy (NCBI): domain Eukaryota; kingdom Metazoa; phylum Chordata; order Testudines; family Testudinidae; genus Gopherus; species Gopherus flavomarginatus. Next base: position 181,598,501 of record NC_066617.1, on the reverse strand, counting down.
TCTTTAGTCGCCTCAGACCTAGGGCCTGATTCTTCATTATCCTGCAGCATGCACGGTCATTTGTATCAGTACTAAGTGGGTACAAAAAGCTATCAAATCAGAGCAACGTATTACACCCCCTTTGCTGTGGTGCAAATGACCGCCCGCAGTGCAGGATCAAGAGAATCAGACCTTTCAATAGATGCTTGTGACAGCTGAAATTGAGAGGGCACAAAAATATTAAATAGCTGTGAGACCCTCACTGGGCAAAGGTTATCTCAAAATGGAGTCAAGAATGCTTTCTCTAACAAATGTCCTCTGGAAACTCTCCTTCCCCAAAAAACAAATCTAAATGATGCTTCTAACCCACCAGCACTCTTTATCTCAGCACTTTAGTCTGCCTCTAATCACACGAATTAAAAACCCTTATTACTGTTGTTACTGAAAGTGCTCCTACTCAGTGTTAAAACTGAAAGGTCTGAAGATGATCAGCAAAGCAGAAACAAAGACATGTGTTTGCCCTTTACTGTTCTTTCATAATGTGTAGCCTCATAGATGCTATGAAAAATGGCTTGTTACTTTACATTTAAAATCTCAGGTCCTCCCTTCCATATCTTTACTTGCAAGGAAGGAAAGCTGCAGCTCATGTTTCAAGCGTGTGTGACATAATTCAGCTTTCTCATGGATTTTGAATGTAATTCCCAGCAGAATGAAAAGTTTGGGTTTGGTTTTATACATCATAATGGAACAGTAAGAAGGAAAGTTTTATTTTTTAATTCACTATTTACCTTTAAACCATATAATTTTAGTACTTAGGAGCAGCAGAGAGGATTTAAATGAGTGTGTTCAGAGGCAGAATCTGATGGCCACTCTGCTGATCTTCTGTCTCCCACAAACTTATCTTCCTTGTCCCAGGCCATTCCTAATAATAATAATAAATAATGAATAATACGTAATACATTATTTATTATTACAACTTCTTTGTATTGCAGTTATGCCTGGGGGAGCCCCATTCCTGGACCAGGAACCCATTTGTATTGCAGTTATGCCTGAGGGAGCCCCATTCTTGGACCAGGAACCCATCATACAAGACACTAATCTTGCTTCCCTCATTGCAGAGCCCAAGAATGCAGTGGGACAGATCTCAGAAGAGGGTTTTAGCAACTGGAAGAAGTAAGCTGTAGAGTGCTTATAACATGGAAGCAGGGCTGGCTCCAGGAGTTTTGCTGCCCCAAGCGACAGGAAAAAAAAAAAGCCGAGATTGCGATTGGCTGCAGCTCCGCCGCTTTCTTCTTCGGTGGCAATTCAGCGGCAGGTCAAGGGACCAAGGGACCCGCTGCCAAATTGCCGCCAAAGAGCCCGATTTGCCGCCCCTTCCCCTTGGCCGCCCCAAGAACCTGCTTGCTGAGCTGGTACCTGGAGCCGGCCCTGCATGGAAGTAGGTACCAAAGTATTCTTGAAGCTAGGAAGCAGATGGATTACCTGTACTTATGCTGGGTTGGAGAGAAGTTAGAAATGTTTGAGGAAGCAGTATGGATTTCTCTGGTTTAGGTAAGAGTGAGAGGCTGTCATAACTGTCCTACTCAGATCTGAACCTTAGAGTTCAGAACATGAGAAGCTAGCATGAAACCTCCAAACTTAATTACCAGCTTGGATCTGATATCGCTGCCACCAGCCAGAAAAATTCCAGTGTCTGGCTCACTCTGGTCTCCCCAAAACCTTCCCTGGGGAACCCCAAGACTCAGATGCCCTGAGTCTCATCACAAAGGGAAATAACCCACTTCCCTTCCCCCTCTTTACCTCCTCCCAGATTTCCCCGCCCTGGGGACCCTAGGATACTCCCTGCTTCAAGTCCTTGAAACACAAGTACCGAGAGATCAAATCTCTCTCTCCCCTCACCCAGAGGGTATGCAAAGTCAGGCGTAGTAAATCTAACACAAAGAGATTTTCCCTTTCCCCCGTCTTCTTCCTCCCACCAATTCCCTGGTGAGCTGCAGACTCAATCCTGTTGAGCCCCCACTAAAAAAAAAAAATCCACAGGTCTTAAAGAGAAAGCTTTATATAAAAAGAAAGGAAAAGACATAAAATGGTCTCTGTATCAATTGACAATATACAGGGTCAATTGCTTAAAAGAAAAAATGAATAAAGAGCCTTATCCAAAAAGAATACAATTTAACACATTCCAGCAACTACACACATGTAAATACAAAAAAAAACAATATAAACCTATTGTCTTACTATCCTTGTACTTACAACTTGGAAACAGAAGATTAGAAAGCCTGGAGATTCCTGTGGTCACTCTCAGAGCCCAGAAAGAGAACAGACCAAGAACAAAGGACTCACACCCAAAACTTCCCTCCACCCAGATTTGAAAAAGTCTTGTTTCCTAATTGGTCCTCTGGTCAGGTGTTGTTTGTTATCCCTTTCCAGGTGAAAGAGGCATTAACCCTTAGCTATCTGTTTATGATAGAGGCTGTCAATTTCTATCTAAAGGTGTTCAGCCCAGTGTGGAGGTGGACAGAGCTCATCTGAATGAATCCAAGTTTTATAGGTTCAAGTTTGCTCTGGTAGTTGGGTGGATTTTCTGGACAGGTTTGGGCAGGAGGAGTTGCTTTTGTCTTTTTTGCAGGCTTGATTTACCTATTTGAAACTACATGTGTCAGTACGTAGCAGGTGGAAATAGACTGCTTCTCCAGCCCAGTGTGAAAGAATTGCCTAACACAGGTTGCTCATGTACTTGCTTCAAAAATGGTCCTGCCATTTTCACTCCTTTAAAAGGATTGGGCAGCTTGTAATTATTAATGCCAAGTCATTCTTGAAGACTGGGTTTGGAAGCATATTGTGGTATCTATGCCAGGATGAGGAGAATCAACTTTCAGCTCAAAAAGGAAAAGGATTAGTGATGCAACAAGTAATTAAGAACATCTTCTTGTAAGCCAGAGAGGAGATAATAAAGCCAATTGTGTGTAACAAGATTCTGCATACCATTAGTACCCTGGCTACAGCAAGCTGTACATTTAAGAACTTGGCTCTAAATGAACAGTGATTGCCTTGCCCACAACAATTGCTTTAGTTAAAAAAACAAGTGGGTTTTCTGAAATAGAAAGTGCTATTACTAACAAAAATGATCATGAACTGAAGCCTGCTGACTAATACCAAAAGCAATTTGGAAATATTTTTATAAATAAAAGCAACAAGTAAAGTTTGCTGTTATTTAAATGTTAAGAGACTAGGGTGACCAGATGTTTCGATTTTATAGGGATAGTCCTGATATTTGGGGCTTTTTCTTATATAGGTGCCAATTACACCCTACCCCCAGTCCCAATTTTTCACACTTGCTATCTGGTCACCCTATAAGGGACAAGTGTATGGTATATTTATTGTTTGGGTATTTGTAAGGCTACAAAGTATTTGTTGGGGGTTAGTTCTGTTTTGTTGGGTTTGGGTTGTTTTTAAAGTTACAAGTCCCCGAAATTATATGGGGCTTTATAGGATTAATTATTCATGAGAAAATTCATACTGCAAATGTGTGGTTCATTGTTGGCTACTCATTACTCATCATCTTTCTATTTAGCACTTTGCCATCCAGTCAAGAATTAAAAACAATGCCACATGACTTGGGTAATCAGTCATGCACCGGGAATACAGAATAGTCAAAGTGAATAGCTTACATACAACCCACAGGCTAAAATTTGTTTGCATAATCTGCTTGGCAAATATTTACAAAGAATATATTGTAGAAATCAAGATCAGATTGTAAATAGCTGACAGAGAAGAATGCTTCATTTTCAAGAATTCAACAGCTCTCATAATGATAACAAGAGCAACTTATTATTATTATGTATTTGTACTGTGGTAACACCTGGTGCCTTAGTCCTGGGCCAGGACCCCATTGTGCTAGGTGCTCTACAAACAAAGAACTAAAATACTATCATAAGAAAAAGTTATCCACTAGTGAAAATCTCCATGATCAATGTTGTCATGTACAGCCAGGCAAGATCAGCCTGCCTGGGTGCTATCCTAACCCATCCTCAACAGAGCACACAGATCCTGTACTTTGTGCAGAAATGTATCATTTTTCGTAGGGTTTGGGTTTTTTTGGTAACTCAAACACTGACAGAAGATAAACCTCAGTGTGAGCTTCCTCCCCGAGCATGGCTTTGCATAGCATTTCCTGCCAGAACCTCCATTTTCCTAGTCTCCTAATTTCCTCTCTCTAAAGTCCCTGCCCACCCCCTCCTTTCTATCTTCACTGGAAGAGTTGATGAACTGCACCTGTCTGGATGAATCAGCAGAACTTTTGGTGCATTGTACAGGGTTCATTGTTGTGTGCAGTTGACACTATGTTCATGGACGCTCTGATATTTGTAAAACCCTTCTTCTTAAGGCATGGATAAAATTTTTTAGAACCAATACTTTGGGAGAGGGGGCAGGGAGGAGAGCTAGATTCTCCCTGGCCTTGTTGTGATTTTACAATGGAGCAAACCCCTTGCACAGCACACATAAGGGCTAAATAATATGGCAGTCTCTGTTCTCTGGCAGCGCAGGGACTTCTCCCTCCCTGTTCCCTCCAGGAAAACTGGCTTCACAAAGGGGACATGGTAGAAGTGGGGCCATTTTCCTGCCACTCCTCCTCCTACCTCCCCTCACTGGCCCACATAGAGTTGCCCCTCTCAAAGGGATAGCGCTGTATGAAGGCTCCCCTGAATACAAGGCTGCTCCTGGAGTAGTGTGGCTCTTCACTGCCCTTTACTATGGCTTGTGCAAAATCATGAGCAAGAGCTGAATGTTCAGTAGGCAGAGAAATGTTCTTCATTCACAGATGTTGACATGGTTCTCTTACCCCTTCCCTGCATGTTATAAGACAGACATTTAAAAGAGTTTATGAGCTGCATAAGCCAAATATGAAAAGGCACTGCAGTCTCCTCACAAAAAGCTACTGAATGTGGCCATATATAGTTTGAATAAGAATCCTGAAAAGGCCAGGGAAACTGGGTCACATGTCCCTGCCCTTTCTTCTTCTCTTTTTATTTTTAATATATTTTTTCAAAATAACATCAGGGGGAGAAGGTTTTGTTATGTTAAAGCTACGGTACTTGAGGTCATTTGCCTCAAGCTGAGATCCAGATAATAAGTAGCTCACCTAAGGTTTGGGACATAATATTGGAGAGCTTTTTGGCCATAAAGCAAAACAGCTTATTTCTGAGTTTGCCAAAGCAACATGGGTGCAGCTCTTTCATGCCTTGAGTCTCTTCTGCTGATTGAAACAGATGTGGAGTCCTTGGGGCATTTTAAACTTTTGTGACCTGCACCTCATAAACTCTGTTTTCCCCCTTCCCGTATAAATAAATAAATAAATATCTCTGTAGTGGTCTTAACTATAACCTTATTATTTCAAGGACTGAATTATATTACATCACCCCACATTTTTTTCATGAGTAATACATGAAACACTTTGAAAATGCAATGCATGTGAGGCATTAGACAATGGATCACCAAAGAGAACTGCATGAGATCAGTTGAGATTCTTTCTTTGCATAGAGTGAATTGATTTCCCCCTTCGCTTCCTGTCCTAAGCCATTTTGTTGTGTTGGATGTTAAATAACTGTCATGCGCCACCCGTAAATGGTGTCTACATTTTAGTGGTGGGCAAAGTTTGTATAATATTGTGCTATCCTTGGAGATGAAAGGCACTAAAAATTGAAATCTTTTCTTATTTGTTTAATAAAAGTCTCCCATTTTTTAAACACGGGGCATTAGGACCATTGTAGGTGAATGCTGAAGTTAAATAACAATGCTATTGTACTTACTAGCATGAATATCTTAATAGCTTTAGTCTAAACATTGAATTTACAATCATTTATCAGTTTAAACATGCCATAAATGTGGTTTGTTTCAATTAATTTCTTTATTTACAATAGAGATAAAATCATGTTAAATTATCATTACTTACAGGCCAAGATTTTCAAGAATAACTAGTGTTTTGGGGGTTCTTCCATTTTTGAAATGCTTGATTGCCAGCAGGCAGATACTTGGCAGTTTCTGACAATGAGGTCCCTGTAAGTTATGTCACATTGGGAATCCATAAATTAAGGCACTCAGAATTACTAGTCACTTTTGCAAAGCTTGGTCATTAACTTTAATGGGACATATAGAATCACTTTGAAAGGGACCTCAAGAAGTCATCTAATTCAGTCCCCTGCACTCATGGCAGGACTAAGTGTTATCTAGACCAGCCTGACAGGTGTTTGTCTAACCTGCTCTTAAAAATCTACAATGATGGAGATTCCACGACCCCCACAGGCAATTTATTCCAATGCTTAACCACCCTGACAGTTAGGAAGTTTTTCCTAATGTCCAAACTAAACTCCCCTTTCTACCATTTAAGCCCATTGCTTCTTGTCTTATCCTCAGATGTTAAGAACAACAATTCTTCTCCCTCCTCCTTGTAACAACCTTTTATGTACTTGTAGTGAAGCAAGACTCACTGGTGCAGTGCCTCCTGCTGGTTGTCTTTGGAATTTTAGCTCTTGTCCAGCCCGGAGCACCCTCTGCAGGCTGGTGACTCACCTACCTCAGGACCCCACGTTCCTCCCAGACCCCAGTGCCCCTTACTCTGGGGTTCTGCCCTCCACAGTACCCCTGCCCTGGGTATCCCGTCCCAGGGGAACCCCCAACCCTCTCACCCACCTTGCCTCAGTGGCTACTGCCAGTTGTCATCTAGCCCCCGGCTCACTGGGGAAAACTGCAGTCTGTCATGGCCACTCATCATTGGCAAGGAGGTTGGACCAGCTGCCTCTGCCTATCTCTGGGCTGTACCTCCCAGCCCCAGTACCCGCACAGGCCTTTACCAAGGCCTCAGCCTGGGGAGTTGCAAGGCTGGAGCTCCCTAGCTCCTCTGGCCTTTCCCCAGCCCTGCTCTGCTCCAGGTACCCTTTTATCCCTGGCAGCCAGGTCCTTCTGTCTCCACAGCTAGAGAGAGACTGACCCAACTCCTCCCTGAGCCCTTATAACAGGGCCAGGTGTGGCCTGATTGGGGTGTGGCTCCAGCTGTGGCTGCTTCCCTAGTCAGCCTAGCCTTTTCTCTCAGGAGCACGGTAACTGCCCTGCTACAGTACTTGAAATACCAGGGTCGGAGATCTCCTGGACTATGACCGGGGAGGCTGGCTGGATCCCCTGACACTCGCTCAACGCATGGGGCTCTCCAGACCTTGTACTCCCTGGTGCGTACTCCAGGAGGTGGAGGCCGCTTTGCCGCCCGCTGCTCGGGCCTACCTCGACCAGGTCCTGCGGGAGGGCACGCCCCGCCCACCCCCCACCCCAAGCCCTCCGGACCTTTTCATCGGGCCTCTGCCCCATAGGCCCGACCGGCCCCCCCGTCCCTTCTCCGCCAGCCGGCTGCACGACCTGCAGCCGATCCGTTTCCAAACCGCGCCGAGGAAACAGCTCTACACGCTCGTGCTCCACACCCTTCACTTCCTCACCCTCGTGTCCCGCCCTGATACGAAGTGGCGGGACCTCTTGCCACCTCTGGAGGGTGAGGAGCCCCGGTGGGCCAGCCTCTACTCCACCCTGGTCCCAAGGCCCACTGGGGATATCAGTTGGCGGCTCCTCCATGGGGCCGTGAGCACGGGCGTGTATTTGGCGGGTGGGTTCTGTGGTCCTGTGGGTCCTCCCCTTAGGCTGGGGGGGGATCCTTTAGCAGTGGGTGGGCTTCGCCCACTTCCCAGACACCCAATAGATACAGTACTTGAAAACTGTTATCATGTCTCCTCTCACTCTTCTCTTTTCCACACTACACAAACCCAATTTTTTCAATCTTCCCTGAGAGGTCATGTTTTCTAGACCTTTAATCATTTTCGTTGCTCTTCTCTGGATTTTCTCCAATTTGTCCACATCTTTCCTGAAATGTAACACCCAGAACTGGACACAATACTCCACTTGAGTCCTAATCAGCACGGAGTAGAGCAGAAGAATTATTTCTCATGTCTTGCTTACAACACTTCTGCTAATACATCCCAAATTTCTGTTTGCTTTATATATAAATATAAATGTATATGATTGGAGAAATAGATCCCCCCATATATTCATTTGCATGTCATTACTCAAAATGTTTTTCCTACTTAAAGTTACAGATAAGGGCCCAATCCTTCCCCCACTGACTTACATGAGGTCAGGACTGGACCCATAATACGATCTGATTACTGGGTTTTGAGAAATTACAAATGTTTTTTGACGTATTCTTCTCAGATTTACTATCTACTGACCCTGCACAGGAGAAGTGGTAACCTAGAGGCAGCAAAACTGTCAGACAAGGAAGCACTGACTGAAGGGATCCTCATGCCAAGGCTTTTCTACCTCCAAGCAGGCAAAGCACAGGAGTTGAAAGGTCCGTGTCTTCCATAAGTCCAGAGGAAACTTTATTTTCTCAAACTTTTTTCTTAAGTCATTTCCTAATCTCCCTCTGTTTACTTCTGACATTTTTGACTCTCTCCTCTCCTCACAATTCAGGGTGCCTTCTGGGCGATGCCTAGCTGTTACTTCACAAAATGGCTGACATAAGAAAGCATGAGAGAGCCTGCTTTCATGTGAAATGCAATGCCACCTCTCAAATGGGATGGGCCTTCAGGGCAGACTATTCAGCTAAGGAAACAGCTCTTTGTGAGCCAGAATTGGAAAGGTTCACATCTGGTTCTCAGGATAGGCTTTTTCTTTCTGTTTCCATGATACTATGTCTAAATGGGTAGTCACTGTGCTGAGTCTATAATTAGATATGCTATCTGCTAGACAAGATGGTGAGTTGCCACAGGTTGGCAAGTGTTTTCCTTCCAGAAGTAAAAATATACCTTGGCCTCCCTCTCAGTTCAGCTTTACAGGAATTCATCAGATCCAAAAGAAAAAAAACACCATCCAAAAGCCAGTTCCGACATGTAAGGAATTGAAGCATTAATGATTTCAAAAGAAGGATCAATTCTTGTTTCAGGTACCCAAAAGAAACAATGATCGGAGCCAAGGGCAATTTTTGACTTAAGGAAGAAGTCATAAAAATTGAATCCTTTCCTTGGTGGAATTATGAAGCTATGGCCAGATCTCTTCACATCACATCCTCCTCAGTTTATTTGGCAAGAACCATTTTTGCAAGGTGCAAGAGACTAAAAAGCAGTTCCCTTTGCTCACAGGCAAAAGGTCACAAGTGCTTCTGAATGAGATTTCCATTACTTCTCTCTTGGTTCCTGATGCCTCCCTGGATAACAGTCACATTTTGTCTGGAACTATGGCAGCCAACACAATTCCCAGAAGGTACCTTTGGTTGACCATGGGAAGCTGATTCTCAGGCAAAACAATTAGTGGCGACTGCTTTCCTCGAGGGAGGCAGAGTTTTTGGCATATCTCACAACTAAGGAGTCACCCAGAACTCAGGCAATACAAAAATCCCTTCCTTCCTTTGTCATCGTGCAAACCTCAAAGGAGTGAATGGAGATCTTCATATCATGAAGAACAGAATTTCTTTGCATGCTGACCATCACTCTGAACATCAAACATACTGCACTTTCACTCAACGGAGATTTAGATCCAAAGGCTGCATAAACAATGCATGCAATCAAGGGGCAGAACTAAAGTTTCATGCAAAAGCTTAAATCTGGCCTTTCCTAACTTTTGAGTGTTTGATTTTGCAATCTTAATAATATTCTTTTAACATAGGTACCTTATAGGATATTTGTCATTCATATACATGGAATTTGGGTCAATTTGTGACATTAGCCACTAAAAAGTTGTGAAAGAATGTTGGAAGCTTTCCTCTCATAGGGCCCATTTGTATATCTTGCACCCATGTTAGTGAGCATATAGATGAGTAGTCTCATTAAATTAAGTGGAACTGCTCACATGCAAAAAAATACACTGATGTGAGAAAGGCTTGCATATTTGGGTCTTTAACCCACATATGAATTTTGTGGGTATCCATTTTATCGAACTGAGTTTTTATCCAGTGGTTGCCTTTTGGAATCTTTAAAATCTGTTGAATAGTTATTTTTATTTTGTGGCTTTTAACTTATTTTAACACAGTATTCTCTCGCCTGTTAATTTTGTTGATTTGCATATATACTGCACCCGCAATAGCCATCTCAGCATGCTATATAGCACAGATGTGTAAGGAAGATGCAAACCCTAAGGAATTTGCAGTCTTATTCCAATACACACCTCATTGGTGTAATTCTAATGGTCACAAATACAATGGTCTTTAATATACACCCAAAAATATACAGCAGAGGTTTGCAGGTATAAATCATCATTCATCCAAATTACCTCATTTTTGGAATCAAGTCAAGTCAAACTTCCATTTCTTCTTTTTCTTTTAATTCAATGGCTTGAATAATGTTGCCTTAATATACAGTTACAGAAGAGCTAATACTATTATATGGTTTACATTTGTTTTTGCTTCCCACTGTTGAATGAACAATCAAGTGTTTTTTACGGATTAGCAGCAGTTGTAAAGTGTTCTGATTTTCTCTTCCTTTCAAGCTAAGGAGTGAGAAGCAAATTATATCGGTTGCTTTGGCATTTTTGGAGTAGCTGAGGCATTCACAGTGCAAACCACTGTTATTCATACTGTTATAATTCCTTTGCAGTTAAGTCATTACTAGCAATCAGAGCAGGCTTGTAGTACAATACCTTATTTGGGAATGTCATGTGAGATGCCCAGAGCAATATGAAAAAATAAAGGCCAACTTGTCTGGCTGTGGAGGGATTTATAACAAGGCCACTGGCAGAGATCTGTTGGGAAGTATTACGAGCTCCTGCTCATTTGTTGATATAAACGCCAGCGCCAGCAGGTGCATTACATTTGTACACTGTCTTTTTCCTTCAGGTGTGGTATTAAAAATTGGGTTGTTGCAACATATTTGTATAAACTTGAATTATAATGTCGTCTTCCTGCAGATGGTGGAGCTAAAGTTTTTCATCAGATGAACATGAAAATCCTATAAAACCACTTAACACTTCATTTTTGCTTTTTTTTTTACAAATGGAAATACATTACTAAAAGAACACATCTGCTCCTGATAACGTTTTTTCTCTGAGCATAATAGGAAAACTATCCTTGATTACATCCATAATAGAAATATATAATAATCAGGTGTTAAAGATTACATTTGAAGGTGTTTGTTTTTAAACAGCTGGACCCTACTAGGATGCCCTGAATCTGAGCTCCTGTTTGATTTGATCCAAATCTTAACTTGTGACTCAAGCTCATCACTCTTTTTTTTTGTATAAATAACTGTTTCACATGAAAAAGCCTTTTTAGTTACGTGAAAATTTGAGTGTACTTCCTATTTACAAGGTGGTAATAATAATCATACCATGGGGCAAGCAAACTTTGACATCAATGGATGAAATGTTGCTAGCACAGAGAAGAGTTATAATGAAGTTATCAGGAATTCTCTGTAAGCTGTTATTACTCTATGCAAAAAGCTATGCTGATATAATAAACTTGAGACTGCTGAGCACTCAGGTCAGGAAACAGCAATACTAACTTTTTGTTCCATATGCATTACTTGTACAGTCTTTAAATACACTATAAAATATGACTGCGTAAGTATAAGGCCTGTTCTTTCTTTCTTTCTTTCTGCATTTGGCTGTTATGGGCCTTGTAACAAAATGAGGAGGAGGAGGAGGAGAAGGAAGAGAAGAAAAGGAGGAGAAGAAAGCTTATAAGGAAGGACTCAGGATAAAGAGAGAGAATGATAAGGTAAATAAGGTGCTAGCCTTGAACACAGGGGACCTGGGTTCACTTCCTTGCTCTGCCACAGACTTCCTGTGTGATCTTGGGCAGGTTACTTAATTTCTCTATGACTCAGTTCCACATTTGTGAAATGGGGATGATAACACTTCCATATCGCATGGGCATGGGTGGGGGGAGAAGGATGTGAGGATAAATACATTAATGAGTGTGAGACACTCAGTTAATATGGTGATGGAGGGGCATTAGAGGAAAATCCTATACAATCCTTATATCTTCTTTATAATTGTGGCAATTTTTAAAAAATGGCTTTTTGCTTGAGAAAGAATTTGTAAAATGATACATTAAAGTTGAACCTGATAGCATTTTTCGCTAAAATATTATTTGAAAACCAGGTCCTTAATAGGCCAATAGATATTGAATACATATACTGACCCCAGTTTGAAATCTAAACTATGGACAGAGATGCCAATTCCCATGAGAATTCTACATATGGCACAGCTGCAGACTAGCTGCAAACAGACCTTGTGACTGCAAAATAACATTTAGTGATTGTATATGGCTTAACCAAAGAGATTTGAGATGTTGGTCCTGATGGTGCTTACATGAAGAGATGCTTGAGTTGGGGATGGGATCGAAAGGGACACTGCAGAGGGGGAGGGGGAAGTCCATGTTGAGCAGATGCTTATCTGGTCGGACGGCTATTTAGGAGTGCATAATTTGCATTTAGTGAATGAGAGAGGGGTGGGGGAAGGGGTCAGAACTTTTAAAATGATTGAAGGTAGGCACTGTGTGTCTTCCAGTCCTTAGAACTTGCAAGGCAGGGAGCTGAGAACAGTGTCAGCTCCAAAAATCCAATCTCTCTGTCTCTCCCACGCTCCCTGTCACATTCCACCCCACCCCCCTCTTTTGAAAAGCACGTTGCAGCCACTTGAATGCTGGGATAGCTGCCCACAATGCACCACTCCCAACAGCACTGCAAATGCTGCAAATGTGGCCACACTGCAGTGCTGGTAGCTGTCAGTGTGGCCACACTACAGCGCTGGCCCTACACAGCTGTACGAACACAGCTGTAACTACCAGCGCTGCAGAACTGTAAGGTCTCCTGGAGATAAAGATAAAGGCTTGAGACCAGCTATTCATGGTGTTTCCTCTGAGTTTCTGGAAGTTCACAACTGTTTGCCTCCAGTGAAGGGAAGTGACGACCTGTCTCCTCACCCTACCCCACCCCCCCACTCTGTCCCTTTTTGGAAAGAGAGAGTCTAAGAACGAATGGGAGGGATTTTTTTCTGTCTTGAATGGACTCCAGTGAGTGCCCTACATAAAATCTCATCCTTTTGTTGACACTTTGGATTATTATTAGGCTTCGAGCAATTTTTTTCCCCTACATTCCAGATATCTTCAATTATCATCAGTTTGTTTTCTGCCTGAAAGACATACTCCATTTGCTCTAGCTGTTTCAGTATAGGACTCCGCCTATTTGAGAAACGACTTAACATTTTCTCTTAAGGAAGGCATTGAATGGATCTGATGTAAAATTAAGACTGCCACAGCTTTGCCCGTCTCTGACACTTTTCTCTTTTCCCCTTGTACAGCCAAAAGTGCAGCTGTAGCCTAGACATTTTGAAATCTAATGATAAAGTGAAAGATATAAGTAACAAAACATAGCACCACCTGCTTTTCCCCACAAGTAAAGTGTGGGAAATGAATTTAATGAATTGGGCCTTACTGTAAACTTCTGTGCTTCTGCTGGATACCATGAAGAGTTTTAGAAATGCATAGTATCTGTTCTGTGCCCGTTGTAGGTGTCATTACCAATTAGCTGTTAACCGGAATCCGGAAGCAATCAGGTCCCATAGTAAATGAGTGGTGAGGGAATTGTTGTAAACTGAAATCTTTTCACAGTGCTTTTGGAGTTAGTCCTGTAAAAAGCACACAAGCATTGCCTATTGTGTTCTTTTGTGTTGAACTTCACCTATCCCCTCTAAACTTTCACTAGTTATTATTAATTTTATGTTGAAAATATAAGACTGATTTTTGTGGCTGAGAGTGGGCAGATGCTGTATCAACATCTCCACAGAGCTCAGGAGAGGTGCATCGTTCCTGACTTATGTAAGTCACTGTATTGCATAACTGGGTCTCTCTTGAGGAAAAGTTGCTAACCATGCCAAAATGTATAATTGTTATGTGGGAAAATCCTAATTAGGTGTTAGAGTAAGACCACCTCTAATTACACTTTGAGGTGAAACTTTATCAAACTCTGTCTCCAGGCTAGAAATGGCCAAACTGTTTGTCATGAACAACTCACTCAATGTAATCTTTTTTTTCCTATTCATAAACTGTCAGGAAACAGATGTAACTTCTACAAATATGCTCACAATTAATCCCTGGATCATTTTTATGAACATTTATAAGCTGTGGACTGTCTGTAAACTGTTCATAGTGAGTATTCAGTCTAGAATAGTGAATTCATAAAGCAATAGTTCAGTCAATAAAATAAATTTCAAAACCAAACCAAAGCAAAAAAAAAAAAATGCATGTGAATTTTTGTTTCCCCTGGGGGAGGAAATTGGGAAAGATGATAACCATGTTGCATTATATAGTAGTAGAAGTCCCTCAGTGCTAGACGTAAGAACCTAAATAGAAAAGTTTTTTCAACATTCAAAAATCAAGCTTTATGATTGGTTGCCTAAGTTAAATGGTATTGTTTCTGTTTCTTGAGTGAAAGAGTGAACCTTTATAAACTTGCTAATTTTGTTTTTTCACAAAATAATCTTTGCTCGAAATTTGGTTCCAGTAAACATTTGTATAGACAGTATTTCAGTTGTATAAACATTCTCAAACAGTGTCTCACCATCTCACTCTTTCTAGACCCTGGCATGTTTCATGCACAGGTCCCCAACTCTGCAGAGCAGCTATTGGGGGATAGCGAGAGAGAGATGAAATGGTATCACAGAGGTCAAGCTCTTTTCTTACACACTACTGATGAGGGATCGACTAGGTCTTTGTGCCTCCTGCTTGCCAAGGTGAAGAGGATGTTCTGGGTCAGTTTGTCTGTTATTGGATCATGTTTCCATGCAGATCATAGATGGCATATTTTTACAGCATCAAAAATGTTGGAAGGAAATATTCTGAATATCTTACACAAAGAATTCACAACACTCAGTAAATCAATTTCCTTGTGAAGATAGTACAGCTGAAAAAAACAGTATTCCAAGGTTATGGGGAATAGGCCAGGGTCTAATGAAATTATTTTAGTTATCAAGATGGCTATGTTACAACTAATATTTAATCTGTACTACAGCATATCCTAAACAAATGGTACTATCTTACAGCCAACACTACACAATGGGAACAATTGTGGACACTTTGTTTTCTAACTGCTTTTTTCCCACCTGAAATAGTTATTCTCTATGGATTAATTAGCAATTATAGTTAATTAACTATATGGTCGACATGACCTTTGCAATGCTAAAGACATGACATTGGAAACTGAGATGGATTTAAAAAAAGCCAGTGAACTGAAATTTCCTTGTGAAAGTATGATATAGAATAGTGAGATTTTCTTGAAAACTTCATAGACAGTAAATAGTAATTGTTAAGAACTTGTTTTATAATTATACCCTGTTTTAACCCTCCACCTGCTGTTTTTAGTGTTTAATACTTCTAGGGAATAATATTCATTAGACTTTTTAATTAAGATGAGAGTTTTTAATAACTTTGCAACTTGATGATTTCTTACTCTAAAAGATCTAGGAGAGGGGAAAGTACTGCAGAAGATTTGTGCAAGTAACCTCCGAAAAGACCCTGATATCATTCCTGAGGTGGAAGTGTTAGCTCCAGTGTGTGGTATCCTGAGAACCTGGGCTATCATTAACCTAGGTTCCTACAATCTGGTAAGAGATCGTGGTCTCATCTCTGCAGCCTCTGGGAAATTCACATGTAAGGCTGGCCACCTATTGTTGTCAGGATCCCTTGTCCTTGACAGGGCAGGGCAGTCACTTGGTAGTCATGTTTCCACTGGCCTCCAGGGTAGAAACTGTGTATTTCTTATTCCTCCAATTGGCGTGGGGTTGAGGCTGCAGATTAGAAGTTAATACCATAAGAGGCAACGTTAACTTTCGATGGAACAGCCACACCAAATAGCAAGGATTTTCAAGCGACCACCCTGTATACCTTCAGGCCCCTCAACTTCCTGAAAATTGTTCACACCTTCAACCACAAGGTGGTGATGCTGAGGAGCTTCTGCAGGGTTGGGTATCAGAGAAGTGTGTGATATAAGTTTCTCTTCCCTCCTTTCTGAGCTCTAGAGTTAAAATCATTTTGTGTGCATTTGCATTCATCAGCACAGAGCAGAGCATTTGGGCCTTTATTACCTCAGGGGAGCAGACTATGACACACACTTGTGTGAGTGTACATGGTGAGCATGCAAATAGCCTCTTCACCCACTAACTTGGCCTGCAAAAGGGCCTGTCAAAGTTGCAGTTCTTGTGCTCTGTGGATTGCAGGGACTACTACCTTTGTTCACCTCAAAGGGGGCATGGAGAAAGCTATGCATGGCCCTACCCATCCTCTGCACTGGCCTGCTGAGCAGGTCAGCTGCAGTTGGGGGCTGCAACGAGCATAGTTCCCTTGTGCACCAGGCTGCACTGACAGGCTTTATGCATCCCATAGGCAGAACCTCTCCTGCAGCTCCTGTTGGGATGGGTTTCGCACCAGGTCATACACAAAGCTGTCTGTATGATCTAGCTTTTAAAGAGTGGGCTAGAGACATAACATCAAACCAGAAACTACATATACCCAAACAAAGGAGACTCCTTCTTTGCATAATGAAAGGAATGGGGGATTGCATTTGAGCGTAAATGTTGAAAATCAGCTAGAAAAATATTGTTTTCCTTGTATAAGATCCATTGTTTTTAAGACCCTCTCAAGAGGACAGGAAATCAATTTGATCCCAGTCTCATTACCTTATCCAACCAGACGGGGATCAGTTCCCAGCAATGACAGCACTGTAACACAATGCCTCCTTCTGAGCATTATTTAAGCTTTTGCTTCAAGGATGTTGAACGTTTAAAGTGGCACAATTTACAAGAGTACAAATGTTCTAATTCCAATCCAAAATAAAGAAAACAATTAGAAAAAGAGCAATATTCCTACTAACCTCTGTTAGAATTAAGTAATGGATGATTTCTCTTTCATAATATATGTAATTGTTGCCCACCTCCAATATTAGACTGAAGATAGACTACACCAAGGGATGGGCAACCTATGGCATGGGCACAGAAGGCGGCACGCGAGCCGATTTTCAGTGGCACTCACACTGCCCAGGTCCTGGCCACCAATCCGGGGGGGGCTCTGCATTTTAATTTAATTTTAAATGATGCTTCTTTAACATTTTAAAAACCTTATTTACTTTACATACAACAATAGTTTAGTTATATAATATAGACTTATAAAAAGAGACCTTCTAAAAACATTAAAATGGATTACTGGCACGCAAAACCTTAAAATAGAGTGAATAAATGAAGATTCGGCACACCACTTCTGAAAGGTTGCCAACCCCTGCTACACCTATTAGCTTTTGTTATAATTAAGACCTTGAAGTGATTCTGCCAGAAGAGCATTCAGAAATGAATCCTATACCAGCAATTTTCGTTATTTTATTTTGAAATACTACTGAGTTAAAAACTGATTAATACAATTTTTAATGTAACTAAGAACAAGTTTGTCTTTAGGTACAGTATCCACTATTAACTTTTGTGGAACATAAACTAGTTAGTGGCATGATTACCCTATAATCTCTTATTTTCAGACTCACATTTACTCTCCTCCTTGTTTGTGTAAGGTAGCTTTGGCAGTGAAATTTGCCATAGAGCGACACTTATATTTATGTTGGTGTTCTCACTGATGAACTACTGTTTGAGCACTCTCCCAAAAAACTCAAAAAAACCCTCTGTGTGGCACCCTGTTCATGTGTAGTGACCCCCACAGGGCCATCAGCAGCATTTGAACCCAGGATTTTTTGAACTAAGAGCAAGTTCATTTGCCATTTGAGCAAAAGGACCAATTAGCTGATGGAAATACACCTCTGCCCTGATATAACGCTTTCCTTGGGAGCCAAAAAATCTTATTGTGTTATAGGTGAAACTGCGTTATATCAAACTTGCTTTGATCCACCGGAGTGCACAGCCTCCCCACCCCCCATCACCCCACCCCTGCCCGGAGCACTGCTTTATCACATTATATCAGAATTTATGTTATACTGGGTCATGTTATATCGGGGTAGAGTTGTAGTAAGCTGTTACTTTTTGTGGACCAACCCCAGAAAGGCAACACACATTCCCTTTACAACAGTTTAATATGCAGCTTATTTTTCTTTATTGAGATTCATTTTCTTAGGTTTTGCTTTCCTTTTCACTTACCAAAGGCAAGAAGCAAACAGAGTATGTTTAACTTCATCATCTAAAGTTACTTGATGTATTTGGCCTCAACCCTGCTTCCACTGAAGTTAATGGAATTCTTGCCATTGACTATCAATCTTAAGAAATTAATGTTACAAGCTTTTCAAACAGAACTGTTCTTTCAGTTTTTCTTGCCTTGCTTAATTATATTTTTATGTAGTTACAATAAATGTGTTGGTGTGTACTAAAAAAGAGGGAGGGGATGTAGAAACGAGACTAATATGGACAGACTAATTTCTTAAAGACACTTGAGTGGCAGGCTAATGAGATTTCCAGTCCAGAAGAGCTAGCTGCTGTGTAGCTGAGAGTCATTATGAGAAAGGAATATGGAGTATGGTGTTCAGTGATTATCCAGTACTTAAGGTGCTTTACAAGAGCTTTGCTTTGTTCTGTATTTGGTTCAAGCTGCTGGGCATAAAACCAAGAACTTCACAGCACTATACCCAGACTCTGTATCAGGGATGCTCAGCCCTTTAAGGCATAGTCCTGAGTACCACATGGAGAGAAAGTAAAGGGAGCCCTTTTTAGAAAAAGAAACTGTAAATTATCTGCAATCAAATCTTAACAAATAGTTCAAGTAATTGAAAATATATGTGTGTGTATATCTATTTAGAACAACCATTTAGTGCTTTGAGTGCTGCTCCAAACATTATGTAACATAAATTATATACATAAAAATTTACAATAATATTGTTGAGGTTGCAATGTCATACACTTGAAAGTTAGCAAATACCATACACCTTAATTCTGTCTCAATGTGCATCTGTCCTGTGACTGAATGAGGCAGCGCTCTTGTAGAAAAAATAGTATATGATCATGTAATTAAAGGCTCTATCTTAATGCATACACACAAAGCAACTAAGTTAACATCATCAGGCAACTTTAATACCTTAACTCTGGGATTTCCTAATCTTTGTGTCCTTGACTTTCAGATCTTTTAACACAATTTTTTGGGTTGCAATTTCCTAAGTTTTTACAGAAGAAAACTAGAGAAAACAGACATTCCATCAGATGGAATCATATTGACCATCCCACTATGGTCACTTGTAGGATTGGGATCTTTAGATCCACAGCTCAGACATCTTCCACTGGAGCTGAGTAACTGGTAAGAGTAGAAGGCACGTTCATACACAGTCCAGTAAGCACAACAGTGAATTTAGCTTCAGTGAATTTAGCTGCTGAATTCCAACAAACCTCTGTCAAACATATGTGGGCACAGATACCTGTCCCCAGCCTCTCTCAATTCATTGGGTTTTGGAACCCATGTCCCTTATCTAGCAAGTACCACTCAACTGAGGGTGAGTCATTTGTCACCAAGCAGTCCCACAGCTCAGCAGTCTGGGATAGGGTAGGCGTGCCTATGCAAACATACTCTCTGAAATTCTTTCCACCAGATGTCAGGGTAGAGCTTATCCTGACTCTGCTTATATGGACAAATTGGAAAGAGTCCAGCAAAGGGCAACGAAAACTGATTAGGGATATGGGGCACATGATTTATAAGGAGAGGCTGAGAGAACTGGGCTTATTTAGTCTGCAGAAAAGAAAAGTGAGGGAGGATTTGATAGCAGCCTTCAACTATCTGATGGGGGCTTTGAAAGAGGATGGAGCTAGGCTGGTCTCTGTGGTGGCAGATGAGAGAACAAGGAGCAATGGTCTCAAATTGCAGTGGGGAAGGTGTAGGTTGAATATTCAGAAAAACTATTTCACTAAGAGGATGGTAAAGTACTGGAATGGGTTACCTAGGGAGGTGGTGGAACTTCCATCCTTAGAGGCTTTTAAGGCCTGGTTTGACAAAGCCCTGGCTGGGATGATTTAATTGGTGCTGGTCCTGCTTTGAGCAGGGGATTGGACTAGATGATCTCCTGAGGTCTCTTCCAACTCAAATCTTCTATGATTCTATGATGTATCAGTTAACAAAAATTTTTAGTAATCCTATGTTTCTCCCTCAACATCATTTCCTATTACTTTCTCTTGCTGGCAATGTACCCACTATCTGATAACATGGTACCCTTGTCTGTTATTACCACATCATGCTTTTCTATATTCATATACTATGTGCATTGTGTTGTGTTACAACAGCAAAGTGATTCCACTGAAGGGTTGGCTCACCTGTAGATGCTGACTCATATATGAAATCACACACACATTGTGCTGCACTAGTAGTGCTTGATTTTTTCCTATCACCTTGAGCCTTGCATAGTCATCAGGGGCGGCTCTAGACATTTTGCTGCCCCAAACACAGCAGCATGCCGCGGGGGGCGCTCTGCCTGTTGCTGGTCCTGCTGCTCCGGTGGACCTCCTGCAGGCGTGCCTGAGGAGGGTCCGCTTGTCCTGTTGCTCCACCGAAGCTGCGGGACCAGCGGAACCTCCGCAGGCACACCTGCGGGAGGTCCACCGGAGCCACAGGACCAGCGGACCCTCCGCAGGCATGCCACCGAAGGCTGGCTGCCTGCCGCCCTCCCGGTGACCGGCAGAGCGCCCCCCACGGCATGCTGCCCCAAGCACACGCTTGGCGTGCTGGGGCCTGAAGCCGCCCCTGATAGTCATTAATATCTTCCTTGCACTCACCTGGTACTGATGTAAGTGACTGCACAAGGTGATGAAGGCTTCAATGTGTAACACACTGTGTTGTAAGAGAAGGTAGCGCAATGACTGAAAGTGTGGGTGGTGTCATGGTATTGGCCATGAGATGTCTGAGAGCTACACACACATAGAATTATAGACTTTAAGGTCAGAAGGGACCATTACAATCATCTAGTCTGACCTCCTGCACAATGCAGGCCACAGAATCTCACTCATCCACTCCTGTAACAAACCCCTAACCTATGTCTGAGTTATTGAAGTCCTCAAGTCGTGGTTTAAAGACCTCAAGGTGCAGAGAATCCTCCAGCAAGTGACCCGTACATATCATCCACTAGTAGATTAATCCTCATTACTTAGGCTCTGTCTGTACTAGATTAGCTATACCAGTACAAACTTCAGTGTAGATGCTGCTGCAAGATCAGGCTTGGTGCTGAGGCCCTTCCCCTCAACATTCTTCCTTCCTCCTTCTGGCCAATGTTTTCTTTTGCTCTGACTCGCTCTAACACTGTCCCTCACACACTCCAACAGCAGAAGGGTTTTTAGCTTTCATAGAATAACAGGGTTAGAAGGGACCTCAGGAAGTCATCCAGTCCAACCCCCTGCTCAAAGCATGACCAATCCCCAGGCAGATTTTTGCCCCAGATCCCTAAATGGCCTCCTCAAGGGTTGAACTCACAACTCTGCAGGCCAATGCTCAAACCACTGAGCTATCTGTCTGTGGCATTATTTCTGCTTCCATTTTTAAATGAAATATTAATTCAAATATTTAATTTAAAATTAATTAAAAACTGGAAAATTTTGGCTTTCAAATTGGGAAATTCCAACATTTAATTTTTTTTTCAAAAACATAGGAAAAAAATTAATTTTCAATATGTGGAAATTTCCACTTCCATTTTATTACACTTTTCACTCAGCTCTAATTATCATCTTCTGTTCACTAGAGGGACTGGATAATGTTTCTCAGAGGGCATATAAAAATTGCCTTCTGACACCAACAACACTGCAGCCAAGAATCAAAAAAGAAAAAAGTATTTGTTACTTTAGAGTCGTAATAAAAAATTGATGGAAATTTACAGTTGGATTTAGTATTGCAAACATGTTCTGGAATGTGCTTTGCATAGTGCTAAAATTCTTCATGCCAAATTCAACACTAAATACACGATATATTTTTTAAAAGCTATATCTAATTTATTCTTGGGTTTGCAGCTTGTAGTGAGGCCATACTATGTGCCAGAGTATGTTCTTCACTTTCAGGAACAGCTGGTTTTACATTGGTTACAAAAATGGTGGAGCTGGTCAGAAAATGGGTTGCTATTTTTTCCTGTTGAATATTTCTATGAACAGTAAAAAAATCATTTTCAAAAAAAATTTGCAGAAAATGTTTACCTTTTCGCTGAAAATCAGAAAAAGTTTTAGGTTTTCAGTTGTTTGACAAATGTAAAAAAAAAAATAAAAAAATAAAAAGGCAGACACTTTCCATGAACATTTTTCTTTAGCTGAAACACCAGTTCTCTGTTGAAAGAAAAGTCTGACAGAAGATTCAACCAGACCTAAAAAAAGTTTTTAATAAGGCAGACACAAAGTAAGTTTGTTATTATAAGATCTCTTTGATTCAGAAATTCTCTTCCAACATAACATCGCTTAAAGCATTTTTAGTAAAACTGTATCCTTCTGACTTGTATCTGATATCCAGCTACTGTACGCCATATTTTACATAGTTTAGGCTCCCCAGGTCTCCATATACCACTACCCTTGGTCAATACAGAGGGGAATGTTAGTTATGCAGGGTATTCACAAATGTATGTAGTGACACCAGCTGACTTCTACAAAGGGCCTATTTTTTAAACTGTCAAAGAAGCAGTTGTGGCATTACAGAAACCAGAGAAAAGCTGTCAATTCCTTTATTACATTGACATTCCACACATCCTACTTTCTGATGAGGGTCCATAATAAAGTTGGTCTCCTTTTTGCCTTCCATTCATATGGGTACTTTATGTTTTCTCTCTTATCTCTCACTCAAACAGACACCAGCTGATAAAGTGTTGGACATGCAAGCCGTACAAGAGGTCATCATTCTGGTGCATTGACAATTGTTTGGAACACCTGAAAAACAAAAACAAAAAAGGTCCCAAGACAGCCTTGATGCACTAGGCTGCTACAATGAAGCTTACAGAGATGGTGACATCTCTCAGGGTATTGTCAATCAAGAAGTACTGAACTAAAGCCAGACAACAGAGACCATTGTAATCCCATCTGAGAAAAAGAGAGATAACCAGGCTTTGTTTTGGCTTCAGGACATAACACATCCCTGTGTTTCTCTAACTGCTGCAAGCTAAAAGGATAACATGGGTCAGGCTGAACCTAATGGGAATTTATACAAATTGGATGCTAATTCCATTGTAATTCACATTTTGCTGCTGTCCAATGAAGCTATGAATGCCAAGTGAACTTCTCAGGAAAAGGACCTTCCATCCTCCCTGCTTGTTTGTTTTTAGACATGTCTAAAAGATGTCTCAGTAGCTTGGATTTCCCAGGTAGCCTGTCCCACCATGCTTCCTGCTGTGAAGCCTCTATCGGGATAACAAGGCAACAGAGCAGCTAGCGCTTGCCCTCAGGGGTGTCTTGTTTACTATGTGGCTGTGATTGACAGCTGTTAGGAAGAATGACAAGAAGATATTTTACATCTGTTTAGTGTCTTGACTGTCATCCATTCCTTCCCACACTGGCTATTGTCATTCTTGCTATATCCAGGAATCCTACTGCTGCCAATGCAAATGCCAGACCACTGTGGAGCTATAGTGTTATGTAGCATACATTATATGAGAAATGAAAAGTGGATCAGGGTCATTGCATAGTGGAATGCAATGATTCAAACATTCTCATTGTTCCCAACCTAAGATTTCAGTTCGATACCAAACATAATTGGCCAATGGGTCATTCTACTGCTTTGGTACAAGTCAATCACAAACCTTGTGGAGTTTTTCCATTGCCATTTTTAATTTTTGCTGTAAGCCTAAGGAAAATCTCTAGTGAAGCTGAGTGAATAATGCAGTACTTTTGCAGCAGGAATGATGGAGAGAAATCTAGCATTCCTGTATTCTCAGAAGATAACATTCATTGAAGAATCCTAGGAGCCTTTGCTGGCTGTGGAATGGTTCTCTCAGTAGTCTCATGGAATGACACAGGGTGTAAAATATGCAGTATTTCCAGAGATGGAGAAGAGGTTTGTTCAATATATAACATATAGTGTCAGATAGGACAAACCTAACTGGAGTTCAATCCTGGATGATGCATCTATTGTATATGTCTGTGTTATTTTTCTCCTGCTGGTGTATTGAAGCATTTATAAGAATGTCACTGTAGGATGATTATTTTTACAGTTAATAAGGCCACTGTTTTTAGTTCTAGAGACTGCCCAACAACTGAATATATATATATATATTTACAACAACAGAAATGACCTGCCCTTCTAAAACTATCCAAAATAAAAAAGAGGTATAATTGCCTAAGGTAAACAATAACTATAATGACCCCATTCAACCAACATCCCTACTCATCCCATTCGCAAGTCAAAAGACTGGGAAAAATTATAAGCTTTGCAGCCTGCCTGGAAGGTTAACAAATCTGGACTCTGGGACAGTGGAGAGAAGTGAATTTCAGAGTTAAGGATGGTTCATAGAATCTTAGCCAGCTGCAGAAGTATTGCTGGCTCTCTCGGATAACCACATTCCAAGCTATTTATGGTGTTTATAAGTCAAAACCAGCACCTTGAATACCAACTGGTAGCTTTTAAACAGCCAGTGCAGAGCCCAAAGTAACATGCACTCTATGCAAAATCCCACTTCATAAGGGGTGCAGCATTCTGCACTAATTTCAGCTTCTGATGTTTTAGCTAGACTGCATTCAAGTCTAATAATCTCAAGGTGAGAAAGGCCTGGAAAACTGTGCCAAGGTCTGCATGGTATTTTTTTAAATGTGGAGGAGCTCATCAGCCTCTATTTATATCAGAAGCTGACTTCAGAATTACAAGTGACAAGCCCATCTGGTTTCTAAACCCACTTTAACTTGCAGAACTGAACAAGAAAAAGCAAAGCTGCCTAGCCAAGAAATCCTAAAGGCTAACAGAGACAGTGCTATGTAATATCTAAAACATTCCTAACAAATTCCACCATATCTTCTTTAGTCACCAGAGGTGCAACTGCACACAATGCTTGTCAAGGACATTATTTTTAATCAAGTATTCAAACATCACCCTTTTTCAAGAACTTCCTCACCCACCTACATTTTAGACTTAATTGCTAACAATTTTTGTGTATGACATGAGTCATGGATGCTCTATCAGCCTGTGTGTTCCATCCACTGACCAAACTCCTAAGCAAGAATCTCAGGGAATTTAGGATTACCAAAAGCACTGACAGAAACAGGGTTGGTAAGAAAGGACAGTACCAGGGCAGCCTGCACCCCAAAATACAGTCCCTAGTATCTGTGTAAATAGGGTGAAATAGGAAGGAACGGGGAAGGGGGGGAGTGAGCGGAAGGATATGAGGAGGTTTAGTGTCTATAAGTTGCGTGAGACTTTCATTGCATCTCCTCCTGTGGGTCTGTGGCACAGGAAGAAGCCGATAAAATGGAGAGTCCTGAAATCCCTTTCCCTACCTTACCTAGCCAGTGTCCCTAGAAGTAGCCAGTGAAAAGAGGGGCCTCCAAGTGTTTCCTTGGGCTCCTGTCCATTAAGAATAGGAATGAGGTCAACCACCCATTTCATATATACTAGTGAACAACAATCATTTGTTTAGATTTCTAAAATGGAAATATTCAAAGCTCCCCAAATATTACATTCTGCCACTGAAATCTACTGCAAACTACTCCTGCAGTGGTAGTCCAATCTGATTCCACTGTTGAAATTATGCCATGTTACCAACTAACCTTCATCCAGTCCTCATCACCTTCCTTCCCCAAAAGCCTGAGGACAGATGAGTTTTGAAGCATATCTAGAATAACTATAGAGTGAATGCACACAAAGAAAGATCCCTCACTTCTCTCTAATCAGCAGGTGACTGCACTTTCATTGGTTTAGGTAGAGCACCTCAAGCCTCTCATCCGCACCCTCACCCCTGCACCCCATCCCGCTGTCCCAGCCCTGAGCCCCTACCACACCCCAAACCTCTTATCCCCAGCTCCGCTGGGTCTCGGGCAGCAACAATTTTCTTCAACTGGGTGCCCAGAAAAAAAGTTTGAAAACCACTCCCTTAGGAGGGTTTGGTGTGTTTTTATAGGAAAACTTGGTCAGAGAAGTGAGAGTTGGATTGTGCTGTGAAGCTGCTGAGCTTCACTCTTATCCTGATCTTGTCCAGGGGTGAGCTCCCAACTCATAGGCCAGTTGCAGAGAAACTTCTGGCTCCTTCACATACTGGTTTTCCTCCTGAGGTTGGCACTTCTGTAGTTCCAGTAGAATGTGACTGTTGGCACAACAAAGAAGCAGCACGGTGGCAGCAAACAGCTAGACTAGATCTTCTCCAAATTATCCCTGCTGCTGTTAGGTAACTGAGAGGCTTATAAAATGCACTCATAAATGCACACATCTTGCAGACGCTCAAGAACTCTATTAATCTAAATGTAGAAACTTCCCCTTTCAGGGCACCAGTTCAAGTGCTGTCAATCTTGACCAGCCAAGCCAAAATCTAATTTCAAAAATAAAGTGGCTTTCGGATGACAATGACAACAAAAACGGAGAAACCATTTTGAAAATGATTTGAGATGGAACAAGAAACCTACAATATGCTAGTTCCCGAGAGAGAAGAAACAAAACAACCATGCAGATTTAGATTGTGGTATGTTGCCTTTAAGCACTTGATGGTACTTGCTATTGCTTAATAAGATATTTAGAATTCCAACATGAAAGGTCTGTTTCATATTTTAAGCCCAATAAATCTCGATCACAGCTCTCACTTGAAACAGCCTCTGGCAAAACTACGTGGACAGCAGAAACTTTAATGTGGCTCTTCCCCATCCCCTCCTCCACCCCCTCAGTTGAAGTTTGTTGTTGCCAGAAAAAACAGGCAGCAGCATATCTGAAAATTTAATCTTCCTTAAATTTATAGAGCAAGTCTACAGAGAAGATCAACCATATTAGCCAGACATATTTTATTATTCCTCCTAGTATGTATGTCATGCCTATTCCCGCACCCTGGTGTATTCTGTTGTTTGTTATTGAGTTTAATTCCTTGGTGAATGGCAGATGTAGCAAAAAAAATTTTAATATACTTTTGTCATAAAAATGACAGAAGCTTAATTTTTTCCCTACTGTATGTGCAGCTCCTGCTCTGGAGGTACTGTTGACAGATGAATATGGTGGGAACAAATAGCAGAGTATAAAAGGCCTAATTAAAGCAGTTTTGTTATATAAAAGTCAGCAAGGAAGCTAAAAATATGTTTGTCACATTTGTTTAAAAATATAATCGTACTGTAGCTTTTAATATTGTTGCCAAGAAGTGGATAAATATAATGTGCATCTTGCTCTCTGCCCAATTACTCATCTGACAAAAATGATGCAAAAGCTTGTTGTACGGTATAATTCTTACTAAATAATCTTAGAATGATTTATTCTTTTGGAGCTATGTTCACAGTCTAGGCCTGATCTAAAGCACACTGAAGTCAATGGGTGTCTTTCCACTGGCTTCAGCAAGGTTTGGACCAGGTCTGCTATGTATAGGTTTAGGTTTAATGACCACCTAGCCACACTGTGTGTTCAGTCTGGAATAAAGTGCTAAGGACTCAATCCTACAGGAACTAAACATGTCCCATGGAGCACTGACCATCCATATCTCTGACTGGGATGGGTTTCTGTCAACTGGCTTTTGCATCTGCTGATGTACTCTGTCATATATGGAAAAAGCAATAAAGGGGCTTAGTTTATAACAATATAAACTGTTAACATTTACTGAGGGAAAAGTAAGAAGTATTTTGTCCTACAAAACATTTCTTTTAGAATACAAAAATTCACCAGAAACACTACACAGGAATTTTATTCTTTTCCGTAAATGTTTACTTTTATCTTGTTTATTTAATTAAATGAGAGTCAAACAGATACATTACAAATGTGAGATACTGATAGCATCATAGTACTGCAGTTGCTTATGTCTCTACTTACCTTTTTCTAAAATTGTTCTGTTATTTCTTCATTCTACTCTTGTGGTCACTTCCTTTCATGTCTGCCTACTAATTTTAAAATGTTACATAAAAATAAAATCTCTAGGAGCATCCATGCTTTTCTAATCTGTAACGGTTTAATGTAATATTAAAGGAGAAGGCAGCAAATCCTAGAGTCCTTCCTGAGGTCAGATTTCCATTGAGGTCACTGGGAAATCAGCATGGGTAGTAACTGCAGAACTCACTTCTGGATGAAGTGAATGATTCTGAAAAATAAGTAACAGCACATTTTAAATTCCAAAACACTGACATTGCAAATTGGGAAACAAAACATTTAGGGCCAGATTTTCAAAGTCTGGCCTGCGTTTTTGTGAGCACAGTTTTTTATGCCTGTAGATTAGGTTATTTCATTTTATATCTAAATCTGTTGTGTGGATACAATCAGGAATTTAGACATCTAAGGAACCTAAACTGAAAGTGAAAATAAAATGGTGCAATTGTGTTCCTGCAGGTTTTTTTGCAGGCAGGCCCAGTTAATGTCAGAGTGAATACTTGGCCCTTAAAATTATAGATTCATAGATTTCTAAGGCCAGAGAGGACTATTATGATCATCTAGTTTTGCTTCCTGCATAATACAGTCCATAGAATTTCACCCTGTGATTCCTGCACCAAGCCCATAACTTCTGGTTGAAATAATGCATCTCTTTTTAGAAAGACATGAAATCTTGATGTAAAGACTTCACACAATGGAAAATCCAGCATATCTGAAGCTTTAAGATGGCAGGGCCTTGAAACAAGTATATTGCCCATTTCTTACCATATTTATGTCTTGAATTGGTTTAGCTTTTATAGAAAAGTGGCAGAACAACTACCAATTGGATTTTTGGCCATGCTTTGCAATACAGCTTTGACACATGGTAGGACATGTGCAAGTTGACAAAGCGTGGGAGAAAAGGAAGATCAAAATACAAATAATCTCATCAGATTTGTAAACCAAAACTTAAAAAAAACACACCAACACCACAAATTTGGGTTCAGAACTTGGCTTTAACATGCAAAATAGGCTTATATAGTTCTGCATGTTGCAAAAAACTCAAGGTATCCCTGACCTTGGCAACATCATAAGGCCATCTTTAGTTGTGGTTAGATAATAATTATTAGGATTATAAATCTAGTTAGGAATTTTACTACAATGTTTATTGAGGCCCTGATTCAGGAAAGCATCCAATTCAGCACAGCACTTAAATATGTGCTTAACTTCAGACATGTGCGTAAATTGTATTGAAGTGAATGTGCTTAAGTGCAGTCCTGAATAGAGTTGAATTGAAAGCACAAGATTAAATTATTTCCAGAAATAGCCTCTGAGAGATTGATACAATTACACAAGCAGGAAATCTGGAAGGATCTTTAGGCAGGAGGGCCTATCTGAGACCAAGATCCTGGCCCCAGCTATGGCCCCTTTGCACAGTTCCAGTGGCACAAAGTGACTCTATGGCTGGCTCAGCAACCCATCTGAGGATGATCCTGGCTATACAACCCCACCCTGCAGTTAATGGAACAAACTCTAAATGACACCAGCTAGCGATTTGGTCCACATCACTGCCTGGCATGATGCTGTCAAGCTATTTAAAAAAATTCCTTATCAAGCAAATATAATACTCATTCACATGTTCATGAATAGGGATAAGGAAAAAAATTAAATATAAAATTGTCTCACTATCTGAATATGGAACTTTACCTTCTGTACCAGGTATTAATTTACTAGATTGTTTTTCACAGCATTGTAAGTCCACAAGTATGAAACAAGGCAGTATGAAGCCTAAGATTTAGCACTTTTGTTAAATGGCAACCATCTTAGAGTACTAACTCAAATGCAAAAATTGCGTTCCACTATATCTCCTTCTCTGTCATCATTCCAACCTTATAAGTACAGCTGGTCCAAAACATTCTGTTGAAACTTTTTTCCAATGGAATATCAGGGTTTTTCTGATTTAAGAAAAAAATTGCATAAAAAGTGTTTGTTTTCCTCCAATTTTTTTAACTGAAAACCCAGCCCCGCCTAAATTTTCCATTTTTATCATTTAAAAATAAGTCAACATTTTTAAAAAAAATATATTTAAAAAAATCAATTTCATTGTAATTCTCTGCAGTAAGAAAAACTCGTTTTCTGACCAGCTCCTTTTCTATAAAGCCATTCTTGAATCTCATTCCAGATTAAAATCAGTTTAAAAAAAAAGATCCCAATCCCACTCTAGATCTAAATCTGCCTCTAGATGACTTTTCTGTAAATAAAAATCAAGATTATGCTCCAGATCCCTGTATATGATTGGTAGGTGTGGCACAAATGACTGAAATGGAACACATATTGGAACTGTGCTTTTTTTTTTTTGCTTTTTTTTCTTACTGCTCTGTTGTTATTGCTGTAACCATTGCTCCATTTTTATAAAGCTTCCTGTGAAAGGCTATTCAAGTCCGTTGATGTCCAATATAAAAATTACCTTATACAATGCATGGTATTTATGCTGTCATAACACTGATTTCTCTGGGTAGAGATTAAGCGTTCAGACATACAAAGAAAGGGGGGGAAGTAGATGTTAAAGAATTAAAAGATAGGAAGGCAGTTCTCTATTTTTATAGAGAGCATTACATTTGGTTTACTTTGGCTGAAACCTTCTGTTTTCATTACTACCATATTTATCTAAGATTTTGGTGACAGTACTGTCTTGTCCTCTGAGTTTGACTGTCAAGAAAGCAAAGCTCAGTGAAAGGTAATATTCAGATATGCCAAATCTGGAATGCTATGCTACTTTACAATGACCAGGATCTGGAAAAGATGTAGAAACTCTGTTTCCAGGGTCCAGTCCTCTTATGCTGACAATCCTTCAGAAGGAAAAGTCACTTTGTATTTTTAAGTGCAATACTCCATCACATTTATGACTCTGCAGCACCAAAGTGGGAATTTCAAGAAAGCTGGTACAAACCAGACTTAAAAGAACAGGTCCAGTTCTAAGCAAAATTGGGGATATGTTGTCTTTGAAGTTCAGCCTTTCAGAAGTACACAGTTTAAAGATTGCATTACTAATATTATGTTAAAGTCTGTTCCAGCAACCTGGCAGCGTAGAATAAAAGTTTTCTCT
Source organism: Gopherus flavomarginatus (assembly GCF_025201925.1). Lineage (NCBI taxonomy): Eukaryota > Metazoa > Chordata > Testudines > Testudinidae > Gopherus > Gopherus flavomarginatus. Next base: position 181,567,455 of record NC_066617.1, on the reverse strand, counting down.
GAGGAAACAGGGACTGACCCATTTCACAATGAAGTCAGTAGAAAGGCACCCATTGAATCAGGCTTCTGAAAAACATGGCTTAGCAGACTAGTTTTACTTTTTGATGCCTAATAATTTAACTTTTATATATGTTAATCAAGGGCTAACATGAAGATTTTACTGAAGTGAAAAACATTTTATATGAATGAACTAATATCCCTGGAGCCTCTATACTGTACTAAACTGATTTGTTACAACATGGCACAGTAAATTCCAGGCTTCCCTCAGAACAGAATGATGCTAGCTACAGATGTGTGGAAATGGTTGCTGCAGTGCAGTTCTAGGGTGATCTCCTAGATTATCATGGACAGGGATATTGTTGCCGGACGACAGTATATGATCAGTGCCATAAAACTATGTTATAAGTTACTTCGGGTGGGATTCCCAAAGCTATGTGGGTGCCTAACTCCCACTGAAATCAGTGGCAGTTAGTTAACAAAGTACCTTTGTGAATCCCACCCTGAGTCTACAACAGGATTTGGCTATAAATTAGTTTATTGAAAGAAAGTTCTTGTCCTCACTGAACAGGAAAGTCAAACTAGAACTTTCAAGCAATAAACATTCTTAAATTTGGATTTAGCTACAGCATAGTTCTGATTCTGGATGGACAGTCCTAAAATGTCTTAGTATGTTATATAGAAAAAGATTTTCTGCTCTGGGTTGGAAAACCCATGCAAAGAAATATATCTAATATGCTTTTACATATCATAAGTAGGCCTGTCAATTAATCGCAGTTAACTCAAGCAATTAACTGAAAAAATTAATCGCTGTTTTAATCGCACTGTTAAACAACAGAATATCAATTGAAATTTATTAAATATCTTGGATGTTTTTCTACATTTTCATACAGGATATATTGTATACTGTGTTGTAATTGAAATCATCGTGTATATTATTTTTGATTACCAATATTTGCATTGTAAAAATGATAAAAGAAATAGTATTTTTCAGTTTACCTCATACAAGTACTGTAGTGCAATCTCTTTGTCGTGAAAGTGCAACTTACAAATGTAGGGTTTTTTGTTACATAACTGCACTCAAAACCAAAACAATGTAAAACTTCAGAGCCTACAAGTCCACTCAGTCCTCCTTCTTGTTCAGCCACTCGCTAAGACAAACACATTTGTTTACATTTACAGGAGATAATGCTGCCCTCTTCTTATTTACAATGTCACCAGAAAGTGAGAACAAGCATTTGCATGGCAGTTTTGTAGCTGGCATTGCAAGGTATTTACATGCCATTTGTATGCCCCTTCATGCTTCAGCCACCGTTCCAGAGGACATAATTCCATGTGGATGATGGATTCTGCTCAATAACCATCCAAAGGAGTGCGGGCCAATGCATGTTCCTTTTCATTATCTGGGTCAGATGCCACCAGCAGAAGGTTGATTTTCTCTTTTGGTGGTTTGGGCCCTGCAGTTTCCACACTGGAGTGTTGCTCTTTTAAGACTTCTGAAAGCATGCATAAGGAACAAGCTGAAGCAACTTCAGAAATGTTAGCAATTATCTTTGAGAACTCATGGAGGATGGATGAGGTCCCAGAAGACTGGAGAAGGGCAAACATAGTCCCTGTTTTTAAAAAGGGGTCAAGAGGACCCAGATAATTCTAGACCAATCAACCTACCTTCAACCTGAAACAATACTGGGACAAATCAAACAATCATTTTGTAAGCACTTCAAGAATAATAGAGTTAAAAAGAATAGCCAATATGAATTTATTAAGAACAAATCTTGTCAAACCAACCTAATTTCCTTCTGGCCTACTGGATGGGGGAAAGAGCTATATCTTAGGTAATGGAGTGGATTACATTCAATAAAAATGATCAAAGTACTAGCTATAGGAGGGAACTATTAAATGCACATCTACAAAATGGGGAATAACCAGCTATGTGGTAGTACTGCTGGAAAGGATCTGGGGGTTATAATGGATCACAAATTGAATATGGGTCAATAATGTGCTTCAGTTGCAAAAAAGGATATTATCACTCTGGGGGTGAATTAACAGGAGTGTTGTGTGTAAAACACAGGAGATAATTGTCTCACTCTGCACTGGTGAGTCCTCAGCTAGAGGACTGCATCCAATTCTGAGCACCACACTTTAAGAAAGATGTGGATAAATTAGAGAGGGTCCAGAGACAAGGTGACAAAAGGTTTAGAAAACCTGACATATTTGGAAAGATTAAAAATACACTGGGCATGTTTAGTCCTGATAGCAGAAAACCAAGGAGAGACCTGAAAACAGTTTTCAAATATGTAAAGGACTATTATAAAGAGAAGGGTGATCAGGTGTTCTCCATGCCCACTGATGGTTGGAAAAGAATTAAGGGGTGTAAGCTACAACAAAGGAGATTTAGGTTAGCGGTTAGGAATTTTTTTTAGATAAATTTATGGATAGTTAAGCAGTGGAATAGGCTTCCAAGGAATGTTGTGGACTCCATATCATTGGAGATTTTTAAAAACAAGTTGGAAAAACACTTATCAGGAATGGACTAGATTTACTTGGTCCTGCCAGTGTACAGAGGGCTGGACTTAATGACTTCTCTGGGTTGCTTTCAGCCCTACATTTCTATGATTCCATGAAAAACAAGTGCATTATCGATTGCAAAAACTCTGTGACCTGACCTTCAGATTCAAATGTACAGCCTATGACACTATAAGCATGCTTGGAGCAGGCAGCAGCTGTGCCTAAACAACTGCAATTTGCTACAACACTGGGAGAGAAAAATTTAAAAAGCTCTTCAGCAAACATCCTTGGTACCAACTCATTAAAATTGTTTACATCAGTTAGCGAGTCAAGAAATTAGGGCAGTAAAAGCATGACAGTGGTATATGAGCAAAGAACACAAGGGTGCCTACTGCTGCAACTTCCCCCACCCTTTTACATGTGACATGGCTATGTATCACTTCCTTTTTACCTGTAACTTATTTTCTAATTGGAGAGTGGTCTGGCTGTACAGAAGCTTTATCTTTGTCCCAGTATTTCCCATTGCTCTTCTTCCCCTATCTGTTCCATTTGTCCCTGTTCTCTTTCTTTGTTTTTACCTTAAAATTAACCTGATTCTCACTGCTGTCTGAATGAAAGGCCATGTTTATTTGGAGAAAAAAAAATCCAAAATGGAGAATAATCATGCCTAGATAATCAAGCCATTGGCAGGGAATGGCAGACCCAGGGTTCTAGATTCTTAGCACCAGAACTACAGCTGATCAAAAATTTCCATCAAAACTTTTTTTCTATGAAAAATGGCCTTTTCTTCTAAATTAAAATGTTTGAAGGAACGTTTCATTTTGTTCAAATTGTTCCAATTTTCCAGCCATATTTTTTACTAAAAATGAATAAATAACATTTGGTGGAGGAGAGTGCTGATTTTTGGTCAAAAAATGAAAAAATTCTGTGCGTGTGTGTGTGTGGACTAGTTTACTGCAGAATCAGCCATCCAGATTCTTTTAAAGAACTGCTTAAATTCTGTGAGTTGCTGAAATAATCCAAGATTTCTACTCGTTAGACTTTTTTCTTTCATTTGATGACTGTCAAATTTGGAAACCTTGTGCCTTCTTTCCTGTATCTGGAATAAATCTACAGCAGGTACAAGGGAAGTTCAGCGGGTTCCGTGGTCTGCATGAGAGAAGAGCAATTTAGCAGCTGCCAGTTCATTCCCCAGACAATGCAAAAATTCTTCAAGAAGGGAATCCCATTTGACAAATAGCAATGCAAGACCCAGAAACATTTTAGCTTCTCACCCTTTTTTTGGTTCTGGGTGTCCTGAAACAGCTAAAATTAGGCAATAGGAACTTCTCAGCCTTTTTTAATCTTTATAATGACCCAGCCTGATATATTTAGGGTAAGCAGAAGCTGAGTTAGCTATTTGTCGTATACAATTTACTCAGTGACCTTTGCCCTCCTTTGACGAATTGTTTGAGAATTAGCTTTGATTTCTGCAGATTTGTTTACTTGTAGTTGTTTGAATGTTTGATGCAGATACATTTCAGCTTATAGATTGCTCACAAACCTGGTTCTCAGTGACTATTTTTGAATCATTACTGCAGTGTGATTGGAAAAATTAGTCTCTGTATTGTTTCTGTTCTCTGATTGGATGAGTATATTATTATTTATATTCATGTAGTACCTAAAGGCCTCATTGCATAGGCACTGTACATTATGTATAACTAAACACAGTACTTGCTCTGCACAATTACAATTTAAGTAGACAAGACAGACAAAGGAACTGAGGTTTATAGAGATTAAATAATTTACCCAAGATCACACAAGAAGTTCCTGGCACAGCCAAGAACTGAAGCCAGCTCCCTCAAGGCCCAGGCCAGCACCTTAACAATAAGACCATCCTCCCTTTCTGTAATTGGATCCTTGTCCAAAACAGGCATGGGCCTTTAATTCTCTCAGGTAGCAAGAGGTAGAAGTTCAGGAAGCTAGGAGAATCTAGGTGGCAGGATTAGGGATGGCTGTAGAAGGATGTCATGGAGGGTTTCTTGGAATGCTAGTAACAAATGTGTATTCCATAATGTGCTCCATGCAAAACACCTGTCAGTAATTGTCTTATTTACATGATGAATGAATGCTGCCTTGTTCTTTTTTCCTGGATTACATCTGACTTCAATTAATTGATTAATGGGGGACCAAGAACAGAGAAAGAGTGACAACCAACAGGGTATTAGTGTCAGTACTCGAGAACGGGTACTTGGCAAACACTAGCCTAGCACTTGTCTCAAGTAACAAGGGTTTGGTTTGGATTAAGCAACCACTTACATTGTATAAAATCTATGACTTTCTACACAGCTGCAAATGGGTGGGTATTTTTATTTACTTTAAACACTGGTTTTTTATTATATCAGCAGAGTTTTTTTTTCTATACAGACACATTGGGGATGTCTAAATGAATGTAGCACAGTATAAATTAGTGTAATATTCATTTTTTTCCAGCCCCATCGACATTCAAAACACACCAATTCAGACCTTATCTACATATATTTTTTTACCTGCTCCGATATCTGTGTCTGTTTATAGCAGCATTTGCTAAAGTCCCATGTATATTAGGATCCCATGTAGCAGTAGTGGTTCAGCCCCCCTAGTGCAGCCATATTGGACCCCTGCACACCATGATTTGTAGTGGTGTGGCTTAACTGCACCAGTGCAAATCAGAGTTTACATCAGCATAACAGGTCTATGGTAGGTCGTGCCCTAAAAAAGAATTCCATTAGGTGGCAAATGTTGAGGTTTCAATATTCGTTTTCATTCTGCATTGGAATAATTTAGTCAGGAAGGTTTCTAAAGTCCAGGATGCAATTTCTGCTCAAAACCAGAAAGAGAGAGAGAGAGACCCCATAATCTTAAATACCTGCCCTCCGGCGCTCCTTCTCTTTCATTTTGACCAGAATTCCATACTGGACCTCAGAAACCTTCCTGATGATTTTTTTGTCAAGACTGATATGTTTTCAGTGAAAAATTTCTATGAATCAGCTTTTTCTGATGAATAAAAGATTTAGTCAAAAAATTCCCGGCCGCCTGTAGCCTACATTAGGGGTTTGCACTGAGAAGCTACATGAGTGCAATCCTCTCACCCTCCGAGGGTAAACAGGGCCTTAGCCTTACTTAGACTCCCTTTAAGTTTGCCTTGACTAGAAAAGTCACTGACTTTAGGTCAGTCTTAACTAATGTGCTAGCTAAGCGTGACTTACACTTGACTTTTTTCCTAGTGCAGATGCAGGATAATGCCCAAAGGCTCAGTTTAGCTGGTCTAGTTTTAGCAGGTGTTACCCAGTATCTAAGGTAGAAAAAAAGTTGAGGTTAGATCAGGCTTAGCTGGCATGTTAGCTTAGCCCAGCCTAAACTTAACCACTTCTCCCAGTGAAGACAAACACTTTGATTCAGATTCTCTTAGACTCACCCTGGCCCTATTGCCGCCTCACCCCTCCCAGCTCCCTTTGGCATGTACATGATATACCAAGAGAACAGTTCTTGCACTCACTGCCACTGTGCCCAACTGCTGCTCCAGGCAAAAGGACAGGGAGAATTTTGTGACCTCCTCTCTTTGCATACCCGTGGAGCAGCTGGGCACAATCTGATACTAAATTAGCATAATTTATAGCCTGAAGAGACTGGAAAAATGTGTGAATTATATACTTAGGCTCCCTGACTTAGATTTACTGTCTCTAGAGGATTTTGTTCTCTGAAGCTTTTCATGTGGCTGTTTTGTTTTTTTAGTGAAAACACTCAAGTTTGTGCCTTACTGTAAATCCAGGTAATCTTGAACTCATCTGTAATTTTCAGTTCCATTCCAGCAATGCCCTCCATATTATTTATCTAAGTGTGAATGTTTGACTATTTTTTGTCTATGGTTTTCACTCTATTTCTGCAAAATTGCCATTAAAAAGTGATTTGGTTTAAAAAACAAATATAAAATAGTTTATGAAACTGCACAATGGCCCCAAATTTTAGCAATAAACTGAACATACCACATATATTGCTGTCACCATTCTCTGCATCAAAATTTTGGCCAATGAAACATAAGACCAACTGTTCTATAAATGATGAGAGATTGTCTTCTGAAATATTTCTCTGACACAGCCCTGATATGCCCATTGATGTAATGAATTATTGTATGCTTGAGAATTGTTTGGCCTCATTGTGTCTTGTGTGACTCATGATAAACACATTAATCTCTCTCTCTTTCTCCAGTGAAATAGATTATCCAAGGATAATTTCGGTAAAGAGTTTCCCTTTTCTCCCGCCCCACAAGCTTTGTGTGCTTAGTTCCATAGAACCTGCCTCATGCTATCAGGAGCCCGGAGTACTTTGATTTAAAATCAGCTAATTAGAGTTTGTAATTTCCTTAGCGCTGTGCATAAACCGAATTAAGATGCTAAATTTCTCTCACTCTGTGATAAAGCTGTTCATGAGCAGCCCTTACTTAATAGCTAAAATTTACATTAACACTCTGCAGCTGGAACAAAAATGAGTCTTCACACACAGTGAAATACAGTTTAAGAGAAGGATTTAAAACAAAATGTCTGAAGGGTTTGGTTTGTTTTTTTTTAAAGCAAGAATTCTAAACCAATGTGAAAAAATGCATCTCTTCCCCAACAACATGCAGGCGGTTGCTGCTGCTGCTGCTGCTTCCAAAAAAAAAAAAAAAAAAAAAAAAAAAGCATATTTCTTGTTGATGGGTCACTTACAGTTTTATGTAGGCTGAAAAGTAGATTGTAATCCTGTGAAACTGCAGTATACTTTTGTCCTCCCTCCCCACCCCCATCCTGAAAACACACATGGCTTGACAAAATGCCATCCGAACGTGCTTGAATACAGTGATCTCATTGTGGAGACTGAAGACTCAGGGCTCAGCATAGCTAGATGATTGAGAAGCACAACATGCTCAACAGATGTAAAAACTGTGTAATTCATGACTTTCTCAAGTGGGGAATGAACTTCCACAGCCAGTTGCTAAACTGCTGCAAGAGGTGTAAAATATCCAGTGATTTCCTGTTTGAGTGCACAACTATTTCAGAGATGTACATACTACTTGTGAGTTTTGGCCAGTTGTCACCAGAATTATTTCTCTCTGTTCTACACTTCACTTGTTTTAGGATATTTTAATGAGAGAGGGGAGACTTGCCATTATATACTTGGTTTTCCAATTAAAAGAGAGAGGGAGGAATAAAGTCAACAGAAAACTCCAAGGAAGTTTGTGAACCATGGACTTCCCACTTATTCCAGTACGCTGGCAGAAAAGACAGTTTACGCCAGCAAGATTTGCTGGCTTAGAACTTCAGTCTTAGATAGACCTCCTGAGGAGAAACTGAAATTTGGGTATCAGGGGTAGCCATGTTAGTCTGGATCTGTAAAAGCAGCAAAGAATCCTGTGGCACCTTATAGATTAACAGACGTTTTGGAGCATGAGCTTTCGTGGGTGAATACCCATTTCGTCAGATGCATGTGCATATTCACCCACGAAAGCTCATGCTCCAAAACGTCTATTAGTCTATAAGGTGTCACAGGATTCTTTGCTGCTTTTACTGAAATTTGGGGACACCGAATAGAGGCCCACAAGTCCCTTTTCTTCTCTTCAAACAGTTTCAATCTCTTTCTTAATATCAAATTATTTTAGTTCTGAAACTGTTCTAAACATTCTCAGATTTTATTCCTTAAAAATTAACGAGCTCAATCCTCAGTGGGACATGATGTCTGGGCACAACAGAGATAGGGGAGCTGCAAAGGTTGGGGGCTCTCCAATCCTGCAGCTACTTTGCTTCCTTGCTGTATAGTGTAGAAGAGCTTTGGGGTTGCACTAAACTATGCCTAGTCGCCCCAGCTCCCAAGGGGCTACCTGACACTGCCCCACACTTTGGCCACAGCTCCTCTGGCCCCATCTATGCTCCCTGCTTTGTGGATAATTCCTGATGTCTTTTTAAGCCAGGTATATGACCCTCATGTACCACTGATGTCAATGGGAGCGCTGGGTGTTTAGCACCTCTGACAAGCAGTCCCCAGGGTATATGCAAACAAACTTGCATTCCAAATTGCTAGCATAAATTAAGTGAATATTTTTTAACATGTTGGTGGAGGGTCCAAGTGGTAGGGTGAGGGGGTTGTTGGGGGCAAATGGCCACAGCTTTTCTGTGGCAGGAAGGGGGTCACATTAAGATTCAAGTGTCACCCCAAAAGTGGGCAGTGCTTGGTTTAGAAGTGGCATCACTACGGTGGCTGAGAACTCCACTGGTTCAGTTGTTCTCTGGGAAGGCTCTTGCCCCTGGCTCATATGGCACCCCAGCAGGCATTACAGCTGCCCTCCCTAACATAAGGGCCTAGGGAGAAACTCTGCTTTCCCTACAAAGGGCAGATCCCTCTAGATTGCAATGGGCTTGGTTCACATGAGACAAGGGCATGTACACCTCTCTCCACCAGTTTTCTGGGGCTTAAGTCTTAAATGAAACATAACAAACCAGACATCACATCAGCTACATCACTAGGAAATGTCAGCACCCAGGAAAACAACAAGCCAACTCCATGGTGGATATTTTGATCTTCTGGCTGGATGCAAGAAAAGCAAGTAGTGTATTTTTAATTTCTTGTGGTCAATTGGGGTTGATCCCTACAAATCATTAATGGTGTGGGCCAGATTCAGCTTATATTCCCGCCCCTTTGTGTGCTGCTTTTATGATGCAAAGGGGCCAGAAAGCAGCTAGATGTGGGAAGGTGAAAATTCCCATAGCATGGGGGGAGCTATTAGCTGACACAGTGGTGGTGTACCTCGCATCCTGCCTTTCTTACTCGCTTAATTTCTACATTCATGGGCTGTGCGCCCAAAGTGTACTGTGCTTCTCCTGTCCCCAGCTAGTGTACGGTCCCAGGGGAACATTGCTGTAGGTATACGGTAGAGCAGCCTCTAGGGATGTAGCTTTAGCCTGAGATTCAGGAACCCACATCCAGCCCCCTATTCCCTGCTGTGCTGAGTGAAAACTCAGTGCAACAGAAAACCTAGGCCAATGGGTATATTAGTTATATATGTTATGATTTGGTACCATGTCTACCTTTGAGAGGACTTCCTAACTGGGAAGGGGTGTGAACAAGGCAGAAATATGGCACATGCTACATCTAGCGTATTAAGAAGATGAGAGAAGGTGCAGAAGTTAGCTCATCTAATATACCTCTTTAATTTAGGTTTACCAGAGCCTTCCTGGCAGCCATGCATAATTCACAGCTGTTTTCCAGGTGGAAATGGGTGAGCTGGGACATATAGAAGGTGATGACAGCAGCAGAGAGCAGAACCCTCCCCCTGTGAGATCATATAGCATCTGAAGGACATGAGTGTAGTGCCTTTCATCTGCCACCGGTCAGAAGTTATGTTCATAATTGCTGTTCCATCGTGTTGTTCTGCTGCTGCTGCAATGCAGTTGTGGATTGTGACAGCATTTTCATGCAAAACCTTATTTGCAGTCACAGCTAACTTCCTCCTCTTTTGATGCTTGGGGTGAAATTTTTCATAGCCATTGAAGAATTATTATTTTTGGACACTTTTGAAAGCATCTTTGTGTAAAACTAATAGGTTGTTCAGCTGTTATATATTGTCAACTTCTTTATTGAATTGGAATAATTCAGACCCCTCTCTTTTTTCTTTGGACTTCAGATGGCATGCACAGAGTGCTGAATGATGAATGCACAGTTTGCTTTGGTTGAATGAATTTAGTTTCACAAAACAAAATTCAGGCAATATAAAAATAATGTAAAATCCATTATTAGTTTGTCTTGTCCCTAAATATCAGACAAATACAGCAAGGTGCATGTTTGCACAGTGTCCAGGGATAAAATAAAGGAGTAGATCTCCATAAAACCAGAGATGGGCCCCTCTTCTCCTCCCTGGCTTGGGGAAGCAGTGATCCCCACAGATGATCTTCCTCCTTGCCTGGTGCAGTGAGAACTTCCCCTTCTTGTTTTGATCTCCTTTAACTACTGCTTGTGTCTCTTTGAATGAGTCCACACTGATATAAGGAGAGAGAGAAAGAAAGCTTTGAGAAGAGACCTAAAACCTTAACACTACATTGTCTAATAAAAAATGATGTACATATTGTATCTACCATTTCCTGTAGGGCTATCCATATGATATATTGCAGATCCATGCTGTACGTTGCAGAACCCTGGTTTTCCTCTGGACTTTGCAAGTCGTGCCAGCTTGTTACCCACTTGGAGAGATGCTGGCAAGAATTCAGTCCAAATTTTGATATGAGTGTGTTTCAGCCACACACAACTGTTTATAAAGAGGCACTCATTTTAGCCTCAACTGCCCTCCATCTGTGAATCAATATTCTGCATTCCAACTTTGTAAACATGCTTCAGACAACCACCATTAAATACAAGCTACTAACAGAAAGCCTGTGCTATTGCACGGGTATAATTCCTTAAGATGTGTGTAAAAAATGCCAAAAATGGGTGAGAACTTAAAAATTGGATGGTAACAGACCATGACTCTCAGTGATAATTGAACCTGATGATACTCTGAACAAAAAAAAGCTCTCAATTCATGCTTGTAGCTGTTTCCATCAGTTCACACTGACTCAGATGTTTTAGGCTTCAGAGTGACACTCTGTGTAAGCTCAAAAGCTTGTCTGTCTCACCAACAGAAGTAGGTCCAATAAAAATTATTCTCATAAATTATTATAAAAAATGCCTCACCCACCGTGTCTGTCTAATATCTTGGGACCAACATGGCTAGGCTTGCCAACGTTCCCAGATTGGCTGGGAGTCTCCCAGAATCAGGCTTGATCGCCCAGAGGCTACTGAAGCCAATCTGGGAGATTTTAGGCCCCTGCAAGTCCATCAGTGGTGCCTGCCATAGCCCCTCTGCTCCCTACTTTCCCTGGCTCCACACAGTTCCCAGAAGCGGCTGGCAAGTCCTTCTTGCTGCTAGGCACAGAGGCAGCCTGGGGGTCTCTGCGTGCTGTCTCCTCCCTGAGTGGCAACTCCACAGGTCCCACTGGCTGGGAACCACAGCCAATGGGAGCTGTGAAGGTGGCGTCTGCAGGCAGGGACAATGTGCGGAGACACCTGGCCACGCCTGAGCCTAGGAGCCGGACATGCCAATCGCTTCCGGGAACCGCCCGAGGTAAGCACTGCCGACCAGAGCCCGCACCCCAAATTCACTCACACATCCCAATCCCCTACCCCAGTCCTGAGCCTCCTCTGAACGCAAATTCCCTCCCAGAGGCCACACTCCCTCTCACACCCCAACCCCCAGCTCCAGCCTGGAGTCTGCACCCCAAGCCTCTACCCCAGGCCTAGCCTGAGCCCTTTCCCACAGTCCAAACCCCTCGGCCCTTCCCTCATCCCAACCCCCATCCCAGCCTGGTGAAAGTGAGAGAGGGTGGAGGAAGGCAAGCAAGGGAGGGAAAGGGGATGGCGTGACTGGGGGCAGGGCTTTGGAGAAGGGGCAGAGCCTTGGGAAGAGGTGGGGCTGGGGGTAGGGCAAGGGTATTTGGGTTCTTGGGATTAGACAGTTGGCAACCCTATACATGGCTACACCACTACTGTATGCAGAGATAGCATGACATTCCTGGAATTTTCATATATAGATGATTCAGATTTGGGACCCAGTACTTCTATGGAACCATGAGAGTGGACAATTATGCCTACCCAGAATCCAACTGACTTCATAGTAACCAAGACAACAATATTTTACAGGCTGAGGGATACAAAAATACAGTCCTAATATTTGTACAACTCTCTAAAACATAAGTTTTCAAACTGTGGGGTACTTCCCTTGGGAGGCACATCAGGATCATTGACAGGGTGTTCTATTTTTGATTCCTGCTCAGCTTTTGGGCTCAATGATATCTAGTGGCAATGGGTTTCGCATGCTAATTTTGCACTATATAAGAAAACAGTATTTCCTTTTTAGTAATTTTACATTTGTTACCTCTGCTTTCATTGAACGTCCTATTTCTTGACCTACAAAAGTTAAATACCCCTGGTTTCCCATCTCTATACTTTTCATTTGTTTATATACCTCTAGCATGTCCCATATTAATTGTTCTGCTTTAAGTAGATGCTTTTTTTTTTAACTGAAGTCTCCTGGTTTGCTTGTTATAGCATAGACACTGTATGGAATGCTGAGTCAGATGAGCAATGATACTTGCTTCACACTGAGGGCAAATTACACCAGTGCAAATTACACTCTGTAGGCCACTCTGGCAATTTATTGTGGAGTTCAAGGTGTTTGAGGTACTGTTTTTGTCAGTTGGGGTTAAATTCATTATAATTCTGTAATGTTTTGGTAGGTAATTTTGGTGCCATTATGGAACTATGAATTAGATCTTTAGTCCAGATCCTTATGCATTTGTCAATTGAATTTCATAGCCAACAAAAGTCATAGGCATATTAGTGACAGTTTAACTAAAAATAATTCCAAAGTTAAAAATTTAGAAAAGTATACAATTACTTAACTACTGAAACATCAAACTGATTCAAAATTGCCTTACCAAATATGGTTGCATAGTTGAACCATTTCATTCTACATACTCCATACTTACAAATAACACACATTAACCCCAAGTATACGTTTATTGATTCAAAACTACTTTCACATTTACTTTAATTAGTAGGTACAGTATAAACACAAGTAATCTTTGGCTTGAATTTATAATTCATTAATTTAAGCATTTTTCCTTTTTCCAAGAAGCTGTCATTTAAGGTAATCTTACAAATCACGTGTTTCCTGGAAAATCTCCATGTAAACCTTTTCTTGGTTAAAAACATGTTATGCTGAACAGGTGTCATGAATCTTCCAGTCTCAGCACTCTCTTATTAACCCAATATTATTTCTAGGCATCTGAAGTAGAACTTGTTATTGAAATACATTACATTTGACGTAATTTATAGGCTTTTATAACTAGGGTATGTTCTCTGAGAAGTATTTAACTTAGAATAACTAAGTCATCATAAAAGGAAATGCACATACTAAAGTATTTTTTACACTTTTCAAGTGGAATTGGTGCATAGATACATTCTCATGATCATTTTGGAAGGTTGCAATGTCCGGTTTCTCAAGATACACTAACAGTTCAGTTGAAGGCAGTTCTAGTTCAAGTGGTGTGTTGCTGTAGTATCTCTGTGGTCTTTATTTAGGGAGATCTGAGAGCTTTTCAATGGTGCATTAAGCAGCAGGACTAGCATCTGACATATATGATTTATCATTTTAATCTAACTTCAAGCACTTCAAATTATATCAAATCATGAAAAAGAGGAAAGAGACAGTCCTTTGTCACAAATGTACCAGGAATTTGTTGTCACTAGCTGTTTCTGTAAAGCATAAAAAGAAAGCTTCTGCTTGCAGTGTTCAAGCCTATACTGGTATGCCTAACATTAATTATTATTAACCTCATCCATATATTATGGGTGTTGTCATGAAATCTCTGAATTGCTAATAGAGACAGTGTCGTCTGGTGGTATAAGCAGGATATTGGGATTGAGAAACTCCCACGGTCTAATGCTGACTCTGTTACTCACTGTGTGGCAACCTCCTGATATTTGTTTCCTATTTTTTGGCTGTGGTTTTCAGGGCTCCCGAAAGACCAGTCCTGGCTAGCTGTAGGGGAAACTGCTAATAATCTGTGCACCTCCAGGAAAAATCAGTGACAAGCTTTAAACCCCAGTGATTGGTGTACAACAATTATGTTTGCAAGGCTGTCTTCACTGAGGAAAACACCTAGAAACTTGCTTTTCTTAATTTAAAGAAAGCAGGGAGTCTCCTTTACATTTCTAGGGCTTTGTGGGGCCCCAAAACAAGGTGTATATCTGGATTGCTACAAATCTAAGGCCAGGTGGTTTTTTGATACTTTTACTTATGCTGAAATAGTATCTAGCTGTAATCAAGGGGACCACTGAAAGAATAAAGTATGAGTTGGCATGAGTAAGCCCTCAGGGCTTCAGTAATCTCTGCAGTAGCAATGCGGAGATAACATTTAGACAACAGTTAAGGCACATATTTTTAATAGTGAGGGTAATTACCCACTGGAACATTTAGCAAGAGAGGATCTCCACCACTGGAAACTTTAAATCACTTTTGCATGTGTTTTTTCTCTAAAAGATAAGCTCTGGTTCAAACAAGAATGATTTCAGGGAAGTCTTATGATGTGTATTATGCAGGAGGTCAAACTGGATGATCGCAATGGCTTTATAATATATAAAGAGAAGATGCAGGAGCCACTGAAGATGTCTCAGTGTGGAAGGGGCAGGAAGATTATTTTGGTCCTGAATAAAACATCCTTCTTCAGCAAAGTGCTTAAATCCCCATAGATTAAAGTTAAGCATATTCTTAAGTGTTCTTTGAATCAGTGCCTGTGTAAACTTCCACCCACTAGAACATGCCCCATCTGCCTGGGCCACATGCCTTAATCGGCTTTGGCCCCCTTTTGCACTGTCCTGAGGCTTAACCCTGGCACAGAACTGGCCTAAGTGGACATCTGGGGTTTATTTGCCCTTTAAGACTGCAGGCCAGATTCTGCCTCATTTACTCACCCTGAGTTGTACCTTCTTCCTAGACTAGGACTATGCAAGGAGAAAGTTATGACTCAGTATGAGGAAGGGTGGCAGAAATTGTCTCTATTAAATAGACCCAGGGCATAGTCCTCTGGGTGAGGGGTAACATACGGGTACGTCTAGATTACCCGCCGTATCGGCGGGTAGCAATCGATTTCTCGGGGATTGATATATCATGTCTCATCTAGACGCGATATATCGATCCCTGAAAGCGCTCCCTTCGACTCCGGAACTCCACCAGCATGAACGGCGGTAGCGGAGTCAACAGGGGGAGCCACAGACGTCGATCCCGCGCCATGAAGACGAGAGGTAAATCGATATAAGATATTTCGACTTCAGCTACGCTATTCACATAGCTGAAGTTGTGTATCTTAGATCAGTCCTCCCATCTAGTGTAGACCAGCCCATAGATAGTGGTTATCACTAATCAGGATGTGATCTTGTGTTTAAAATTTAATTAAACAGCTCAAGAAGCTAAATATTTTAAATATTGGGGTGTTGTGAACAGTACAACTAACTTGTGCCTCTATATCTTACTCTATGATTTAAAAATTTGCTTTGTGGCATTTCTCAGTCAATCTCTTTTTCTTAACATCCTCCTTGTAAAGTAAACATAGGAAAGAGATAGAGGTAGCAGAACAAAGAGCTAAATGTACAAAACAGTACCGCCCATCTCTCTGTTGAATCATGTACTATGGAAGAGGTACTACACTGAGTTTTTGGGAACAGAATGATAATGGTGTTTTCATTTCTATCCTAGTAGGGAACCACTGTACTTTTTTTCCTTTTAAATCAACTCCACATTCACTCAGAAACTTTACTACAGGAAAGACTATTATACTGCTTCATTAAAAAATGAAAACATAAGAAAATGCACCAACTGAACTGGCAGATCTGATAGGAATATATGTGTATTAATCTACAGGACAAACACATTTGAAGGTTGTGTTCTAATGCCGATTGCATTATGTATCCAAACCTCAAATGGTGTTTAATTAATTATGAGAGATTGGTTTAGGAGATCACATTTCCCCTTATCAGTCAATCAACATATCACTTCACTAACTCAGCTTTTGATGTTGATTCTAAAATAATCATGTTCGTAATATAACTTTTGATACTTACCTAATTGTAAACTGGGAAGTTTTTCTTAAAGTGTAGGCTTTGGAGAGCTCATTTCTTATTTTGTTTCCTTAGCAAGGGGATTTGAGAAAAGAGTCCACTGGGAACTGAGCATGGAGCTTTCAAGTTTACAAGTGCAGTTACTTATCATGAGGGACTATTTTTTCAGAGACATCCATAGCAGCATAATAATATGTACTCTTATCTGCCTGAGGCTCATCATTAAAAGAAATCTCTATTAAAATATACTGATCTAGTATTTCATATGCATTGTAAAAAGGAAACTCTATCTTCACTGAACACAACCCTCATCATTTTCACTGGCATTGTTAACAGAAATATTTGACTTTTCTTAACAATTCTTTCAGTTTCCTGCATCTTAGAAAGTGAATAGGTGCCAATTAGGTAGAAGAGACCTAAACACTTGCTCTGAGGAGCAAATGAAGGAAGGAACCTCCATTGTATTATATAGAAAAGCCCTAAGATTAAATCCCCACAGCTGAGTTCACCTGAAGTTGGTAAAAGGTTCTGTTCTATTTAGTTTCTTATATTGCACCTATCATGATAGACTTCAATAACTCAGACATAGGTTAGGGGGTTGTTATAGAAGTGGATGGGTAAGGTTCTGTGGCCTGCTTTGTGCAGGAGGTCAGACTAGATGATCATATTGGTCCCTTCTGACCCTAAAGTCTATGAGTCTATGATAGTATCTGAGTGCCTTCCATAGTTAAAAATGAACACGGTTATTAATATCAATCGACTACACTTTCCTCTTCATCCCTGCACAGGGGAAAAGTTATGTGGAATGGTATCTGTCAAGGGACAGTGAAGGGGAGTTGGTTGCTGAATTTTTTGTTTTGTTTTTTAGATATAAACATGTTGCTATGTGAAAAAGCCAGGTTCAAGAAATGAGTTTTTCATTTGGGCCAGTAAGTACTCAGGTTTGTTATTGTTCTTAGTGCTTTGGGGAGTGAATTCCACTGTCTTGGGTCAGCATCCAAGAACTTCCTGTCTCCCTGTTCTTTACCCTTGCTCCTGAGAAGCTGAGCTGCCAGGGGCAGTTAAGAACCTGGTAGTGGAGATGGTCCAATAAATAATCCTGGCACCATGCATTAAGAGCCAATATTCTATAGAGCAGTGGTTTTCAAACTGCAGGCCATGACCCAGTACTGGGTCACAGAATGTAAGGCACTGGGTCGTGGCGGCTCTGGTCAGCACCACCAACCGGGCTGTTAAAAATCCTGTTGGCGGTGCTGCCCAGCTAAGGCAGGCTAGTGTCTACCTGATCTGACACCCTGCTGCTCCCTGGAAGCGGCCAGCAGCAGGTACAGCTCCTAGGAGGTGGGCCACTGGGCTCTGTGCACTGTCCCTGCCCCGAACACCAGCCAATGGGAGCTGGGGGGCAGTGCCTGCAGGAGAGAGCCACATGGAGCTGCTTCTGCACTTCCGTCTAGGAGCTGGAGCTGCTGCTGGCCACTTCTCGGGCATAGTGTGGTCCGCGGTGCCAGGACAGGCAGGAAGCCTGACTCAGCACCGCCACTGCACCGCTGACTGGGAGCCACTCGAGGTAAGCCAGTTCCCCAATCCCCTGCCCCAGCCCTGAGCCCCCACAAACCTGGAGTCCCTTCCTGAACCCCAAGTCCCTCAGCCCCATCCCAGAGTCTTGACCCCCTCCCACATCCCAACCCCCAGCCACAGCCCAGACCCCTCTCCCACACCCTGAACCCTTCATTCCTGGCCCCACTACACAGCCCTCACCCCTCACACGCCAACCCTCTGCCCCAGCCCTGAGACCCTTCCACTCCTCAAACCCCTCATCCACAGCTCCATTCGGTCATGGGCATCAATAATTTTCTTCAACTGGGTTGCCAGAAAAAAAGTTTGAAAACCATTGCTATAGTGAGCAAATGCACTGAATGAGTATGGGAAGATGTGACTTTAGTAATTTGTTTTGCACAGCTGCATTCTACACCAGTTCCAGTTTTTTCAAGATTGATTCTTTCACATCCAGGGTACATTCCAGTGAAATAATTCAGTCAGGAAGTGATGAAGACCTGTGTGATCACAGCCAGGTCCTCATCAGCAAAGAAGGGATGGAATGTCCCAGCCTACTGGAGGTGGTAGAATGTATTTCTTACAGATAGTGCTTATGTGTGAGTCCACAAGGAATGTAGGATTACAAAGCTTGTGGCCTTTCTTGAGGATCTGTTGGCATACATTCTAGACTAGTGGAGATAGCAGGTGGAAGTGAATTCCCTGAAATGTTACCTTTCTGCCAACAAGCGTAACCTTTATCCTACTTTGGTTTAGCTTCAGCCAAGCCTGGTTTCTCCATTGCTGATCTCAGACAGACTCTGGGTCAAAGTGACTCATTTTGCACAAGAATTCCCTTTACTATATGTCACTTGCTTCCTATCCAGGCAGGGAGTGGGTGAAGAGAGACAGGAAGTGGCAAAGCCTTCTCTCTGTACCAGACTAGCTGAAGCAGTGCAAGGTGTGTATGCTATAGTACATTACTATTTACCAGGAGGAAGCAGAGGAGGAATTCTGACTCAGAACTTTGTCTCTGAGTCAAAATGCCTCATGGGTAGAGCTGGTCGAAAGTCGGACTTTCCATTTCATGGGAAATTCCAACATTTTGAAATTTGTTTCCCAGGGGCTTCTCCTAAGACAGTGTAGACCACTTGCTCAGGGCTTTGCCTGAAGTCATCACTTACTTGTAGAAAGCAATACAGCAATATAGCTAAGAAGAACAACAAACTGGGGGAAAAAGAGACAGTTCACTCTAAAGTGAAACTGCTGTAGCTGTGCTAATTAAACATTTAAGATAACTTCCCTACCTTTGATTGGCCAGTTAAAATCACCCAGATATTTAAAGGTCTGAACCTGAATCCTATATCAATACCCATCTGGGTGGACCTTTGTGTAGATTTATGCAGAATACCACTGAAGTCAAGTCAGGATCAACCTTCAGGGGTCCACTGCACATCAGGGGACCAGAATAGCTTTGTGCAGAGGGGCAGATTGGGGGATAATATGTCAGCTGAATACTGTCCAGCTCCTGGAACTCTCGGACGAGGAAAGACAACTCCAGTTAGTGTCCCACACAGTACCACTGGACACTGCAGAACATCAAGTGGCACAGAGGTCTTCAAACACCCACATGGTTAACAAGAAAAAGGAAAGCTCTGCTTCTCAGGAGCAGCCAGCAGTCTTCAGAATTCATTAATCAGTCATGCAAAATCACTAACATATTTGTATACTGTACATCCCACAACAGTCAGTCATACACTTGCCAGTGTATATGCAGCATAGACCCCCTGTGTCTTAAGTTTAATGCAAAGCAGGCTTTTGATTTCAATATGCATATTTTTCATGATTTTAAAGAAAAAAATAGAAAAGGCGGCTTCCCCTTACTCCTTACAAAAACTGAATCATTCCATATCTTCAGTATCTCAGATATTTAATTATTTTACAGCAATTGTGTGTTATGATGCTGAATGTTTACAATAAAACACCAAAGCAATATACTTCTTATAAAACATTCACATTCAATATTACTGCTCAGCTGAGTCAATAGATGCCTCATTCTCATTTACGCTGGGGGCTTCTCTACCACAGTTAGGTACAGTGCACTTGGGAACAGGTAGTGCACACTAGCAGGGTCTAGGCCAACCAATTAATGCACAACACATTAGTGTGCTTTAGAAATTACACCTCCTCTTAATGTGTATTATGTAGATAAGACCACTTTACATCACACTGGGGGGGGGGTAAATAAGTTTTAAAGTGGGATTCAATTTCCTTTACACCTACTTTAAGGTCTCCTTACAATGCAAAGTGACCTAACTAGAAATGAAAATCAGATCCCAGGAATTGCTTCATAGATTTCAATAGACTTTGGATCTTGCCCCATTGCACTATAAAAAATGGCTTAGGCCTTGTCTACACACGCAAGTTGTAACACTTCAGCTATACTAGTATAGTTATAGCAGAAGGAGGGGAAAGGGATGGGATAGCTCAGTGGTTTGAGCATTATCCTGCTAAACCTAGGGTTATGAATTCAGCCCTTGAGGGGGCCACTTAGGGATCTAGGGCAAAAATCAATGCTTGGTCCTGCCAGTGAAGGCAGGGGGCTGGCTTTAATTTGATTTGATGACCTTTCAAGGTCCCTTCCAGTTCTAGGAGATAGGTATATCTCCAATTATTAGAGCTATTCCCCTAGGATGAGCACAGTTATATGAATATGTGCAGGAAGGGGAATAAGTTATATTGGTATAAGGCACCTTTACACTAGTACAGATGCATCCACAGTAGGAGGCTTATTCAAGTTAAGACAAATTGAAGCCTACTGCCCCACTACCTTATACGTCCAGCATGATTTTCACTTGCCGTAAGATTGATTTACATTGCTCTGGCAGTGCAAAAGGGCCATAAAGTGGTTATAATGTAAGCAACATTCATTTCAACGCCCCTTTGCACTGCCCCAGTGGTGTAAGGTGACCTTAGTTTAATGGGAATCAGGCCCGTTGTGTAGCTGTGTAAACCAGTGGAAAAGAAATGTAGATCACATTTACACCCTCTTTGCAGAGATATAAAAGTCACTCCACTTTAGGTATAGCCTGCTCACCTTACTCACATGAGTAGCCCTATTTACTCCCATTGTGCCTCCCACAACCTGCACAGGCATACCTCACACAATCTACACTGCTCCATCAATAGGTGTTGGAACCAGGGGCTCTGGCGGTGCTGCTGCAGCCCTCTGGCTTGAAGTGGTTTCCATCATATACAGGGGTTTACAGTTTAGTTCAATGGCTCTCAGCATTCCCACTATACAAATTATTCCAGCACCCCTGGCTCCATTTGGATTTTAAGTGGAATTATTTTCAGCTGTGACTACATATTTGGTAGGAATAGTGATCATGACAAATATAGGCTGATTTGCTTAAATATTTACTGAAATCCCTGCATGGTAATAGCAGTGCTACTACATCTGTTGATAACGGAACAGACAAATAGTATGGGAAAGATAGGAGGGATCGCGCTACTCTTCTTTATCAAGAAGCATGCTCCTGAGTCTTGGTCTGCACTACAGTCTAAGAGGTATAGTAAGCCATTCACAATGTTCAGTGCTCACCTTTACAAACCATTAAAAGTAGCTACTTTGCTGCAGCTATCTGGAGCTCTTAACCCCCTGCTTTCCATCCAGTAGATGTCACTAAAGTCAATAGAAATTGTTACTCATATGCCTGGGAAAGATTTACGAAGCCAAAAGGGCAGGGGAAACAATGGAGTAGAAAGGCTTTATGGCCCCTGCTATACTTTGATCTTCATTGATTAATCCAGATATTTTTATGCAATTTTAGTAGAGAATTTTCACAAGAGGTTTACTCTGATTTTTTTAAATGTAAACATTGCTGAGTAAAGGAAGTTGATATGTGACACTAACTACCCAACGTTATTTCCCTAATATTAAAAGTAGCCCGGTATAAACTGCTGCATAGATGCTTTTGAAGAAACTCAAGAAATGTAGAATTTTTGTGCACAATCCTACATCGCCTGCCTAAAAGCCAGTGAGAGTTTAGGGTGTGCAAGACATGCTGAGTCACGTCCTGATTGCACTCTACAAAGTGTTAGTGGTTTAGCATAAATGGTCTTTTTTCCCCTTGGTGTTTTGTGAGTTGGACTCATGCAAAGAGGCACAGAGAAGGCAAACTGTACTGGCTATTCCACAGAAAATTCTAAATCACTTTGAGTTTAAACACACTAACATTGTTATTCTCCCTAAATATCTCTGTAATGACATTTAAACTAATAAAATATATTATTTAAAAATAAGCATGCTACCTTATTTTATATTACATCCTATGGATTGAATCTTGTAGTTCTCAGTTTTTACTCCAGCTTTAGTCAGGCAAAATTCCCAATGATATCAACCTGCTGAACTAAAATTGCCTAGGATGGCTGGAGTCATTAATAAAGATTGAAGTTATGATGTAAAGAATACAAGGCATTTCTACTCCATTATTCAAAACACATGATGATATTAATCGGAGTTTGGCTAGTAAGCACTAAGTAAAAACTAAGGACCAGATTATGCTCTGGTCTACCAGTGTAAATCTGGAGTAACTCCACTGAATTTTTGATGATTCCCTAAAAAGCATGGCTCCTAGGAATTCTCCTCATCTGCCTCTCTTTCCTTTCATTTTATTGGATTTTAAGGGACAAAAGGGAGCTGGAATGTATATCCAAACTGAAATTATTCATAGCAACATTTATCCACTGATTTTGCAATTGCTGTGACCTCATAGAAGAGCCTCATTGGACTGAAGAGTTATAAACTTCTGAATGAAGGTTTTGTTCATTGCTCATAGCCACAGTGCTAACCCAGTCCTAATCCCAAACCCTGTTTACCTGAAGAATGTCTGTTTTCCACTCCTCATACCTCTTTAGGGAAGCAACTGACTCTTTCATTTCTCTTTTCCTATGTTTATCTTTTTGCCTGTGTAGACTTTTCCCCACATTTTCTGTCCTCTTCTTAAGTGTAATCTGAAACCCAAAATTTTAGAGATTTTTTTTTCAGCCTTGATGAACAGGATGCAACAGGGTTTTGTATTTAATGTATAAATCAAGTGGGCTAATAATATATGCATTGTATGTTAAAGGAACAATGGCCAGGTCAAATTTAGCCTGAAATTTGCAGCCCAAAACTGCTTGAACTTAAGAATGAAACGGTGAAATAGACCGGAAACTGACTAGTAGCAAAACTGAAACTGAGGAATCTATTTTCATTGCCCCTACTGAGATAAATGTTACAGGGAACAAATTGCACAGTGGGAAAATTAAAATTTTAAAAATCTTTCAATTTAGCAACATAGGTAAGCACATCTTTCTTCTATTAAATAGTCCTGTTTCTGTTCTCATTGAAAGTAATGGTGAAAGCTTCCATTCACATTTCAGTAATTTTTCATTTAACAGCATATAGCTACATATCAACCTGAGACTGCACCTGATAAACAGCCTCACACTTAAAATCCCAGGTTGTAATATTGCATCATTGAATTCAGTGTGAGTTTTGCCATTGACTTCAATGGGAGCAGGATCACACTTCTCAACATAGGACAGTGTCCATGAAAGGGTAAAAGAAATGAGTAGCTAAAGCCTTGATGTTTCCAGAGATTGGAAATAGTATAGCAGAATACCCTAAATCAAAGAATTCTTTTAAACTAACATAGACTCAGTGGCCAAATCTTTAGTTGGTGCACCGCACCTGGCACAATGGGGTCCTGGTCTATGATTACATCTGTGCTCAGTGACACCACCATGTACACATCTGACCCAGTATTTTTCATGTAAAAATACATATTACTTACATGGGAATTAACTGTTTTCCAATTTAAGATTGAGAAAAATGAATCACTTTAATATAAGGAATTTCCATCATAAAAGTAACATGGATGCTTCCAAATATTCAGTTATTTTCCACAAAGCTATCTCCATCATCTACAGATTTTAGACAGGTGTGAAAATAGCTTCTGTGTAATAATAAATTATGTTGGAAAATGTATTTTCTATGAGGGTTAGCATGCAGTAATCTACCCACATTATCAGTGCTGTGCTTGTTATGCTATCCCATAGGCCCCACCCCAGGGAGTTGCTTGAATTTCTTAATTAAAACAGTTTCACAAATCATATTGGCTAGAGTTTCTGCACTGGCCTTTCACCTTCCTACATTCACTTTTAACATCCAAAGACTACAGTTGATTTTTTCACCACGTTTCAGATTCCAAGGTGCTGGAATGCATCCCCAGGAGGGTGGATAGCAGGAAGAGCAAATACACTGCCTATTTCTGAAT
Source organism: Gopherus flavomarginatus (assembly GCF_025201925.1). NCBI lineage: Eukaryota > Metazoa > Chordata > Testudines > Testudinidae > Gopherus > Gopherus flavomarginatus. The sequence continues at coordinate 181,543,397 of NC_066617.1, read as the reverse complement.
ACTAATATTACCCATGTGAAACATTTTTCTCCATGGACTTGCTCTTTGCTGTATTTGTCTTTCAACAAATTGGTTGGAAGTTAAAAATCACCCACAAGTGCTAGAGCCTGTGACTTCCCTCCCTCACCCATCAAACCCTTAACTTTAAACGGGAGAGGGATAGCTCAGTGGTTTGAGCATTGGCCTGCTAAACCCAGGGTTGTAAATTCAATCCTTGGGGGGGGGGTCACTTAGGGATCTGGGATAAAAATCTGCCTGGGGATTGGTCCTGCTTTGAGCAAGGGGTTGGACTAGATGACCTCCTGAGGTCCCTTCCAACCCTGAGATTCTATGATAATAGCAAAGGCCTAAAGACAATGGGGAATTTAATGTAATAAATAAAATAAGCCAGTCTGAAATTACTACAATTCAGCTTTCCAATCATGTTGAAATAACTGGAGTGCTTTGACATTTTAAGCCATTTCTGGCTTTCTCAGGATAAATATAATCAGATTGAGGGGTTTTTTTATTTCTAATTTTTAAATACTGTCTTATGTATCAGAGAGATGTGAAAAGCTTCTTTAGAGCTGGTGTTGTCCTTATAATTAGTAACATGCTCATTTCTGAGCCAGCCAACTGGGTTGAAGTCACCACAGTATGGTGTGATCTTGTGCCTAGTGCTGATTCTGCAGTAGAATGCTGATGCAGGGGGAAGCACTGTACGGGCAGAGATGCCACTCTTCAGCTAAGATGTTAAAGCAAAGTCCCTCCTCTCCATCCATCTCTGGATGCTGTCCTGATGGAGTCAGAGAATCTGTGTTATTTCTTGTAAACAGAGAGAAGGGGGATAACCTCTTTGTCCTTTCCAACATTCTCTCAAGGAGAAGGAGAATATTTTTTATTGTTTAAGGCTGTGTGAGAGCTATTGCTTAGCACACAATGGCTGCTTTGTTTGCCTAGATGCTGTCAGTGCAGACCAATAGTATGTAGTTCTTTGGGATAAGTTAAGGGCGAAAGGCATCTCTCACACACACACACACACACACACACACACACACACACACACGCCAATACTACATATTGTCTTAAACTCACAGGCCTCTGTCCTTTGATGCATTGGTGTAGCTAGTGCTGCTCTGATCTGGCCACAAAAGGATGCCCCAATATGAAGTGGATTCTTGGATAGAGTCACCACAGTGACTCCTAGACCCAGCCCTCTTCTGGTGACCGATATAGGAGCCATTGCCAGAGGAAAGGGAGCATAATCAGTGCTCCCTTACACTGTGTTGATCGCTGACTGCCAGAACAGCCCATCAGTAGCCATAATAGATTAGAGCAGCCCACAGGTCCTCTAATTTATGCCAAGGACTAGACTGACTCCAGTAAAGGGGAAGCATGAAGGTGGCTTAATGTCACAGGATCTGGGACATATTTTCCATTCCTATAGTCTCTGTTTTTACTTTCATTAGTGTGATATTTGTTCTCCTGAAGGTGAAATGACTGTCAGAAACAATTATCAATGAGCCAAGTAGCATACCTGGCAGCCTCAACATACTTTTTATCATGCTGTCCTTCCAGTAACCTCAGCTCTGGTGGAACACCCCTCAACCAAATTTGTGCTTGTACAGGTGTAACTGAGGACAGAATTTGATTCTTTGAATGTGACATAATACAATTTGACACCAACTCAGGCCACAAACGTCTCAGTGTGTTGGAAAGGATCAATTTCCAAAGCAAAAACTACTTAAGATGATTAGACAAAAGACCGATGTGATAGCAGTTCATATGTTTTTGAATACAACTGTCCAGACATATACTACAAATATTTATTGTCAAACTTTAGCTATAATACATTTTTTTTCTGACTTGCCAAGTTACGATTCTGTCTCTTTTACATTTTTAAAAACTTTGTAACTGTATTACTAATCTCCACAAAGAATTTAGTGATGTAGTTACTGTTTATAATGTATTATAAAGTCAGTGGCCAATTTTTCAGGGAAAAAATATCTTAATGCATAATTTTGAACCAGGTCTTTCTCAAACAATAGTGTAGTACTTTTAAATGCACTGTTAATATGTGAATAGCACTATAGCTCATTCTTCCTTTTCATCTCAAATCTAACAGGAAATGGCAAGCTTTTTAAAGTGAGCACAATAAAGCTTAGAGTTTGCTCAACAACATTTTAACTTCTCCTACAAGCAAACTGTAAATTATTTTGGAGACTGCACAAGATGCATTGGTGACATCAGGGAACTGCATCTGTTGCAAGAGCTCACGATGGAGCAGCAAAACAGAACTGTCCACAGCAAGGAAAAAGCTCTTTTGTTTGGAAAGCAAAGTTTTCTCAGGGGACAGTCCAAACCCCCACAAAAATTTTGATCTAGCATGGACCTCACTGTTTTCCATTCAAAGGAGCATTTCTTTGACCTTGTCTTAACTACTAAGAACACATGGCACATCATACACAAAAATAAATAAAATTCACATGCAATTTCCCCCTGGGAAGAGCTCAGTGAGAGAGAGTAAGAACCAGACATGGCAGATGCTAGTCACATTGCTTATTAAACTATTGGAAAGTGCTGCGGAGATGCTAAGCTTCCAGGAGGTCCAAACCTCAAATAAATCCATTTTACCCTATATAAAGTTTATACAGGGTAAACTCATAAATTGTTTGCCCTCTATAACACTGATAGAGAGATATGCACAGCTATTTCCCCACTCCCTGGTATTACTACATACTCTGGGTTAATTAATAAGTAAAAAGCCAATATTCATAACTTCAAATACAAAAATGATGCATGCATACAAATAGGAGGAATGTATTCAGTAGGTCATAACCTTTACAGAGATATGTTACATGGCATATGTAGCATAACACATATTCCAGTTATGTCATATATACATTGATAAGCATATTCCCATAAAGCATTATGGGGTGCAACATCATACTCTCCTCCTGAACTTACTGCCAGAGACTTGGACACTGTCCACAGCAGAGGCAGTACATGTAAAATCCCTTGGTCATTCTCCTTTTTAGTACCTTTAACCCATACGCTGTCATTCATAGGTGTTCTAGCAAGGTTTGGGGTTCCTGGTCCCCAGGTGTCTGAAAGCAAGTTGAGGTGTAGTATTGCTAATAGAATGCAGACAGCAATATCTGTTAAAGTGTAGTTGTCTTGGCATTTAGCCACCAATGGCATGAAGCAGTGTACCTCAGTTTCCTCTTCCACACAGCAGCGTGAGCCTGTTCTGCTTTTGCTGCTGTGCCAAGCTTCCAGCCTGTTTACAGGTATAAGCTGAAAAGTAACATGCTTGTGGAACTGTCTTGTCACCATCCCTATCATGTCCAAAAATTTTTTCCATAAATTCAGTATGTCCCTCATCTTTAAAGAGTTTACCACTAGTATTAACTCGTTTGACATTATTGCATAAGAGTCCTTATGGAAATTGCTAAAAGCATAGGTCCTGGTTCTCACTACATTAAGGCTTGCTCCGGTAGTGTAAGGGGGTGCTGACTGCTGACCCCTCAACTCATCTTTTCGGGTTTTAGTTTGGGGTAAAATATAACCTATCTGCTATGCATGCTTATGGAAATAATAATGAAAATTATTGAAGCTGTAGCAGCAAGTAGAACAACCGAAATGTATGCATGAAAATAGGCTTGGCTACAGGTTTTATGCATTAGGAGTTAAGAGTTTAGGGTAAGGCCTAGTAGAAGCTGGGATTATGTGCTTGACCGAAGATTATGGAGTGATAGGTGCTTGACCTAAGGTTCTATAATTTAGCAGTAAGTATCTTATGGTAGTTTAGGAATGCATTTTGTGACAAACAAGTTGACCAGAGAAGAACACGTATACCACAAATTTGCACAAGTTAGCTCAAAATGGGGCATTTGGGGTTGATGCATATGTTGATGTATATCATTTATTAAGAAATTGATGGAAATGGCTGATGTCAGTGGTCAGAAGTCTAAATATGGTCACCTGGAATGCCATGCACGGACAAAGGGCAGGGCCAAGGTTTATTATGGTCATGGAAGGAGTCATATATGGTCACATATCTGAATGATTACATACAAGAAGTATATAAAGACATCTGATTATTTGCACAGAAAATTGGGTTCACCAGGTCCCTGATATAGTGTAAATTGAATCAGGACCAGCTCTCTGATGTGCTCCACTGACTGCTCCTTCTATCTTTGTTTCTAATGGTCTGTATATTTGCTGTGTATTTGGATTTTTTTATAAGCTTCTTTTAAAGAAAGCAAGAGTAAACACCGACATAGCATCATGTGAAACAGACTGCTACTGCTTTCATCAAAAGAAGCTCATATAATGAGAGAAAAATCAGGACTAATTAGTCCGAATGGTGGTTAATGCCTCCAGGAAAGGATCCATCTGTTGCAGCAGTGCAAGGTGTTCCAATGAGTTCTGTAAGGGAGAGAGGATTACAGAGGACTTTATCATTATTATTATTGTTGTTGTTGTTGTTGTTGAGACTAATTGATCCTCCATCTGGTAGGGCCGCATCAACCTGTTCTGTGTTTACAGTCACAGTTCTGTACCCAGAGAATTAATAGCAGTATGAAAGGGGAGGAAAATCAGTCAAAGTTACATAAATGAGACAAATTTGTTCAAATTGTTAGCTGAGGGAGTTGTTTCTTTTGTTTCTTCTTTTCTTCGTTTAAACATGGAGTTGTCATGAGAATATGAAAGAGCAAGGAGAGAGGAAAATGGCTTATGACTACCATATGTCTTGGTATCCTTTTAAAAGGGGATGGTATTGCTAAAGTGGTATTAGGCTTCAAACAGCTGGGATTGTGTTTGTTAGTATAATCATCCAGCTAATTATATAGGAATGTGGCAAAAAAAAGTTTTGTTTTGACAGCTCAACATTCAGGGTTCCCAACAGGCAACCAGTTAGACCCTGGAAAAAGGAAGTTACTTGTAAAAATTAATGGTGTGCTCAGTGGAGGGATATGGACTGATTTATGTTATTAATTCCTTTCTTAGAGTTCTAAGACAGTAACAAAAATTTGTTTTAGAACATATTTAGTGCACATAAATCAATTATTCTTTTTTCAGCTGGCACATTTCCCTTTTAGGAGTGTTAGTCATATTCTTTGGTTTCTAAATACATGCAAAGACATCATAAATATGAAATATTGGCATTACAGTCCTGTTGAGGGAATCTTAAACCAAATCCCCAACTGGCGTGAATTGGTCTAACTTTATTAAATTCTCTGGAGCTACACTGATTTACATCAGCTGAAGATCTGGCCAGGATAATTCTCACAATATTCAGAGAACACATAGTTGATACACTGGGCCAAATATTTCCCTCATTAACACTTCACTGGTGCTGTGTTTCTACTCTCGTCAATTCAGTGAGGTTGCACAGGTGTAACAGAAGGCAGAGATGCAGATATCCTGCAAGTTGCTGAGGACCATCAATGGCACCTGAAGCCAGTAGGAGCTGAAGGAGCTCTGCATTTTGCAGGATCAGACCTAGAATTTGATCTAGGAGATAGTTCAATAATGTTACCCAAGGGCATAAGCCAGCTGCACTGAAATCAATGGGAGTCTTTCCACTGCACTGGGTTTGGGTCTGACCTGAAGGCCCAGATCCTCAAAGGTATTTAGTAGTGTAAATTGATTTCAATGGGAGTTAGGTGCCTAAATATCTTTGAAGATCTGCGGCAATATACTTTCTCTGTAATGAAGTCATTGTTTCTACACTTTCCCTACTTCCCAAGTAGTTCTTTGACTACCTGTAGTATCCATCTCTTAATGATGCCTTGCTTGGTTCTGCTGTCTTTTCCATCACACTTAAAATAAAATCGTATTTCCCTGGTATAAAGCCAAGAAAATATGGATTAATATCTTGAGTGTGGGTAAAGAAGACCTCTCAATACACTTGCCGATCTGAATCCCTATATTAAACTCTGAGCAGATTCATGCATAACAGACTTTCTTGGCTAATTTTTTTTTTAATTGCATTCACTTTGCATGTGGGAGGTCAAGACTTTAATCTTTAGTCCTGCACACAAAACAAAGCAAGGGCCAATTTACACATGCATTACCTTCTCATTGTGCACGCTTATATTTATGCACACAAAACTGGCATAATTTGGACCCAGCCCCGAAGAATTCCTTTTCGTTTTGGTTTTGCCAACCTAAATCTTGACATCTGAGGGTTTGGTAAGCTCAGGCCACCCTGCTTTTGCCCATATCCAGCTCAAAGCAAAGTTTCTAATTCAGCCAAACACTTCATCATGTGCTTAACTTTAATCATGTATGTGATCTCCCAACTTTATATGATGGGCTTAAATACTTGCTTAATTTTAAGAACATGCTTAAGTATTTTGCTGAGACAGGGCATAAAGAACAAATTACACTGATCTTTTGGAGTGCATTAGGTTTCATTTTATCTGACTACATAGCCTGGCCATTGGCTTCTTCACATTCCCCTGGATTCCCTTCCTCATTCATTCATCTTCATATGATAACAAGCATGCATTTATAATGCAAATGTAGGTACTAACTCCTTATTAAAGAGAACCAAAATTGGTGATAGTGCCCAAATTTTAACAGAAGTATTAAAGAGAGGATAATAAGTACAGACAGTAAGAGAAGAGAGCAGAGCTGAAACAATATAGGTTTATGAGTTCCAGTAGGCATTCAAAGCATGTTTATAAAAGTTAGATCATTCATATTATTAAACAGCTCATTCCATTTGACCCATCAATTGTTAATCTCCCACAGGCATTAAAATTGCTCCATTTCTCTTAATCCTTTTATTCTGGTCATCTACATTATGTGGCGGTGGCTGTGTGCCTGGTTCCTTCCAGTCACCATCACCTTGCTGCGCTGTGTGTATTGTGCAAAGTCAGAACGCCTTTTACTATGGACACACAGTGGGGGGAGGGACAGCAGATTGCAGGAGCAAAGCACTCAGCTGCTGCCCTGCCAACCCCACAGGCAGGAGGCAGCAGCAGCACTGACTTGTGTTCAGGGGAAAGGGTCAGAGTTGGGTTGAAAAACTACTTGACCGTCTCCGACTTGGGTTGGATGAGCTTTGCTTCAGTTTGGATCTGGGTTAGGTTTTAAAAATAGGCCCAAGTAGACATCTAATACACATTTCTATAGCTGGTATTTGTTGTTTGCAACCATAGTGATGAAATACATTTACTGGCTGGAGGCACAAGAATTCTAAATAGGTATGTGTCTTTGTTTAATTTCAGCAAATCAGGATATTTTCCTGACACCATAGTAACAGGAATTTGGAGAATGTATTTCTGAAATAACTCTTGCATCAGTTTTCTAATATCAGGCCAGGAGCCTTTCTATTTGGGAGCATTCTATCTCTTCTAGCTTTTTAATGTGAATTGTGCAACTACATAGTTGCAAGACACAGATGTGAAAATATCTATTCACGATTTTCTACTGGTATTCTCACATGGAGATAGACATGCACTGTTCTTAGAGACTAGCATAATATCTTAGATCTTGAGCTGCTGGCCCATTTCCTTGCTGTGAGCATGTTTGTGCTCCACACGTCATGGCTTGCAGCATGCAGGTGCCAAAATCCTCTTTTTTTTTCAGTTGGAAGATAGTTTGATCATTCTAAGGGCTTGTTTACATGGGAAAGTTGCACTGATATAACCTGTGGTGTGAATTTAAACCAATAGTGTTTAAACACCTCAAACTGCTGTGTGGACACTCTTATTTCATTTTAAGATTTTCTTTTTTCTGTTCAGTGTAAATTCATTGGGAAGAGTTTTCAGCTAAACCAAAATAAGCCATTCTTGAACCCAAATAAATGTTCCCATAGGGGTTTACACTAGTTTAACTATATCTGTTTTTTAAAAAGCAATTTTAAGTTAAACCAATACAAATTCCCCATGCAGATAAAACCTAATGGTATGTGACCCTCTTGAAATAATGGTAATGATCACTTTGCTAGATATTGTACAAACACATAAGAAGACACAGTTCACAATCTAAGAAGATGCATGAAATATGAATGGTGAGGAGATAACAGTATAATAAACATATACTGTCTTTATATACATCCATAGAGCAAGCAGGGGCGGCTCAAGGCTCTTCCAGGTGGGGAGGAGGAGAGGGGGGCTGAGGTGGGCTAGACAGAAAATTGGAGGGCTGCACTATGCATCTTGTGGGCACACATACGTATTTATTTTTTTAATAATACACACTTAAACATGTGTTTTATCTATGTTATCCTCAAAAGGAGAATAAAATATATATACAGACATACTGGTTTTAAACTCCATCTATGGCAGCTCACTGGTGCAACATTTATTCACCGAAAATCAATAGGGAAAAAACCCTGAGCCAATAAATAAATAAATAATGCTAAAAATAATAGTAAACAAATGCAACTTTCTCGAAAAAATACTGGCTAAATAATACTAATAGCTAATTACTTTGAATTGGAGAATGTATTGTATTAGATTTTAAAATTAGCCATTCACACATGGTAAAATATGATATTTGCAAGATCTGGAGACTCAGAGCCATAATACAACAGCTCACATTGTGGTCAATCTGGAACAGGAGGCCTTAGTGCTAAAGAAGATTAATTGAGCATAGGTGCTGTAGGAGGCTTTACGTAGACACCTTCTGCTCTATCCTCAGTACTAAGCAGCAGCTGGAGGAGGCAGTGGGCAGGAAGGGTGATGGATGCTAAGTCTATGTGGCTTCTGAGCCCCAGCCAGTTTATAAACCTACATGTTGCCAGCCTGGGGCAGAGCATGTGTAGGTGCAGCAACCATATGGCAGGGAGTTTCACGCTGGGGATGTGAACCAGGTGAAGAGGACTGGGCACCATTTCAGGTTTTGATAGGAGGGTGCAAATTTAACCATGACTCCAGGGGCTATGCAGGCAATGGAAAACCAGTTATTTTTTGCAGATAATAACTTAGAAATTAGCTGACAGGAGCACTGTATGTAATTCCTATATAAAGAAAGAAAAATTGTACAAACGCCAATTAAAGTCATATTTTAAATTTATATGTAGATTTAGAACAATCAAGGCGATATTACAGTAAAATATTCCCAATCCCAAGCCTTGAGGTCTGAGTTTTGGAGTCTTAACAGATACAGAAACACAAGTTGGATATTTTGTACTTTATCTTTAGTACAGATAAATAATAAATACAATCTGCTCAAAATCTGCTTACTTTCTCTGACAGACACATTCTGTGTTATTACAATTATCTACTCTATTTTTGTCAATTGTTTTTCACTCTGCTAAAAATATATTTATTTAATTTTATCACGTGATTACATTTTTTCTCTTTTATTAAGAATGGGAATTATTTTTTCTAATTAATACGGTGTGGATGGGCCTTTGATGTACATGGTGAAAATGTAAATGCTGGGCGATTTTGAAATGTTCCAAAAAGTTGACTGTGAGGTGAATTTTTTTTGTAGAGGTAAGAGGGAGAGCCTCAAACCAACAACACCTAAGCAAGCAGGTCAATAGTGCAAAGAAAAGTTGGTGATAGAATAGTGCCTTGTTTTGCATTGTCTTCCAGATACTGCCATCACTAAGGTCTGTCTACACTGCAGTTTTGTTGACAAAAATCAGCTTTTGTCAACAAAACCGCAGAGGTGTACACACTGCAATGCTCCTCCCACTGATTTAACTCTGCTGCTACACTGACATAATAAAACCATCTGGACAAGAGGCGTAGAGCTTTTTGCGATGAAATTGGAGTGACACGGTGTTAGAATAGACAGTGCGCTTGCTTATTTTGCCCTAAGTGGCCTTCAAGAGGTGTCCCACATTGCCCAGCATTATCGCTCTTGTCACCAGTTTGAACTTCTCTGCCCTGCAGCCCAATACACAGGCATGCACTCCCTCCCATGGGAATTTTTGAAATTTCACTTCCTGTTTGCTGAGCATGGACAGCTCACATAACATCTGTCCAGCTGTCCTTGTCAGCTTCCTGCAGCAAACATGCCCCTGCCTGGAGTACACCAGAGTTGTTGGATCTGCTGGGTTTGTGGGGAGAGGAGGCTGTGCAGTCACAGCTCCATTCCAGCTGTAGGAGCTTTGATACCTCTAGGCAGATTCCTTGTGGCATGGAGGAGAAGGGGTAAAAAAGGTCCACAAACCAGTGCCATGCTAAGAACAAGGAGCTGAGGCAGGTGTACCAGAAGACAAGGGAGGCCAATTGTGGTTCTAGTGCATCGCCAAATACATGCCACTTCTACAAAAAGCTGCACACTATCCTTAGTGATGACCTCCACCTACAACACCAAGAGCTTTGTGAATACTTCGGGATTGGGGGACATGCAGGCAGCATCCAGCAGAGTCAACCCCAAGGAGGAAGTGGTGGATGAGGAAGTGGGAGTGGAAGAGGATGGTGGACAGACCACAGGGTCATCCATTGGTGTGGCAAGCCAGGAACTCTTTTCAACTCCATAGGGTCTATCATACCTTTAGTCCCAGATTTGGACCTTAGCGTCCAAAATATGGGGGTTAGCATGAAAACCTCCAAGCTTAGTTACCAGCTTGGACCTGGTACTTGCTGCCACCACCCAAAAAATTAGAGTGTTTTGGGGCACTCTGGTCCCCCTGAAAAACCTTCCCTGGGGACCCCAAGACCCAAATCCCTTGAGTCTCACAACAAAGGGAAATAATCCTTTTTCCCTTCCCCCCTCCAGGTGCTCCTGGAGAGATACACAGACACAAGCTCTGTGAATCCAAACAGAGTGACTCCCCCTCTCCGTTCCCAGTCCTGGAAACACAAGCACTTTCCTCTTCACCCAGAGGGAATGCAAAATCAGGCTAGCAAATCCAACACACACAGATCTCCCTCTGACTTCTTCCTCCCACCAATTCCCTGGTGAGTACAGACTCAATTTCCCTGAAGTTTCCCAGAAAAGAAAACTCCAACAGGTCTCAAAAAGAAAGCTTTATATAAAAAAGAAAGAAAAAATACATACAAATGGTGTCTCTGTATTAAGGTGACACATACAGGGTTAATTGCTTAAAAGAAATATGAATAAATAGCCTTATTCAAAAAGAATACAAATCAAAGCACTTCAGCACTTATATTCATGCAAATACCAAAGAAAAGAAACCATATAACTTACTATCTGATCTCTTTGTCCTTACATTTAGAAACAGAAGATTAGAAAGCAGAAACTACTTCTCCAAAGCTCAGAGAAAGCAGGCAGACAGAAAACAAAGACCTCAGACACAAAATTCCCTCCACCCAAAGTTGAAAAAATCCGGTTTCCTGATTGGTCCTCTGGTCAGGTGCTTCAGGTGAAAGAGACATTAACCCTTAGCTATCTGTTTATGACAGGGTCTAGCTAGCCCAGTATTCTGGCTCTGGATAAGTACTCATTGTGCTTTGATACTGCACAGAAACATGAGGTAGAGCTTGGGTTTTTTCTCCCTGGCTAGAAGAGGGATAGAAAAAAACCAACATTAGCACTGTTTGCATCTGCTTTTCATTCCCCTGTGCAGAGGCAAAGAAGGCCCTGCGGAAGTTTGTTGATGCACACTGGAATGTCCCAGGAATCCTCTATAGAGATCTCTAGGAAATTTTCCTCGAGGTACTTCACAATCCCCTGCTGCAGCTTCCTTGGGAGGGCTGCCTTATTTCTTCCCACGCTATAGGAAACTGTGCTGCCCCAATTGGCAATTGCTTCTGCAGGCAAGCAGCATACAGACCTGGTTTGCAGCCATCCTTTAGCTTCCCAAATGTTATGCAGAGCACAGCAGCCTTCTATGACCATGGGAATCTTTTTCCCATTGAGGTCTAAACTGCCAAAAAAGCAGCACCAATGATCCTTTAATCTGCCAAAGGCACATTCAACAGCTATTCTGCATCTACTGAGCCTACTGTTGGTACACACCTTACTGCAGTCAAGGTTTCTGGTGCAAGACTTCATGAGCCATGGGAGTAAGGGATAGGCTGGGTCTCCCAGGATCACAATTGGCATTTCCATAGCCCCAATTGAAATCTTCTGGTCTGAAAAGAAAGTCACTGCTTGCAGCTTTCTGTACAGGCCAGTGTTCCTAAAGCTCCATGAGTCATGCACCTTTCCTAACCATCCCACACTGATGTTGCTGAAACAACCCCAGTGATCCACCAGCATTTGTAATACCATAGAAAAGTAGCCTTTAATGTGGTCTGTTGCAAGGTGGCCTGAGGCCAAAATTGGGATATGCATACCATCTATCGCTCTGCCGCAGTTAGGGGAAACCCATTGCCTCAAATTTTCCCCACACTGCCCAGAGTCACAGTCCTTTATAGCAGGAGGCAATTAATTGACCCTGAACACTTGTATCACTGCAACCCCACTGTGGACTTCCCCACTCCAAACTCATTTGCAGCTGATTGGTAGCAGTCTGGAGTTGCCAGCATTCACACATCAATCGCCACTTGCTTCTCCACCATGAGGGCAGCTCTCATTTTGGTGTCCTTGCACTGAAGTGCTGGGGGGAGCTCCACACACACAGTTCCAGGAAGGTGGCTTTGAGCATCTGAACATTCTGCAGCCACTACTCGTCATCCCAAACCTGCATCATGATATGATCCCACCATTTCCCAAACCCAGTACCAACAGTCCACCGTGTGCAACTGCTCCGTGAATGCCAAAAGCAATCTTGACTTGTTTCTTTCCAGTGCACACAGCAGGGCAGACACCACAGTGTCATTACAAGATTTGTAACTCATGAAACACTGTGGGATCAGCCACATTGTGTTCATAACGCTCTTCACAAGACTGGAGAGCAGTGCTGGATCCATGCTTTCTGAAAGAGATAGTGGGCACACAGTTTACAGGGGCTGTTGAAAAGCAGCACAAAATGTAATCAGATTCCCATGGAATGATGGGATGGAGAAAATTACATCATGGGACACTCAGCCTGTCCCCATGAGGCACTGTGATCCTGTCCCAGAATACCCAGTGGCAAATGGTGGCAAGTTGCACAGTGGGATAGCTACCCATGGTAGCAAGAGCACCAAGTGTGGACACATTCCACTGTCACAAGGAGCATTGTATGGACATGCAAAAACAGTTTAATGACAGCAGTAGATGATCGTTGACATAACTTAAGTCGACTTAACTTTGTAGTGTAGACGTAGCCTGAGAGACCAACCCAATCCTGCAGCGCTGAAAGATTTGCTGAGGACATGCAACAAGTGGCTCAGCACAGACTGGAGTCATCCCTATCTACATTATGGAGCTAGCTTAGAGAATCTCTGCCACCTTGTAGTGTGCTCCCTTCTATCTACTAGTGTTAAATCATTGAAAAAAGATGGAACCATAATGTTTATGAAAATATGGAGAATTTCCCCTTTTGCTTATTTATTAGTGAAAGCATTGACTGAGTTTTATTTTGCTCTCAGGATATCTTATAGACAGGGCTGGCTTTAGGAACCGTGGGCCTGATTCGAATACCTGGCTGCAGTCTGGGTCTTTGGTGGCACTTCGGTGGCGAGGGGTCCTTCACTCGCTCCAGACCCCCCACTGCCGAAGTGCCGTCAAAGATCCTGAACACTGCCGGGTATGTAAAAAAAAATTAAAAATTAAAAAGTTGCCTAAGGCGTGGGGCCCTCTTAGGCATGGCGTGGGGCCATCTTAGGCAAAGGGTGAGGGGCCCTCTTAGGCCCAGGGCCCAATTCCAGGGAATAGGGGGAATCGGCCTAAAGCCGGCCCTGATTATAGAGAGACACACTGTGCCAGCCCTTATTCCATGTGAACCTCCTGCCTCCCTTTTGCATGTTCTGTATAAGGGCCAGTCAGACCTGTAGCCCTTGTACCCAAGAGAATGAAGGACTCCTACCAAGTAGGTTCCTTGATGGAGAATTGGCCAAAAGGTAGCAGAATAGAGTGGGAAATAGGCATAGTCTTGGCTACCCACCCCTCATCTTTTCCATTTGCTTCCCAGAATTGCTGGCTGGTCATGCTAGAGGCAGCATGCTCCCCCCTGTACAACGAGGGAGACATTCTGGTGATTTCCTAGCTGCCAAAGATTTTACAGTAACCACTATATCATCCAGAAAGAATGATAAATCTGCTCACAAACTGTCTCCTCAATGTGGTCACGCCTGATTACAATCTGCCTTTCAATTGCTGGGAATTTTGAACAATTCAATATATTACAATAACTAGGTAAAACTTTGTTAATAGTCTGTGGCTAAGTCTTAAGTTTGCCTATAGGGAGTTTGGTAGAGTGTCTCACCTACTAAGAGTTGGCTTCTTAGCAAATGGGCTGACAGGGAGTTTACTTGCTTTCCCACCATGACCATAGTGTCTCTGCTGCAGACAAAACAATGCATATTCTGCTGCCTGGCTGACAATAATCCTTTGTTCAACTTGGTGTGAAAAATATAAGAAAAAATAGTAAAGAAATACATTTTCATAATACCCTTAACTTTCAGTAAGAAGAAAACTGTCCTGGCTTTTTTCCTTTGCTCTGTATTTATAGGTACAAAATTATTCTTCAATTATTCAAGGAGACTTGTTTATTTGTTTGGGATGTAGAGCCAGATTTTTAAAGGTATTTAGATGCCTAACTCCCACTGAATTCAGTGGGACTATTTCAGTGGGAATTAGGCATCTAAATACCTTTAAAAATCTGGTCTCTGGAGCCTAAACTCAAAACTTCCATTGAAGTCAATGCCTCATTAAATGTGTCAGGACAGGACCTCTTGACAGCATTACTAATAGCACTTAATTCTTATTTGGCATCTTTCATCCATAGACCTCAAAGTTTATGGTAGAATCAGGAAGGGAATCCAGGTCTCTTAGTCCTGTACTCAGCTCATTATACCCCTGCTGTCCCTTAGGAGTTACACAAGAGTGAACTGCAGGATTACTCTACTAGTCAGGGTGGGATTCACTGCGTGTGACTGATTCTATGGTTAGCAAACTCCTTCCTTTGACTTTCCATGACAGGACCATGGGCTGAGAAATCCAGCTCTAGATCTATATTTCAAACACTAAGCATTATGGGGGTTTATTTGAGATTTTGATTTAGACCAGTGGTTCTCAACCTGTGGCCCGCAGGCTACTTACGGCCCAATCAGCATACAGGTGTGGCCCATGTTACATCCTCAGGGCCCTGCAGCCCATGATGGTAAATAGGTTGAGAACCACTAGTTTAGACTGTTAGAGGCAGAAGGATTCAGTTCTCAATTTCTCCTCTCCCAAAAAGTTTGTGGATATTCTGAGCCAAGGCTTTGGCTCATATTACATTCTACAGTCATACCTGGGATCCAGGCCACATGCATCTACTTGTATATTCAGCATGCTTGTGATATGGTCAATGTATTCTGTCACAGAAGTTGATGTTAAGCAATTGATATGTGGGAAAATGCACTGTCAAAGCAAGTGTAGGTAAGATATGAGGCCAGTCCTGTCTTTTCTGCAGTGTTGATTTAATGTAAATTATACCACTCTGCTTGTTTTTCTGTTTGCCTCGTTTGACTCTTTTTTGTAGAGATCAGTTGACCTACTGTTCATAGCCAAACCACAGACATCTGGAGGATTTCACCCTACTGGAAATGATACTGGAAATTAGCTCAATATTTAACAGCTATATTAAAGAGAGATGAACTATCTGGTGTGCAGGAGCATCACACAAGTTAAATTCCATATACATGTCTCTGCAAAGCTTGTTAACACATGTGCAGGCCTGTACATATTTTGTAAAGTAGTTTTATATTTTACATTTTTGCTAACTTTTCAGAAAGCACAGCTAAAATATGTACAGCCATGAAACTTTGTTTTCCAAGTCCCTCTAACAGTTATTTTTCATATTAAATGGTCAGTGTCATTACAACTGTTATTGCCTCTATTATTAACTATGGAGGGCCAGTCAGATGGCCTGTAATTAAAACTGAGTTGAGTCTGAGATAAAATCAAGCAAATAAAAAAACAACAGAAACACTTCAATCTTTCCATATAATGATACCTCATTGAAATTTTGTGCACAGGCTACTGTAGAAGAAATTAAGCTGTAATTAAACTAAGTTGTTAAGAACAATTGGGTCTAATTGTTAGGACTATAGCCTATAGACAGAGCTAGGTCAACAGTTCATTCATTGCCTAACTACACAACAATTGGCAGAGGTGAATCTTGAGTAGCTCCGGTGCAATGAGTAGATTTTTTTAAAATACAATTTTAGGATTAATGATCCTTTTTTGACATGGTTCTTTATCAATAAAAGTATCTCTTTCACCAGAGGCTGACACATAGAATATTCTTTGTCAGGGAAACTTACAAAGAATTGTCTTCTTCAGCATGGCCACTATCACCCATTGCCCCCAGTGGGTTGACACCACAGACAGTACTTTGCAAAGATGACTGTAGCCCGCATTCACCTTCTGCTCCTAGTGTTCCCCTCTGCTTTCTGGCAGTATAAAAGGTGAGAATTTTCAGAGCATCTTGGCTTCACTCCAGTTGGGAAGGAAGTATTTGATCATATTTGTGTGCCTGTAGTGCCTAGCACAATGGGGCCCAGATCCTAAGCTCTGGATGCTACAATAATACAAATAAGTAATAATAATGATAATAGTAATAATCATGAATTATACAGGCCTTTTTACTAACAAACTAATATGTTTGATACCTTTATTTACTACATTATTATTTATCCTTTAAGACAATGTACTCGTCATTCTACAACCACCAAGTAGTCCTTCTATATTCAGGTTCTCAGAAGCTTGTGCTTCATCTGCTGATGGTATCGTATCTTCCTTTGGGAGCAGAATTTATCTTATAATGAGCCCAAAATCTTAATCATAGGCTAGGTCGTGAGTTTTGTGATAAATAATTTAAAAGCAATTGGACTATCTTACAACATCAGAAAGTGCATGCTTATCAATCCCATATGGATGCATTCCGCAAGCAGCTTCACCGGGTGTTCTAAAGAGCCATGAAGAAGTACACCAATAAGACAAAGGGTGAAATCCTGATCCCCACAGATGTTAATGTCAAAACTCCTATTGCTTCAGTAGGGTCAAAGAGTCTAAAACTGCAGTTGGTGAGTTTGTCCTGCCATCTGAATCCCCAGCAGTGAACAGATCATGCTTCCCTTTATTATTATTTTGAAAAAATGGGCATAATACCAACATATCTATGCCTACAGAGCAGTTTTGTTTCAAATGTAGACAGAGCTGCAGATTTCCAGGGAAAAAATGAAAATGTGACTATAGAAATTGCAAGCTTGACTGCTGAGGAACTCAAAGATGTGAGTAGCATCAGTTATACTACAAAACACATATGTAATAGGCTGATAATGATAATACTTCGTACTTCTATGGCACCTCCAACTCAAGGAGCTCAAAAAGTTTTATAAATATTAATGAATTAAGCACTGCAAAACCTCTATGATGAAAGTAAATAAAAGTAATCCCATTTTACATGATGAAGCCCTGAGGCAGAGAGGGTAGAGCCCATTGAAATGGTTGGGATCTTTAAACTGATGTTGGTGGGGTTTTGCTCAATCCCTAATTAATGTTTGCAAGATCATACAGCAAACTAGGAATAGAGCATAAACCTTCTGATTCTCTGTCCCAGGTGTGATCTACACTTAAATGTTATATTGGCACAGTTAAGTCCATCAGGGTGTGAAAAAAAAGCACAGTGTAGACACAGCTACATCAATGGAAGAGTTAATTGTTGAGGAAGCTAATGTTGTTTGGGCCTGGTCTGCACTTAAAATTTAGGTCAACATAGCTACAGTGCTCAGGAGTGTGAAAAACCCAGGTTATCTATGCCAGCCTAACATTCAGTGTAGAGGCAGCTACATTGTGACAAATGATGAATCAGCACTGAGTCTGTACCACTGACTGGAGAAGTAACATATAACTGTGTGCTCTTGCTGAGGAACAAAAGGGGTGGAGTAGTTACAGCACCTAGAGCAGTGGCTGGCAAAGTTTTTGGCCTGAGGATCACAAAGGGTTTCAGAAATTGTGTGGAGGGCCGGTTAGGGGAGGGGGTCGTGGCCTGGCCCCCACCTGCTATCTGCCCCCCATCCCAGGACTCCTGCCTCATCCAACCCCTCCTGATCCCTGACCCCCACCCCCAGGACCTCTACCCCATCCACACACACACCCCACTCCCTGTCACCTGACTGCCCCCGAACCCCTACCCCTGACTGCCTCCCCCACCACACCATCCAACCCTGGTCCCATTCCTGATGGCCCTGGGACCCCTGCCCCATCCAACCACCCCTTCTCCCTGTTCCCTGACTGCCCCCAAATCCCCTGCCCCTGACTGCCTCTGCCGCCCCATCAACCCACCCTCCTTCCTGACTGTCCCCCCAGGACCCCTGCCCCCATTCAACCCTTCTATTCCCCCAGCCCCAACTCCTATCCACATCCCCGCCCCCTGACCACCATCCCGAACTCCTCTGCCCTCTATCCAACCCCCCTTGCTCCCTGCCCCTTACTGCGCTGCCTGGAGCACCGGTGGCTGGTGGCTCTACAGCTGTGCCGGCCGACTGGAGCCGAGCCACGCCGCCGCCATCACCATGCAGCTCAGAGCACCAGGTCAGGCCCGACTGTGCAGCTGCGCTGCCCCAGGAGCTCATAGCCCCGCCACCCAGAACATTGTGCTGGCAGCAGAGTGAGCGAGCTGAGGCTGTGGGGGAACACCTGGGGAGGGGCCGGGCGCTAGCCTCTGGGGCCAGGAGCTCAGGGGCCGGGCAGGACAGTCCTGCGGACTGGATGTGGCCCACGGGCTGTAGTCTGCCCACCTCTGACCTAGAGGTTGCATTCGTAACCCAGAAGGCTTTCTTCATTAACTGCTTACTTAACCTGAGAGCCTCAGGTTTTCTGTCTTTCTTTCCCTTCTTAATCTGTGACCTCTGATGGCCTCTTTGAAATCCTTGTGTACGAGGTGGTAAAGTGCAAAATATTGTTGTCAACAGATTAATTTTCAGTTACATAAAGTAGCATCTCCTGAATTACATTAGTGACCATTGCTTTCTTAGTTTCATTTCTTGGGCTCTTGTTTTTGATCCTTATATACTTATGAATAATTTTTGGCATGCTTTTTCTGCATGTCCACATCTGTTGTATTCCATTCTAGTTCAGGGCTAGGTTTCCACCCTTACTCTCAAAAGCCCCTGACTGGGCTAACCACACCTTTCAATCAACCAGAGCTGGACATGGCTGTTGTGGGTGGTTTCCCCATCCCCCAGCTCCCTTTTGTTACTGAGATTTCTGTAAACTCCAGCTACCTAGAAAATCCAGGTGAATGCAGAATGTAAACTTGGACACCCTGCATGAAAAGGAATCTGTTCTGTTCTGTTAAGCCTAGAGACAGTAAAATTAGAATATAGATATAGGAATATTAATAGCCTTGAGTTGGCAGAACAATACTAGCTTCTACACATTTATAACCTACATCTCTTTAATTTATAAACATTATTATAGACACTAACAGGAGTACATATCATAAGCAGATGTTTATTTTTTTCAGCACTCCAAAGACAGCAATGCAGAAAACAATACTCCTACATACACACAGCTGTCAAAGGAGCAGAGCTAGGTCAGACTGATCTAATTCCCTCTTTCCATTAATACTGCTCATTGTAGGAGGTGATGAAACTTTGAGACACAATAATAAAACTGGTTATACTTACGAGCTAGGTTTGTCAGTTCAGGAAGCCTGCCCTTAGTTGGTCCTGAGCACCAGGAGGATGCTGGGCCTGCTTCTCCACTGCCTTGCACATTTACACATAGTTGAATGTCTATATATGAACCAAACTGAATCAGAATAGTAGCATGGTATACCCTCTTTGTGCAGGGGTAAATCACTATACACAGTGCAAGGCAATAGAGAATCAGGCCTGATACAGTCTCTCACTAAAATTGTGTATGGTGAGACTGTTTCCCCACTGCATATCAAGCAGAAGGATGGCAGATTCTTATTTGCTAAAATTTTACACTTATTTTGTACATGAGTAAATGTCAGCTCAAAGGAGGCAGGCAATGGAGACTTAGGCCTACCAGATTCAGGGCTAAATCCTGCTATTCTTATTTATGCAGGTAAAGCCACTGAGGCCTCATGTGGCTAATGTGAACAGGATTTGAGCTCAAGCCTGTAATGATTTACCTTTCTCACTCTCCTCAAAGCAGCTGTTATCAGCGTCTTTCTGTTTGGTTCAACCTTCTCTGCCTTTTTGTCTTTATTTTTCTTGTTTAACTCCAAAATGCAAGTTTGAAATAGAATACAGAAAACCCCACAGCAATGGGATTCCTGGTTTCCGCTGGTCCAAACTCAGTGCAGCTCTTTTGACTTAAATGAAAAATAATACTTTTTATTAATGGGCTAGTTCTCAAATTGTTTTTAAGTTGAAGTGTTGCACAACACATTCAGTAACAATATAACAACACATTGCAATGCACAAACTGTTTATTGCAGGGGTCCAGATGACTTCATAACAGATAATAGTGCACAGTTCACGAGTGCCATATTCTGCCCATTCTCTTTGATAGATGAGTTCAAGCACACCAGGCTCTCACTATGCAGAGTCAAATGAATTAGCAAGAAAAACACAAAATGAATAGCAATAAAGTTGATAACAATGGCTCTGGCAGACTAAAATGATCCTTCTGACCACTCACACAACGCAGTTTGTAATGCTTTCTTGAGATTATCAGTTCAGAGACTCATGAGCAGAAGGACAAAAACTTTAGTGCCAACTCTAAAAAGCTTCATGAGCAGCAGAAACTTAACCCTGAAGTTGTTAAAAAAAATTAAAATAAAAAATTAAAAAGAAAAGTGCTATATACCAGGAAAAAGAAGAGATGTCCTTACAAGAATTCCCACATTGCAATTGAAGGAGAACTGTAGAGAGTTCTGTTTCCAAACAGAAAGGGGCTGACAACCTGCTGCCAATAGCTAGACTAATATGCCTCAGGTCAGATGTTATAACTGTACCTGAGTATCAGTCTGACCTCTAAAACTGAGAACAATGAGGGAGGAGAACACCTCCAAGACCAGTAGGCATGCTGGCTCTGTGTTTCTTGAAACCATCCAGAATTCTGCAGGCAGAAGTAACATACACCCATCCAGGCACTGACAACAAAAACCACCAGAAACAGCCAATACAGGCTCCAGGTGGTAGATCTTCTCCTCCAACCAAATAGGTTTCTGCAGAAAAGACTGTTGAGAGCACATGAAGTGGTGGAGTGATCAGGGAGAGAGATAGTTGATGGTGGCAGAATAATCCATATTTTGAGCCATTAATGTTTATAGTGATTCAAATGGATGCATGCAATCAGGGTCTGGACTCAGTTGTACTCCAAGAGGGACACCTGGTCATATTTGCATCCTGTATACTCACCCCAATGAAAGCAAAGTTCTCCCAAATTGCTATAGAGTTCTTGAAGATGGTTTTTGCTATTGTATGCTTCCAGAGATATGTAGTGGGAAGACGTATCGCTTTAGAGTCTAATCATTTGCCTATTCTAGGCCTCTCTATCATAAGGCTACTGTGTGTGAGGCTGCTACTGTGGATTAGCCAGTGGCAGCAGTATGACTTTGATTTGGTATATATCACAGGCACATTTATTTGCTGATACTCTTTCGAGTTAATATATGCAGAAATGGCAGCATCCGCAATATGCTTTTCAATGAAAGATATGGTAGTTGACACCACACCTTAAGATGCTGAACTGTGCCAAGTGCTATGTCTTGTATAATCAGGTTGGATGGCCTCAGTCCTTAAGAAAACTTTGTTTACATTTCACAAAATTAGTTCTGAGCTCACACTGAAGATAGGTGTTACTTGATGTATCTTATGTAGAGAAACCCAGGTGATTGTTCCAGCAACTAGGGTGACCAGACAGCAAATGTGAAAAATCGGGATCGGGGGTGGGGGGTAATAGCATCCTATATTAAAAAAAGACCCAAAAATCAGGACTGTCCCTATAAAATCGTGACATCTGGTCACCCTAGCAGCAGCATTGAGACAAGCACACTTCATGTGGGTCATGAATGACATTTTTGAGTTATGAAGCAGAAGTAACTTCTGTGTAGCTATGCTTGGTGGTCAGAGCTATGCTCAAACATAGAGTGTCATGCGAAGCACCGTTCCATCTGCACGTCTAGAACTGCTGTTCCTCTGGCCCCTTTTGAAACAGGCAGTCATTGTCAGATCAGGCAGAAAATTGCAGTAGATATTATTGGTCCCTCAAATGCACTGCACGGTTAGACAATGTTGACTGTTATAGACTATTACCCTCTTTGTATTCATAATTTCACAAAGCCCCCTCAAAGAAGCTCATTTCTCGCCTAGCCATTTTATTTGCTATGTTTGGCCTACCAGGGAGCCTTGTTTCAGATATTGGAACACCTTTTGTATCAAGAGAGTTGAAGGCTTTCTGACAAATATTGGCACAGTACTTTATAAATCTGTTGTGAACCATTAGTGGAGAGACTGCATAGGGCAGTGAAGAAGTGTGTAGCTCTCGCACTGGAGGAACAACAGATACACCTTTCCCTATTGCATTGTCATGCTTTATATAATATTCAGAGTACATTTCAAGAAAGTATTGGAGAAACCCCATTCCATGGACTCTTCAACCAATTGATAGAGCAAGTTATCCATACTCGAAGCTGACTGATGTGACTAGGAAATATGCACATTTCAACAAATGTAGCCATGCAAGATTCCAGGCATTCTAACCTGAACAAGCAGTGTATTTTAGGGGAGGTTCTGGAAGCATTTTTGATACTTGTGACATGATTTTGTAGGCTGCAAGGTACAGAGCGTGGTGAGTGTGTTTACCACAGGGAGAACACATTGTTAGCCATTATGATATACTGCCTACTGGAAGGGGAATAGATAGTGAAGAGGACAATTTTTCTGCATATGATGATGTCATCTGGCCAATTGAGGACGTTGTGAATGAGAGGTATATCCTAAGGCCCCGGGATCACCTGCTGCTAAACTTTTGGGGTAAAGGAACGGAATTTGCCTTTTTGCTTCCTGCACCCTGTTGCTGTTTTGTTTCAGGGGTCCTGCTCCCTACACTCAGTGTTACGCTTCCTATTTAAGTCTCTGTGTGTGTGTATGTGCACACACGCATGTGCATAGCATTGAGTGTGTGCAGCTACTCATCTGCTGCTACATATCTTCTGTTCAGACTGTTCTCATGTTTTGGTTAGACTGTTGCTGACCTAACCGGTTCATGGTCATTACAAATTTTAATTGATAACCTACCTACATGTCTTGTTTTGTGGATTATTTTTTGGTGGCTTGGGATTGTAGTACAGGGGTGCATGAGAGTGTAAAATGGATCAATGATTGTTGTCCCCTGCCCAACATGTGGTCTGAAAGTTACAAAACAATGCACTTCTTTTTCACATCAGGCACTTAGAAAGGCTCCCAGACTGACAGAGGTCTCATGTAGGCCCAGCAAAAGCAGAACAGATCTGTGAAGAATCCCCATTGGAAAGCCTCTGAGAATTAGTCAGTAATAATTTTGTTCACCTCATTTAGCCCCAAATTTTCCAAGTAAGAGCTGGCTATAAGGAGTTCTGCTCCTGTTACACCCAGCCGGGACAGTGTGTCCTGTCTTTGTTTTCAGCCATCAGGCCTGTCTCAAACACACCCTGACAGCTGCAAAAGTTTTCAATGAAAACAATAATTCTACTTTCCCTTTCCATCTGCCTGCAGATGGTTTAAATCTGACCCATCAAAAGGGGTAGAGGGGGGAAATGAAAAAAGATATTCCAGCTGAGAGGAAATTATAGTGATTGCTTATTTCATATAAAGAAAATGACAGGTTTGTGATTTGCAGAAGAGGACTTGTAATTGTGGATTAAGTTGAGCACGGGGGAACTGGCGGTTTTGACACTGCATTGGGCTGGGCTGCCAATATTGCCTTTCAACCATCTTCAAACTGTCAGTCAGCTATCTACAAAATAATCAGAAGTGTTTGGCTTGAACTGCTGTAGGAATGTCATGGATTATGGCTACTAACCTTCTTCTCCTTTCTCCTTTGCTAACAGTCACTGAAATACAGCCCAAACTGTAAGAATGGAGTAATCTATCAGCCATAAGGAATGGTTTCGTTATTAGCTTTATGGTACAACTACAGAATTCCTTTCAACTTTCCCACATTTTAGACATATTTATAGCTTCATCCTTCACAAATCTAGTGCTGTTTCCTGTTTATCATCAGACATTTACATTACAAATGCTAGTTTGCAGGGGGACACTTAGGGCTTATGGAGTTAATAATGAAGAATAAAGGCCTATCACAGCTAAATCACTGGTTAACAGTGACGGTAAGTCATCAGTGTTTGGTGAACACTGTCCACAAAGTCAGTGATTTCAGCTTACAACACAAAAGCCAACCACTAAGGCCCAGATTCTCGAGGGTATTCGGGTACCTAACTCCCACTGAGAAGTTAGGGAAATTCATGGGACTTGGGTGCCCATATTCCTTTGAGGTCCTCAAATCAAGGATCCGGGCCTAAGGTAGATGGCACCTTTGCTGGTGGTCTGTGATAAGCGGCCAAAGGTCAAATAGGAGTGAAGGTGGAAGTACCCTCTCACCTCTAGATCTTGTCCCTCGAGCTCAGGGTGAAAGCACTTTTGGAGCAGTGTAGAGAAGCTTGGTCACCTGGGACTAATCCTCAAAGGTATTTAGGCCCCTAACTTCCATTGATCCTAATACCAATGCCTAAATATCATTGAGGCCTGGGCCCTCCTGCCAGTGCCATACCTGTCCAATGCACCTTGCATGCCCTCTTGAGGGCCCTCTGTCTCTAAAGGGCCCTCAGATAGGCTAGCATATTTTGTAAGCACTAAATTCACACACAAAAAGAAATTATTTCCCTGGCACAGGTAAAGTAAAAAGTTCACCAAGCTGTATGGGGGCATAACAGTGTCCAAATTCTTCGCAGTGGTGTGAAACACCCTTCTGAGATATCCAGCCTGGTTGTGGGTGGGGTATTTGTGATGGGTGTTGTTTGTACCTGCTTTTTCTTTTTGAAAATGTGGTTTAACACCATACTTA
This sequence comes from Gopherus flavomarginatus, assembly GCF_025201925.1. Taxonomy (NCBI): domain Eukaryota; kingdom Metazoa; phylum Chordata; order Testudines; family Testudinidae; genus Gopherus; species Gopherus flavomarginatus. Next base: position 181,518,377 of record NC_066617.1, on the reverse strand, counting down.
GATGTTAAGACCCAGATCCTCAAAGGTATTTAGATGCCTAATTTCAATGTGAGTTATGTGTCTAGATTCCTGAGGGTCCCAGAGTATCTTATTCCCATGGTGCAGCTATGTACATTAGGACATGTGTAAGGACTTATAGAATATCAGGGTTGGAAGGGACCTCAAGAGGTCATCTAGTCCAACCCCCTGCTCAAAGGGGGCCCAATCCCCAGGCAGATTTTTCCCCAGATCCCTAAAAGGCCCCCTCAAGGACTGAACTGTCAAAGCTGGGTTTAGCAGGCGAATGCTCAAACCACTGAGCTATCCCTCCCCTCCCGCTGCCATAAGTCCTAGCCATGGGAATCTCATATTTATTTATTTACTTATTTCAGATTTTGCTGATTGCAGCAGCTTCATGAGATGAACATGGTTTTCTTTTCTTTTCAGGAAGGAACCAGGGAGATGATAACCTTCAAGAGATTTACACCAGCATCCTCCAGTGCCATACAAACAATGTGATGCAAGTCCCTCAGTCTACGACAGCAGACAATTAGACTCGGCTATCACTAATTCAGGGATCTGCCCTGCACTCACTGTGCTGGCTCTTGGGAAGCAAAATGCCCATACATCTCCTATAGCGTGGCCAAGACTTTTCCTGACACGTAGATGGTGGAAGTGGGGTAATTTTACCTGCTCCATGAAATGGAGATGTAGAGTTGCTCTGGAAGTGGGGAAAGGCCCTTCTCCCCAGCCCACCAGGAAGTGGGTAGACAAGGAGGTGGAAGGGGAGTGGGAGCAAGAAGAACCATGCCTCTACCCTCCCTAGCCCCATGTGGTGTCCCATGGAACTGACTGGGGTGGAGGACAGCTGCACATTTTTTCAGGACAGCAGTAATTTACTTCCCCCACCAGAGCAAGAGTCAACTTTCTGAGTGAGTCATTATGTCTCCTAGAGCCACCTCCTGGTTGGTGCACATTGCCACTTACTTAGGGCTTCTAAAGTCCTTACTGCTTCTGAGCAGTACCATATGGAGCGAATAAGCCCACTAAAAAATAACATGTGTAAGGGTGGCAGACAGCCTGTGCTTGGTCTGCTCTCCTTAGCCCAGTGGTGAAAATCCTGATCTTATGGAAATCAATGGCAAAACTCCCATACCATTCATTGTCATCAGTGGGACCACTGAGTGTGGATAAATAAAGAATTGCAGGCTGCAAGGGCATCAATCCATCCCCTTTCATTAACATTGAATTTACTTTAGGAAATTAATTGCATACCAGTGGTTAATGCTTTGGTGTCACTTATTAGTAGGAAACTGAAAACTGCTACAGAAAACATATGATGTTGTGCCTTCTGTTACTGCTCTTGAAAGGCCAGATTCAGTTAAAACCACACTCCCCCTGCTTCCAGGGCAAAGTTTTTATTGAACATGGAATTCAAGGTGTCTGCATGTTACATGGAAAGGAAGTTTCACTACGACTTACAAGGCCTCTCACTGAAGCTAAGGCAATCTGTAAAGCGTCACACGCCATTGGACGAGCCCATCCAGCTGCCTCCCGCCTTTTCCATTGGGAATGGCAGCAAAGTAATTCTCTTGGAAAAAACACAGAGACTCAAAAAAAAAAAAAAAAAAAGGAAGAAGCAATGGAAAAAACCCACCATTACACAAATCCTCCTCACGTGGCCAGAGAGTACACCCCACAGCTGTTAGCTTTGTTTTGCATATTTTACATATTTACAGATACAAAATATTTCCAAACATCCCTGTGTTTATTTTAAAATCCATCACTGAAAGGTCTGGCAAAAGAGACCCAGTGAAAATATAGTCACTGGGTGACGTTTGCTCGAACTGTTTTTAATATACTCCCATTGCTCCCACTAAAATCAATAACAAAACTCCCACTGGCTTCTAGAGGAGATGGATCAGACCCCCTATTCCAGGGCCAACCAGTCTTAGAACAGATGAGGCCTGGGTTTCACAAATAAGGACAGTCTTTGCATTTAAGGGAGGGATTTTTGTTTTCCTCCAGCAAAAGGCTAATACAAGAAACAGGGTGTACGTGTGGGTGGGGTGGAAGCAAATTGTCCAAAAAAACCCCACCAGAAATAGATAGCCTTTCACAGCTGATGTGCCACCCAAATGGAGCAAAGATGAGCAGCCTAACTGAGATCTAGGAGAGCGATGGGCTTGGGATTTGCTTCCCATCTTAAAAGAACTTCATACTCAAACTAATTGTCCCCTCCCTGCCCAACTCCCACGGGGTTAGGGTAGATTTTATAATCCCCATTTCAGAAAAGGTGGACAGGTGGATTGATGGTCAGTGGGATTCATTTCATCATATCAGAGAACATAAGGCTGGATGGGCTCACTGGATCATCCAGTCTGACTTCTGTATAGCACGGGCTATAAATTTCACCTAATACCTCTTTACTTAACTTGCTAACTTCAGTTAGGCTAAAGTATTTTAATACTAGCACTCAGAGACTCCTGTGTCCCAATCTAGCGCTTAGACCCTTTAACTAGGCTTCTGTTTCCACAGCCTTTACTCACCCATTTGGGGAGAGCAAGATCCATGCTTACTCCTCTGCTTGGCACAGTCAGGTTGTAATCCTGTCCATGAGAAGGAGAACAGGGGCTGCTCACCAGAGCAGCGTGAGCAAGTGGCCAAGGGCAGGGGCAGGGAAGAAAGGGACAGGGGCTGGAGAAGCCCTGCTCCATACCCCCCAAGCTACTAGAGTAGCCGACCAGACCATGAAGAGGTAGGCAGGGAATAAGCTGCTCAAGGGAAAATTGTTCAGTAACTTCCCCCAGCACAAGGTTGGGGTGCAAAGAAAGCAAAGGCAGCATCATGACTCTTTGTGTCTCCGGTCAGAGACAGGTTTCTTTCTGGGGGTGGTGCAAGGTTGCTGTCGAAATGTCTGTAAGATGATAACAAGGCATTTTATCCCTCACTGAGCCAGCCAGACATGCAAGAGTTATTTGGCCTGGAAGCTTAGGGATACTTTGAGGGTGGAGAATCCATATGCAATTCTTCAAATGTGTTTTTTACACGAACAACAAGAAAATCAATACATTCGGGACCTGCCCATTTGAAAGAGATTAGGGAGCCTGTTTCTCTTTTATTTCCAGCCACATGAAAAGACCAGTATGTCACGCTTAAAGGGGAACGGCTTTCAAGTATTTGGCTAGATACAGAAACCTTTGTTGCTACATTTGGCTTCCAATGCAATGCTGTCTGCTGCTTGGTTGGTGGTGGGAAACTAGAGCTGGTGTTCTTCATTCTGTCTAAACTCAGTGGGCATGGAAAAAAACCAAAACCCTGCTCTCTGAACTTTGATTCTACCATGGGCATTCACATGACAAATCATTTTCAAAGCCAGAGATACCTCTGTTACATGCTATGTCTAGCATCAAAACTTTATTGCTCAATTTCTTTCTCCCTCGAGTAATAAACCAATTGCAGATGTACAGCTATTGTCAAAGCAAAGACCCTCTGATTTAGGGTTTTTACAATAGTTATTGATTGCTTTTGATGAGGCCAAAAATGATTTTTCAAAATGTAGGAATTTACTGGATGATTGCAGGTTCCAAAAATAATAATAATAATAATTTCAGTGGTAGTTGGTGTCCCTATAGAACACACACTTCAGCTGTGAAGAATTATCACCAGATGGCTTGATCTCCACCCTGCCTGTTTTAGACACATACAGACAACCCAACCTTTTGAATTCAGAGGCTTCACAAAGAAGATGATCCCAGTCTCAAACATAAGGGCCAATAAAGACCAGAGGTGCAGCTCAGGGCATCTTCTGTTACAGGAAATGTGCCAGTCACTGAGAGCTGTGGGACGGTGCAATGGCACCGTGCCTTGGTTTCTGCTACTCTGTGCAGAACATTTTCTTTGAACTGTGCGGCATGTGTTGCCAGCCCAAATGCTGTGTGTAACATCAACAGATCCCCGGTCGTCAGCAAGTGGGATCAAATCTGGGACTTCTAGAGATAAATGCATGAGCCTCTACTGCATGAGTTAAAAGCCACGTGGTTCTTAGCTAAGGCTGTAGAGCAGACCGATTAATCTCTCTCTAAGTGGTCTTGGTGCCACTAGAGAGATCAGAGTACCACACCCAGGAGCATGTGGATTACATATGCACAATGGAAGTAATCTGGCTTGCACTTTGTATGGGGAGAAGCACCTCCCTATGTCCTTAAGCATCAGAATTCAGCGTTAAACTGGTACAAGTTTAAAATAAACATTTGGAGATTACAGCAAGCTGCTCAAGTGGTGTAAAGTAACACTGAACTCAGAGGTATCAGCTGAGGATCTGGCCCAGTATGATTAAAATCAACCTATACACTGCTGTTTCTGTAACCCACGCTTGCCTGGTGTGTGCTCTGTTCTCCTCTAGTGGCACCTAGATCACTTACAGATTAGTCAGTCCGCTAAGAGCCGTGGGGCTTTTAGCTCATGCAGTAGAGGCTCATGTATTTAGCTCCACAGGTCCCGGATTTGATCCCGCCTGCTGACGAACGGGATCTCTCAACATCACATTTCCTGAAGTTTATTTCCCATACTTGATAGTTACAATGGCACATATATGGCAAGGCAAGACACCTGTGGTATGAGTCCTTGAAAGTATGGGGCTCAGGCGTGTGATAACATAACCAAAGCCTTATTAGGGAGAGAAATCAGAGGGAGAGGAAGTAGATCAGTTTGATCTCTTTTATATTTCATGGCTGTCTCAGAGCAATGCGGTGTCCATTTGGGACTACTATGCAGTGTAACAGATCTTTGGAGAAGTAGTTTCCTGTTATTCATTCTGAATTTTTCTTGACCCTGATTATGCCTAGCTTATAATAAACCCACTGAACAAGTTCTTTCACTTTTTGGTGTTAACCATCAACAAATATATGATCGGTGTGATTATATGCCTCCTGTCCCTTTTCATGGATTAGTCAAGCTATTCCTATATATTTCACCATTCCTAGTCCTTCCATGTTCCCTTGCACACTGGCTCCCAGTCCCCATCGCTCCTCCTCTCAGTTTGCCTACTCCCATTTCCAGGTGTCTTACTCAGCTAGTCTCAGTATCCTGGCTCCCACTCTCATTCTTCTCTCATAGGCTCCTTATCCTGTATCGACTGCTCAGCTCTTGTGCTCCCTGCATTTCAGGCAGGCTGCTTCCTTCTCCTCCTCCTCCTCATTGCCTGGACACCAGCAGAAGAAACACCGAGAACACAGGAGACAGTTCAGGGAAATTCTTTCCCAGTTCTTATAGCCTTGGGCTGTAGCGTGCTCAGGGCAGACAGAATCTTTAGTTCAGTGGCTTTCAACCTTTTTTTCATTTGCGGAAACTTAAAAAAATTCAAATGAGGTGCAGATCCCTTTGGAAATCTTAGACATATTCTGCAGGCCCCCAGGATTCCACAGACCACTGGTTGAAAATCCTGCTTTAGTTTATGTTGCTGCCAAACTCTAATACATCTCTATTGCAACCTGCGTTTTTTCAAAGGCTTAAACCTTGACTACAGTGCAGTTTTGTTTTGTTTTCAAGAGAATAACAAAACACACATCCACGCCACCAGGACATCCCCTCTCCACCCGCCAAATGTCAAGTCTCCAATCCAAAACACAGAAGCACAAGATTTTCTCACCAAAATGGTTGTACATAATTTTTTAACATAAGAAAACAACAGTTTTTTGCTAATCCCATTCTCAGAAATGGCTGAAACATTTGTACTGAAACTTTCTAGAAAAATGCAGTCTGACACAGATACCTAACAGGTGAAATTTCAGAATGAACCATTATAGATTTATAAGCAATTGAAAACAGGATCTTCCAACTGGAAGGTCAAGCAGCCATAAAAACAGATGGTGCTACCACCTTCACCTACAATATAACCTCTAGCATGTATTAAAAGACTACACAGTAAAACAACCTTTTTCTAATGTACCTCTAATTAAAGTGCTACATCCTGGAAAGGAAGAAAAAAATTGTTGAAGGCTCCATGTGTCCCAGTAAAGTCAACAAAACATAAACAATTTAAAACAAATAATCCCAGTTGAGTCAGATGATAATGTATGGAATCAAGAGCAAGTACCTTCAGGGAAGAGTCTCATTTACTATTCCCAACACTTGTTTTGTTTTCTGATGAAAAGCATGTTGTAAATTCCTTTGCTCTAAAAATCAACCTTGTGGGGGGAAAAAAATAAAAACCACAGGATGCTGTAATTTACTAAGAGATTTATGAATTCTTTAGTTGCATAAGAATAAAATATGAAAGCATTAGCTAATGGTCAAGAAATACAGACAAAACCAAAACTGCTACATAAAAATATAACAATAAAAAATTCACATTAAGTTATTTATTAAACAATGAAAAAACCCAACACTTTTCTTTACATCATGTCCCCCATCAATTTTGATGTGGGGCACAAAAGAGTTAAATGGAGTTTTGAGGGCAGTAAGGATTGAAAGTGGATGGGAGGGGAGAGGCACCTGATTTGATTGATGGTTTTAAACAACAGCTACAAATCTTGGAAGGGAAAGGGGATTCATTCAGCGCAGCAATGATTTGCAACTTTGCTAATAAAGCATGTAAACTTCAGTTACTATAAAAATTGCTGTTGCATAAATACTAATGGCCTGATCCAAAGCTCACTAAAATCAATGAAAAGCCTCCCACTGACTTCAGCAGACTATGGATCAGACACAAAGTCAAAATTTTTGCCCACCAACACTGTGGGATGGAGATCAGGCATTAGAAGCTGATCCTGCTGACACAGCTGTCACTGAAGTCTTTCAACTGACATCAGTGAAAGCTGGATCCGGTCTTTCACGAGTAGGGATCCTAGTTTTCCATGATAAAAATAAACCAAAATTCTCCAATAAATAAAAAATCATAAAAATCTGCATTTTCCTGTAATTAAAATGAAATACTGAACTTTAGTTTTCCTACCCACAATATAGACAGATATAAGGTGAACACAATGTTTTATTGATATATTTACAATTTTTAAGATGACAACGCAAGCTCCACCACTCAGGGCTGAGCCCCATCCATTCGCTTAATTACTTGAATTTTTGGTTATTAGCTCGGACAATTAAGTTAGATCTGACAATTAAGGTTCCACTGTATATGTTTTTATTTTTTTTCACAAAATTTCAAAACTAAAGATCTGTGTAAAAACACAAACTCTGCATTTTTCCACAGCAAATGATTTTCTAGGATCCCTGCTCAAAAAAATAAAATAAGGGCCTTTATTTAGCTATTCCCTTTCTAGGGCTCAATCTTGCATAGCGGTGGACATTAGGTGGCAGAGCCTGCAAAATGCTGAATGTCTGCTATGGCATTCTAAGCACCCCTCATCTCCAACTAACTGCAGTGGGAGCTGAGGATGCTCAGCACTTCACAGGAAGCTCTAAGCACCTTATAAGATGCAGCCCCCAGGAGAGCTACTGCAGACTGCCAAGTTCAGTGCTCTTAACAGAAGAAACACTTTTTCTAGTCAGGGGATGCCAAGAACCTCAGAGTGTGGATTAAGGGGTCCGCAACACTGAGTTTCAGAAATATCTAGTTCCCTTGTTGGGTCTTCTTTGCCTATGTAGATTGGGTACAGCACTATGCAGGTGCTGTCCAAGTATCTGCATGAAATGCAAGAGGTACTCTTCTCTCCTCCGAGTGCATCAGGATCAAGCATTGTAAGAAAACTACCTTTGGCACTCCTGTCACTGTTAGAGAGTTGGATCTTGCACAGGCAAAAGACCCTTGACTTCAATGAGAACTTTGCCTAAGTCACAACTGCAAGACTGAGACCACGAGACTAATACTAAAAGGCAATGTTTCCTTAAAAAACAAATAAAAAACAAAAAATCCCTTCTTGCTGGACCTGGGAGTTCAGTTTAAAAGACATATATGTCAAGTGAACTTTTTTTTCTTTACAGCCTCTAACACTAATAGTTCAAACACACTTTAGAAATCTCAAGAGGCTGGAATATTTTAAAAAATCTAAAATCTTTTAAAAAATTATCTGTTTAACAGAAATGTAAATTAATGCTCTATGGCTAAAAGGAAAGAATTGTGCCTGAAGTGAGCAGAATGATCCATTGTCAGCAGTTATCACTTGTCCACCACATGAAAACACATTGCACCTCTGTTTATAAACACCTGCTGACTGCCTGGTCACATTTGTAGGTACAGCCAACCAGGGTTTATCAAGAGCATCTGAAAGCCTTTTGTACAGACAAAAAAAATTCACACAACCCTGAGGTCATGGAGAACATAATGAAATGCAAATGCCTAAATATTCAGAGTCAGATGGGATTTACCATACAATTCCAATTAATTTCTAAAGGAAGTGAGGGGAGGGGAAGGGGAGAAAAAATCTTTTATAACAACTCCAAAAAAATTGAAAAAAGATAGTGTTCTTTATAAAGCATGTTTTGAGGAAGAAACTGTTTTTTTTTAAAAGCTGGAGGGAAAAACATCCAAGAAGATTTCCATGTTATAACGCCCCCCCGCTCGCCACCTCTCTGATTACCTTGCAGAATTATGTTTCTAGTACTGAAAAATCTGAAGAATCAGAACAAAAGTAGGTCTCCTACCAAGAGAAATGTATTCAAAATCTCCAACAAAACTGTGTCTTCTGTGTGACTAAAGGCCATATTGTTCCACCAGTTTTTAAGCTGGAAATGCCCTTATTAAAACTATTGGGGAGTTCTGCTTCAAAACTAATGGACAAACAGAGTCTCGGGAATGGTTCAATCTGGTTGACAGGTCCTGTTCCTACTTATAATCTATGAGAGTGGTCCACTTTATTTCACAGGGGGTAGGATCAGACCCCAGATAACTCAGTAGGTAGAAACCTCTACAGAAAGAGTTAAGTACTTTATAATAAAAATTTCATTATTTGTATGGACACAAATATCATTTCGGCATCTCCTCACAAAAATAGTAATAAAGTACATTATGTTAGTACAGGCCCTCACAAAATAAATCTGCCATTTTCCTGGGAGGGCAGTAGAATTTAGCATATATGCAATGAGATGATTCCTTTTGCAGTGTATTAAGACTTGTGGACTGATTGAGCCCTTTTTTTACAGACCTTTTCTCTTATGCCCCGAAAGCAGGCAGTCAGAAACTTTCCCTTTTATTTTCACTGCCATCAGTACTCTCAGACTGAAATGTCGCGAGTACAGAATCTGTTCCTTCAGGAATGGATATCAACCCAACATCTGCTTCTCATAAGCCCTTTTTCTTTTCTTTTCTTTTCTTTGTTTTTTTTCTGGTGGAGTAAATCTGTTGACTTCAACTGTAAAGGTTTGTCATGTGGAAGATTTGTTCTTGTCCTTCAAGTTTTAGAATATATGAGCAACCACGTTACTACAGCTTTGGCTTTATTTTTTTTCCAGCTAATTTCTTAGCAAAGGTCAGTTTAGTTGCTAGTGAAATCAAATTTAACAGGGAGAAAAATTTAATAAACCTTTACGTCAATTGATCAGATGCATTAACTGTTACACCAGTAGCGTGTTTTTATTGGCGCTCTGTCTACCTGACCCTGCAGAGCAGAAGAAGGACTTTAGACTTATTCTCAGGTTAGCCAGTGGGAAGAGCCCTTATGGTGGAAACAGGAGATGATGGGATCTTCAATCATTCACATCTCGCTTACCTGCTAACCCATAATAACAAAACTAATTGAGATTTGAGCAGAAACTTTGGACCTTGCCGTACTGTCTTTTTAGTCACTGGGAGTTCAACGGGAACAGGAGCAGGTCCTTCCCTGCTCTGTTGTTGCAAAGTAGAGAGCAATCAATTGGCCACTATTACTAGAAACAGGTGAGCCAATTCAGATATAATAAGAATCAACCAAAATTCAAAAAGGAACTTCTTTTTTGGTTTGTTTTTAGTTCAAAATGTTTGGTTAGAACCTTCCCCTTGCAGGCCTAGCCAAATCTATGAAAAACTTGTTTTTCACCATTTCCAGCAAAGCCAAACCCAGGACTTTCTGGCACTGCCACAAAGGAGTCTGATCTTGCAGTAGTTCTTGAACTACAATTTTCTTATAAGTAGCCAAACTTTTAGAAGCTTATGCTAGCTTCCTGTCCTTGAGGTTTTTCTGTTGCTAACTAACCCATTGAGCAACAAAGAAACCAGCTCCCCCAGGAGAGCAGCATTGCTATGAGACTGTAGTGGGAGTGAAGTTCAGTATCAGGAAAAAAATGTTAATGACTAGGGGAGATAGGAGGAAGGAGTTTAGGATGTTATAACTGGGGCTCAGATCTTTAGGTATGCCCCAATCAGCAAAACATGTGCTTTAGCATTAAGGGCTTAATTCTGAGATTCTGAGTGCCTCCATTTCCAGCTAGCTTCCATGGGAGTGGAAGTTGCCAGCACCTCACAACACCAGGTCCTAAGAGCGTAGAGGAAGGTTATCTCATCAAGATATAGAACTGAACTTCAGGAGGTTGAGCACATACAGCTCCCATTCACTTCATTTGGAGTTGTGGGTCCTATGCACTTGTAAACCCCACATTTAAGATGTTCACTGCCCTAAAGACAAGTCAGCCTCTGTCTCAGTACTGATCACACTTAGATTATTTTTGTCCATCTTTTGAATGTTTTGGCTGGGAGAGTGGTAGCAAAAATAGAATATATGATAGGAATATTTTGAAAAATGAGAGAAAGCTTAAATATATGTTAAAAGCTGAATGGAGCAAAAAGGCAACATTTCCAAACAATTACTGCATTACCAACTTCAGCCCTCATCCTGCAGTTAGCACTACACAGGCAGACTCCTGACCCCATAAAAACCCCACTGAAGTCAAGGGAGCTCTGTGCATAGCTCCACCTACACCAAGCTAATTGCAAGATTGTCTTTTTTTTTAATATACAATGCTACAGCTCTTATTCATGGAATTAGTCCTTACTTACACTGTCTTCCAAAGGACTTCTCGTGTGTGTGTGTGGGGAGCTTCTAGATCAGGCCCAATCCAGCAATTCTCTTGCAATGTTCTGTGGCTAAAATTATCAAAAAGTTATCTCAGAGTGGATTCTTAAATGGATAGCCCAAGGCTAAAAATTCCTAACTGCCCATGAAGTCCATAGGAGCTGCAGGCGATCAGCCCTTTTCAGATTCAGTCCCTAACATGTCTCAGGTTGGGCAACCAAACAAAGAGGGACCAGAGATCAGAGGCCGACTTTTGAAAACTTCAGTCCAAGTTCAATTAAATAGGAGCTGAAGGCACTCAAGCAACTCATACAAGCTATTCAGCAAATTGCAAGGTCTGGCCTTATGAAAATACTGTTTCCACGAGTTGCAGCTTTTTGCAAAACCTATATTTTATCCTTGAATGTTCACGTGAAAAAAAAATCACTCTTCAAATGGCCTAAACTGAAACTCCCGCCTCCCAAAATTATTAGAAATGAAAATACCAATTTGTGGATGGTTATCACAGAAAAAGGGCCTGATCCAGAGTCCATGGATGTCAATGGGAGGCTTTCCATTCACTTCGATGGACACTGGGTCAGGCCCAGGCTCCTTTTCTCCTTTAAGTCCATATAAATATTTGGTCCATTTTGAAAGAATGAATGGGTTGAAAATATAGATCCTATAATAAAGGCAGATTTTGCCCCATGCAAAAGGTTTCACACATTTCTTCTCATACTGAGCACAGCACAAAGCCATTTTCAGAAACAAGAAAAAGAAAACATAGACACCATTTCTACAATCTGACAGGCAGGAAAAATATTTAGTAGAAATGTTAAGAGTAAATTTTAGCTGTTTAAGCTAGAATAAAGGACAAAAAACTGCAAAATCTTGCAAAAAACGGAAACAATGAAGGATTGGACTAGCAAAGGGTTTGCTCTTTAAAAAAAAAAGACAATTGAGGTAACAAAACAAACACACAAATACAAACATCTAAAAACAAGCGTTTTATACATTTTTTGCCAGTGCTTCTCTGAGAGCAAGTTCTTTAAACAGAACTTAACAATTTTAAAATTTTTTTAAAAAAAATACGGCATCCTAAAATAGTCCACCAATTCTTACCCAAACTTTCTGTATTTCTACAAAAATAGACACACAAAGAGCTACAAAAACTCCATTCCTGAAAGGATGAGCACTGTAGTCAAGGCACAGTCTTTTCCCTACAATCAAGGCTGTGCATTAAAAAACCCACCAGAATGAACAAAACAAAACACTGTTAAAGGAGCAAAACAAAGTTAGGTTGCACAGCTGCAGCAGGCTCAGATGAGGAAAGAAAGAAAAATAAGTTTTTTTTCTTCTATGGTCTGGGACCCAGAAGTGGCCTGCCAAAGAAAAGGCTCAACAGCAAAACCAGAATGACTGGCTCTTCATCTTCTCCTTAGCGTGTGTCCTTTGCCCCCGTGCAGAAACAGTCAACAGTTTCAATATCATCATCCCAGCTGTGGGGACACTAGCTGGTGCTAAGATGCATCTCATCTTCAGAACCAAGAAGATTCCTTGCTTTTGTCCTGATGCTGTAGACCTAGTTTTAGGGAAGAAAAAAAATGAATTAAAACTTGATAAAACATTCCCTTCACCACAGGAAAGTGAGCTGGGGTAAATACATTTCTCAAAATCCTATATCAATAGTCCATCTACGCTACAACTGTCTTGGGGGGGACCTGTTTACAACGCTGCTGTCCTCCCAGGATAAGTAAGTATCCCTGAACTGCCTTAGACATCCTTGCATACTTCAGTAATGCTAATAGTTTACACTGAGCAAAACTGTATCATGTTTTAACTTCACTGGGAGTTGTAATCAGTGTAATCTGACAGTGTTGTATTTGTAGTATAGATGGGCCTTCATGGAGCAGAACCAGTTTTCTCACATGATTGGATCATGGTTCTACTACAACTTTACCTCTTTTCTAGAAAGCCTGATACATTTTAACATTTTAGGATCTCAGAGCCATCTGCAGTTTTTCACCTTGAATAGGGGGTGGCAGGGATGGGGGGGAATTCCCACAGCAATTTCACCTACAGCACGTTCGATTTTTAGCCAAGAATTGCTTGTGCTTTCACACAAGGAAAATAAATGACTTTCATCTTGAGTTTGGTATGAGTTTCTCTGATATTTTCCTTTATAAACGTAAAGGACCAGCCAATAAATGTGCTGTGCAGGGGCTTTCATGTTACAGCAGTGGAATCTGTGCTGTAATTTGGAATTTGTCTAGTCCAGAGGGATTTACTCTTTGCTAGAGTTACATCAGGAGAGAGCTAGTACTTAGACAATACAAAGTGTAGAAAAAATACATACAAAAAAACCTTACTTGCTAGTTTAGTTATAGCAAAAAATACAAGCTAAGCACTTTGATGTCCTATTACTTTAAGCAAAGTAAGAGAGACAAGTTGGGGGAGGTAATATCTGGATCAACTTCTGTTGGTGAACGAGAAAAGCTTTTGAGCTCCGCAGAGCTCTTCTTCAGGTCTGGGAAAGACACTCAGAGTGTCACAGCTAAATACAAGGTGGACATTAAAAGATCTTTCCCACTATAGCCATAAGATGACAGTTATCACCATGAGAAATATTCAGCAGCATTTCTGCTCTATACTGAGCTATAAATAGTATTGTCTTCCTATTTAGTACATGAATAGTGCCACTAACTCATCCGTTGTAAATTCACCACTGGCCTAAGCAGGTGCAAATTCCCATTTGGTTCCAATGGCACTGCACTCACCTAAGCTCAGGATTTCTTTGGCCATTAATCTGTAACAATTAAAGATGGGACAAAAATGGAACCTCCTATCTGAACATCTTCACAGTTCAGGGCTGGGGCTAGAGATGGTTCCCTAGGTTTGTACCCTCCTGTACAGTTTTTTAGTTTAGCTGTGCCCAAGAACGTCCACATGAGTTTCAGAATTTTAAACTCACAATGTAACGTTTATTGGATCAGACCACCACCTCTTTTCCCCATGAATGTATATAGCTAAACTGCTGATGATCAATAGCACCTCAGAAGCCAGCTACAAAGTTACTAGTTATTGCTAGTGGAAGAGAAGAACAGTATATTGCATCATCCACCAGATGACTTCAAAGAAGTTTGCATATATTTGTGAAGGCTGCAATTGATAGGTGAGGAAACTGAAACACAGAGAGGTTTCGTGACTGTGATTATGCCAATAATAGAACCCAGACTGTCCAACTGTCAGTCCTTTACTTTAATCACCAGCCAAGCACTGATCTTCAGCTTAACATAGGGATGGTAGAAGTGTGATCCAGGAACAAATGCAGCTTACAGACGAGCCAAGTGAAGCATATGCCTACACTAACCTTTAATAAGGAGACTACTGGTCCCAGGGTGCCAGGTCCAGCTGCCCAGATCTGGATCAAACACAGCATGCTGGGACCTGTGGACCCTGCTGGCCACAATGCCATATTAAAGAGGAGGGAAGTTATTGTTTGCTCCATTTTCTATCTCCTACCAAATTCTCATGGTTTGCTTCAGTTAGGCAAAGTTTGGTCATCCCTGATTTAAAGCATCTGTCTTCAAACCTGATCCTAAGATTGAGGGACTTGGTTATGTGATGACACTCTCATTTTGTTTAGGTGTCAAATTTTACTTCCCAAGGAGTCTCTCTCTCTCTCTCTCTCTCTCTCTCTCTCTCTCTCACACACACACACACACACACACACACACACACAGCCAAAACACGGAGCTTTTTAAAAGTTACTTCAAAACCAGCTCTTGTGATTATGTGTTATTTCCCCCTTTTATCTGCAAAAACTATTTGATAAAACCAGAGGGAGTCATTAGCCAGGCAGACACAATTTGAGGGTAAGAAAGTCGTTAAGGTGCCTCATCAAGTACGAAGGGCTACTAAGAGGCAGTAAAAGAGGGTGTGGGGAAAGGAGTTAATATGGTTCTAACAGCCTTAAAAACAAAGACATATGTTTAAGAGGATGTAGGTTTGTCGACAGAATGCAATAGCAAGGGACTAACCCACTGATCAGCTCCACCCTTTCCACTAGGTGTCTTTGGAGTAAACAGATAGGAATTTTAACATAGATGAGGGAAAGTAATAAAGCCCACACATCTATAAATCATAAATACTGAAAACAAACAAAAAACGAAAGTTTGTCTTATAAATCTTGGGCATGGAACAGTTTATATGCCTTTTCTTCATTATTTCCCCACCTCTTTTACTGGAAGACAATCTGCAGTTCTACCAGCATGCTGTCCCAGTCTAGCTAAGTTTCTGAACAACAGTGCTTTATCCGACAATAGGCTGATTGAGCAAACATTTTTCCTCTTTATAAAAATGTCGTTGCTTGTCTTGCATGACTCAGTATTTCTACATTTGCAGAGAAGTGTCTAACTGCGAAACGCTGGCACTGTGACTAATTATTGCTTGTATTAAAAAATCAGGTCATTTAGAAGAAGTCTAACCCAGCTAGCGAAATTCAAAGACAAAGGGTCAAAATTATGGCAGGTGTAAATGGAGTCAACTCTCCTGAAGACCGTAGGCCGTGTTCACTTAAGCATGCATTGAATTTGCCATAGTGGCTCCTATATATTTCCAAAAGGAGGGCTGCATAGACAGCTGGACAAGGAGACGGAAGACTACATTTGATCTGGTTAAATTGTATCTTATTCATGTGATCCTCACCTTTAATATTGAGATATAGACTTCAAATACTCTAAAATTCTCTGTTACGTGGGTGCAGGAAATCTCTTCTTCTACTCCCAGAACAACTGTACAGCAGCAGCACTTCTAGCACATTCTTAAGGGGTGAATAATCCTGTTCCCATTCCCCTTGGGACTACCAATGGTTCTGGAGGCAGCAGAATGAGTATGGGTCCATTGTGCAGATGGGTGGATGGACAGGATGAAGGATGCCTACACTCCCTGCATGCAGGCATGCTGTATACCAGTGCATGGGTGAAGGAGAGGAGTGAATTCTGAGGGTGGGGTTGGTTGGACCACAAGTTCCAGCAGCCATTCCCCAGGACTGGGAATCAGGGCAGTCACAGCTTACTGCAAAGTTGTGACAGCTGTGGAGCAGCTTTGTAGTCTGAGGGGTAGGGTGAGGATTCCCCCTTCTCCTGGGACTGTGCCTAAGTGCACAGCCAAGTTGCTGGACCTGCACATAGACAAAGGGATTTAATCCAAGCAAAAGTCTCAAAGATGCCCGCTAGGGGTCATGGCCTAGTCAACGGCCTCTCTTTACATAGGCAGTGATCTGCAGCAAGTTCTGGCAGGCTATTCTGTTACAGCCTGATCTAAAGCTTATTGAAGTCAAGGGAGCAGAAACTCAGGACGAGTTTCACATAACGCACCATAACAGTAGTGAGTCAGTTTCCTTCAAATCCTATGTCTTGGGCTCTCAAAACTTCAGTACGGCACTATTCACCGAAGGCCAGCAGTTTATAATGTATTAAGAGATTTTGTTTTTGCTTAAAAATTGTTTAAGAAAAAACCTACAGTGCTAAAGTGGAAGTGTATAGGTGTGTTAATTTTCAGCACAACATGTGGGGATTAAACTACATTTAATGGGAGTGAGGTACCTAATGCCCCTTCCCACCCTCTGCATCCCCCAGCATCACACTAAAACTGAATCCATGGAAGTGTAAGAAGATGTGCAAAACAGAGACCAGTACTTTACTGAATCATTGTTCATGGAGCTAGCAATGTTCTGAAGCACAAATTCCCGGGGTGTTGATAATATATAAAGGAATCCCCTCTTCATGACTTTAGTCACTGAAGTTTTTTGGCACCAGCTACTCATGAGACCAGAGATCTGACTCAGAACAACAGAATTGCAGCAGTGTTGCTGGTATTGGTAAGTTTACAGGTTGGTCTCCTCTGGTGATCAGAACACCCTCATTCAACATAATTTAGCATGAAGAATTTTGCAAAATATTTTTTTATAATCACATGTGACTGCAGCAAAAGAAGTGTGGCCCACAGTAATTATTAGGAAAAGAAGAACTGCTTAAATTGCATGCCTATAAAATGTATGCCAAATTATTTTTTATATTAAAAATTTAAAGCTCATGGGATGTGACACTTGACCACTATAAAGGTAGATGTTCTTCTTTTCACCAAAGAGGTACAAGCAATGACAGCTAGAGTTCAAGTTTTCCTGTCAATATGCCTCTATCCTGTTCTGGATGGACAATCTCTCTGAAAGAGGTTAGTTCATTCTCCACGGCCATTGAGTTCTTCGCCTCTCTGCTGATACTGCCAGCATGTTTGCCAATTAATGCCAAATGTCATTATCCTTACCCTTATCCACTTAGAATCAATTTTCAGGTAGGCCCCTGAACAGTCGCCAATTGATATAAACTTTGTTGCTGCCAGCCTGAGCTAGATGTGAACCACTGATTTAGAACTGAAAAGCTCCATATGCCATTACTATTCTCCTAGGCAGCACACTCCCCTTCCCATGAAGGATAAAAAGTAGGGTAGTTATAGTCAACCCATGGCCTTAGAATGACATAGCTTTGGGGCTGCATATGAGGCTCTGGGGGAGTGCAAGCACGTGATTAAAGCTCCTTTGCTCTGCTTGATTTCATGCAGAATGCCACTCACAAGAGCACTCTCCCATTCCACACAACTCAGGCAAAGCCGGAGGAATCAGTTCCAAGCCATGCCCTTTCCAACAACCACAAAGTGGGTAGAAGGGAAGAAAAGAGAGAAAGAGAGAAAATATTGAATAAAGTCATAGAGAAAAGATAATCATGATGCAACATCTTCCCATTGCCTTTCAATGTCTTCATTGTGTCAATACACAACTATGTTGAGTCATGATGATGCAAATATTGCAATACAATGTTAGACTGAGCCATAAGTCATTACTCTGTGTCCCCCCCAAAAAAACTCCCTGTTTATAAAGGGTTATATACAGCGCTTAATTTGTGCCAGGGCTTGCCAGGGCTCAGCCCTGGCACCTGTAGGCATTGCAATTCATAGGCCAGCACCTCCGGGCTTTCTGCATCAGTTATGAAAATAATTAAATAATTGATTGAGCCCCGGAACCTCTTTCATTACAAATTAAGCACTGGCTATACACCAAACTGGGGACATTCCAGTGAGTTTGCATGATTGTGTTTACAGCATATGGCATTCTGAATAGTGAGAGGTAAGTAAAATATCTGTCAGTTTGAATCCTGATGTTTCTGGCCCGATTAAACCAGTAAGGAGGTGCCATGCTCTATGATCTATGTTGCACTGTTAGCACTCTGTTCTCAAAGAAAAGAGTGAAAGCAACTGGTAGCTTAAAACTAACAGTTTAAAATGAAAATAAATAAATAAATGAATAAATAAGTAAAATAAAAACCAAGTAGTTGGCAAATCAGCTTCCCACCAGTTTGCATTGAACACAAACAATCTGGACCTATGGAGTAATCCATACCATGATAAAAAAAAATGGTTTTCCTGATCTATGCTTCTTTAAATAACTCCCTATATCATCCTCAGAAAGTTGAGTCAACTGCCTGACTTCATGACTGTTGGAATTACCATCATGCTGAATCAGCCTACTAATCTATCATTGGCAATGGCAATTTGCTGATGCTTCAGAAGGAGGTAAAACCCCCTCACTAATGTAACTTGCCTAAAACCACGTCATATGAGGAGGAAAACATTTGTTCCCAATCCTGGCAGATTATCAGTTTACAATGTGAAACATAATTACCCTTGTATCATCTGCACTGCTGCAGATGTTACTAATGTCCATAAAATTGTCCAGTACTTTAAAGAATCCTATTATGCTATTTTTCTTAATTTCTTGAGGCAACAAGTACATAAGAACGGCCTTACTGGATCAGACCAAAGGTCCATTTAGCCCAGTATCTGTCTTCTGATAGTGACCAATGCCAGGTGCTTCAGAGGGAATGAACAGAACAGGAAATCATCAAGTGATCCATCCTCTGTTGCCCATTCCCAGCTTTTGGCAAACACGGGTTAGGGACACCATCCCTGCCCATCCCGGTTAATAGCCATGATGGACCTATCCTCCATGAACTTATCTAGTTCTTTTTTTTAACCCTGTTATAGTTGTGATGAAGCACAGTTTGGCTATATGTTGCATAAAGGAGGGTTCTGGCTGGGATCTGCTGAGTTGCAACAGTTAATATAGGAGACAGAGAGAAAGAAATGTTAAAGAGATATTTAGCAGTTGACTTCAGCTTAATTATAATTGGGTTTTGGTTTCATGTTATTTTGACTGAAAAAGATCCAACAGTGTGTCCATCTGGCACAAGTCTTCCCCACCTGTTCTTTTTCCCCAGACACACATTAAACAAAGTAAGAGAGTGGATCATACTCTAGCAAATAGATCAATCAACCAGAGGTATGAAAAACCCTCCCGCAACTGAAATCCAAACAAACATCTCAAGGAAAGGGGAGCTAGAGGAACCTAATATTTCTTCAGTGACAGAAATGCATGGAAGGGATTCCAAAAGTAACATATGGTCTGCACTGCTGCTGACTGATAACAGATCAGATAAACACCCATCCAAGAAGGAAGAGCATGACAGTATAAATGAGCTCTATGATAGCAATCGGTCATTAGTGCCCTGCACACATGCTCCCATACAGATGATAACAGTGGTGCTAGACTGCAACTGAAACTGAAATTCTGCTACAAGAAGGTGTAGCTACACTACAGCCTCTGGGTCAAGTGTGACCTGTAGTACAGTAACTCCTCGCTTAAGGTTATAGTTATGTTCCTGAAAAATGCTACTTTAAACAAAACAACGTTAAGCGAATCCAATTTCCCCATAAGAATTAATGTAAATGGGGGGGGATTAGGCTCCAGGGATTTTTTTTTGCCAGATAAAAGACATCATATATATACACAGTGTAAGTTTTAAACAAAGAGTTTAATACTGTACACAGCAATGATGATTGTGAAGCTTGGCTGAAGTGGTGAAGTGAGAGGGTGAAGAAGGGTGGGATATTTCCCAGGGAATGCCTTACTGCTAAATGGTGAACTAGCACTCGGCTGAACCCTCAAGGGTTAACACATTGTTGTTAATGTAGCCTCACACTCTACAAGGCAGCATGAATGGAGCAAGGGGAGACAGCATGGCAGAGAGAGACAGAGACACACACTGTGTGTGTGTGTGTGTGAGAGAGAGAGAGATGTGCACTGCCCCTTTAAATACACTGACCCCACTATAAGTACACTGCCTTTTTAACAGGGGTAGCTCTGTTAGTCTGTATCAGCAAAAACAAGGCAGAATCCTTGTGATACCTTCTAAGGTGCCACAAGGATTCCTCCTTGTTTTTGCCTTTTTAAGTAGATCAGCGAGTTGAGACATCAACTGTTGCCAGCAAGCTCCCTCCATCCTCAGCCATTGTGTCCCCCCCTGCTGTGTGATGGGGTAAAGGAGTGGGGGGTAGGAGCAGGGGGTGGGGGACACCCTACACTAGCACCCCTCTCCCCCCAGCCCTCCCCGAAGAAGGCTGCAAACTGTTTTATTTTACAGAAGGTAGGTGTGGCGCTCAGGCACCCCATGTAAAATGACTACATAATCTTCCTGGGCACTTTATGAATTCATTCATTATTTCCTGCAAGATTTTTTTTTAAAAACAAAATGCTTCTTGTAAATAATTTGGCTGGGTCGGGCCAAATGCTATGGGCCCAGTTCCTACTGAAAGTCAGTGAGAGCATCAGTAGGAAGAAGTCACAACCAGAAAGTATTTGAAAGATTTGATTAGAGGCTCTGATTTAAGTGCAGAGAATCTATTTAGTCACTGCAAATAACTCCAGTTAGTCAAGCCACAGAAATGAGCAGATCACCTTACCTGTGTCAAACCCAAAGCTTGGCACGATGTCCACTGTTCCATGAAAGGCTCCAGCCCATGCTGAGGTAGCACTGGTGACAGTAGTAGGATCTGTCTTTGTCATGTCACACTGTGGAGCAGGAATCCTGGCTGCACGTACTGAAGGCATCAACAGGGATCCATACCGTGGGTCAAGATGAGAGCCGGGATGGTGATGATGCATGTGTGGATGGGGGTGATGGTGATGCATGTACACATCATGTATGTGTGCATATGAAGGGCTAACCTGAGATGCTAAAGGATAATGCCAGGATTCTGATGCAGTAGTGGGAGGAGGTGGGGCAGTCTGATGAAGGCCGTGTCCTGGCCAGCTGCTAGGATCTGCTGTTGGGAAGGTGCCTGGTGCAGTGACTGGGAAGTCAGAATGGACTCCACTCAAGCATGGCGGAGGTGGAGGCTGATAAGAGCTGGTCCAAAATGAAGCTGGGAAACTGCTTCGTTGGCTTGAAATTGTTGAGCTCTCTGGAAAAAAAAAGTATAAATATTGAAAGCAATTGACAGATTAGAACTACCAGTTAAAAACAAAAACACAGCACAAGTAGTGGGTGAAGTAGCTTGCCACCAGTTTGCATTGCACAGGAACAAGTCAGGACCTGTGAAGTAGTCCACACGATGCTCATCAAATGGTCTTTCTGATCCATCCTTCCTTAAGTAATAAGTTAGATTGATAACAGGAGTCCTTGTGGCACCTTAGAGACTAACAAGTTTATTTGAGCATAAGCTTTTGTGGGCTATAGCCCACTTCATCGGATGCATGCAGTGGAAAATACAGACCTAAAAGTCTCAATATTACAACAAAAAACCTTCAAAAGCAGACTCCAGGGAGAGACTGCTGCACTGGAATTAATTTGCAAAATGGACACCATTAAATTAGGCTTGAATAAAGATTGGGACTGGGTAGGTCATTACACAAAATGAAACTATTTCACCATGTTTATTTCACCCACCCACCCACACATACTGTTCCTCAAACCTTCTTGTCCACTGCTGCAAATGGACCATTTTGATTACGACTAGAAAAAGTTTTTTTCTCTCCTGCTGGCAATAGCTCACCTTAACTGATCACTCTCATTAGAGTGTGTATGGTAACACCCATTGTTTCATGTTCTCTGTGTGTATATATATATACATCTTCCTACTGTATTTTCCACTGCATGCATCCAATGAAGTGGGCAGTAGCCCATGAAAGCTTATGCTCAAATAAATTTGTTAGTCTCTAAGGTGCCACAAGTACTCCTGTTCTTTTTGTGGATACAGACTAACACTGCTGCTACTCTGAAAGTTAGATTAATATATCTCAAGGACAGCAGGAACTCTTATGAACATCTAGTTTGATCTCCTGTACATCACAAGCCATGGAATCTCACCCAATGATTCTTGCATCAAGCTCATAATTTCTGTCTGAACTAGAGCAAATAATTTAGACAGAATTCAGTCTTCATTTAGAGACTTTGAATGACTGAGAATCCACCACTACTGCTACAGTATAAAGCAGGGGTGGCCAACCTGAGTCTGAGAAGGAGCCAGAATTTATCAATGTACACTGCCAAAGAGCCACAGTAACACATCAGCAGCCCCCCCATTATCTCCCCCACCACCACTCCCAGTGCCTCCTGCCCACTGACAGTCTTGCTGATCAGCCCCTTCCTCCCCGCACCTCTTGATCAGTTGTTTTGTGGCATGCAAGAGGCTCGGCAGGGTGGGAGGTGTGAGGGCACAGTGGGCTCAGGAGGGGATGGGGATGGGAAGGGGTAGAGTGGGGGCAGGGCCTGTGGCAGAGCAGTGAGTACCCCTTGGCACACTGGAAAGTTGGCGCCTGTAGCCCCAGCCCCAGAGTCGGTGCCTATACAAGGAGCCACATATTAACTTCTGAAGAGCCGCACGGGGCTCTGGAGCCACAGGTTGGCCACCTCTGGTATAAAGCTTTTCTTAGCTGGTGAATAGAGATGTTTGAAATAGACATTTGCTACTGGTTCTGTATATGGATAATGGCATGATAAAAGATCTTGTTAAATTGATAACCTTGATAAATTGGTGGGGTAGATCATGCATAATACATCTTATGTTACTTATGGATAAATTCATGGTGGCTAAGTCCATAAATGGCTATTAGCCAGGATGGGTAAGGAATGGTGTCCCTAGCCTCCCTTTGTCAGAGGATGGAGATGGACAGCAGGAGAGAGATCACTTGATCATTGCCTGTTAGGTTCACTCCCTCTGGGGCACCTGGCATTGGCCACTGTCGGTAGACAGATACTGGGCTAGATGGACCTTTATGGCCTAGATGGCCGTGTCATAAACAGATAGCTAAGGGTTAATGTCTCTTTCACCTGAAGCACCTGACCAGAGGACCAATCAGAAAACCGGATTTTTTCAACTCTGGGTGGAGGGAAGTTTGTGTCTGAGTCTTTTGTCTGCCTGCCTGCTTTCTCTGAGCTTTGGAGAAGTAGTTTCTACTTTCTAGTCTTCTGTTTCTAAGTGTAAGGACAAAGAGATCAGATAGTAAGTTCTATGGTTTCTTTTCTTTGGTATTTGCATGAATATAAGTGCTGGAGTGCTTTGATTTGTATTCTTTTTGAATAAGGCTGTTTATTCAATATTCTTTTAAGCAATTGACCCTGTATTGTATCATCTTAATACAGAGAGAGACATTTGTACTTATTTTTCTTTCTTTTTATATAAAGCTTTCTTTTAAGACCTGTTGGAGTTTTTCTTTACTTCAGGGAAATTGAGTCTGTACTCACCAGGGAATTGGTGGGAGGAAGAAATCAGGGGAGATCTGTGTGTTGGATTGCTAGCCTGATTTTGCATTCCCTCTGGGGGAATAGGAAAGTACTTTTGTTTCCAGGACTGGGAACAGAGAGGGGGGAAGGGAAAAAGGATTATTTCCCTTTGTTGTGAGACTCAAGGGATTTGGGTCTTGGGGTCCCCAGGGAAGGTTTTTCAGGGGGACCAGAGTGCCCCAAAACACTCTAATTTTTTGGGTGGTGGCAGCAAGTACCAGGTCCAAGCTGGTAACTAAGCTTGGAGGTTTTCATGCTAACCCCCATATTTTGGACGCTAAGGTCCAAATCTGGGACTAAGGTTATGATATGGTGTGCAGTGGTGGGATATAGACAGAATCCAGAAGCCAGTAGGAATATTATATTTTTCTTTTCTCTGCTAAGGGCTTTTTAGCAGAGAGAAACAGTTTGGTTTTAAAAGGGAACCAAAGAGAATTTTTTTTTTCTGCTCTCTCTGGCAGTTTGTGGCTTGCATGTTAAGCGAGAAGCCATTACCAGACTGTTAAGGGTCTTTTGTCATGCAATAGCCCTCCCATTAGGAGGCAAGTACCAGCACTTATATGCATGCAAATAAAGTGGTTTTTCTGGTTTCCCTTCATTGAACATTAGCTAGAGAGAGAAAGGGAAAAAAGGCACTGTTGCTAGGCAGACTCCAGGAGGCAACAGAGAACCTGCAGTTCAGAAAATAAACACCGGAGGGCACCCCAACCCAAGAAAACAGGAACCATGACTTCTAAGGCAAAAATTGAGGCCGAAGAACAATTCAGAGAAGCTGAACACAGGCGACAACTGGAAATAAAACAAAAAGAGATGGAGATGAAAGAAAGAGAAGAACAGATCAGAGAGGCAGCCTACCAAAGAGAACAGGCAGCCTACCAAAGAGAACTGGCAGCCTTCCAAAGAGAACAGGCAGCCCAAGAGGCAGCACACAAAAGAAAACTAGAAGAAGAAGAGGTGGCCTACCGAAGGAAACAAGCAGAAGAAGAGTTGGCCCACCACCGAGACATGGAAAAGCACCAAAAAGAAATGGAAAAAACAACAAAAAGAAATGGAAAAACAACAAAAAGAGAATGAAGAGAAGGAAAAACAGAGAAAACATGAACTGGAGTTGGCAAAAGCTGGGCTGCATGTGCCAGCCAACCCTAACAACCCGGCGCCAATTATTGCTCCACAGCACAGGAAATTTCCCACCTACAAGGCAGGTGATGACACCGAGGCCTTCTTGGAAAATTTTGAAAGAGCCTGTCTTGGGTACAACATCCCCGAAGACCAGTACATGGTAGAATTGAGGTCACAGCTCAGTGGACCTTTAGCAGAGGTGGCAGCTGAAATGCCTAAGCTGCAAATGAATGACTATAAACTTTTTCAAACCAAGGCCAGATACAGAATGGGGATAACCCCAGATCATGCCCGTCGGCGCTTCAGAACCCAAAAGTGGAAACCCGAGGTGTCATTTCCCAAACACGCCTACTACATTGCAAAAAACTATGAGGCCTGGATAACAGGAAACAACATTCAAACCTTGGAAGAACTAAACCTCCTCATACAAATGGAGCAGTTCTTGGATGGTGTTCCTGAAGACATCACACGGTACATACAAGATGGAAATCCCAAAGATATCGCTGAGGCGGGGGAGATTGGAGCCAAATGGATGGAACTAGCAGAAAGCAAGAAAGCTACTGTCAAGGGGAACGATTACCCCAGGGGGCACACAGACCATAAACCCTACAACCGAGGACAGCCAAAGACCCCACATACCACCCAAGTAAAGCCACAGATACCCTACCCTTCAACCTCACCAGTCTCCAGTAACTCACCTCGGCCCAGTGACCCATCAGATGGAAGATGCTTTAAGTGTAATGAACTGGGACATATCAAGGCCAAGTGTCCCAAGAACACCATGCGAGTGCAATTCATTACACCACCATCACACCAAAGATCCCCAGGCCTGGATGCCTCTCAAATACCCTTGGAGCGAAGGGAAAATTTGAGAGTGGGCGGAAAGAAGGTTACTGCGTGGAGAGACACGGGGGCACAAGTGTCAGCAATCCACCAATCCTTCGTTGACCCCAAATTCATCAACCCAAAGGCCAAAGTTACAATTTACCCCTTCATGTCACAAGCTGTAGACTTGCCTACAGCTCAACTGCCTGTCCAGTACAAAGGCTGGTCAGGAATGTGGACTTTTGCAGTCTATGACAATTATCCTATCCCCATGCTACTGGGGGAAGACTTGGCCAACCAGGTGAGGCGGGCCAAGAGAGTGGGAATGGTTACACGTAGCCAAACCAGGCAAGCTTCCAGACCCATTCCTGTTCCTGAGCCGTCCACAGACGCCCCGTCTGTGTTACCAGAGACCCAGACAGAGGTAGTGGACCCGGATTCCATGCCAACCACTGAAACAGCCACAGCACCTCCAGTCCCAGGCCCGGAACTGGAACAGCAACCAGCACCAGCCATTGCAACCCCATCTTCAAACTCAACGCCAGAGGGCGCCAGCGAGCCAAAACTGGCAGAAGCAACAGACAGCCATACCCAAAAGGCTCAGCCAGAGCCTGAAATACCCTCAGGTGCACCAGCGGAGAGCGGTTCACCAGCAACGGAAACAACCCCATCACCTACATCGCTTCCAGAGGGACCAAACCCAAGTCCACAGTCTGAGGAAGAACTGGTGACCCCAGCCTCAAGGGAACAGTTCCAGACTGAGCAGGAAGCAGATGACAGCCTTCAGAAAGCTTGGGCGGCGGCACGGAGCACCCCACCGCCTCTCAGCTCTTCTAATCGATCCCGGTTTGTTATAGACCAAGGACTTTTATACAAGGAAATTCTTTCTGGTGGACACCGGGAAGAATGGCAGCCGCAAAAACAGTTGGTGGTTCCAACTAAGTACCGGGAGAAGCTCTTAAGCTTAGCCCATGATCATCCCAGTGGCCATGCTGGGGTGAACAGAACCAAGGACCGGTTGGGGAAGTCCTTCCACTGGGAGGGGATGGGCAAGGACGTTGCCAAGTATGTCCGGTCTTGTGAGGTATGCCAAAGAGTGGGAAAGCCTCAAGACCAGGTCAAGGCCCCTCTCCAGCCACTCTCCATAATTGAGGTCCCATTTCAGCGAGTAGCTGTGGATATTCTGGGCCCTTTCCCAAAAAAGACGCCCAGAGGAAAGCAGTACGTACTGACTTTAGTGGACTTTGCTACCCGATGGCCAGAAGCAGTCGCTCTAGGCAACACTAGGGCTAACACTGTGTGCCTGGCCCTAACAGACATCTTTGCCAGAGTAGGTTGGCCCTCCGACATCCTTACAGATTCAGGGTCTAATTTCCTGGCAGGGACCATGGAAAAACTGTGGGAAACTCATGGGGTGAATCACTTGGTTGCCACCCCGTACCACCATCAAACCAATGGCCTAGTGGAAAGGTTCAATGGAACTTTGGGGGCCATGATACGAAAATTCATCAACGAATTCTCCAATAATTGGGACCTAGTGTTGCAGCAGTTGCTGTTTGCCTACAGGGCTGTACCACATCCCAGTTTAGGGTTTTCACCGTTTGAACTTGTGTATGGTCACGAGGTTAAGGGGCCATTACAGTTGGTGAAGCAGCAATGGGAGGGGTTTACGCCTTCTCCAGGAACTAACATTCTGGACTTTGTAAGCAATCTGCAAAGCACCCTCCGACACTCTTTAGCCCTTACTAGAGAGAATCTAAAGGATGCTCAGGAAGAGCAAAAGGCCTGGTATGACAGACATGCCAGAGAACGTTCTTTCAAGGTAGGAGACCAGGTTATGGTCTTGAAGGCGCAACAGGCCCATAAGATGGAAGCATCATGGGAAGGGCCATTCACGGTCCAAGAGCGCCTGGGAGCTGTAAACTACCTCATAGCATTTCCCAATTCCTCACTAAAGCCTAAAGTGTACCATGTTAATTCTCTCAAGCCTTTCTATTCCAGAGACTTACAGGTTTGTCAGTTTACAGTCCAGGGAGATGATGCTGAGTGGCCTGACGGTGTCTACTACGACGGGAAAAAAGACGGTGGCGTGGAAGAGGTGAACCTCTCAACCACCCTGGAACGTCTGCAGCGGCAACAAATCAAGGAGCTGTGCACTAGCTTCGCCCCATTGTTCTCAGCCACCCCAGGACGGACTGAACGGGCATACCACTCCATTGATACAGGTAATGCTCACCCAATCAGAACCCCACCCTACCGAGTGTCTCCTCATGCCCAAGCTGCTATAGAACGGGAGATCCAGAACATGCTACAGATCGGTATAATCTGCTCATCTACCAGTGCATGGGCATCTCCAGTGGTTCTGGTACCCAAACCAGATGGGGAAATACGCTTTTGCGTGGACTACCGTAAGCTAAATGCTGTAACTCGTCCGGACAACTATCCAATGCCACGTACCGATGAGCTATTGGAAAAGTTGGGACGTGCCCAGTTCATCTCTACAATAGACTTAACCAAGGGGTACTGGCAAGTACCGCTAGATGAACCTGCCAAGGAGAGGTCAGCATTCGTCACCCATGCGGGGGTGTATGAATTCAATGTCCTTCCTTTCGGCCTTCGAAATGCACCCGCCACCTTCCAGAGGCTGGTAGATGGTCTACTAGCTGGACTGGGAGAATTTGCAGTTGCCTACCTCGATGATGTGGCCATTTTTTCAGACTCCTGGCCCGAACACCTACTACACCTGGAAAAGGTCTTTGAGCGCATCAGGCAGGCCGGACTAACTGTTAAGGCCAAAAAGTGTCAAATAGGCCAAAACAGAGTGACTTACCTGGGGCACCAGGTGGGTCGAGGAACCATAAACCCCCTACAGGCCAAGGTGGATGCTATCCAAAAGTGGCCTGTCCCAAAGTCAAAGAAGCAGGTCCAATCCTTCTTAGGCTTGGCCGGATACTACAGGCGATTTGTACCACACTACAGCCAAATCGCTGCCCCATTGACCGACCTGACCAAAAAGACCCAGCCAAATGCCGTTAAGTGGACTGATGAGTGTCAAAAGGCCTTTACCCAGCTTAAGGCGATGCTCATGTCTGACCCTGTGCTCAGGGCCCCGGACTTTGACAAGCCATTCCTAGTAACCACAGATGCATCTGAGCGTGGTATAGGAGCAGTGCTCATGCAGGAAGCAACAGATCACAACTTCCATCCTGTCGTGTTTCTCAGTAAGAAACTGTCTGAGAGGGAAAGTCACTGGTCAGTCAGTGAAAAGGAATGCTATGCCATTGTGTACGCCCTGGAAAAGCTACGCCCATATGTTTGGGGACGGCAGTTCCAACTACAAACTGACCATGCTGCACTAAAGTGGCTTCATACTGCCAAGGGGAACAACAAGAAACTTCTTCGTTGGAGTTTAGCTCTCCAAGATTTTGATTTTAAAATTCAACACATCACAGGCGCTTCTAATAAAGTTGCTGATGCACTCTCCCGTGAAAGTTTCCCGGAATTCAGTAGTTAAAAAGTGTTCTTAAAATGTAGAAGTCTGTTAGTTATATACTTAGTAGTATATGTAAAGGTGCATGTGTTGTAGTAATCTGTTTATTTTAAAGTTCTAGAAGGAAATCGCCGCCAGTGAGCTTCCCCACTGTCTGCAATTTGGGGGGCGTGTCATAAACAGATAGCTAAGGGTTAATGTCTCTTTCACCTGAAGCACCTGACCAGAGGACCAATCAGAAAACCGGATTTTTTCAACTCTGGGTGGAGGGAAGTTTGTGTCTGAGTCTTTTGTCTGTCTGCCTGCTTTCTCTGAGCTTTGGAGAAGTAGTTTCTACTTTCTAGTCTTCTGTTTCTAAGTGTAAGGACAAAGAGATCAGATAGTAAGTTCTATGGTTTCTTTTCTTTGGTATTTGCATGAATATAAGTGCTGGAGTGCTTTGATTTGTATTCTTTTTGAATAAGGCTGTTTATTCAATATTCTTTTAAGCAATTGACCCTGTATTGTATCATCTTAATACAGAGAGAGACATTTGTACTTATTTTCTTTCTTTTTATATAAAGCTTTCTTTTAAGACCTGTTGGAGTTTTTCTTTACTTCAGGGAAATTGAGTCTGTACTCACCAGGGAATTGGTGGGAGGAAGAAATCAGGGGAGATCTGTGTGTTGGATTGCTAGCCTGATTTTGCATTCCCTCTGGGGGAATAGGAAAGTACTTTTGTTTCCAGGACTGGGAACAGAGAGGGGGGAAGGGAAAAAGGATTATTTCCCTTTGTTGTGAGACTCAAGGGATTTGGGTCTTGGGGTCCCCAGGGAAGGTTTTTCAGGGGGACCAGAGTGCCCCAAAACACTCTAATTTTTTGGGTGGTGGCAGCAAGTACCAGGTCCAAGCTGGTAACTAAGCTTGGAGGTTTTCATGCTAACTCCCATATTTTGGACGCTAAGGTCCAAATCTGGGACTAAGGTTATGATAGGCCGTTCTTATGTTCTTATAGAATTGTAATTTGGCTTTAAGTCTAGTGTTATTCTGCAACTTTACTAAAAACAAGGTATGCACCTCAAAAGCTGCATGCAAAATAAATCTGTGTTTTCATATTCGGAATCCTCTCTCTGTAAAATTACCAACAAGAACTTCAGTTTGTTACACACCTTTGGGTGAACTCCAGCTATAAAGTACTTTAACAGGACAAACCATTTAATTGTAAGTGAATTAAAAAATCTGAAAAAAAAGACCTATCTACATTCACAATTGGGTTACAATTTATTCTTAACAAGAATTCCAATACCATTGTATCATAAAATCACATTTTAAAATTCCCTCTTTATAAGCAGAGGTTAGTGTTTTTGATGCAGTGACTAATACCTCCAATCTACTGGCTTTCTTGTCAAAAAATCATGTTTTTAAGTATCACTTATAAGAATAGCCCCATTTTGAATAGAGGGAGGCTTTGGCCAAAGATTGAAATAGATTTAAATCTGGGAATCCACCATGTTATGAAAGAACACAGTCATAAAAATATCCCATGGAGGAAAAAAAGTTGGTCAAGTTTTATGTTTGACCGGTCAGGGAATCCTCTGTGCCCCATATAATGTTTATAACAATACTTATATTAATTGAGAACTATTCATTTTTTACCAGGATCCCCAAAGAGACTTGTGTGAAGACTTCCTTAAAAATGAATAGATGTTTCAAAAACTATTAAACTGCACTCTGCTTACTTAAAAAAAAAACAGTCTTAAAAATAAAAATTGTAAAATACTTTGTCTGTCTGTCTGCACCATTAAGACATATTTATGGGCTGATTCAAGGTCCATTAGAATCCTTCTGTTGACTTCAGTGGCTTTGAATCTAGCCACTATTAATAACTTTAGCTTATTGTGTATAAAATAACTTCTATAATTGTTTGTTTGTTTGTTTGTTTGTTTATTTGGCAAACACTATATGCACAAAAGCAAAAGTTACTTTTATGCCAAACTGCTTTGAATGTTACAGGGCTATTTAGTAAAATACTCCATGTGTCTTTATTTAATAGGGCTGCATTCCATTTTTATTTTTATTTTTTTTGTAATCTTCTCCTGGTGTTAGAAGGTCATAAAGTGCATCAAAAACATGACTGATGTAAGCCTCACTACACCCCTGGGACATAGGTATTGTCTCCATTTTACAAATGGGCATACCAAGGTAGAGAGTTTAAATAACTTGCCTGGAGAGTTGGCAACAGAGTCTAACTTTTTCTCCCACCCATGTATTTTCCCCTGTGACTGCATTCCTTACTCCCTGTGCTTCATTCTCATTACTAGATAATACACCCTTATTTTCTTCAGTTCATTGCCAGTATTTTGAGGAATCCGTCCCTGTTTTTGGGTGCGTGTGTGTGTGTTGGAAATACTGTGGCTCTCATCAATGCTGACAGGCTCCAGATCTGAACAATCCCATAAAACAAACAACAAAACATACACACAAAACCAAACAAATTAATGTTCAACTGCTAGGCATCCCTTGTATAATTCAGGTTACTAACAATGGGGCAAAAACCTTCAACCACTACATTACCAATCTGGCTGAATTAATGATGGCAAAAAGAAAAAAAGTTTTAATATAATTGATCTACAACAGGTATAGAGTAGATCAAACATCTGGTTGTTGCAATCCAGTTCCCACTGAACAAGTCCACCAATGGCAGTAGTTGGCTCTTGTTGTCAGACTCAGTTGAGAGTCCCAGGGACAGAACGGTCCAGGGAGGTCTCTGGTGGACAAGGTGATCCCTACCACTCAGGGTGGAATGTATCAGTGGAGAAGTTTGCACTTCTGCTGCCTATGCTGTCACTGCTATGTGGATAAACAGGAGAACTATCAAGCCAGCATTTTTTATGAGCACTATGTAAGCAAATGACACTACCAACAAAAATGTCTATTACACATTGTATGAGCCTTTCGGTTGAGCCACATCCCAAAATAGCACACATGGGAATGTCGTTTTCCACTGTAGTTGAAAATTGTTCTTTCCCCTCACTTTTCAGAATGAGTGAGCATAACCAATAGTCTTTACAGACACTACTGTGTCAGATACCTATGAAAGAACCTACATCCTAAGGTGGCATTTTAATGGTGACACAATCATTTGGGCAGGGGAGGTGTCAATTTGGCCATCTGGTTGATGTCAACCTGACACTGTCCCTATGAAAGAAAACAAAAATATCAATCAGCTTACATTGGTCTCCATAAAAAAGAACCAAACAAAACACAAACCATTTGCCAACAGATATACCACAGTTACCACAGTAATTTCCTTTTCTAAATATGAGGGGAGAGGTGCCAAGAGGACTGCAATATCTGAGATACCAGAGTGGTAAACTAATGGAAATTGTTAACTTTTTAATAGTGGTCAGCACGCAGTGCATTGCACTGAAAACATACCAGGCTTCCATGCTAAGAAAGGAGACAATTCTTTTTAGACTTCTCTGCAGTACAATAATACTCTTCAGTTACTGCTACCTGAGAACTTTCAGTTATAAAGAATAATGGGAAAAAATACCATTAATCTTAAAAACTTCTTCCAATGTCTATGCCCAAGATTTCAGGGAATTTTAAAGAACCTATGTTATTCAGATTTCTTAAGAACAAAAATGTCTGACACTGGTGCTAAATTAATTTTGGTTCAAACTAATACATGATTTTCTTATAGATTCATTTGACATTCAAAAGGATAAGGGTTGTCGCTTTGGGAAGGATGCCTTGTATTTTGCACTCTTTCTTACTGATGCAAAATACAAGGCATCCTCCCCAAAGCAGCAACCCTTATCCTTTTGAGTGCAAAACTCAGGGCAAAACTCAATTCACAACTAGCACATCGCCCCCATCTTGAAAGCAGGAGCTCTTTAAATATTTCCTGGATCCAATTGTTATGCCTCATTCAGGATTCAGAAGAGATAATGCAGGAAGAATAATGTACAATACACTCCTACCCACTCCCGAATTTTTCTATGTATCATTCAACAAGGCAATTATAAATGCACTGCTTATTTCTTTTGCTGACCTTTCAAAGATTTTGTTGACTAAGTAATTGAATGAAACTCCAAACTACCCTTGATTATTATTAATAATGTTAACATCTCCAACCTAACAAAGCGTCAACTTCCTCCATACAAACTAATATGCATTAGCTAACTAGAGCACATTAACCTTAATGAATGAACTGGAAGATTGAAGTATCAGAGTGACTATCTTTTATCCCTTCTTTCAAACTAGTTTGCTGAGACATTAGTTTGGGCATGACAAAAATCTATTTTATCCTAATTTCTCTTGAAAAACAAGCATGATACTTATTTCTCTGACTTTAAACTGCAGAATCAAAGAGCTCTTTTCAGCATTCCACTGGGGCACCTTTACTCTACCTGGGCTGGTGCAAAGGAGCCAGAAGAGATGCATACCTTCCTTTTCCTCCCCCATCCATGGAATACTTTCAGAGCAGGAGGATCTTTGCAACAGCACTGGTTACATGGGATATTCTGTGTTAAAAGGCAATACTGGATGAGGCACTTTTATGCTGGGCTATTCTGTACCCCTGCAAAGCTCCATAGGGGCCATGGATACAGCTGATCAGGAATCAGTTTTGAGATTTGAAAAAAAAAATCCTATTCTATACTGGGACAAACTCAGACCTTTCAAAATTTTTACAAACTTCCCCTCCACAGAAAAGTCAGACCAAAACACCCCAGAATATCCTAGAGCCCAGTAGTCAGGGCTTTCACCTGTGAGGTAGGAGACGCAGGGTCCAGTCCCTGCTCCATATGATTTGGAGCACGGACTTGAACCCACAGTCTTCCACATCTCAGATGAGTGCCCTGACCATCAGGATTTTGGCTATTCTGGGGCACGTGTCTGTCTGTCTCCCTCTCTCATCCTGGACTTGAGAAATCTTTCCCAATTAAAGTTTTGTCAAAACTGACCCTTTCCCACAAAAAAGGTTTGGTGGGTTCGGTTTCTATGAATTGGCATTTTTTGCCACAAGAAGTTGGAAAATTCCCAACCAGCTCTAGTCCTGGAACCATTGAGAAGTGCTGGAGAAGAAGTGAAGGGCATATGATGCCATAGATGTGACAGGCTCTTCCCACCCAGCACAGAATGTGTGAGGTCTGCATGCAGACAGTTTCCTCTGTGCACTGATCTTTGGGAAGTAGTGTAATCACATACTTAGATGTTTATAGTTGACTGGGAGGATAAGATGGCTGTTTACAAGTATTTAACTCTTCATCTTTCTTTGTAACTATGGGCTTCATCCTAGTCCCATGCAAATCAATGGAAAAACTCCCATGAACTTTAATAGTGCAGGATGAACTCCTACTTTCTTCCAGCTCCCCAACCATTTTGGCTGTCTTCTGCTGAACTCCCACCCATTTGTTGGTGTCTTTCTGGCAAGATTGTCCTTGCGCATTATTTTCCTTTTCCCAGTGATATTCAAAAATCCTCTCTTTTATCAATCGTGAATTTCATTAATGTGCTGTTTGTTCCTTCTCCCAGATCATTAATTAAGACGTCAAACATGATCAGGCCCAACACAGATCCCCGTGGTATCTCACTCACCCAACTTGATATGTTGCCATTTCTCACCACCTATGGCTGACAGCCCTTCTGCCAATTTCAATACACAACACAAGATTATTTCAATTACTTTTGTCTTCA
The DNA here is from genome assembly GCF_025201925.1 of Gopherus flavomarginatus. Taxonomy (NCBI): domain Eukaryota; kingdom Metazoa; phylum Chordata; order Testudines; family Testudinidae; genus Gopherus; species Gopherus flavomarginatus. The sequence continues at coordinate 181,483,683 of NC_066617.1, read as the reverse complement.
ATTATATTTGTCTTCATCCGCTAATTTTGTAATCCTATCAAAACAAGAAATCTAGCTTGTCTGGCAAGAACTGCTCTTTACAAAACTCACACCACTTGTTTGTTCATCCTTGGACAGACACATACTTTATGTACTTATTTAGCCCATGTTACTATTGTATACGAACACTTCACAATCTCCATTGCATTTGTAACCCTTCTGCCAGGTGAAGCCCGCAGCAACCAAGGCGTGGTTTAATATCTAAGGGTTCCTTTTCAACAGCACAACACAGAACCGGCTCGAGCCCCGACCCAGTAACCTGGGAAAATTACACACCATCCCTGATCACCTCTGAGAGGCGATATTTCCCCACTCGCAAGCACAGAGTCTGAGTGTCGAAAAGAAACTTTTAATGAAAGGAGGGAAGTCACCAGAAAATTAGGGAAAATACCACAAGCAGGATTCATAATCATAAAACGGTGAGCAGGACACCCACCCCAGTGTGCGTGGGGCAGTGCCTTCTGCCTTAGAATCATAGAATATCAGGGTTGGAAGGGACCTCAGAAGGTCCAACCCCCTGGTCAAAGCAGGACCAATTCCCAACTAAATCATCCCAGCCAGGGCTTTGTCAAGCCTGACCTTAAAAACCTCTAAGGAAGTGCATCACCACTCTCAGAGTGAAATTTTTTTTCCTAGTATCCAACCTAAACCTTCCCCACTGCAACTTGAGACCATTACTCCTTCTTCTGTCATCTGGTACCACTGAGAACAATCTAGATCCATCCTCTTTGGAACCCCCTTTCAGGTAGTTGAAAGCAGTTATCAAATCCCACCTCATTCTTCTCTTCTGCATACTAAACAATCCCAGTTCTCTCAGCCTCTCCTCATAAGTCATGTGCTCCAGCCCCTTAATCATTTTTGTTGCCCTCTGCTGGACTCTTCCCAATTTTTCTACATCCTTCTTGTAGTGTGGGGCCCAAAACTGGACACAGTACTCCAGATGAGGCCTCACCAATGTCAAATAGAGGGGAATGATCACTTCCCTCGATCTGCTGGCAATGCCCCTACTTATACAGCCCAAAATGCCGTTAGCCTTCTTGGTAACAAGGGCACACTATTGACTCATATCCAGCTTCTCGTCCACTGTAACCCCTACATCCTTTTCTGCAGAATTGCTTCCTAGCCGTTCGGTCCCTAGTCTGTAACAGTGAATGGAATTCTTCCATCCTAAGTGCAGGACTATGCACTTGTCCTTGTTGAACCTTGTCAGGTTTCTTTTGGATCAGTCCTCTAATTTGTCTAGGTCCCTCTGTATCCTATCCCTACCCTCCAGCATATCTACCACTCCTCCAAGTTTAGCGTCATCTCCAAACTTGCTGACAGTGCAGTCCATGCCATCCTCCACATCATTAATGAAGATATTGAACAAAACTGGCCCCAGGACCGACCCTTGGGGCACTCCACTTGAAATCAGCTGCCGACTAGACTTGGGGCCATTGATCACTACTCACTGAGCCTGACAATCTAGCCAGCTTTCTATCCACCTTATAGTCCAATCATCCAGCCCATACTTCTTTAACTTACTGGCAAGAATACTGTGGAGACCATATCAAAAGCTTTGCTAAAGTCAAGGAATAACACATCCATTTCTTTCCCCTCATCCACAGGCCCAGTTATCTCCTCATAGAAGATAATTAGGTTAGTCAGGCATGACTTGCCCTTGGTGAATCCATGCTGACTGTTCCTGATCACTTTCCTCTCCTCTAAGTGCTTCAGAATTGATTCCTTGAGGATCTGCTCCATGATTTTTCCATGAGGTGAGGTTGACTGGCCTGTAGTTCCCTGGATCCTCCTTCTTCACTTTTTTAAAAATGGGCACTACATTAGTCTTTTTCCAGTCATCCGGGACCTCTCCCGTTTGCCATGAGTTTTCAAAGATAATGGCCAACGGCTCTGCAATCACATCTGCCAACTCCTTTAGCACCCTCGGATGCAGCGCATCCGGCCCCATGGACTTGCGCTCGTCCAATTTTTCTAAATAGTCCCGAACCACTTCTTTCTCCACAGAGGGCTGGTCACCTTCTCTCCATACTGTGCTGCCCAGTGCAGCAGTCTGGGAGCTGACCTTGTTCGTGAAAACAGAGGCAAAAAAATCATTGAGTACATTAGCTTTATGTTCATGCCTTATGTTCTTGAGTTCTGCAACCAACAGTTCCTTTTCTGTGCCCCTCTCTGCTCCCTCACCATATTCCACTCACAGTGGTTGTCCTTTGTCAGTGAGGACCCAGGGTGCAGAGGTGCACCTGTGTGAGTTCACCTTGCACTTAGGGAAGAAGGCACCTTGCTTGCTCCACCATCTGAGCCCTGCCAGCTGCTCATCCCACTTCCGTAGGAGGACTGCTTGCTGCTCCTGCTGGCTGACTGTCAGTTACCTTCTGCTGCCACCTGCCTCTCTGCTGTGACCTCTGCATGTCAGTCTCTTAGTGATTGTCAGCTCTTAGTGATTTTCAGCTTTTAGCAGGCTGGGTATAAACACTGTCCCACCACAAGCGATATCAGTTCTCATTTAAGCACTTAAAATAACAAAGGTTCCTAATGGAGCCTATTTAGCTCTATCTTTGAACAGTGGAGAGAAATAGGTTAAACCAGACCAGGGACCCTTAAGAAGAGGCCATACCTCCTGGCTGGGACACTTGTCCCTTCTCCCTCTTACTTTCACAGGGGTCTGGCATTCAAGCCCTTGGCTTAACAAGGTCCTTTCAGCTGAGGATGACCCCCTCATTTGGTACAGGTTAAGCACAGTTCTGCTTCCTTTTATTCATATAATAAAGACAACATTGACAACAGCATTTCACTATCCTTGCATTGAGTACTGAAGTGATTTGTAACCCAACACCACCAAAGTTGATCACTTTGAGACACATCGGCTATCTGCTGGATATCTAAGCAGAGTAGGTGTGTTCTTGTAAATAGGTTTTGCTCCTGAAGTCTCTCTCCCTCACAGCTAGCTATCAGGGGAGAGTTCATTCACACCCTGCTTACATATTTATGATCACAACACAGCAGCATGAAAGCACTGTATATTATCTCCAATTTACAGATGGGGAACTGAGATACAGAGAGACCCAATGACCCTGCCGAGGGTCACACAGGAAGTCTGTGGCAGAGCAGGAAATTGAACCTGGGTCTCCTGAGGCCCTGGCTAGTGCCCTTTATTCTCTATGACCACATTTTTCAAACTTTGGGGCTTAAAGTTATGCCTTAGATCTCACAACAATTCCTTGTGAAGCCACATTAACTCCTTCTTGTTCCTCAAAGCCTTCAACTGCCCCACTGAATGCCAGGAGGAATTTGAAAAGCCTTTATCCTGTATATCTTTGATTCTTGCTCCCTGTCCATCGATTCCAGCCATTCACTCCCAAGAAATTCCTTGCTGCTTCCACCTACTCTGTAGCAAGGGTTAAAATCAGCAGGGATTAAATCAGCAAGATTCCAGCCATAATGCTGCATATGTTGTCATAAAATGGATTGACTGCGTAAGCTAGATAGCATGTAGTCAAACTATTGCTTCCCTTACCTCTCCACAGGGGGCTTAGCCCTGCCTTGCTTTTTGAAAGGGCAGTTTCTGGGTTGAAGCTGCTGGTTTGGCTCAAAGCTCTTGAGAAGTGTTCATCCACTACTGACCCAATGTCTCCCTGGAAGTAAGTGAAAAGGACACAGCGAGAGTTAAGGTATTCCATCTCAGCAGGCTGGTCTTTCTCATCCTCTTCCTGTTTGCTGGAAAGGGTCACCTCCAGGGACTCTTGCATCTTGTTGTAAACAGTTAACTTCTTCTGGGATTAAGAACAAAACAAAACAAAACAAGAAGACGCATCACTAGTGGCAATTTATGGAAACACAACACCCAGTTTCCTTAAAGGAAATTAATATATTTAATATACACATTGCATAATATCTTAAGGGTAAAGCTGGTAGAAAAAAAGAGGAATATTTTAATGAACGTGTTTAAAAAAAAAGTCAGTGTTTTTCATAGAAAGGTTTCAGAATTTTTCAACCAGCCCCACTTCAGAGTTTCCCGTTGCTCAAGCACTCATTAAAGTCCCAGTTCTCACAGGTTCTGAGCAGCTGCAACTCCAAGTAAAGTTAATGGGAGTTGCATTACCTCAGACCCTCTGAAAAAACAAATGTAACATAGATGATAACAGGTGAATCCTGAAGTCTTTATTCAGCTTCATTGCTATGAACAGGCCGCAAAGGCTGTAGATATGAACCCTAACTTTACAGAAGAGTGGGCCACACTGTATAATTTAAAACATTCACTTTAAATAGGTCACTTTAGAACAGATTTTGTCATTCACATTCCCTATGAACACCACCTCACTCGACACATACTAGCACTATGGGATGCAACGGAACCTGTTGTAATAATTGGGCCAACAACCTAACTGCAAGCTCAACTGTAAAAAGTATGTAAGTGTTCATGATATATCACAATAACCTCTAATAACAAATATTGATGGGAAAAGGTATGAAAGGGAGACAGATCAACAAAATTCATCTAAACAGAAAGGCCTACTGATATGACTGTGTTAAGATCGTCCTTGGTACACAGAAAAATGTAGGTCCAAAAAATCAGTGAACCAAAATTGGTAAGTCAGGCCTAATGGATGGACAAAATAATAAGGGATGGTCTTGTCCACCTGACACTCCCTTTTTGGGTCCCTAAAGAAAAAAACCTCAGGGGAGGGGCAGAAGAGGAAAGAACAGATAGAGGCTGCTGGAAACGGCATCAGCATCATGGCTGCCACCCCACTGTTTCCCGGGATCCCAGAACTTTGTCATCCTGATCCCTAGAAATGTCCTGTGCAACCAGGCTGGGGCGAGGGATACAGATGACATCGCCATCCTTACAAGCTCCAGTTGAACTCCAAATACTACCTGAGATGAAACAGGATTGGACTTTACAACAGCAGCTCCAGTCCAGATCAACTAACTTTTTCTCTTTTCCCAAGAAAGGACAGTTATTATCATCTTTGACATCATCTAAGAAACTGTCAAACAAGGGTTTTTTCTTCTAAAACTCTCATCTAAAGCAAAAAGGAACAAAAAATGTTGTTAAATGAAAAGACTTACTTAAAATTTTATATTTCAAATGTTTTAACTGTTTTTCCTTCTTTCCTGTATCTTTAATAAAATGTTAAAATAGTGAGTTTGCCACAGTAGTAAACAGGCTGAGGTCTCTGTCTCCCAAACCCCAGAACTTGTTTAACATTCTTTAATGTAAGACAGCAACTGGATTATGCTAACAGTTTTGGCCCATTTATTACATCTAAATTAATACACCATTTTTGGTGCCCACTGTGGGTCTTAAAGGTTTACATACTCAGAAGCTAGCACCTTGGCAAACAAGCAATTTTATTCAAAGTTTAAAACTAAAGTTTGTTTTAAAATTCTTAAATGTGTTGGGCTTCTTTGAGGTAAGCATGAAAGCAAACCATTAATGTTTTTGCTTTAAAAAAAAGAAAGAAAAAATCATTGTCAAGGGTTTTAAAGTTATTTTTTTAAAAAATCTTTAAATAAACGCTTTGTTTCTTTTTTGTTTTGTTTTAAAGTTTATGGTTTCTGTAATTAGTAATTATTTTAAAAGTATAATGAAAAAGTAAATTTTTAAAAGAAGCAAAAAGTGGCAAAAAGTAAGTGTTTTAAACTGTTGAAGTTGCTAATGCAGACTTTTACTGAAATAACACTTTCAGTAACCCTCTCATTAACAAAATCCCAGCTTAGTTCAGGTCTGCTACTGCTTTAGTTGTGAATTAAATCTCAAACCACCCTTCAAGCAACAACTTAATAAGGTGTCAAAACATTCTGGGTGTTCTACACCTTGGCTTTAAGAATCTGGTTTTCCATTTTAGGCAACCCTAGAAGTAAAAATGTCTGAAACACAATAGTGTTTGATTTTTAAAATATGACAAATGAGTTGAACATAACAGTGCATATTAAACTATACCATCCTAATGTTTGTAAGACCAAGGTTCCTACCTTTAGCTGAAGCTATGCAGTATATCCGTGTCTGATTTAGTCTGATTTCACTACAGAAATGTAAATAGTTATACCAATATGATTTTTCCATATTTGATAAAGTAGTGCCAAGCCAATTTAAGTTCATGTAATGTTAAGAAAATTTAAAGTTTCATTTTGTTCTGCTTATAATTGTGAGTTTATGAGCAAACTTCCGATTATGGGGAGAAATGGTTCATAAAGGAGATGGATTATATTGTGTTAACTGGGCCTAGAAATTCACTTTAATTATGAGTTCAACTATGAAAAGTAAGTGAAAGTTCATAAGATGTCAAAATAATCTATAACTTTAGGAATTATCTATGGAAAATAAGAACATAAGAACAGCCATACTGGGTAAGACCAGAGGTCAATCTTGCCCAGTGGCCAATGCCAACTGCTTCAGAGGGAACGAACGGAACAGGTAATCAACTGATCCATCCCCTGTCGCCCATTCCCAGCTTCCAGCAAACAGAGGCTAGGGACACCATCCCTCCCCATTCTGACTAATGGCCACCAGGGGCGGCTCTAGGAATTTTGCCGCCCCAAGCACAGCAGGCAGGCTGCCCCCCGCGGCTTGCCACCACAAGCACGTGCTTGGCGTGCTGGGGTCTGGAGCCGCCACTGATGGCCACTGATGGACCTATCCTCCATGAATTGATCTAGTTCTTTTTTGAATTATGTTATAGTCTTAGCATTCACAACATCCTCTGGCAAAGAGTTCCAGAGGTTGACCGTGAATTGTGTGAAGAAATACTTCATAAGAACATAAGAACGGCCATTCTGGGTCAGACCAAAGGTCTATCTAGTCCAGTATCCTGTCAACCGACAGTGGCCAATGCCAGGAGCCCAGGAGGGAGTCAGAGCCGGCTCCAAGTTTTTTGCCACCCCAAGCAAAAAAATTTCCCTGTGACCCCTGCAGCCCCGCCTCATTCCAACCCCTTCCCCAAATCCCCAGCCCCGCCTCCTCCCCCGGGAGCACCGCATTTCCCCTCCTACCCCTCCCTCCCAGGCAGGCTGCGCGCTTGGGGGAGGAGGTGGAGGTGAGTTGGGGGGAGGAGCGGTTCCTCTGCCCCTCCCCGCACCCCCCACCGCCACAGTTCATCTCCAGTCCACTGCCACCTGCTCCCCCGAGCACACCACTGCTCCTCTTCTCCCTCCTCCCTCCCAGGCTTGCCGCAAAACAGCTGGTTCGCATGGCAAGCCTTGGAGGCACGGGGGAGAAGCGGAGCGGCAGCACACTCGGGGGAGCAGGTGACAGTGGAGTAGAGGTGAGCTGGGGAGGGGGGAGCAGTTCCTCTGTGCCCCCCCCCGGTTACTTCCTGCGGCACTCCCTGCGCCCCACACCGTCACAGCTCACCTCCGCTCAGGGCCAGCTCCTGGCTTTTTGTGCCCCAAGCAAAAAAAAGAAAAAAGGAGGTGGAGTGCCGTCCCTTGGAAAGTGCTGCCCCAAGCACATGCTTGGAGCGCTGGTGCCTAGAGCAGGCTCTGGAGGGAGTGAACCTAACAGGTAGTGATCAAGTGATCTCTCTCCTGCCATCCATCTCCACCCTCTGACAAACAGAGGCTAGGGACACCATTCCTTACCCATCCTGGATAATAGCCATTAATGGACTTAACCACCATGAATTTATCCAGTTCTCTTTTAAACATTGTTATAGTCCTAGCCTTCACAACATCCTCAGGCAAGGAGTTCCATACGTTGACTGTGCACTGTGTGAAGAAGAACTTCCTTTTATTTGTTTTAAACCTGCTGCCCATTAATTTCATTTGGTGGCCCCTAGTTCTTTTCCTTATCTACTTTCTCCACATCACTCATGATTTTATATACCTCTATCATCTCCCCCCTTAGTCTCCTCTTTTCCAAGCTGAAAAGTCCTAGCCTCTTTAATTTCTCCTCAGATGGGACCCGTTCCAAAGCCCTCATTATTTTAGTTGCTCTTCTCTGAACCTTTTCTAGTGCCAGTATATCTTTTTTGAGATAAGGAGACCACATCTGTACGCAGTATTCAAGATGTGGGTGTACCATCAATTTATATAAGGGCAATAATATAGTCTCCGTCTTATTCTCTATCCCCTTTTTAATGATTCCTAACGTCCTGTTTGCATTTTTGACTGCCTCTGCACACTGCTTGGACGTCTTCAGAGAACTATCCATGATGACTCCAAGATCTTTTTCCTGTTTTGTTGTAGCTAAATTAGCCCCCAACATATTGTATGTATAGTTGGGGTTATTTTTTCCAATGTGTAATACTTTGCATTTATCCACATTAAATTTCATTTGCCAATTTGTTGCCCAATCACTTAGTTTTGTGAGATCTTTCTGAAGTTCTTCACAGTCTGCTTCGGTCTTAACTATCTTGAGCAGTTTAGTATCATCTGCAAACTTTGCCACCTCACAGTTTACCCCTTTCTCCAGATCATTTATGAATAAGTTGAGTAGGATTGGTCCTAGGACTGACCCTTGGGGAACACCGCTAGTTACCCCTCTCCATTCTGAAAATTTACCATTAATTCCTACCCTTTGTTACGTGTTGTCATAAACAGATAGCTAAGGGTTAATATCTCTTTCACCTGGAAAGGAGTAACCTGAAACACCTGACCAGAGGACCAATCAGGAAACAAGACTTTTTCAAATCTGGGTGGAGGGAAGTTTTGGGTGTGAGTTCTTTGTTCTTTGTCTTGGGTCTGACCCTCTCGGCTATGAGAGTGATTTTTCTATCTCCAGCTTTCTAATCTTCTGTTTCCAAGTTGTAAGTACAAAGATAGGAAGACCATAGGTTTATATTGTTTTCTTTTGTATTTACCTGTGTGTAGTTGCTGGAATGTGTTAAATTGTATTCTTTTTGGATAAGGCTGTTTATTCATATTTCTTTTAAGCAATTGACCCTGTATTTGTCACCTTAATACAGAGAGATCATTTTTATGTATTTTTCTTTCTTCTTATAAAGCTTTCTTTTTTAGACCTGTTGGAGTTTTTCTTTAGTGAGAATTCCAGGGAATTAAGTCTGCAACTCACCAGGGAATTGGTGGGTGGAAGAAGTCAGGGGGGAAATCTCTTTGTGTTAGATTTACTAAGCCTGACTTTGCATACCCTCTGGGTGAAGAGGGAAGTACTTGTGTTTCCAGGACTGGAAACGGGGAGGGTGGAGTCCCTCTGTTTAGATACACGGAGTCCCTCTGTTTAGATTCACGGAGCTTGCTTCTGTGTATCTCTCCAGGAACCCAGGGAGGGAACACCTGGAAGGGAGAAGGGGGGGGAGGAAATGGTTTATTCCCCTTTGTTGTAAGACTCAAGGAATTTGGGTCTTGGGGTCCCCAGGGAAGGTTGTTGGGGGGACCAGAGTGCCCCAAAACACTCTAATTTTTTGGGAGGTGGCAGCTTTACCAGGTCCAAGCTGGTAACTAAGCTTGGAGGTTTTCATGCTAACACCCATATTTTGGACGCTAAGGTCCAAATCTGGGAAATATGTTATGACATGGTGTGCAGCGTTGTGGGAAAGATAAAATCCAGAAGCCAGTAGGAATATTATATTTTTCTTTTCTCTGCTAGGGGCTTTTAAGCAGAAAGGGTTTGGTTTTAAAGGAACCAGAGAGAATTTTTTTTCTGCTCTCTCTTGCAGTTTTTGGCTTGCATATTAAGCAAGGAACCATTAAGGAACTATTAAAGGTCTTTTGTTAAACATAGCGCTCCCATTAGGAGTCAAGTACCAGCACAATACACATGCAAATAAAGTGGTTTTTCTGGTTTACTTACATTTAAAAGATTAGCTAGAGGAAGAAAGGGAAAAAGGCATGTTGCTAGGCAGACCCCAGGAGACAACAGAGCCAGCAGGTCAGACAATAAACACCAGAGGGCACCCCAACACAAGAAAACAGGAACCATGCCTTCCAAGACAAAAATGGAGGCCGAAGAACAAAGCAAAGAAGCAGAACACAGGTGACAACTGGAAAAAAGAGAAAAAGAGGTGGAGCTGAAATAAAAAAAAAGAACAGATCAAACAGGCAGCCCATAAAAGAGAACAAAAAGCCAAAAATGCAGCCCACCACAGAAAACTAGAAGAAGAAGAGGTGGCCCACCGCCAAGAAATGGAAAAACAACAAAAATAAAGTGAAGAGAGGGAAAAACAGAGAAAACATGAACTGGACTTAGCGCAGGCTGGGCAGCATGCTCCAGCGAATCCTAACAACCCTTCACCAATTATGGTTCCACATCCCAAGAAATTTCCCACCTACAAGGCAGGTGATGACACTGAGGCCTTCTTGGAAAATTTTGAAAGAGCCTGTCTTGGGTACAGCATCCCTGAAGACCAGTACATGGTAGAATTGAGGCCACAGCTCAGTGGACCTTTAGCAGAGCTGGCAGCTGAAATGCTTAAGGAGAAAATGAACGACTATAAACTTTTTCAAACCAAGGCCAGATACAGAATGGGGATAACCCCGCATCATGCCCGTCAGCGTTTCAGAACCCAAAAGTGGAAACCAGATGTGTCATTTCCCAAACACGCCTACTACGCTGGGAAAAATTATGAGGCCTGGATATCAGGAAACAATGTTAAATCCATAGATGAACTGCACCTCCTTATACAAATGGAGCAGTTCTTGGATGGTGTTCCTGAGGACATAACACGGTACATACAAGATGGAAAACCCAAAAATCTCACCAAGGTGGGGGAGATTGGAGCCAGATGGATGGAAGTGGCAGAAAGCAAGAAAGCTACTGTCAAGGGGAGCGAATACCCCAGAGGGCACATCGACAATAGACCCTACAACCGAGGGCAGCCAAAGACCCCACCTACAACCCAAAGAAAGCCACAGACACCCTATTCTTCCACCTCACCAGTCTCCAGTAACCCACCTCAACCCAGTGACCAGTCAGATGGAAGATGCTTTAATTGTAATGAACTGGGACATATAAAGGCCAACTGCCCAAAGACCGCCAACCGAGTGCAGTTCATTACACCACCATCACCCAAAAGATCCTCAGGCCCAGATGCCTCTCAAATACCCTTGGAGCGAAGGGAAAATTTGAGAGTGGGCGGAAAGAAGGTTACTGCATGGAGAGACACGGGGGCACAAGTGTCAGCTATCCACCAATCCTTCGTCGACCCCAAATTCATCAACCCAAAGGCCCAAGTGACAATTTACCCCTTCATGTCACAAGCTGTAGACTTGCCTACAGCTGAACTGCCTGTCCAGTACAAAGGCTGGTCAGGAATGTGGACTTTTGCAGCCTATGACAATTATTCCATCCCCATGCTACTGGGGGAAGACTTGGCCAACCAGGTGAAGCGGGCCAAGGGAGTGGGAATGGTTACACGCAGCCAAACCAGGCAACCTTCCAGACCCATTCCTGTTCCTGAGCCGTCCACAGATGCCCCGTCTGTGTTACCAGAGACCCAGACAGAGGTAGTGGACCCTGATTCCATGGCAACCACTGAAACAGCCACAGAACCTCCAGTCCCAGGCCCGGAACTGGAACAGCAACCAGCACCAGCAAGTGCAACCACATCTTCAAACTCAACGCCAGAGGGCGCCAGCGAGCCAGAACTGGCAGAAGCAACAGACACCCATACCCAAAAGGCTCAGCCAGAGCCTGAAATATCCCCTGGTGCACCAGCGGAGAGCGGTTCACCAGCAACAGAAACAATCCCATCACCTACATCGCTTCCAGAGGGACCAAGCCCAAGTCCCCAGTCTGAGGAAGAACTGGTGACTCCAGCCCCCAGGGAACAGTTCCAGACTGAGCAGGAAGCAGATGACAGCCTTCAGAAAGCTTGGGCGGCGGCACGGAGCACCCCACCGCCTTTCAGCTCTTCTAATCGATCCCGGTTTGTTATAGACCAAGGACTTTTATACAAGGAGATTCTTTCCGGTGGACACCGGGAAGAATGGCAGCCGCAAAAACAGTTGGTGGTTCCAACTAAGTACCGGGGGAAGCTCTTAAGCTTAGCCCATGATCATCGCAGTGGCCATGCTGGGGTGAACAGAACCAAGGACCGGTTGGGGAAGTCCTTCCACTGGGAGGGGATGGGCAAGGACGTTGCCAAGTATGTCCGGTCTTGTGAGGTATGCCAAAGAGTGGGAAAACCCCAAGACCAGATCAAGGCCCCTCTCCAGCCACTCCCCATAATTGAGGTCCCATTTCAGCGAGTAGCTGTGGATATTCTGGGTCCTTTCCCAAAAAAGACACCCAGAGGAAAGCAGTACGTACTGACTTTTGTGGACTTTGCTACCCGATGGCCGGAAGCAGTAGCTCTAGGCAACACCAGGGCTAACACTGTGTGCCTGGCCCTAACAGACATTTTTGCCAGGGTAGGTTGGCCCTCCGACATCCTTACAGATTCAGGATCTAAATTTCCTGGCAGGGTCCATGAAAGAACTGTGGGAAACTCATGGGGTGAACCACTTGGTTGCCACCCCGTACCACCATCAAACCAATGGCCTGGTGGAAAGGTTTAATGGAACTTTGGGGGCCATGATACATAAATTCATCAATGAGCACTCCAATAACTGGGACCTAGTGTTGCAGCAGTTGCTGTTTGCCTACAAGGCTGTACCACATCCCACTTTAGGGTTTTCACCATTTGAGCTTGTGTATGGCCACGAGGTTAAGGGGCCATTACAGTCGGTGAAGCAACAATGGGAGGGGTTTACGCCTTCTCCAGGAACTAATATTCTGGACTTTGTAAGCAACCTACAAAGCACCCTCCGACACTCTTTAGCCCTTGCTAAAGAAAACCTAAAGGATGCTCAAAAAGAGCAAAAGGCCTGGTATGACAAACATACCAGAGAATGTTCCTTCAAGGTAGGAGACCAGGTTATGGTCTTGAAGGCGCAACAGGCCCATAAGATGGAAGCATCATGGGAAGGGCCATTCACGGTCCAAGAGCGCCTGGGAACTGTGAACTACCTCATAGCATTTCCCAATTCCTCACTAAAGCCCAGAGTGTACCATGTTAATTCTCTCAAGCCTTTCTATTCCAGAGACTTACAGGTTTGTCAGTTTACAGCCCAGGGAGATGATGCTGAGTGGCCTGACGGTGTCTACTACGAAGGGAAAAAAGACGGTGGCGTGGAAGAGGTGAACCTCTCAACCACCCTGGAACGTCTGCAGTGGCAACAAGTCAAGGAGCTGTGCACTAGCTTCGCTCCGTTGTTCTCAGCCACCCCAGGACGGACTGAACGGACCTGACCAAAAAGACTCAGCCAAATGCAGTTAAGTGGACTGATGAGTGTCAAAAGGCCTTTACCCAACTTAAGGCGACGCTCATGTCTGACCCTGTGCTCAGGGCCTCGGACTTTGACAAGCCATTCCTAGTAACGACAGATGCATCTGAGCGTGGTATAGAAGCAGTTCTCATGCAGGAAGCAACGGATCACAACTTCCATCCTGTCGTGTTTCTTAGCAAAAAACTATCTGAGAGGGAAAGTCACTGGTCAGTCAGTGAAAAGAAATGCTACGCCATTGTGTACGCCCTGGAAAAGCTACGCCCATATGTTTGGGGACGGCGGTTCCAGCTACAAACTGACCATGCTGCGCTAAAGTGGCTTCATACTACCAAGGGGAACAACAAAAAACTTCTTCGTTGGAGTTTAGCTCTCCAAGATTTTGATTTTGAAATTCAGCACATCTCAGGAGCTTCTAACAAAGTGGCTGATGCTCTCTCCCGTGAGAGTTTCCCAGAATCCAGTAGTTAAAAAGTGTTCTTAAAATGTAAAAGTCTGTTAGTTGTATACTTAGTGGTATATGTAAAGGTGCATGTGTTGTATTAATCTGTTTATTTTAAAGTTCTAGGAGGAAATCGCCGCCAGTGAGGTTCCCCACTGTCTGCAATTTGGGGGGCGTGTCATAAACAGATAGCTAAGGGTTAATGTCTCTTTCACCTGGAAAGGAGTAACCTGAAACACCTGACCAGAGGACTAATCAGGAAACAAGACTTTTTCAAATCTGGGTGGAGGGAAGTTTTGGGTGTGAGTTCTTTGTTCTTTGTCTTGGGTCTGACCCTCTCGGCTATGAGAGTGATTTTTCTATCTCCAGCTTTCTAATCTTCTGTTTCCAAGTTGTAAGTACAAAGATAGGAAGACCATAGGTTTATATTGTTTTCTTTTGTATTTACATGTGTGTAGTTGCTGGAATGTGTTAAATTGTATTCTTTTTGGATAAGGCTGTTTATTCATATTTCTTTTAAGCAATTGATCCTGTATTTGTCACCTTAATACAGAGAGATCATTTTTATGTATTTTTCTTTCTTCTTATAAAGCTTTCTTTTTTAGACCTGTTGGAGTTTTTCTTTAGTGGGAATTCCAGGGAATTAGGTCTGCAACTCACCAGGGAACTGGTGGGAGGAAGAAGTCAGGGGGGAAAATCTCTTTGTGTTAGATTTACTAAGCCTGACTTTGCATACCCTCTGGGTGAAGAGGGAAGTACTTGTGTTTCCAGGACTGGAAACGGGGAGGGTGGAGTCTCTCTGTTTAGATACACGGAGTCCCTCTGTTTAGATTCACGGAGCTTGCTTCTGTGTATCTCTACAGGAACCCAGGGATGGAACACCTGGAAGGGAGAAGGGGGGGGGGAATGGTTTATTCCCCTTTGTTGTAAGACTCAAGGAATTTGGGTCTTTGGGGTCCCCCAGGGAAGGTTTTTGGGGGGACCAGAGTGCCCCAAAACACTCTAATTTTTTGGGTGGTGGCAGCTGGTAACTAAGCTTGGAGGTTTTCATGCTAACACCCATATTTTGGACGCTAAGGTCCAAATCTGGGAAATATGTTATGACACCTGTCTTTTAACCAGTTCTCAATCCATGAAAGGACCTTCCCTTTTATCCTATGACAACTTAATTTACATAAGAGCCTTTAGTGAGGGACCTTGTCAAAGGCTTTCTGGAAATCTAAGTACACTATGTCCACTGGATCCCCCTTGTCCACATATTTGTTGACCCCTTCAAAGAACTCTAATAGATTAGTAAGACACGATTTCCCTTTACAGAAACCATGTTGACTTTTGCCCAGCAGTTTATGTTCTTCTATGTGTCTGACAATTTTATTCTTACTATTGTTTCAACTAATTTGCCTGGTAGTGTTACGTTAGACTTACCGGTCTGTAATTGCCAGGATCACCTCTAGAGCCCTTTTTAAATATTGGTGTTACATTAGCTAACTTCCAGTCACTGGGTACAGAAGCCGATTTAAAGGACAGGTTACAAACCATAGTTAATAGTTCCACAACTTCACATTTGAGTTCTTTCAGAACTCTTGGGTGAATGCCATCTGGTCCTGGTGACTTGTTAATGTTAAGTTTATCAATTAATTCCAAAACCTCCTCTAGTGACACTTCAGTCTGTGACAGTTCCTCAGATTTGTCACCTACAAAAGCTGGCTCAGGATTGGGAATCTCCCTAATATCCGTGAAGACTGAAGCAAAGAATCCATTTAGTTTCTCCGCAATGACTTTATCATCTTTAAGTGCTCCTTTTGTATCTTGATCATCCAGGGTCCCCACTGGTTGTTTAGCAGGCTTCCTGCTTCTGATGTAATTAAAAAAAAATATTACCTTTTGAGTTTTTGGCTAGCTGTTCTTCAGGCTCCTCTTTGGTTTTTCTTATTACATTTTTACACTTAATTTGGCTGTGGCTGGCAGTTGGAAGCTGTGAGCTTCAAAGTAAGGTTTGAAAGCTAGAAGCCTCTGTTAATTGGCTGAGCCTTAGTCAGTGGGCGGGCTATCAAGAAGGCCAGAGCTTTGTAAAGCAGTGCACAAATAACCAGGGAGCTTTGTGAACTGGGGCTGCTAACAGAGAATTTTGCAAGGGAGTTCTCCAGGTGAAGGAGGAGCAAATACAGCACCCTTGGGGTAAATGGCTGTCTGTAGTGTATGTTTGTGTTTGTGGGTTACTTGCTGTGTGCTGAGCTTGTGTTTGTCTTCCTTTTGTTTGTTTTAAATCTGATGCCTATTAATTTCATCTGTGATTCCTAGTTCTTGTGTTATGAGAAAGAGTGAATAACACGTCCTCATTTAGTTTCTTCACGCCAGTCATGATTTTACAGACCTCTATCATATCCTCCCTTTCCAAGCTGAAAAGTCAGTTTTATTAATCTCTCCTTATATGGAAGCTGTTCTATACCCCTAATCATATTTGTTGCTTGTTGTTAAAATAGCCAAGTTGTTTTCAATAATTAATGTTATGAACAAGTGCAAGAAAACTAGACAGGGAAACTAAATTAGTCCAAACAAAAAAAGGCCTAATGATAGGATTCAAGAATTCTGTTGAGGTTGGACTTAATACACAAGATGATATGGGTCCAGAAATTAGTGGACCAATATTGGTGTGGCAGATATCAGCTCTAAATGGTGGACAAAAAATGAGGAGATGAATTATACCACCCACTTTTCCCCTTTATGGGGTTCTTAAGAGAGACTTTGAAAAAAAAATCTACCTCATCCCATCCCAGCTCACCTTGACCCAACCTGGCTTCCCAACTTGTCTCATAGAATCATAGAATATCAGGGTTGGAAGGGACCTCAGGAGGTCATCTAGTCCAACCCCCTGCTCAAAGCAGGACCAACCCCAACTAAATCATCCCAGCCAGGGTTTTGTCAAGCCTGACCTTAAAAACTTCTAAGGAAGGAGATTCTACCACCTCCATAGGTAACCCATTCCACTGCTTTACCACTCTCTGAGCGAAAAAGTTTTCCCTAATATCCAACCTAAACCTCCCTCACTGCAACCTGAGACCATTAGATCATAGATCATAGAATATCAGGATTGGAAGGTCATCTGCTACCATTGAGAACAGTCTAGATCCATCCTCTTTGGAACCCCCTTTCAGGTAGTTGAAAGCAGCTATCAAATCCCCCCTCATTCTTCTCTTCTGCAGACTAAACAATCCCAGTTCCCTCAGCCTCTCCTCATAAGTCATGTGCTCCAGCCCCCTAATCATTTTTGTTGCCCTCTGCTGGACTCTTTCCAATTTTTCCACATCCTTCTTCTAGTGTGGGGCCCAAAACTGGACACAGTACTCCAGATGAGGCCTCACCAATGTCCAATAGAGGGGAATGAACATGTCCCTCGATCTGCTGGCAATGCCCCAACTTATACAGCCCAAAATGCTCTTAGCCTTTGTCATAAACAGATAAGTAAGAGTTAATAGAACAAAAATGCTTCATATATCTTTGCCTGGAAAGGGTTAACAAGAACAGTGAGCCTGGCTGTCACCTGACCAGAGGACCAATCAGAGGACAGGATATTTTCAAATCTTGAAGGAGGGAAGTTTTTGTGTGTGCTGTTAGTGTTTGGTTGTTGTTCACTCTGGGGGCTCAGAGGGATCAGACGTGCAACCAGGTTTCTCTCCAATCTCTCTGATACAGGCTCTTATAAGTTTAGAATAGTGAGTACTGGGTAGATAAAGCCAGTTAGGCTTATAGTTGTTTTCTTTATTTGCACATGTGTATTTGGTTGGAAGGAGTTCAAATGTGTATTTGGCTGAAAGGAGTTCAAATTGGTATTGGCTGAAAGGATTTTAATTTGTACTTGACTACTTAGGCTGGGAGGGTATTCCCAGTGTCTATAGCTGAAAGACCCTGTACCTATTCCATTTTAAATTTACAAAGAATTTTTATTGTTTTTCTCTCTTTAATTAAAAGTTTCTTGTTTAAGAACCTGATTGTTTTTTTATTCTGGTGTGAGACCCCAGGGGACGGGGTCTGGATTCACCAGGGAAGTGGTGGGGAGAAAGAAGGGAAGAGGGAGAGAGAGGCTAATTTCTCTCTATGTTAGGATTACTGTCTCTCTCAGGGAGAATCTGGGAGGGGAAGAGAGAAGGAGGGAGGAAGGTGGATTTTCCTCTCTGTTTTAAGATTCAAGGAGTTTGAATCACAGTGATCTTCCAGGGTAACCCAGGGAGGGGAAGCCTGGGAGAGGCAACGGTGAGGGAAAGGGTTTACTTTCCTTGTGTTAAGATCCAGAGGGTCTGGGTCTTGGGGGTCCCCGGGCAAGGTTTTGGGGGGACCAGAGTGTACCAGGCACTGGAATTCCTCGTTGGTGGCAGCGCTACAGGTTCTAAGCTGGTAATGAGCTTAGAGGAATTCATGCTGGTACCCCATCTTTTGGACGCTAAGGTTCAGAGTGGGGAATTATACCATGACAGCCTTCTTGGCAACAAGGGCACACTGTTGACTCATATCCAGCTTCCCGTCCACTTTAACCTTTAGGTCCTTTTCTGCAAAATCATCCCAACTCATCTCAACTAACCTTCCTCCACCTCAAGACAGAGGGAGCAAACCAGATGGAAGCATTTCCTTTCCAAGAAGTAGGCCATGAGGCCTTTCTCTTGTTCAAGGAACTTTGTTTTTCACCTCTGAGTCCTGAGAATCATCATATCATAATGACATCCAGTTCTCAGTCCATCAGTGAGGATACTGAATTGTCAGCACTACAAAGGTACGTGAAATCTTGTTTTCTCTCTCTTCCCTTTTGTGGTACTTTCTGCCCCACTGTTTTTTTCCCTCCTACCCTACCTCTCAATCTCTCAGCTTTTCACTGAATCCTGAAATCAACTATTCTGCATGTATTACCACAGCAAGATGAGATGGCCCAGCCCTGTCTTGTCTGAGGAGAAAGGACCCAACCAGATAATATCCTTGACTGGCATGTGAGTCTGAGTCCAAGCAACAGGTGTCCTGGGTAATCTGAAAGACTAAAGCATCCATTCCTAACTGACCAGCCTCTCAGTGTTTCAGAAACGTCAACAAAAACCGTATTTCCCCCATCGATCTCTCCTCCACCTTTGACTGTTAAAAACAGAAGTGAATATCCTTTCACACATCAGAATTGAGAGTAAAATTAACCCTTCCTTTTTATCAAAGAAAGCTGTTAATGAAAATGAGAGATGCTTGCATTTTGCCTCCAAAAGCAGAGACTTTAATAGGTTTTTGATTAAGTTTGTTTTGCGTAATCACTCAATTTCAGTTTCAATATAAATGTCTGTTTTAATTTTTTGGGGAGGGGGCAGTTGTTTGATCAATAAACTCTCAACTTTTGAATGAATGCTTCTGGGTGTTTGCCAAGAAACGGAGTAAACCACGACCTCTGTAGAAAAACCCTGAAACTATGTATCTCTGTTTTAATGTTCCACAGTGACAGAGTTCATAACTCCGTTTGGCCCCTGAGATAATTCATAGACCACTTACAGAGTGACATACTACTACACATAAATAAACATGGCAGAATCTGACCCTTTTTGAGAAGTTTCATAGCACAAAGTAATGCCATTGATAGTAGAAAAAAAGTTTTCCTCCCTCACTTAAGCCTGTGTTGCATTTTTCCTTTTACATAACAATTTGTAAAACAAAAAAAAGGGGGGAGGAGGAGGAACCAGGATAGCAACACAGTCAAGTCAGAAATAATTAAACATAATTTTGGAAGGAAAAAATAAAACATTGACAAACCCCCAAACAATATATACAGAAACTTAAACAACAACAAAAAGTCAGAAGCCTGTGAACAACTATTCCCAACTCTTTGCTCCCTCAAATCAAACCAAAATGTCAAAATAAATTTGTGTGAAGATCAATTTTGCATGGAACATATTTTTCAGATGTTCCAGTTTACAACAGTTTTCACAGAAAGTAAGCTCACCACAACCAATAGGCTGCAACGGCAACAGCTCACAGCCAGCTAGCTATTTAAACAACCAACTCTACACACAGACAAGATTCAGCAACACAGACATGACTGAAGTACACATGCATCAGTACTCGGTAGCTTCTTTTAAAAAGTAGAGCTTGACCCATCTATTATGATTTGCTTGGCAACATTTTAGCACCATCAATATCTCCGTGTGGTTATGGCCCTCACCTTTTCCTACAAATGTATTTTTAGCTAGCAAATTTTGGTTCCTAGATTATGAACTTCCTTCTACAGAAGCACATACTAAATTGATTTTAATATTTTATATAATCGGAAGCTCTATTGCAATCTGGCAAATTACAGAATGAGTTACAGTTGGAATATTTAAAAATACAGTGTTTAATTACTGTGAAATGAAGTAGAAACACAAGTATTACTTATTAGTGATTACTAGAAAATGCATGCTATTTAATCAATTCACTACAATCACCATAATCCAAATACTGCAGATAGGCCTAACAAACCTACAAGCTTGACATCCACAATTTTAGTAGAGTCAACATACTGCAGAACCTAGTCTTGGATTGTACTATTAAGGTAATAGTTTAGCTGACTGAACACTGCAACAATGAAGTAATCATTCAAATTCTGATGACGTTACACAAAATTCTGTGATGGATATAATAACCATAGGTCACTTTATTTTATTTGTGATTCAGACAATCCTAAATGACTTTTGGAAGTTCAATTCAAGCTAATAGAGGGCAAGTCTCACTGAGCAATTGCTTTGTGGAATATTGTTTATTTAGACATAAGGTTAGAGGAACTCACATTTTATAGCAAGCCCCTTCCACATTACACACAAACTGGAGGAGGAAAGACAAATGTGCAGAGGATAATAGCAAAACTCTGAATGGTTTCGCTTTAAAAGGGAACACTTTACTTTAGAAATGAAAACATAGCTAGCTAGCTGTGTATTAAATTATGTCAGGCAAATTTTTTTGAATGGAGAAGTTTTGGGCAATGAGAACATAGTATATGTTATTAATATGTTTTTAAAAATCATATTAACACAAAATTACACAACATGATGTTCTCCTAAGGTCTGATCTTGCAATTCTTACTCAGGCAGGGCTGGCACAATCCATTCGGCGCCTAACATTTGGGGGGTGGTGCACGGCGGCCAGATCTTCGGCCGCCACGGTCGTCGGCAGTGTTTTGGGGGCAGAACCTTCTGCCGCCTCTGTCGGGGGCGGTATTTCGGGGGCGGGACCTTCTGCCAACTAGGTTGCCAAAAAAGCTAGCGGCGCTCCTGTACTCAGGCAAGACTTCCAATGAAGTTAATATTTTCGTCTTAGCAAGCACTGAAGGGTCAGGCCTTAATACACTATATAGGGTTATAGAATTTACAATGTATAATACATATCTTGTACTTCATATATGTGACAGTGCCATAACATTACACAAACTGTAGATGTGCAAACCCCAGTTCTCATTAAAAACCAGGCCAGAAGCGTTTTTGAGGCCAGAGAGTTTTTATTGTTTCTGTTTTAAACCGAGAGAAAGTTTTATAGGTGTCTAACAGATACTGATATATTAGAGTCTATATCAGACCCTAGGCCAGGAGTAGTCAAGAGGGAGACTGCAGGCCAAATCCAGACTACAAGATACTTTTGAACGGACCCTGAAATCTTTTTATTTACTTATTATTATCACTATTGAGGTTTTTTTAATTATTATTATTTTCTCTGGAGTCTGGACTTTGACTATACCTTGACCACGAAATTTGGACTTTGACAAAAAATAATTGACTACCCCTGCCTGAGGCTATATGCCAGACCTTAATAAAGTATGTATAGAGCACTGTAGAAGTTGATATATATCAGGGATATACCACATATATTTACACAGCAAATATATGAATACATATGCATACACACAATTATTTAGACACACGTTGTTTAATATAGCCCCTGGATTGACTTAGTTATCCGGAAGGTAGTCTTTCAATGTTCCTATAAAGAGGCTGGAGTTCAGGAAATTAAAACATATCTCCAGAGTTGCTTCTTTGTGCAGGAATGTTCTGCTTACCACAGTCTATGAATCTGATTTATTTTCCATTTCAATCTTCCTCTCTCCCCAACCCCCTCTAGTCCACGAGTGGAACCATTACAAGTTATTCTAAGCAGTTGTTTGACTGGTTTTAGAAAACACGGAATTTTTGGTATTTTTCCTCTCTTTTTAAGTCAGTAGTGCTGATTATTGACAAGTGTAAGCTTCTGGGCAAAGATTACTGTGAAATGACTGACAGTGACCACTGATGACTCTTGCAAAGATAAGAATAACTGCTCTATGTTAAAATAAAATTTTCAGGATCTATGAATGATTCTGTTTACTATTATGAAAAGACTATTGAACAGGTTGTTGTTTTTTAAAAGACATATGCAATTTTATACCACAAGTGGAAAGCTCTGACAATCAAAATGCCTGTTATAGTCAATCCTTTCTTCACTAAATACAACATTCTATTGAATAAGAATCTCTAATTAGATCATTTAATGGTGACATAATATCTCCCTTCTCAGGGGATATTTTCTTTAACTGAAATCAAATTGTTCTCTTCCCCTTTAAACTTCTCTACCTGCCTGATAACTGGTGAGCTGCTTCTTTGGATGTGAGTAGAGATCTCTTTGTGAGCATTTATGTTTGCATCAGTGCTATTTGAAATAGATGCAGGATTCTTGACCATTGGCTGAATTTATCTACCCATATTTTTGCTTGTGTTGGTTAAGCTGCTGATAACCACAATCTGTGCTAACCCAGTTTCACTTGCACATTTGTCATACCATCAGTTCTGCCGTGTATTTAAGTAGCTGCAGATTGCACAATATGATCAGGGAAGTCTAAGACTGTTAGTCTTCTCTTTTAGATAGAGCCAAAAGTACAGCATTGTATGTGGAGTAATATGTATCAGATCCCATCCCACACAACACACTTCCCAATTATGTCCAGGTCTCTGCACTAGTCATGACATCCTCCTTTCCATTTCCCTACCACCTCTAGCTTGTAAGCCTTCCTATCTGTTTTGAAGCTTTATAGTCTCTGGAAACCTATGTCTCTACATGGGCCAGAAGGTAGAAGAATTAAAGATCAGTTTAGCACACAAGGAACAAGGGTGGCCAATAAGGGAATTCAGTCTCTGCAGTACTCCGCTATCAAGATTAGGTCATAGACAAGGAATCCAGCATGGCATTTAAGGTAGTGGGTCAAATCATGTTCATGTGCCATTGGATCTCTGGACAAGTACAGCCTTACGAAGTAGGCTGAATAAACCAAAAGCCACTATTATTTTTGACATCTATTCACAAGTGGGCCCATTCTACAGGGGGAAAAAATAGGGTTCTTGATTTTTAGATCTTATTAGGTCTAGTTTAAAAAAAAAGTCCATAGCAAATCATTAGGGACAAGTGAGCCTTAAAAAATATGAAGGTTCAGGTTGGATAAGCATTCAGAGTTTTGGATAAATATATACACTGATCAAATCAAACCGAAATGGCTAAACTTTCTATTGGTGTGAATGGATAGAAAATCCCTGTAAATAGTCTGAAACTCCAAGGCCAAAAGGAATCCACTATAGATTAATCTTCTTTATCATAAAACTGATTTTTTTCCATTTGAGTGCCAAAACACAACAACAGTTGTGTAATGACATTGGAAAAGGTAGGTCGAGTTCTTGGAAATGTCAAGGATGAGCTCCACCTCATTAGCTTTGATATAGAGTTGTTTTTAAGATGTCCCATTAATGCACATTTTGAAAAAAAGACTCAATTCTGGTAAATAAGAAAATTCTTTAAAATAGTTCTTATCTTTACCAAGCACTTAGAAGAGCATTACATGGTGAACACAAAAAAGGAAGAAAAACCCAGTGACCGTTACATTTATAAAGCATTAAAGAGTGTCAGGCACCCAATTACTTGATTGGGTGAATATTCCTGGCAATCTAATTTTGAAGAAACCTGTCTGTTTTATGCAGTGTGGAATACTGTTTGAAAAACAATTTATTCCATTGTGATTGTACAGATGGAAGAGAAACCTATTATATAGTTTTTGTGTTTTATTTTTAAGTGTTAGATTTCAGGGCATTACAACATAAATTTATAAACTGCTCCAAACTTCACAGCTGTTAGAACACCCAAAATTCCCAGTTCAGTGAGCTATTGAACTGCTCCACTTTCTAGTCCTACAGACTGAATTTCAACAGTTTATAAAGAAACCTCTTATTCCAACAGAAGCAGTGTGAACTATTTAAGAATAGCTAGTGCAAATGGGATGAACTGATTAAAAACAAATCATTGATGTGACTTTTGTAATAACAGCATTTTTTTAATTTGCAGTAACCCATAAATTGTATTGGTTCAACTTTATGTTCTCTCATCTTGTATATTTAACACAATCCCTTTTATTTTTAAAGCAGTAAAATAACTTGACCCAACAACAATTCTCTTTATTAATAAAATAAGTTTACTAGCAACTAAGCTTTCACTAAATGCATCTGAGGAAGTGGGTATTCACCCACGAAAGCTCATGCTCCAAAACGTCTGTTAGTCTATAAGGTGCCACAGGATTCTTTGCTGCTTTTACAGATCCAGACTAACACGGCTACCCCTCTGATACTTAAGCTTTCACTGTGGTGCTTCTGGGACATTTTATACTTGGTGGAACTTATAGTGGATGAGCAAACATCATACTCATGTTTAAAACCTCTGATATTCTTAAATGCAGAATGCAAGCTCATTTTCCTCTCTATTATGTGAAGACAATCACAATCTAAAGCATGAAGCAGCAGGAATAGCCACATCAAACTGTAGTTTAGTTAAAGCTAATGACTGTTTAATGTATTTCCTTACAAAAAGTACTGTGTACATTATACCAAAAGCCTAAGAACAATGTAACCAAATCAGACAAAACCTAAAACTTCATTTTCAACCCTAATTTTATGCTTTTAGGTCTTCAAGTCAAATGGAGCATTTTTATTTTCACTATACATTTTCAGAGTTAACAAGTACGCTTATGGACAACAAGAAAATCTTTAAAAACTAAAATTCCCAGACAAGTTAGAGCCTTCCATTCTGCAAGCTCTGACCTAGATTTGAAAAATCAATTTGAAAGCATGTTGCAATGGATAAAAACACCAAACTTTCCTGTTGCCCGTGAACAACATGAGCAACCTGGAAAAGTCAGCTTTCGTATCAGTTCTGCAAAAACTCTCTCTCACGCACACAACAATGAATAAAAAGGAAACAATAACATTCAGTAGGAATTTTAATGTTTTTGTCCATATTTGTGTCTCCCAGGCAAGTTGATATTAGGGGTCACTTCCCATGTACGGAGAAAACAATCTTCATGGATAATAATGATAATACCTTATGGAATGCAGCAACAACCAAAAAATGTATTCTCAGATGACTACATTAGGGCCAAGTCAATATTAGTCCCACTTCACCCACGCACTGCATACTCTAAAAATGCTGTCAGCCTGATAAGAATTTCCTGATTCAGATCACAAAGTTCAAGTGTAAAATTGTTTTAGCTGATATTCCAAAAGAGCAAAGTTTTGTTCAAAAATTCTCCTTACCCTCTCCCACCCCAACATTTTATAGACTTGAACTGCTACACCAGTTGCAAGCTGCACTGCAAAGTAAAGCTAGGTGGGCATACAATTACATGCCTTGTTGTAAGCAAAATACATATTCAGAAAACAGGATGCTTCATATGAAATAGTCTGTCCTGTTCCTTTGACATCTTCAGCTATGTATCTGCATCAGGTGGCTGAGTATATATAGTATATGTGGTTGTGATCACAATGTAGATTTGACAACTATCAAATGAAAGTAGCCATTGACAT
Source organism: Gopherus flavomarginatus (assembly GCF_025201925.1). Classification (NCBI taxonomy): domain Eukaryota; kingdom Metazoa; phylum Chordata; order Testudines; family Testudinidae; genus Gopherus; species Gopherus flavomarginatus. The sequence goes on along the minus strand of NC_066617.1, from coordinate 181,458,117 downwards.
TAATACACAAAATACTTTATTTAAAGCAGCAGACTTTATGTGGGATGGGGGATACTAGGATGCGCCTGGAAATGAGAACAAGGGGTAAATATTGGCTTCCTCCCCTCTTTAAAATGAAACATAACTTTTCAGGCTTAAAAACCGCCTCACTAGCTCCTAAGACATGTTTCTTTGAAACACACCTGCCCAGCGCTTAATTTGTGTCAGGATTTGCCAGGACTGAGCCCCGACACTTCTGGGCTTGCCCCCTCAGTTATGAAAGTAAAAACAAAATTGTTTTGCTTGAGCCCAGGCACCTCTTTCAGCGCTGCACCTACTTCGCCCCCGCTCCCAAATGTTACACCCCAGATCTTCTGGAGAGAGACTTAAAACATCTCCGCTTGTTGTTATGTATATTTCACACGTTGATATCTACGAGTGCCAAGTACATTCCCCGGGACTGGTGAAAAACTGCCAGCTAACTCACTCCTTTCCTCAAAGCCAGGGCAGCCTGCTGAGATTCTCTCACCAACCCGGAGGCTAGCGATTCCCTTTCCTTTCCAGGTTTCCCCGACGTGGCCACTACCAGCACAACGGCTCGGTTCGAAAGGTCTCCCTACGCAACCCTGCCTCCGTCCCCCCGGACTCAGCCCAAGCCCAAGCCCCGGGATCAGAGGGAAACTCACCCCAGGAGCCTGGTCCCTGCCGCTTCCTCTCTCCTGGTTGTCATCGCAGGTTGGCAACTTCCCCTCCGTGAACTGACAGCAGGATGTGGGGAAGCGCCCCCCACTCCCACCCCCCGGGGCTTGGAGAGCTGCCCGCTGCGGGGATGGCAGACCCCGCTCGCTCGTCGCAGCACAGCACCCACCCCAGAGTCCGCCCAGCCGCGCTCCCTGGCCGGCTGAGGGGCTGGTCCTTTGCTAGGTGCCCCGCGCTAGGGAAAGTAACTCCAGAGGAATAACACAGGGAGTGGGGGCGCACGGGACTGCAGAGACCAGCCTGGCAGCCAAGCGGTGCCACTCAGGAACTGACCAGCCACAAGCACCGGCAGAGCAGGGAGACCCCTCCGTACACCCACACCTGGTGTAGGGACGAGCTATACACACACGTAGGAGCTGCTTTGCCTCGGCCCCCTGGGGCTATGCAAGGACGTTGGGAGCGAGGTGCACTGACAGTGCCCAGCCAGAGAGTGCCCCTCTCAGCCTGGTTTATGGTGACCAGACAGCAAGTGTGAAAAATCGGGAAGGGTGTGGGGTAATAGGAGTCAACATAAGACAAAGTCCCAAGTATCGGGACTGTCCCTATAAAATGGGGACATCTGGTCACCCTACTTTGGTTGCATTCCTCCAACGGAGAGATCTCGCATCACCCCGGCTCCTGCTCCCCTGGCCGGAGGGAGTCCCACCTCGCCGGCGCTTCCCAACCCACGCCCGGGTGAACGCCCCCCTCCCTTCGCTCAGCCCCAGCCCCCGTGGAGACGGCGGCTCACCTGCTGGCTGGGCGCAGGAAGGGGGCAATACGCGGCTGCTGCCACCGGGCTTGGCAGATACTGGGGCGCCCCACACGCCGCCTGGGAATGGTGCATCACCACGTCCGAGCAGCTCATGGCAGCGGCCGCGGGGGCAGGGGAGCCGCCAGCGGTCTGCAGCTACTCCCTGCACCGCTGCCCTGCGCGGCCCCCTGCCGCTGCTGCTGGGCGCTGGGCTGGGCTCTCCCCTGGCAGGCGGCCGGCCAGAAGCGCTGAGCTCTGCAGAGAGGACGGAGGCGGCGGTGCCCTCATCTTCAGGAGCCCCCTGGGTCCCGCTCCGACACTTATATAGGAGCCCGGCGGCGGGGCAGCTAGGGCAGCGGCGGAGCTGGGCGCATAGCGGCGATGGCAGCAGCGGCGCAGCCCCGGGGAGGCGGAGTGGGGCACAGCGCCGCAGCCGCTTATTACCATACATACAATGAGCAGCCCCAGGCTCTGCCAATGGCCAGCGCCCAGAGCAGGAGGGGGAGAAGGAACCAAAGTCCCGAAACTCCGCCCCTCTGCCTCCGGATTGGATCCAAGTTTGCTTCTGGACAGCTGGGCTGGAAGCTGAGTGGACCAGAAACGGGGCGTGTCGTCGGAGAGTGTAACCGGCCCCCTCTTCAGATTGTGGTCCCCTTTTAGATGCTGGGTATCTTTGCAGCCGTGGAAGCCTGAGAGACACCAGCAGAGGATGGCAGTGGCATCTGGAGGAGGATTGGAGCTAGCTGAAAGAAGTCCTGCAGAGGGACGCTAGCAGTGGAGCTGCACCTTGGTAGTCAGGTGCTGGGTGCTGTCTGCCTTTTGCATGAACGTGATTTCTTAAAGGGAGTTTCAAGGATGTAATATCTTAGCAAAGTACTTTTACCGTGATTCCCCTGAAAAGTTTGGGCCCCATCCTGCAGTGAGCTCATTTCCCTCTGTTCCCACTAGCATCCAGTTCAGATGAGAGCATTGCTTTTCTCTCTTTGAAAAAGTGAAGAGAAACCTTATAATTCACCACCTTGGTGGTCCATCAAAAATTGGTTGCCTAGTAGAAGTGGGACAAGTGATCTTTAAATAAGTGAAGTTAAATTGCACTGGAAGCCTTTAGAATACTTTAAAGTAGTGTGAGGCATAAGGTAGCCGGGTAAATATGTCCCGTAGTCCAGGTTTCATTGTAGATTATTTGCTTTACTGCATTTTCTTTTTACATTAACCTTTGTTCTAATTGCACTTGTTATTCTTTGGGGGGGAGGGTTCGGGAGGGTAGAAGAGGGAAAACTTTGAAAAGTTTCTTTTACTTTCATAGTCATGCGTACCAAGGCTCCTCCAGAAGTGTTGGAATAATTTTTAGTGGGTGATGTTGGGGAACAGGGGTGGGATTTTTTTAAATGCCTCAGTGTAACACACTCTAAAATCCTTTGGGACTAGGATCCTTTAAAACCACCTGAAAATGAATCCAGAATGAATGAGACTCCCTTCAACTGAACAGGAGTTGTCAGGCCATAGATGTATCTGCCAGATAGAGAACAAGATAAGGAGTAACTGAGATGCACTGAGTTATTGTTCTTTGCTGTGCCCACAAATGATAATGTCCCCGATGCTGCAGACATTTACATATGTGCTTACATTTATGCATGAGTAGTCCCATTCAGTACTTATCACTTGTCTGCAATGGGACTATTCGCAGGGACAAAAGTCAGCATATGCTTAAAAGTATTTGCAGGACTGGGGTCACCATACTCAGATTCTGGTTCACAGGTATCACTGAAATTTTCTCAGATTAGATTTTACTTTTATTTTGGACATCAGTGACCTACAGGCTTGAGGGAGTTATATATATATGTTTAAAATACTTAGGAATAGTTCATTTCTTTGTCATAAAACACTTTATTTCCCCCACACACACACACACACACAGAAGTTTTCACAATTTCTACATTTCATGAAAGGGACTCTACTGGGTGCTAACTTTGAAGACCAATCAGAAGCTTCAGCTACAGCAGAATTCAGCTCCTTACCTTTCAGATAAGATGAGAGTGAATAATATCTACCCTCTGTACTCTTCTTAGGCTACCAGTTCATGACTGGGTGAAATTTAAGGTGCTGATTACTATTTACAAATCTCTAAATAATCTAGGCCCCATTTATCTGGAAAAAAAAATCTCATGGCCCCTCTATAACAACTGTACTAACAATGAATGTCTTGGCTATCTGTCCCAACAGTGAAGTTAATGGGATCTAAATGCAATGGATTCTCATTAAAGAGTACCAGCTTTCGAAGTTCAGTGCTGCTGGATATATGCCTGACCCCAGCCTGAACATTTCTGCAGTGAAGTGTAAGATATCTTTGTTCAGGCATTCCACTAACTGCTCAGTATACTGGCACTAAGTCTCCTACCACTTGGACTACTAGTTGCTATCTACCCTTGCAGATCTTCACAGGGTGGCTGTGTTGGTTACTGCAAAGGGTTATGAAATATTCCCTGCTTTAGGCAAGATGTTGTTTAGTACCATTCTATCCTATGTAAAGTGCACTCAGATGCCCTGGTAATGGAGACCTTATATAAATGCTTATAAAAATTGTACTTATCTACATTAAATCTTAAGTAGGATCACAGTCTTTACACAGTGTCTATAGATTGCTAGGTTTGTGAAGAATAGATTCTGGTTCTCAAAGCAGAATTGGACCAAAATAAAAAATATGATATACTTTACTATATCAAAGGAAGATATATTTTAGCACAGTAATTTAGTGATTTCTATGTAGAGCATGCAGGAGGCTTACAGAAGAAAGTAAAACACGTACTATTTTGCAAGACGCCAAAATGCTCAAATATTCAGTTATTGCATATTCAGCATTGTTTTTTGACAGAATTATTTCTGTTCCATTAATGGTCCATTTGCTTTGAGATGCAAAACAGTGACTTGATGCCTCACGTCAAATAGCAGAATGGAACCATTAACAGGCAGATGTTTGACATGATGAATCATGTCAATCAGCAGCATCAAAACATCAATGAAAATAATTTTGCCATGATACAGTGTTATCAAATCTGTAGCATGGGGATATGCACTAGTTTTATACCAGAATTAACTTCTTTAATGTAGAAAAGGATTTAAAATGACAGCCCATCTGTGATGTTGATTGATCTTTGTCTTGCCTTCTAGCTTTCTAAATTCAACATGCCAGATTCATTCCCACTGTAACTTCATTAAAATCAACTAAGGCCAACCCTAGGAAACACAAACCTGAAAGCCCTGCTTCAGTACCAGATAAACTGAAACAACATTTAAACATTATAAGACATTATGTGATGAGACAAATCAGCGCAGCTTCCATAAAGGAATATCAGGTCTTTCATCTACTGGAATTCTTTGACTGCTACAAGAAAAGAGCAGAAAAATGAGAACCAATTGGCATAGTTTGTTTGCACTTTCCAAAAGTCTTTGACAAAGTCCCTCACAAGAAGCTTTGAAAAGAGTCTCTCCCATTGGGTGCTTAGCATTTCTAAAGACAAGACCACTTATTTAGGTGTCTAAATAATGGTTTGAAGGCCATTACTAATATTTCATAGGTGTATAATTAAATAAATAGTGTTTGTCTCATTGCATTGAACTATGTTCCTGGGGAGATATAGCACAGTATCATAACAATTCAACAGAAATTAAAAATAATAACAACCACAACCACCACAAAAACAACAACCAAGCATCTTTACCCCCATCTTCCTTGGGTCCAGCTTTCTGCTGGCATTCTATAAATACTTAATCACTGGAGATTACACCAATAGTGTTATACTCTGAGTCAAAAATGTAAACAAACAGTTATTTTTAAGCATTCTTCATTTTCACTAAATGAGGAGAGCAGATCAGAAGAAATGCAGTGTCAGAAGAACATGAAAACAAGAAAAAGATAACTGTCCTTACATAAAAGAGGAGGAGGGAAATAGAGGATCAAATTAATTCACAAAGCCACCACTTTTCATTTACATAGTGCCTTTTATCCCAAAGGAACCCAAAGCACTTTGCCAGCCAGTTACATACATCAAGTTCACGTACCCATCACTGAAGTACTGTCACCTCTGGAGTGGAATGCAGCAGTCATTCTGCAGCAACTGCATCTCATAAGAGCTTTCAGGAGGGGATGTGAAGTTTAACAGCTCTGGCTGATGCCCAAAGGAAAAAATGTAATTAGCCACAGTTAGAGCTGATTGAAGTTTTTTTAACAAAACATTTTTTCATTGAAAAATGCCCCTTTTTGCCATTTTTTCTTTGCCTAAAGATGCAACTAAGCACTTAGTGGGAGTTTCAAGGGTGCCTAGGCACCTAACACCAATTGAATTCCATTATACAGTGAGGAAGGATGATTTTGTGATTAAGGCACTGCACCAAGACCCAGGTTCAAACCCTATCTCCACTATAAATGTTCCCTGTGTCAATATGCAAGCCATAGGTTAATTTCTTCATATCTCAGTTCTCCATTTTAGGAATGTTTCGCTATCTCACAGGATTGTTGGGAGGAAAAATGAATTCATTAACATTTGTGAGGCACTCTGCTACTATTACAAAGGAGGAAGAAGAGATATAAGTACCTATGCAAACATTCATTGAATTTAATGCTTGGGAATGTAATGCTTGGGACTGATGAATGATCAAAGTCTTCTGTTAATCCACAAAACAGATACATCATAGGAACTGGTGATGGAAGCTTCCCAATGCCTCTCACTACAGTCTATCAACCCTCACCTCGAGGGACTATGGAAATGATCCAATACAGTGAAATCAACAGGAGCCTTTCCATTGCATTCCATGGGCACTGGATCAAACCTTGTAAGTAGGTATAAGAGAGTAGCTCATTTCTGTCTCCATTCAATCCTTTGTCTGTCTGCTGAGATTACCAATAAAAAGGCCAATTAGTTCCTGTTGTGATGTAAACAGGAGTCCATTGCAAAACAGCCGGAGACCAAACAGCTAATTCTGCATAGGCCAAAAAGCTATCAGATGGTAACAATTTATGATTACTGCTAACTGAAATTACTTTCATGTGCAATGTGTATTCTGGTATTATAAAATTTAGTTCAGTTAAAAGGTCCTTCATTTAAAGGCAAGTAATTTTACTTATTCTTTTTTAAATGAGAAATTACCAAAACCTGCAGACAGAGGCTGGCAGGAAGTTAGCACCTTTAATAGTGAAGCATATGACATACAGAGAAGCTAATGAAATATTATTTACATTTAATTCCATAGACGACAAAACATCCAAACTACAGACAGACCGTGGGCTTGATGTATTGTGGCATCTATGTTGATACATACTATCTGATGATCTTGCCTACATATGAATATCAATCCCCTTTATGGGGTGCCTTTTGTGATACAAGCAAGGCTGCAGTGCTACTTGCAGTGAATAGCTTGCTTTCTTCAAGCCACGAGAAACTGTCACATCTGCCAACCTTCAGCAAACTGAGCAGGGACTGTTGTTCATTTTAGTGCCAACTGCATTATATTTATCCTGGTTATAATATTCTCTATTACCACTGAAAATATTTGGCTCCCAAAAGAAAAAAAGAAGGAATTGTGTCAAAGGTCCAAATTCCTCCCTGAGATGTGACTCATTTTCAGTGACTTTAATGGGAGCTGTACACATGGCTTTCTAGGTGGAATCTGACTCCAAAGCCCATCCGTCTACACTGGATTTTTTCAGCAGGTCTTTTTCATATTAGTGTATTAAACATACTTTAATCTCAATGGACTGAATCTTTGGGCCCTTTTGCATCTGCTTTGGATGGTGGTGACATGCAAAGGAACTGAAGAACTGCACTAAAGGGAAGGCTGAGAATTTCTTCTGACGGGGAATCCTCAAGTGGCGCAAACCCGGTATAGCTGGTTCTAGATCTCCTGCTCGCTCTCTGCCACATCGGAGCCTGTTGGAGTAGTGTCTGGTGTTCCATTAGATCTGCAGCTATCCTAACTCAGAACATCTTCAGGCTGTTCTAAGAAACACTAAGAATTGTTTTGGTCCCTGACTAGGGCGACCAGATGTACTATTTTTATAGGGACAGTCCCGTTTTTTGGGACTTTTTCTTATATAGACACCTACTACCCTCCACCCCCTGTCCCGTTTTTTCACAGTTGCTATCTGGTCACCCTATCCCTGACTGGCCTGGGATCAGGGGTGCAAAAAGGTGACTTATAGCCACCTATCTTCCAACTCCATGGCCACAATGAGTGCATGGACATAGACAAAACTCTAGTCCCGTTTTCCACCCCTCTCCCCGACCCCCAAAAATAAAAAAAAAGTTGTCTGTGCCTATGGAGTGTGAACTTGGAGCATCTGAGACACGGCTCCAACTGCTGCTACATTGGTTGCTAACATGATTTGATAGTTCAGTTGTGTTGAAAACATAATTGAAAAGCCTGGGGAGATATGGTCTTAAATGTTCTGTGGACTACATTCTGATGCCCTTATAATATTGAGTAACACTTTACCCTCCAATTAGTCCCATTGGTTACTATGAAGCTGCTCAGAGAGTAAGATACTACTCAATGTAAGTAAGGTATCAGATTCTGGCCCTTTCTGTTTTCAAATATAAATAGTTCCTGGGTTCCCTTAATTGATAACTAGTGGCTTCACTGATGCTTGCTGCCATCTAGCATTTGCATCTCCCAGTGTGCAGAAAAATAGCAACATTTTTGTGATCTTATTTCATCTCTAAATCAGTACCACAATCATACAATATCATAGCCAAATGTGGCAGGTGTTACCTTTCCCAATCAGTTTGCTTTAGAGAATTCTTTATGCAAAAAAGCAATTGCATTTTCTTTGTTCTCTTTCTCCACTTGTTGCAAGTTGTTCCTGTATAAATTTAGCTAGAAGTGCTTTTAAGGGTGTCATTAGTGAACATGACAGAACTTTTGCTGAATGGACCAGCTTATATAGATGGGAAGATGGGAAAGTTTCTAGTGGCCTAAGGAAAATATTTACTGCTGGTAGCACTGCAGTATTTTGAATATCAAGTACCACTCTCCATTTCTGGGTATACATGATGGAGGTAAAAGAAAGTTGTTTTGCTGCTGGAAAGTGCAGTTTCATAAATGCACTTAACTACCTATAACAAATGTCCTGTTATTTGTGCTTTCAGCAAAAATATACAGTAGAGTAGTTGGATAATAAATAGCACCATTTACTGCCACTCTAGATTTTTCACAATAGTCATGATTGTTACCTACCTTTCAGTTTCTGTGAATAGTGTTTATTGTAATCTCATGAGTTCAGTCAACTATTTAGCTATTACTTGTTTACTCATCTCCAGGAGAAAAATTATTCTAACAATCCTTCTTAAGTATTTACCAGCATCTATCTTCTACTTTATTAAGTTATTAATAAGTGAGAGGATCTGCACATTATTTACAATACCCTTCCACTGTTAGCCCACACAGAACAGGAGTTGTGTAAAAAGAGATGAACAATACTTAGAACTTAGACTAATGTATATCTTCAAAATACTATTATGTAAATAACCAACAACACTATGAAATACATACTTTTATACCCATTTTACAGATGGAGAAAAGCAGGCTGAAGGGGTTAAGAGACTTCCATAGAATCATAGAATATCAGGGTTGGAAGGGACCTCAGGAGTTCATCTAGTTCAACCCCCTGCTCAAAGCAGGACTGTCATAGACAGATAGTAAGAGTTAATAGAACAGAAGTGCTTCATATATCTTTGCCTGGAAAGGGTTAATAAGAACAGTGAGCCTGGCTGTCACCTAACCAGAGGACCAATCAGAGGACAGGATACTTTCAAATCTTGAGGGAGGGAAGTTTTTGTGTGTGCTGTTAGTTTTGGTTGTTGTTCACTCTGGGGGCTCAGAGGGACCAGATGTGCAACCAGGTTTCTCTCCAATCTCCCTGATACAGGTTCTTATAGATCTAGAATAGTGAGTGCTAGGTAGATAAAGCGAATTAGGCTTATATTTGTTTTATTTATTTGCAAATGTGTATTTGGTTGGAAGGAGTTCAAATATGTATTTGGCTGAAAGGAGTTCAAATTGGTATTTTGCTGAAAAGATTTTAATTTGTACTTGACTACTTAGGCTGGGAGGGTATTCCCAGTGTCTATAGCTGAAAGACCCTGTACCTATTCCATCTTAAATTTACAAAGATAATTTTTATTGTTTTTCCTTCTTTAATTAAAAGCTTTTCTTGTTTAAGAACCTGATTGTTTTTTTATTCTGGTGAGACCCCAGGGGACTGGGTCTGGATTCACCAGGGAATTGGTGGAGAGAAAGGAGGGAAGGGGGAGAGAAAGGCTAATTTCTCTCTCTGTTAGGATTACTGTCTCTCTCAGGGAGAATCTGGGAGGGGGATTGAGAAGGAGGAGGGAAGGCGCATTTTCCTGTCTGTTTAAAGATTCAAGGAGTTTTGAATCACAGTGATCTTCCAGGGTAACCCAGGGAGGGGAAGCCTGGGAGAGGCAACGGTGAGGGAAAGGGTTTACTTTCCTTGTGTTAAGACCCAGAAGGTCTGGGTCTTGGGGGTCCCCGGGCAAGGTTTTGGGGGGACCAGAGTGTACCAGGCACTGGAATTCCTGGTTGGCGGCAGCGCTACAGGTTCTAAGCTGGTAATTGAGCTTAGGGGAATTCATGCTGGTACCCCATCGTTTGGATGCTAAGGTTCAGAGTGGGGAATTGTACCATGACAAGGACCAATCCCCAAGTAAATCGGAGGTTTCTTGGTTCCAGGCCTGGGCTTAAATCATGCAGGTTGTTTAGTCTCTCATAGGGAGTGAGATCCTTCAATAAGAATTTCTCACACCCCAAATACCTTGACTCTCAATTATGCTAAGCCTGTGTACTCCTCTCTGGCAGGAGAGGCCAGAAACGGATCCCTGAAAATAACCCCTGCACAGAGGGGCTCCTAGCTTGTGTAGAACTGGCAGCCAGGTTCCAGCACTGCTTCCAGACCCCAGTGGATGAGATTGGAGTGCACTGCCCTGTGGCTATTATCTGCTTCCCAAGAGGTCAAAAGAAGCAAGCCTTGAAGGAGAGCTGCTCTAAAGTGTCTCAACTTAGTACCAGGGCTGAGTAGGCTCCAGGATGGGGAAGCATATGCTTCTGTCCCTGTCCCAAGTGCAAGAACAGAGTAACTGAAAATCAGGCCTGTACCTCCAGCTATGAAATGGATTCTCCAGTGAATGCATATTACTTACACACACTCCTTACGCACACACACACACCCACTCACTCTCTCTCTCTCTCTATTTACTTTGCTTTATAAGGAAATATAACTCTCCTCTTCTTCTTAAACAAATTATACCTATGCCAAAAGCCTCCTGTAACAGTCTGATTGTTTGAGGACATGAACCCAAACTATAATTGCCAGGTGTTCGGAAAGGGAACCTGGCAGTGTCTGGTTAGCACTGCTGACCGAGCACTAAAAGTCTAGTTACCTGCAGTAACTGGCCTCTGCCACCAGGAGGTGGGAAGAGCAGCAGCTGCTGTGGAAGCCTGGAGCAGCAGTGGAGCACTCAGGGAAGGCTCAGGTGGAGAGAAGTACTGGCAGCTCCCCCATCCTGCCTGAGAGCGTCTCTCCCTCTCCCATCCTGCTCCAGTCACCCCACCCCGACCGTGCAGCTCTCCCTGCCCCCTCCTGTCCCAGTCACCCCCTTCTCCCCCAGAGCGCAACTCTCCCTGCCCCACCCCAGTCACCCTTCCAACCCTAGAGCCCTGCGCTGCTGGCAGGGGGAGAGTGGTGGAGAAAACAATGAGCAACGGGGCAGTGGGAGCAATGAGGGGGAAACAGGAGGAGCAAGGGGCAGGGCCTCAGGGGAAGAGACTGAGCAGGGGGCTGTGGAGGTTCCGATGCTCAGTGTCCAGTTTTCACACAGTTTTCCAGTGAGGCATAGAGAGAGACTCAGATGGGTCACACAGGAAGCCAGTGTCAGAGCAGTGAATTCAACGTAGCCTAGGACTAGGCACTCTATCACCCTAATCACTGGACCATCCTTTTTCTCTCTTGTGAGACTGAGTGAAAGGAGGCAGAATCTGGCTCAAACCAAGAGGATCTTCTGCCACCCAAAGTATACACAGCTATGAAATTAAATGAGGGAAACAAAACGAGGGTATATATATGAAGCACTGCAAATTACTAACATGAGATCATCAAGTGACTTTTGCAGTCTCTGAATGTGTCAGGTGTTCTTAATTAAGGACCATATTTTGATCCCTTTACTCAGGTTAAATAATACTTTATTCTATCTCTGAAATCAGTGGAACTACTTGTGACATGAGGTGCTACTGTGTGACCAGAATCTGGCCGTAAATGTGGATAACAATTTTCATTTTATTGCCGAGTACAAAAAATCCCTACTGCACATACATGCTCTCCAAAGAAGTGTACACATTCACATTCCAACCAAATGTTAGTCTCCTAAAATTAGCTCTTATTTAGAAGTCATGGAAACAAAAATAAAATACATCTGTTGACAAGCCCCAAAACTAGGAGCAGTGTGTGTAAAAATCCTTTCCCTTGTTTTTCCTTTTACACTGTAAAATACATGAAGAAAGACAAAAATTCCTTTAAAAATAAATGTTTTTATAAGGCAGTTGTAGTGTTCATTTTAAAATGTACACATGAAAGATCCATGAGAATATTTAGTCAAGAGTTCTGACAATTTATGTTGCTAATAACTCGCTCATTTACCATCTCATATCCCAAAAGCACATTTATAGCTCTCTACAGATTACAATACATAGAGTATGGTAGAACCAAGTGATCATTTGGGCTTTTGTTTTAACATGCATCTGTATGAAAACTAAGGCATAATAGGCAAAGATTTGCTTTCATCTACCTGAGCATGGAGCCTGAATTAACATCTCACCACTGCCCTGGAGATCTGAAGCAGATTGATAGGGTGGAGTAAAGAAGTTTGCATAGCCACAACTCATGCTGCAACTCTTACCTGTATAAAGAAAGCACTTAACTCTCCAGGATTGTCAGTGCCACAATTTTCATGAGCATTAGATTCACTATCTTCTGTTTCTTTTCTTTTTTAAACACCAATCTTGATTAGCACCCTACTTAGTGCTCAAGGCATAACCCAGCTGGTAGAAGTAGAAAATAAAGGTTGCTCACCTGTGACAGGAGCAGACATGCCAAACCTGTGAAAAAAATGCAGAAATTGTGCTTGTTTTTGGCTTAATTGGCTTGCGAGTTGCTTGTTGGCTAGTTTTTGGTTTGTAGCTTGTAGGGCTTGTGGCTTGTTGCTTGTTACAGCTTGTTACTTTTTTTTTTTTGGATCATCTTCCAGCAAGCAGGAGCAAGCGAGGACAAAATGAGGAGAGAGTCAGGGGTTCACAGCCGGCCCACCACAGTCCCAGACTACAGGCCAAGGGGATCTAGTCAATGAACAGAACCTCTCTAAATCTGTCAGTCCTATGGCTTATGTTGCCAGGTACAGTGATGAGGGTTTGGATGATAAATCTGGCTGTTTTGCTGAGACAACAGAGCTGTGGTCACAGGAAGAGGTTGATATACTGCCCGGGAAAGATGAAGGAGGTCTAGAGACTATTTTGTCTCACTCATGCTGGGGAAATCACAGTTATTTTGGCTTCATCTTGCTGTATCTTACTTATTACTCTTTGTATGAAAGGAAATGGGGGAAGGTGAAGAAGATACCTATTCATCAGTTGAATAGGAAAGCATCCAAAATGGACTAACTGCTCCTTCTGTCAAGCAAAACTTTGGACATCTGGCACTGTGCCTTGTTGCAAACAGATCTATTTCTGGATTACACCACAATCAAAGATCTCATACATCCCAGAAGTATTTAGACACCATTCATGTAGTTCTCTCCTAACCTGTTGAGTTGATCTGTTAGGGTGTATCTGTAAACGTTGTAATGGATACACCAGTCCCTTAGGGCCACAACTTCTTTGCACAGCTGAATTGAATGAACTCCTCTTTGCTTGTTCCCATAGTACATTTATGTCATGTTGTCTGTAATAAGTTTGACTACCTTGCCCTGCAAATGAGGAAGAAAAGCACCCAGAAATTGTCCTCAATTCTAGTATGTTGATATGTGTCTTCTTCACCAAGATCTTCCAATGTCTGTGAATTGCTAGCTTGTTGAGGTGGGCTCTTCATACCATGCTGGAAGCGTTGGAGGTCACAATTACTGATGGAGTTGGAGGACTGAATGCTACCCTTTTCAAACAGTGTGATGTGTGTCCAGCATGAGACAGATACAAGCACTTCCCCAGGGAGAGTCAAATTTCAAGAAGATGTCTGAGCTTGGCAGATAATGTTTTGCTAGCCAGTGCTGCAGAACTCTCATCTTGAGTTAAGCACAGGGGATTCTGTATTAGCTGAGGCAATGAGGCCTTTTAGTTTGAGGAAGACCATTATTGTCTGGTTGGCATTCTCTGAAAGTTAGAGTATAGCTGACTAAATTCTCAGGAGTCTTTCCTCTGGAATGAAGACTCTTCCTGCTTGAGAATCCAAAAGTGCCCCAGTGAATGGGATTCTTTACATAGGATGTAAGTGTGACTTTTTCCCATTTATTCTGAGTCCCAGTTTCTCAAAAAGGAAGCATGTGCATGTCCTTGGACAGGCTTTCTTGTGATGTCATTAGGAGCCAATCATCTAAACGTATATACACTCATCTTAGCTGTGTGTCACTACAAATAGGCACTTTGTAAATATGCAAAGGGTGGCAGAAAGGCCAAAGGGAAGGCTCTTTACTGATAATGATCTTCCCCCCTCAAGGAAGCAATGGTTTTTGCGATGTCAAGGCCTGACAGTGATGTGGAAATATGCCTTCCATAAATGAAGAGCTCTGAACTACTCTTTGGTGGATACAGGGGGACTTAAAGATGCTAGGCTCAACATGCAGAATTCGAACTTCCTGATGGAGGAGTTGGCCTTTCTCAGATCTAAGATGAGTCAGAGACCTCAATCCTTCTTCAGAATCAGAAAAAATCTGAAATAAATTCCCTTTCCTGTGAATTCCGTTGGAACTTCCTGTATGTGTCCTTCTTCCAAGAGCAAGTCTCTCTTCTTGTAGGTTGTTGTTAGCGGGGCCCCGGAATACAGAGAGAAGTGCTGGGATAGTGGAAAGGATGGTATTGAATTGTGTGAAATAATCCCTTTGTACTATTTCATTTGTCTGGTGATGTACTTCAGTAATTAAAGGATTAACAGTCATGGGAGAATGACCAATTAAGACTGGTTTGCAGCTCTCTAGCCTCACATCAAGCCCAGAGTCTAAGGCCTGGCACAGAAGACAAAAGGTGTGTTTTGCTTTCTTTATAGGTGGAGCTTGAATGTCTTTCTCCCCTACTGCTGTGAGCAGGAAGCTGTTGGTGCTAATAGTGGCATCTGTATGTAATACAAAGATGAGGGTGAAGAAGGGTATTGCTGTCTATGACATCCAAAGACAGGAGCTTCAAACCTTCTCCTTGAGGGTTGATAAACTCCTAGCAACACAGCTGTTGATCATCTTCTCTAGTACTTCATTCATTCTTACACTGAACAAATCGTCACCTTCAAACAGAAGATTTTCCATATGTGCTCTGGTTTCAGGTGGAAGACCAGAAGATCTAAGCCATGCATGTCTTCTCGGTGTGATGATTGAAGTCAACACCCTTGCTGTAGCATCTGATGACTCATGAGAGGCTCTCAGTCTGTGATTAGTTAATAGCTATCCTTCTGCTATAAAGACTTTTAGCCAATTTCCTTGCTCTTCAGACAGATCCTTAGCAAATAAGGCCATTTTTCCTCAGAGATGGTACTGATACCTAGGGTACATCCACACTACCCTCTGGATCGGCAGGTAGCAATTGATCGATTTATTGTGTCTCGTCTAGACCGATAAATCGATCCCCGAACGTGCTCCCGTTGACTTTGGAATTCCACCAGGGCGAGAGGCGGAAGTCGACAGGGGAGTCGACAGGGGAGCCATGGCCGTCGATCCCGCACCAGGAGGACAGGAGGTGAGTCGATCCAAGATACATTGACTTTAGCTACGCTATTCTTGTAACTTAAGTTGTATATCTTATATCGACACCTCCCCCTGGCCCCAATGTAGACCAGGCCTTTGACATTATGGTTTGGTCATTAGCAACCCTAATGCCTACTGAGGCTGAGGAGAAAACTTTCCTACTCAGAGTCTCCAAGTTTTTGACCTCTCTGTCACATGGTATAGAATGCACTTGGTCTGCTTTTGTTCTCTGATCTTCTGCAGTGACCAGCAGTGAACTTGGAGCTGGGCATGTGTGAAAAAAAAAATCCTTTGTACCATAACTTATAGAACTTGTCACAGCCTTCTTTGACATGGCCTGATTAGAGGCAGGGTTTGCCCAAATAGATTTTGCTGGTTGTAATAATCTTTCTAAAACTGGGAGCAGGGCCAGTGCAACCATTTAGGCAGACTAGGCGGTTGCCTAGGGCGCCGAGTTTTGAGGGTGCCAAAAGCGCCCCCAAATTTTTTTTAAATGGTTGAGCAGCCGCTGCTGCTGGGACAGAGAGGGAGTCTGAGCTGCCGGCGGCAGCTGGCAGCCCAGGGTGTCCCCAGGGTCAGTGCGCTGCCGCGGCAGCTGGCAGCCCAGGGGGTCCCCTGGGTCAGGGTGCTGCCGCGGCAGCCGGCAGCCTAGGGGCGGGGGTCCCCTGGCCCAGGGAAACCCCAGGCTGCCGGCTGCCACGGAGGCGCACTGACCCTGGGTCAGGGCACCGCCACGGCAGCTGGCAGTCCAGGGTGTCCCCTGGGTGAGGGCGCCGCTGCGGCAGCTGGCAGTCCAGGGCGTCCGGAGGGGGCAGCACGGCAGGCAGCTCCTGTGGAGCTGCCACAGTCGTGCCTGCGGATGGTCGGCTGCTCGCGCGGCTCCGGTGGACCTCCCACAGACACCACTGCGGCAGCTCCACCGGAGCCGCGGGACCAGCGCACGGGGCGGCAAAATTGCCGTCTGCCTAGGGCGCTCAAAACCCTAGCGCCAGTCCTGACTGGGAGTGTGATCTTGTTGTTAGAAGGGGACCCCAAACATCATATGAGAGGTTTCTTCTACTTACACAGATTATATCTTTAAAGTTAAAGCCATTCTGAGCACCAGTTCATGGAACTGAAATGGTATCTTCTGATGGGGAGAATGCTGAAGCAACCCTTACATTGTCATCAGGAGATGTCAGATCATCAGACTCCAGAGCTGTGTCCTGGTATTCAATTCAGCTCTTCCTTTGAGAATGTATCTGCCAGGTGACAGAGTTGGATCTGGAAGCACTGGATCTGATGTACAAGGTTTCCTCTGACTTCTAGCAGGGGTTGGATCCCTGGAAGGACCAGTATGCTCACTGTCCCCTTTTTTGGGTCAGATGGCCTTTCTGGCCCTCACCTACAGGGGAATTGGCAATCCTGTCATTATTCAGTGTCGGTTCCCTATCACAATATCAACTGGAGTAATGATATGGTCTATATGACCTTTGTGGCACATCTATATAGCACTTGCTTTGCTACCCTTTTCTTTTCAAGTGATGGGAACTGGAATGAAATGTTCAACTATCTCTCATGGTCTGATTCATGGTCAGACTGTCTGATTCATTGTCTGAGATAAGTAAAAGTGAAAAACAAGTGGCCTTGGCATCCTTAAAACTGAAATTAGGGTGAGAAACCTCCCTGGCAAAGCTGTAGGTATTCTAGGGGATGGGAGTGTAAGGTCGGAAAATTTGAATCTGCTCTGTAATCTTTTATCTCTTCCCCAATGGGGAAATGAGAACAGGAAGTTGATGCTTTTATTTTATTCCTTTTATCACTCTGTTTAAGTTTAGAGGCGAGAGCAACAAGAGTGATATTGTGGTGGGCATCTGCTATAGACCACCAGACCAGGAGGATGAGGTAGATGAGGCTTTCTTCAGACAACTAACAGAAGTTTCCAGGTCATAGGCCTGGTTCTCATGACCCTGACATTTGCTGGGAGAGCAATACAGCTGTACACAGACAATCCAGGAAGTTTTTGTAAAGTGTTGGGGACAACTTTCTGGTGCAAGTATTGGAGAAACCAATTAGGGGCCGTGCTCCTCTTGACCTGCTGCTCACAAAAAGGGAAGAATTGGTAGGGAAGTAGAAGTGGGTGGCAACCTGGGCAGCAGTGACCATGAGATGGTTGAGTTCAGGGTCCTGATGAAAGAAAGAAAGGAGAGCAGCAGAATATGGACTCTGAACTTCAGAAAAGCAGACTTTGACTCCTTCGGGGAACTGATGGGCAGGATCCACTGGGAGGCTAATATGAGGGTGAAAGGAGGCCAGGAGAGCTGGCTATATTTTAAAGAAGGCTTATTGAGGGCACAGGAACAAACCATCTCAATGTGCAGAAAGAATAGCAAATATTTCAGGCGACCAGCTTAGCTTAACAGATAAATGTTCAGTTGGCTTAAACACAAAAAGGAAGCTTACAAGAAGTGGAAACTTGGACAGATGACTAGGGATGAGTATAAAAATATTGCTTGAGCATGCAGGGGTGTAATCAGAAATGCCAAACCTCAACTGGAGTTTGCAGCTAGCAATGGATGTGATGGGTAACAAGAAGGGTTTCTACAGGTATGTTAGCAACAAGAAGATGGTCCAGGAAAGTGTGGGACCCTTATGAATGGAAGAGGCAACCTAATGACAGATGGTTTGGAAAAAGCTGAAGTACTCAATGCCTTTTTTGCCTTGGTCTTCACAGACAAGGTCAGCTTCTATACTGCTGCACTGGTCAGCATAATATGAGGAGGAGTTGAGCAGCCCTTAGTGGTGAAAGAACAGGTTAAGGACTATATAGAAAAGCTGAACATGCACAAGTCTATGGGACCAGATGCAATACATCTGAGGCTGCTGAGGGAGTTGGCTGGCGTGATTGCAGAGCCATTGGTCATTATCTTTGAAAACTCATGGCGATCGGGGGAGGTCCCAGACCATGGTAAAAAGGCAAATATAGTGCCCATCTTTAAAAAAGGGAAGAAGGAGAATCCAGAGAACTACAGACCAGTCAGCCTCACCTCAGTCCCTGGAAAAATCATGGAGCAGGTCTTCAAGAAATCCATTTTGAAGGAGAGGAAGATGATCAGGAACAGTCAACATGGATTCACCAAGGGCAAGTCATGCCTGATCAACTTGATTGCCTTCCATGATGAGATACCTGGCTCTGTGGATATGGGGGAAGCGGTGGAAGTAATATATACTGACTTTAGAAAATCTGGCTAGATCATTGAGCTCAATGGGTAGTGATCAGTGGTTCAATGTCTAGTTGGCAGCCAGTATCAAGCGGTATGCCCCAGGGATCGGTTCTGGGGCCAGTTTTGTTCCATATCTTCATTAATGATCTGGATGATGGGATGGATTGCCCCTCAGCAAGTTCATGGATGACACTAAGCTGGCGGGAGAGGTAGATACGCTGGAGGGTACGGATAGGATCCAGAGTGACCTAAACAAATTGGATGATTGGACCAAAAGAAATCTGAGGTTCAACAAGGACAAGTGCAGAGTCCTGCACTTAGGATGAAAGAATTCCATGCACTGCTACAGGCTGAGGACCGACTGGCTAAGTGGCAGTACTGCAGAAAAGGAAGTTGGGATAACAGTGGACAAGAAGCTGGGTATGAGTCAACAGTGTGCCCTTGTTGCCAAGAAGGTTAATGGCATATTGCGCTGCATTAGTAGGAGCATTGCCAGGAGATTGAGGGAAGTGATTATTCCCCTCTATTCGGCACTGGTGACACCACATCTGGAGTACTGCATCCAGTTTTGGGCCCCCCTGCTACAGAAAAGATATGGGCAAATTGGAGAGAGTGCAGCGGAGGGCAATGAAAATGATTAGGGAGCTGAGGCACATGACTTACAAGGAGAGGCTGAGAGAACTGGGCTTATTTAGTCTGCAGAAGAGAAGAGTGTGGGGGAGGGGATTTGACAGCAGCCTTCAGCTACCTGAAGGAGGGTTCCAAAGAGGATGGAGCTAGGCTGTTCTCAGTGGTGGCAGATGACAGAACAAGAAACGATTGTCTCAAGTTTCAGTGGGAGAGGTCTAGGTTGGATATTAGGAAAAACTATTTCATTAGGAGGGTGGTGAAGCACTGGAATGGGTTACCTAGGGAGGTGGTGAAATCTCCATCGTTAGGCGTTTTTAAGGCCTGGCTTGACAAAGCCCTGGCTGGGATGATTTACTTGGGGTTGGTCCTGCTTTGAGCAGGAGGTTGGGCTACACGACCTCCTGAAGTCTCTTCCAATCTTGATATTCTATGATTCTATTATATGACCATTCTTATGACGTTTGCTCTGTGCTGTGCCCTTAACCTTTGACGTAGCTACTGTCATTGTTTTCAGAACTAACGCTGAGTGATCGTTGAGGGATCCAAAATGGTCATTGCTAGCATTAAATGCTTCATGCTGTAGACACAGACTCCAGTTAGCATTGGATCTCAGGAGATTGCCCAGCAGACCCCCTTGCTGACTCTGCACCCTGGCAGGATATTGTGCATTGTACTTTTATCTGGAACTGGAGGCTTCAGGTCCAAAGGAGAGGTCTCACTAAGACTGGCTCTGCTAACAGAGACGGACACCTGATGTGTCTAGAACTAGGCTCACTTAGGGTCCATCAATAAGAAGGTTTTGCTCTCAATCTAGGAACGAAGGACATTACCCTTATTGGTATCTTGGGCTCTTTTTTATTCTCTGACAGGATAGGGACTGACATAGGCCTATAAGCACTATTGGAACCAGCAGTTACACAACTGGACAGTTTGGCTGTTAGCACCTCCTGTCTTAGAGCTGGTTCTGATGTGCCTTACAAGAACTCAGGGTTAAGGTGCTGCAGATCATGCATCTTGAAGGAGAGTGTCCTTCCCCTAAGCAAGCCAGACACCTTGTATAGATATCCAAAATGTGGAATACAGGAGTCCTTGCCTCTTTCCCTTCAGATCCATAAGCCCACACAAAGGTGTGAGAACTAATAAAACTTATAACTTATTCTAAATTTTAAAAAAGTAATAAACCTAAGCTAATCTTCACTAACTAAGAAATCTAAGGCACTGAGTTGTCGAAGGAGGCTGGATCCAGAGTTGACAGCCTCAGAGAAGTTACCAGTCCTGCTGCTGCTGTGATTGGAAGGAACAGAGGCAGCCAAACACCATGCCCCTCTGTAGCCTTGCCCTTGGAGAGGCAGGGAGGGGAAGATTCTGCAACAGGCACTGTTAAGAAACATTCTGTTATCACAGCTGCACCTCTGTCGCAGCCCATGAGTGGGAATGTGTAGGGGTCACTTGAAGAAGATTGTTGGTATTCCAAGAAAAGACATCACCTACACATGCCGAGTTGCTTTTCCACACACATATTGTATACGTTTTTCATTACAATACTTAAAATAAAAGTTTTATTGCCTTTTTTCCATTAGCTAGTTGTGAATACAGGAAGTGCACCAACGTAGAGATGAAAGGGACCTTCACTTGGCAAATGGAATTGATAGAGACAGTCAGTAGTAGAGGAGCTTCTGTACATCACTGTACTACTACATTAAAAGACTGAAAAGCAAGGAAGTCCAGGATTAAGATTGCTTTTCCATCATTAATGGACCCCATTGTGTCCAAGTATTGGCAGAATTTACATTCTATATCATAAACTGTGATATTTAGGATAATGTGAAAGGTGAAGTGGCAGATTTAACTCTTCCTTTCCTATCTTTTGACTCTTTAAATTGTCTGATGTGATTTTAAACACCTGGGAGATTTGATATCTATTTTCTTTTGTTGATGCTATGTAATATATAGAGACATACATAGATATAGATACATACATACAAAACTACTTAAGGCATAATATCATATTAATTATATCATCAAAACTCATAACATGTTTTTTTGCTAATCCCTGCAACTAATAGGTGCAAGGAGTAAAAACTGAGCACTGAGGAGGTTCCCAACTATGGTCAAGAATGAAAAGCTGCTTGTGAATCAAATCAATTCAAGATTTTACAGCTCTTTCTAAATACAGTTATAGAGGGCCACATCACTGCAGGTAACACAGATAGATGCAAACTCTACATCTCTGAGCCAGCAGAATTGCACACCAGTAAGAGGATTTATCTCCATCAGGTGGTATTTCCATGACAGTCTCCTTGCCCAAGTTATCATTGGGAAAGACAAATTTTGATTTCTACTAAATTCTTGGTCTGCAGCTGGGGGTTTAGCCCACTGTATATGAAAATTTACATTGGTAAATTTCACCAGAAGAAAACGACAATTACTTTTAGGTGACAGGAAACTTCTTTAAAAAATCATGTAAAATTAAACTGGAAGGTGAAATTGCTCTTTGTCTGACAGGTGGAATTTGATGCCTTCATCTAACTCTTATGCATGTCCATCGGATTGTTACTTATCTTTAACAATTCAGGGCTTGATCGTTCAAGCCCTGTGGGCTTGATCCTGGATGGTGCTGAGCATTCTGGCCCTGATCCAGCAAAGCACTTAAACATATTCTCAACTTTAAGCATGCAAGTATTCACACTGGTTTGTAAAAATCAAACTCTGTGTGTGTGTGTGTGTGTGTGTGTGTGTGTTGTGTGGAATGCCACTCAAGTTAATGGGAGTTCCACATACACAGGGATGGGAAGTTGGGCCTTCAATTTGTCCATGCATCATAGTTCTCTCAGATACCCAAAGAAAATTACCAACTCCAAGGTTTCCACATGTACTTTGGTGATACATTCATGAGCAGGAAACTGACTGAAGGCCAAATTTTGCCTCTATCTGAACTTGAGAAAATCTCACTAACTTCAGTGGGGTTGCATGGATGAAACTGAGGTGCAAGGACAGAATGTGTCTCTCAAAGCACATTAAAGGAAAGCATAGCATCAGAGGAAAACCTCCATCATGCTTCAAGAATTTCAGAATAACTTAATCTTAAGTTAAAAACAAACAAATTCTCAATTAAAAAAAATACTCAATATAAAACTTAAAGTTTGCAGTGTTGTTGTAGCTATAATTGGTTCCAGGGTATTAGAGAGACAAGGTGGGTGAGGTAATATCTTTTATTGGGCCAACTTCTGTTGGTGAGAGAGACAAACTTTTGAGCTACACAGAACTCTTCTTCCAGAAGAAGGCTTCCTGAAGGTAAGCTCTGGGTAGCTCAAAAGTTTGTCTCTCTCATCAACAGAAATTGGTCCAATAAAAGATATTACCTCATCCACCTTGTATCTCTAATAAAATGTAATGAATGTTTTTGCTGTTGTGATTCAGTGTTATGTCCACTAGATGGACCTCAATTTCATAAAGTTAAATGGGTTTTCCTCTATATTCTGCTCTTATGTTCATATGTTTCTATAGTAATAATACTCAGCATTCTTCCTTTTGTGGGTAAATGTAATACTGCTTGCATTGTAACCTGCATATATTAAAACAATTTTCTGACTACATCTTTTTACATACCTGTTTTGCAATTCTCTTTATATTAGATAAAGCAAGTCCTGATCGTGAGCATTCCTCTCAGGTTACCCAGAAATCACAATACAAATATTGCCAGATGCTTACCCTAATAAACCTATTATATGAAAGCAGTATTGCCAACCTCAAGTGATCAAAGTTCACGAGTTAGCCCTCCCCCAAAAAACTATGAGATTTAAAATTTGATGCATTTGGGGATTCTTATTTGCCTTCTTGCTTTTGTGTCTTTGGGGTACACTCTGGTAATGTTTTCATGTGTTTCACTATAACCATGAGGTTTAGAAATTTGCCTTTTTAAAAAAAATGAAAGCTGAGATGCTCACATAATTCACTCCAGGAGCTGGAGCTCTGAGGAGAACATCAACTATTGCAAGACTTGCAATAAAAACAAAAATTGTGAGAGCTGGCGACACTGGAGAGGCAGATTGTTTCCAAGTCATTTGTTTGTTTCACTTACACACATTTAGCATCCCACATGGCTTAGCTTGCTGACATATAAAAATAAATGTAAAAAAACCTAAGAAATTGGATATGGAGGCCAAATTTTGTACAGTTTACAATATAAACACAAGTTCTTCTGGATCTGAGCAGCACTGGGTTTCAAAAGGACAGATTAACAAAGGAATTTTTACCTGCGGGAATCCAGAATGCATTGCATTCCTTTTGGAAGCGCTTTGCAACAGCAGCATGAAAACATAGTTCAAACTCTAGGCAGTAATGCAACAACCTGCAAAAAGTACCCAGGATCTAGGATCTTGCAGCCCATTACTTATGTCAGTAGATTGTGACCCACCAAAGTCAGCAGAACTTAATTAAGAGTTGGAGACGAAATTCCACATTTGGGAGAGTGGAGGAGAAAAGCAACATTTCTCTAGCAGCTTGTCTTTTCTTAAAGAGCAATACAAGTGAGGTGGATCTGTCAGTGGAGTGCAGCAGGGTCTATGGGATAAATGCAGTTTATCACATGGCACTACAATCTCCACACATGGAGCCAGATCCTCAGCTCGGGTAAACCAGGATAGCTCCATTGATTTAAATGATTTGTGCAGATTTACACCAAGGGAAGTTCTAGTAGGTTGCATGTGTGTGCATTTAATGTGTACACAGTTAAACTGAACAGGGCAACATTTATTTGTAAAGAGCCCAGCCTTTTGTACACAGATCTGTTTTCTGTTCTTGGATAGTTTTTCAGGAATTTGGCTAGGACATGGAGGCTTTCTTTCAAAATTCATCTGTATAGCTTATATCTTGCAGAGCCAAATAGAGCATATGTAAATTCATTTCTCTATATCTCTGCAGTACAGATCTCTGCCTAATTCAACGAGTTCCTTATAAACAAGGGATATTGAAAAATTTAATTCACCTTTAAACTGCAAAAGTTTAATAAAAAACAGACCTAAATTAGACCTAGGTTACTAGCACCAACCCCGTGAAGCCAAATTAACATCTATTAGGTGTCTTACCCTTCCTATATCCTTAACTTTGAACATTTTTACTTTAAAGGTGTATAATTAATTCTTAATATAATTAGTCTAAGCAAATCTGTCAGTTCAGGTCAGCCAGGAATAGCTTTTCTTGCAAATGATTAAATTAGTGAGCTCACTCCTTTAACTTCATCAGATAATCATCTTCCTTATATGGGCCTTTGTTGGGGGTAGTTTGAAGTACTTCACAGAACAGGTCTAGAGCCATAAAGATCTGGGACCATCAGTCCCAGTTACAATGTTGCCCAAAGCTCATGATTTTACCTTGAGATCCAGGATATTTGGCTCTTAAAGCCCCTGCTCATAGAGGAAGATGATTAAGTGAAAATCTCAGCGGTCATTAAAAAAAAAAAAGTTTTTAGCCATCATGGTTGTGGAGAAACATTTGAAAACATAACACAAGTGCACCCCAAAGACTCAAAAACCAGAAGGTGAATAAAAAAGTAAAAGCTATTTGGACTCCCGCACACCTCAGACAATTTTGACTTTTGGTGAAAAATCAAAATCCAACATATTTTGATTTGGAAATGCCACTGTGGTGCCTTATGGGAACTGTAGTTCAGTTTCCTCATGGTCCCATTCTCCCCTGTAGGTCAGGCCCCCTAATTGTATTACACCCCCTATGAAGCATCATTGTTTCCCTGCTTAGTGGGGGGAGGCAGTGTATCATGGGAGATAACATCTAACCGTAGGGAAATGAGACAACCAAACTACAACTCCCAACATTTCTGTGGAAAGTAGATACTTTTTGCAAAACATTTTGTTTAGTTGAAAACTCAGTTTTTTGTCAAACAGTTTTCAATGGAACACTTTCTATCAGCTCTAATAAAGAGCACCCAAAGCATATTATTTTTGCCAAATCTCATGATTTTGGAGGCCATGGCTCATGATTTTTGAACACGGCATTGGCAATACTTCAGTTAGGATGTGTGGGTGCTTAGTCATGAGAGACCATAGTGCTGCAAAAGCTGGCCACCATGTATCTAGAATCTTTGATTAACAGAATCCTAAAGGATGGATCTTCATGTCTAGAAAGCAGAAAACCCTCATGATCAAATGAAAATACTTAGATCTGGAAGCTACTGTTCGTGTTTTTCATTTCCAATTGATAACCTAAAGCCAGTTTTCTCTCACAAATAATTTACAGTAAAAATTGGGCTTATGTGAAAACATTAATATAGTCTTTAATTTTCATTGACATTGTTCTTTAATAAGACACAAGATTTTCTGTGACAAAGGTAAAGTCCGCATTTAAGTTCCAGTTATCATTATGAAGGCAGCAAAAGGTTTAGCTCTTAGAAGCAGTCAGATAGTGCTGGCGAACAGTTACTTTGCTTGCATAATTCAATATTTCATCCTTAGAAGCATTTTTATCAGCACTTGAAACACATACTACTTGTTCTTGAGTACTGAGTTTATGGAATACATTGTCTACGTTCTAATACTGGGCATTTTATTAATAGTGTGAGCTATATCGCTTGCAATTTAGTAGTGGTCTTTATTTTCAACACTATGACACTGAATATAGACGTCTGCTAAAAACTGGAGGCTGTGACAATGTTAAAGTCTTTGTTATCTCATATTCCAAACTATCTTGGAGGGGACAGTTGAATGAAATAAAAGTAATGTGGATTTTTTTCTTCATAAAAGAAAGAGTATGATGCTCATTTTAACCCACCTGAAAGGCTTTGATAAATTATAGCCTCTCTCATTTTCATTGTGTATTAACAACAGAGCTGACATTTCTGTTTGAGATTCCTAAGCAAAACAAAGTTAAAAACTGCACTGTAACTTTTTGTACGTTTCAAGTTTCTGTTTACAGCTAAACTGCAGGAGACCTGTCATGTTACTTGTATGGGAAAGCAGCAAAGAATCCTGTGGCACCTTATAGACTAACAGACGTTTTGGAACATGAGCTTTTGTGGGTGAATACCCACTTCCTCAGATACATGTAATGGAAATATCCAGGGGCAGGTATATATATGTGTGCTAGCAAGCAAGCTAGAGATAACGAGGTCAGTTCAATCAGGGAGAATGAGGCCCTGTTCTAGCAGTTGAGGTGTGAAAACCAAGAGAGGAGAAACTGGTTCTGTAATTGGCAAGCCATTCACAGTCTTTGTTCAATCCTGAGCTGACGGTGTCAAATTTGCAGATGAACTGAAGCTCAGCAGTTTCTCTTTGAAGTCTGGTCCTGAAGTTTTTTTGCTGCAGGATGGCCACCTTAAGGTCTGCTATAGTGTGGCCAGGGAGGTTGAAGTGCTCTCCTACAGGTTTTTGTATATTGCCATTCCTAATGTCTGATTTGTGTCCATTTATCCTTTTCCGTAGAGACTGTCCAGTTTGGCCGATGTACATAGCAGAGGGGCATTGCTGGCATATGATGGCGTATATTACATTGGTGGATGTGCAGGTGAATGAACCAGTGATGGTGTGGCTGATCTGGTTAGGTCCTGTGATGGTGTCGCTGGTGTAGATATGTGTGCAGAGTTGGCATCGAGGTTTGTTGCATGGATTGGTTCCTGAGCTAGAGTTATTATGGTGTGGTGTGCAGTTACTGGTGAGAATATGTTTCAGGTTGGCCTCATCCTCCCTGATTGAACTGACCTCGTTATCTCTAGCTTGCTTGCTAGCACACATATATATACCTGCCCCTGGATATTTCCATTACATGCATCTGAGGAAGTGGGTATTCACCCACGAAAGCTCATGCTCCAAAACGTCTGTTAGTCTATAAGGTGCCACAGGATTCTTTGCTGCTTTTACAGATCCAGACTAACACGGCTACCCTCTGATACTTGTATGGGAGTGACTACACAAGTGAAAACATGTAATGTCAGTATTGCAGGGACTATGACAATGATTGTGGTAAATGTCGAGTATTACCCAGTGTGAACATGAGCAGACAAACTAACCTGAGTGCTGATGCAGTTTATGAGTGTTGTGCCTTTTTCCAGAGAAACTTCACACCTGAATGAGTATTAAACAATACAAACCTGGTCTACAGACAAATTTGCACCATTTTAATGAAAGTGTCATTTTAAACGGATTTAGTTCAACTGATGCAGCTTTGTGAGCAGACACTTATGTAGATGTAACACTTTGTATTAGTTTAGCTTGCACCCTGTATAGTTACAGGGTGTAAGCTAAACTGTTTTAAGTCAATATAAATATTCCCATAGCGGGCTGCCGTGTTTTATCTTAATTAGTGATTTCCAATACTCTCCATCTCATCTCTAATCTTTTTCTTCTCTCAGTTCTAATCTCTCAATAGACACCATGCCTCTAATTATATTTAGATAATGGCTCTTAACATACCTGGCAATCTCTTTTGGACCCAGGTCCATTGCAGTATTCAAATCTTATGCTCTCCAATGCATTTCTTTTTGCAGAGGTATACAATGTATTTTGGAGACATGAAACCTCAGACACCTTATCCCCGGCTACCAAAGATGCCTTCATTATACACACAACTTGTCCGAAATATTAAAGATATAAAAAATAAGAGAACATTACAGACCAAATTTTCAAATGGGTCTTTGCTTGCAAGTTTTCACTCATCTTCTCAGAATTGAGATTTTGCAATCACAACTGATATGATATGTAGATTGGATAGTCTAGTCAACCACCTCATTTGCAAACTTAATGCAGCTGGTGAGAGATTCTTACATGGGTAAATACTTGGAGGTGCACATTTAGAGGCCTTTTCAAAAAACTGGAACCGATTTGGACTAGTTAGATAAATAATTTGATGTGTAGTGGTTTACTTTATAAAGTAGTCCCTCTATTGATGGAAGATTGCCCTTAAAGAAAAACTTCTCATTTGTTATGCTATTTTGTAAGATTTTGATATAGAAAATAATTAACATATGCTTATTATTGTGTTCCATTATTACTGGCTTTCACCTTCCTGGATCAGGGGCATTATTTTAAAGAAAGTATTGTTTTGTAAAGCTAGCCCAATATGGAAGGGGGAAATAATTTGATTAGTGTAGATACATAATTGCCTCAGAAGCTGTCATTTAAATGAAGTGTTTCTATCTCCAATGGAAATAAAACTGTAATTCCTTTTTAATATTTCACTCTGGCAATATAATTTAAAGGACATGAATACTGATTGCTAAATTGTATACATTCACATCAGCACATAATGTCTCTGCTCTGTTTATAGAACACTAAATCATTCTGTGAATATATGAAAAATAAGCATCCTGTCACTGTCCACAGGATAATCAAAGCCCTCATTAATGAGCCTCTTCTCATGTCAAGCCTTATTCAATAAGTCCCAGTAAGAGTTTTTATATATTTTATAGTGTTCCAGCAGAGACTAATCAGCAACAACATACAGTTCTTGTCGGCAGAAGCTGTAATTTAAGGAGACAAATGCTGTCTTCTATAAAATTCATTTATTTTAGCGCAACAGACATGGGACAAGCTTTCCAGCAAAATGCAATAGACAGCTGGGCAGGGAGAACCATGCCATTTTTCACTGATTGTGGAAACTAGTTGTCTGGCCTTGATTCCCCTCACCGCAGTCCACTGCCAGAAAAGCAGGCAATGACCTCTCTTCGTTATTAGGGTCACCATTTGACCTGGGACGATTTGTGAAGAGTGATTTCAGGTAGGGAGGATAGAATGAGGAGACCTTGTGGGATCTGATGGGGAGAGGGTTGAATACGGACAAAGGACAGGCAGAGGGCTTTGGAAGGGAAAGCAAGTGGTTTAAAAGTGGCCTATTGTAGTTTAGCTTAAACTGACTCCTAATCAAACCCAGATAAGCCACTCTTAAACCAAAACTAGAATGTCCACACAGCCCTTTGCAGTTGGTTTAAAAGAATCACACTTTTAGATAAATCAGTGCAGCTTTCTTCTGTTGGCAAGGACTAAGATTTAAAGAGTAGCCCATTGAGTGAACTCAGGTAAACTGTAAATCCAGACTATGGCAGGAATATATTACAAGCATGCCTACTGGGCATTTATTTTAGTGCAACAGACATGGGACAAGTTTTCAGTATGGAAAAATCCTTTATCTGGCAGTATGGTAGGATAGCTAAAGATACAGACCTAATTGGGAAATCACTGACAGTTTGAAGCAGTCAAAACCTTGTTCTAGATTCTTCTTTGACTATGCTTATCATAAATAATGTACATACACTCAGAATATCTTGCATTTGTGTGGAACAGCAAGTATCATTTTAAAACAGTGCAGACTAGGTTACATGTAGGTAATGAAATTTAATTCCTTACAGGTATTCATCTTTCCTCCACTGAAAACTTTCCATCCATTAGAGAGAGAGACTGGAAGATGCTAGTGACAGAAAACAGTAAGTTAGGAGCACAAAAGGAAAATGTCAAACTCATCAGTTCAGGGCGGGGGAAGGGCAAGCAAATGAAAACCCTACACTGCATTAAAAAAAAAAGCACTAAAACGGAGATGATCACAGATTGGTGCATTAGGTTTGTCACACAGCAACCTACTTGTAGCACAGTTAAAATAAAAACATGCATTAGAGATGGAGAAGAATATTAGATCCACCTCTCGACCTATAAAAAGATGAGTTAAGAGCTGGTGGTGGGCGAGTACTGTTAGCAAAGTAAGCACTTCACTGTAGACATTTCAGTCCTTTGTAGTGGGCTCTTTATTATACAGCATACTGAAAACTTAAAGCAGGTTTTCTGAAGGATCTGAAATGATGCTGTATAACTCTGACATCTGAGGATTTCAGTTGCTGCCCTTTTTGAACTGGTTATGGAACATCTTAAATCCAGACAAGATCAGATTCTGTGTTTAGCTGTTTAAAAAAAAAATCTCTATTTTATAACTCAGGATTCCTTAGATAGGTCCCGATACAGAAAGGTACTTAGACTCAATGGAATGGCTCACATGCTTGAAGTTAAGCACATATGTAAGGACTTGCTGGATCGGGGCCTTAATTACTACAAGGGTCAGCCCTGCCCAAGTCTGGCAGTGGGATCCATACAGGCAGACCTTTGTGCCTACCTGGAGTCCCGTAACTTCACAGGGGCTCTGCTCAGAGGCAAGGGTCTGTCCACACATCTGACTGTATGATGAGCGCCCTAATCCACACTATTACATTTTTCTATAATCGGGCCAGATAGCAGCTCCTTATTGTTTACGTTGCTTACATTTACTAACAGAGCCGCATGAATAATTCATAACAAAGAATTGTCAAATTTTGCCTCTTTTTGCTCACAGCTTGCAAGCAGATACAAAGTTTTTGAATTTGCTGTTCAAAATTATCCTGAATTTCTTTGCAAAGTTTCCTCCCCATATGAAAAGCTTGCAACAGTTCATTGCATATACTTGAACTCCAGAATTCATGCTGTAGCGGTTTGTTTCATAGTCACATGGTATTGTTTCACTTCCCTGATTGGATGGCTTGTGTAACTAGTCACCACAAGAACTTTAGGTGTTACAGCTGAAAATATACTATTCAAAATTTGCTTTCAGCAAATACTCAATATTAAAGTCTGTTTTTCATCAATATTAGAGCTTGTAAACTTCTAGTGCTCAAATAGTCACAGCAATTGAATATTAAATAGACACAAACATGTCAAATCAAAATTCAGTTCCAAGTTTGAACAAAAGTTTGTAGAGAAAAAACCTGTTTCCACTATTAACTCAAATATTACTAATTTGTGTAAGACCCTTGATTAAATTTGGCTTTAGCTGTGTGACTAGGTGTGTAGGAAATTTTTAAATCCATCCAAACTTTTCTTTTAAAAATTAGGATTTCAGTAGGTTTGTTAAAACATGACTGTGGTTCTTTAGCCTGAAGGACATTTGTGGGAGTTGCAAGTATCTTGGTTTAAGCATGAACCTCTATAGGGAGTCTCTTAGGTATTGGACTAAAAGTCAGAACTCTCCAGAGTGGTGTCTGTATAACTATAGCAAGTTGAAGGACATTCTTACTATTTGTTGTTAACAAATGTAGTTCAGGACACTGGGCATGTGTGTGTCTGTGTGTCACTTTGGTTGTTGCAAATCTTAAAGACACCATAAAGCTATGGTGAGGAAAGGGAGAATGTGTATTCACTAGGAAGAGTGGCCAGGTTTGGACTTAAAACATAAGAACCCTTTCATTGCAAAATTAGAAGTTACAAGCACAATTCAGTATATGTATGGATACTCAATAAAATACCAAAATGATTTATGCAATAGACTTCCAACTCATTTATTTTGATAGACTGGATTTTATTCTGATCTCACAGCTGTGTAATTAAGGACTAATTCCATTTAAAAATCAGTGGAATTACACTAATGTAAATCTTATATGAGATCAGAACCAGGCACTTCTCATCCCAGTATAAAAGCACTGACTTGGGATATTATGAAACAAAACAAGGTTTTAAAATGATATTCAGGAAGGTCTTTAGTATATAAAGTATTCTATTATGGAGTTAATCATTAATAAAAGTCTTTTAGTACAAGCTAATAAAAGAAAACAAAAACAAGTGGATTCTTGTGTAATGTGATGAGTGTACAGGGCACTGTGCTTTTATTACATAAGCAGAAATTACTTTAAAAAATGGCAATTAGAAAGTAATGAGAGGAATAGGAACTAATAGAACTCATGTGACTGAATACTTATTAACTTGGAATATATACCTGTTTTAATGCCTACTTTGCTTCAATCTTCATTAAAAAGATAAATTGTGATCAGATATTTAAAACAATTAATATTAACAGTAAGATGGAAGGAACACAAGCCAAAATAGGGAAAAAACAGGTTAAAGAATATTTAGATAAATTAGATGTATTCAAGTCAGAATGGCCTGATGAAATACATCCTAGGCTACGGAAGCAATCTCGGAACCATTTGTGATTATCTTTGAGGACTTATGGAGGACAGGTACTCTTGGGGGAATTCAGCACTACTGTGTTGCGCATAATTAACGAGACATGCATTTTTTAATTTTTTTGTGCAAAAAAAGCTTCTGCTGAAATGTTGCTGCAGTTCTGCCTTTTGCCCACCAGAGGATGCCATGGTGATAGAACACAGCAACAACTCCCAGCCAGCTAGGGAAAAGAAAGAGCCTGCTTTCTTTGCAGTGCCTGTCAGGCCAGGTCAGGAGACAAAGGCTATGGGGAGACAGACAGCATGGGGTGATGTGAGGGTCAGACAAGGGCTTACAGGGCTAATGTAGGAGGACAGACTGGGGCAGGGGCTGAATGGGAGTAAAGGTGCAGGAACATGGGGATAGAGGGTGACTGAGTGGGGGCACAGAGACACAGGGGGCAGGGCCACATAGGGATGGAGGCAATGAGTGTCTGAATGGGTGGAAGGACACATGTGGACAGGGGATGCAAGGACACATGGGAGTGCAAGAACACATGGGGGCAAGGGCAGTGTGCCTGACTGAATGGGAGAAGCTAGGAGTCAGCCAGAGTCTGCATGGGGAAAGCTCCCGAACAATTCCTTCCCATCCCTCCAAAAAAACTTGTTCCATACATTTCCCACCCCTGCCCAACAACCCTCCAAGTTCACACCCAAGCTCCTTTCCAGCAATTTACTTCCCTGTCCCTCAGAACCTCTGTTACCCCTGACTCCTCCAAGCCTTTGCAGTGCTTCTGAGGGGTGCAGGAAACATGGTTCTGTATTGTAGTTTAAATGAATTATTACTCAGAGTTCTGTATTAATATGCCTAATAAGGAATCTATTTGTAAAAAACATTTCCTGAATCTTTTTTTTCTGTTTGGATTGTTACAGACTTACTTGCTGACAGGTATTTTGAAATAAATGACCAAAAATAATTGAAACTGGTGTGATTATATTGTGTTATTTTGACAAATAAAATATGCAGAATTCTGCAGAATTTGAAAATATTGTGAGCAGAATTTTTTAACTTTGGTGCAGAATTCCCCCAGATGTAAGGACAGGGGAGGTCCCAGAAGTGGGAGAAGGGCAAACATTATGCCTGTCTTTAAAAATGTGTACGCAGAAGCCTCCTGCTATAAGGCAAGCCCAAGAAAGAAACCAACAGAACTCTACTGGCCATCACCTACAGTTCTCAGCTTAAACCTCTCCAACACATCATCAGTGATCTACAACCCATCCTGGACAATGATCCCTCACTTTCACAGATCTTGGGAGGCAGGCCAGTCCTTGCCCACAGACAACCCACCAACCTTAAGCATATTCTCACCAGCAACCACACACCACACCATAAAATCTCTTACTTCAGGAACCAATCCATGCAACAAACCTCGATGCCAACCCTGCCCACATATCTACACCAGTGACACCATCACAGAACCTAACCAGATCAGCTACATCACTGGTTCATTCAACAATGTTATATATGCCAGCATGTGCCAGCAATGCCCCTTGCTATGTACATCGGCCAAACTGGACAGTTCCTACATAAAAGGATAAATGGACACAAGTCAGATATTAGGAATGGCAATATACAAAAACCTGTAAGAGAACACCTCAGTTTAAAGGTAGCCATGTTACAGCAAAAGAACTTCAGGACCAGACTTCAAAGAGAAACTGCTGAGCTTCAGTTCATTTGCAAATTTGACACCATCAGCTCAGGATTAAACAAAGACTGTGAATGGCTTGCCAACTACAAAAGCAGTTTCTCCTTCCTTGGTGTTCACACTTCAGCTGCTAGAAGAGGGCCTCATCCTCCCTGATTGAACTAACCTCGTTATCTCCAGACTGATTCTTGCCTGCATATTTATACCTGCCTCTGGAAATTTCCTTTACATACATCTGATGAAGTGGGCATTCACCCACGAAAGCTTATGCTCCAATACATCTGTTAGTCTTTAAGGTGCCACAGGACTCTTTGTTGTTTTAAAAAGGAGAACAAAGAGGACTTGGGGAACTATAGACCAATCAGCCTAACTTTGATACCTGGAAAAATACTAGAACAAATTATTGAACAATCAATTTGGAAGCACCTAGAGTATAGCAGGGTTATAAGTAATAGCCAGCATGGATTTGTCAAGAAGAAATCATGCCAAACCAACCTAATTTCTTTTTTTTTTTTGACAGGGTTACTGGCATAGTAGATGGGGAGGGAAAGGTATAGATGTGTTATATTTTGAATTTAGTAGTGCTTTTGACACAGTCCACATGACAATTTCGTAACCAAACTAGGGAAATGTAGTCTAGGTGAAATTACTACAGGTTGGTGCAAAGGCCCTACTTAGAAAGTAGTTATCAATGGTTTGCTGTCAAACTGGGTTGCAGGGGATGTAGCCAGTGGGGTCCGACAGAGGTCAGTGCTTCCTTCCACCCTAAAGTTTAAGGTAATCCAAATCTTCTTGTGTGATATTCCAGTCCTCCTCCATATTGGCAATATCTCCCAACTTAGTGTCATCAGCAAATTTTATTAGCACACTCGCACTTTTTGTGCCAAGGTCAGTAATAAAAATGTTAAATAAGATTGGTCACAAGACTGCTCCCTGAGGAACTCCACTAATTACTTTCCTCCTGCATGACAACTCACCTTTCAGTATTACCCATTGTAGCTGCCCCAGTAACCAGTTCTTTATCCACTTTTCAAGTCTCATATTGATCCCCAGTTTCTCCAATTTAACTAATAATTTCCCATGTGGAACTGTATCAAACGCCTTCCTGAAATCCAGGTAGATTTGACATACTGCATTTCCTTTGTCTAAAAAAATCAATTATTGACTCAAAGAAGCAGATTGGGTTGGTCTGGCACAATCTACCTTTTGTAAAATCATGTTGTATTTTATCCCAATTACCATTTACCTTTATGTCCTTAACTACTTTCTCTTTCAAAATTTGTTTCAA
The DNA here is from genome assembly GCF_025201925.1 of Gopherus flavomarginatus. Taxonomy (NCBI): domain Eukaryota; kingdom Metazoa; phylum Chordata; order Testudines; family Testudinidae; genus Gopherus; species Gopherus flavomarginatus. Next base: position 181,422,912 of record NC_066617.1, on the reverse strand, counting down.
GACCTTGCATACAATTAAGGTCAAACTAACAAGCTTGTAGTTTCCTGGATTGCTTTTTTTCCTCTTTCTTAAAAATGGGAACTATATTAGCAATTCACCAGTCATAGGGTACAGATTTTACCCGAGTTTACAGATTCATTAAAAATCCTTACAATTAGGCCTGCAATTTCATGCGCCAATTCCTTTAATATTCTTGGATGAAGATTATCCAGGCCCAGGTCCCATTAAGCCATATGAATTTGACTTCCACTTCAAATGTGGTAATTTCTAATTCCATATCCTCATTCCCATTAGCCACCCTGCCACTACCCCAAGCTCTTCATTACTCTTATTGAAAACTGGGACCAAGTATATGTTTAGGCATTGGGTCATGCCTAGATTATCTTTTATCTCCACTCCATCCTCAGTGCTTAGCGGTCCCACTTCTTTCCTTGTTTTCTTTTTATTTATATGGCTATAGAACCTTTTATTATTGGTTTTAATTTTCTTTGCAAGGTCCAATGCTGCTTGAATTTTGGCAATTCTCATTTTATCCCTACACTTTCTAAACTCCAAGAGGTAGCTTTCCTTGCCAGTCTTTCCCATCATTCATTTTATAGGCCCTTTGCTTTTTCTTAATAACATGTCTGAGATGCTTACTCATCCAGCTTGGCCTGCAACACTTCCCTTTCCCTTTGCTTGGGATACAGGCTTCAGGTAGTTTCTGCAACTTTGACTTTAAGTAATGCCAAGTGTACTCCACATTCAGATGTTGAGTTCTTCACTCCAGTCCACTTCCCTAACTAACTTCCTTTATTTTTTAAATGTGCCTTTTTGAAATCAAGGACCCTAATTGCACATCTATTTTTTAATCCTTCCATTTAGTTTAAACTGAATTAGCTAATGAGCACTCGAACCAAGGTTGTCCCCTACAACCTGTTCTTCTATGAGGTCCCCACTATTCACCAATTCCAAATCTAAAATGGCATCACTGCTTGTTGGTTCTGCGACTATGTTGTGAAGAAATCTGTCAGCTATCACATCCAGGAAAACCTGGGCTCTATTATTGTTAGTAGCATTTGTCCTCCAATCTATAGCTGGGAAATTAATCACACAATACCCAGTAGTATTTATTTCATTATAAACATTAAAGAGGTCTCTATCCATATTCAAATTGGATCCTAGGGCATGGATGCATATCCCACTCACTCTGATAGCGTTCTTCCCCAAAGGGATTTTAGCCCAAACAAACTCTGTCTTATCCATTCCATCACTTCTAATTTCTTTATAGTTACCACATCATTAATATACAATGCTACTCCACCACCACCTTTACCTTCATTTCTGTCTTTCCTGACTCAGTTGTTGTCAGGGGGCATCAGCGGCTCTTGTTTGCCAATCTTCTCCAGTCCAGAATAAGGGTATGTCTACATTACGGGATTATTCCGATTTTACATAAACCGGTTTTGTAAAACAGATTGTATAAAGTCGAGTGCACATGGCCACACTAAGCACATTAATTCGGCAGTGTGCGTCCATGTACCGAGGCTAGCGTCAATTTCCAGAGCGTTGCACTGTGGGTACCTATCCCGTAGCTATCCCATAGTTCCAGCAGTCTCCCCTGCCCATTGGAATTCTGGGTTGAGATCCCAGTGCATGATGGTGCAAAAACAGTGTCGCGGGTGATTCTGGGTAAATGTCATCACTCATTCCTTCCTCTGTGAAATCAACGATAGACAATCATTTTGTGCCCGTTTTCCCTGGATTGCCCTGGCAGATGCCATAGCATGGCAACCATGGAGCCCGTTTTGCCTTTTGTCACTGTCACCGTATGTGTATTGGATGCCACTGACAGAGGCGGTACTGCAGTGCCACACAGAAGCATTCATTTGCCATTGCAAGGTAGTAGAGATGGTTACCAGTCCTTCTGTACCGTCTGCTGTGCCATTGTAAATTGGCAATGAGATGACGGTTATCAGTTGTTCAGTACCATCTGCTGCTGTCATGGGTGCTCCTGGCTGGCCTTAGCTGAGGTCGGCCGGGGGTGCAAAGACAAAAATGGGAATGACTCCCCAAGTCAATCCCTCCTTTATGGTTTATCTAAAAATAGAGTCAATCCTGCCTAGAATATGGGGCAAGTGTACTAGAGAACCAGTGTATCAGAGAACCAGAGAGCACAGCCGCTCTGTGTCAGATCCTGCAGAAATGATGAGCTGCATGCCATTCACGGGGGGTGCCCCTGCAACAACTCCACCCATTGAGTCCCTTCTCCTCCAACCTTTCTGGGCTACCGTGGCAGTGTCCCCCATTTGTGTGATGAAGTAATAAAGAATGCAGGAATAAGAAACACTGACTTTTTAGTGAGATAATATAAGGGGGAGGCAGCCTCCAGCAGCTATGATAGTCCAGGCAGGACATTAAACGGTGTGGGGGGAGAGGAGCCCAGCATCCCGCAGCTATGATAGTCCAGGCAGTACAGAATCTTTTCTTTAGACATGAAAGGGGGGACTGATGGAACTCAGCCCCCAGTTGCTATGATGAGGATGGTTACCAGCCGTTCTGTACCATTTACTGGGAATGAACAGGAGTCATTCCTATTTTTACCCAGGTGCCACCGGCCGACCTCACCTGAGGCCAACCAGGAGCACTCACAGGCTGATGATGATGATGGATAGCAGTCATATTGTACTGTCTGCCTCCAGGGAGGGGAGGAGAGAGGAGAGGATGCTGCTATTCATTGCTGCAGCACCACGTCTACCAGCAGCATGCAGTAGACATAGGGTGACATTGAAAAAAGTCAAGAAACAATTTTTTCCTTTTTCTTTCATGGGGAGGGAGGGAGGGTAAATTGACGAGATATACCCGGAACCACCCCGGACCATGTGTTTGACCCTATAGGCATTGGGAGCTCAGCCAAGAATGCAAATGCTTTTCGGAGACTGCAGGGACTGTGGGATAGCTGGAGTTCTCAGTACCCCCCCCCCATGAGCGTCCATTTGATTCTTTGGCTTTCCATTACGCTTGTCACACAGCACTGTGCTGTGGTCTCTGTCTATCATAGCCTGGAGATTTTTTCAAATGCTTTCTCATTTCGTCTTTTGGAACGGAGCTGTGATAGAACAGATTTGTCTCCCCATACAGCGATCAGATCCAGTATCTCCCGTACAGTCCATGCTGGAGCTCTTTTTGGATTTGGGACTGCATTACCACCCTTGCTGATCAGAGCTCCACACTGGGCAAACAGGAAATGAAATTCAAAAGTTCGCGGGGCTTTTCCTGTTTACCTGGCCAGTGCATCCAAGTTCGGATTGCTATCCAGAGCAGTCACAATGGTGCACTGTGGGATACCGCCTGGAGGCCAATACCGTCGATTTGCGGCCACACTAACTCTAATCCGATATGGTAATACCGATTTCAGCGCTACTCCTCTCGTCTGGGAGGAGTACAGAAACCGATTTAAAGAGCCCTTTGTATCGATATAAAGGGCCTTGTTGTATGGACGGGTGCAGCGTTAAATCGGTTTAACGCTGCTAAAATCGGTTTAAACGCATAGTGTAGACCAGGCCTAAATCACTGCACCAGATCCCGCTCTTTTGAGCAGCTACCTGGTACAGTTCTGTGATATCAGCTCTGCTTTTACCAGCTGGGTGGGCCAAGGTGCTGCACAGTCAACTCTGCACCATGGCTGATCCACTGGGGCCTCACTGTGAAATCACCTCTGCGCCACCACTGCCACTAGTTGGGCTTCACTGCAAAGTCAGCTCGTACCACCTCAGGTCTAGTTTCACACAGCACACAGTCTCCAGCTGAGGAACCCAGAGCAAACCAAGACCCTTGGACAAAGCTCCTAGTCTCTATGACACAGCCTTTTCCCCCTCATCTCTTTTGATTTTGCATTTTGTTACCAAAACAGTCTTTCACCTATAAAGTCAAGGTGACTCATTTACTTCAGGTCATATCTGGCACAATCCTGATGACTGTGCATGTATACAGGTTTTTTAAATGATTTATATAATCAAATAAAAAAATCCAAAGTCACAAAGCTCAGGTCAGGGGAATTATGGGTAAGCAACATTGTAATTCATGCAAGTGTGCTGGGCAGAACTATCTTTTCCATCCATTTAATTATACTGGTCCTGGGTCTTGCAAAGGGAAAGTGGGATATGTCAAGGAGAGACACAATAGACAGGAGAAAAGTCCTGGGACATGACACACACGCAGATTTCTAGAAACATGCTCTGAGCATATTGGCAAAAATAAGTTCTGACAGCCTTTTAGCATAGAAAAACCTTGTTTATTTATGCTGGAGGTAACATTTGCATTCTTTGTAGCACAAGTTTTGTGGCCATCTAGCAGTGCTATTGTCATAGTAACTAAATGCATTCAATTTTTTAAACGTTGTTATTCTCTTTTTATACTTTGCCAGTAAAGTGCTTTACTTAAGCTACATGAAAATGGATGGGTAGATTTGAGATTGAGATACCTTGAAGAGAAAGAACATGAATTCTGATCACAAAAGAAGCTGGTTTAGGAGTATTGTAATAGGGGGCTCAGAACCCCAGGTGAGCAGTAGAGAGCCTTTGTCAGGGCAGCAGAGGTGACTGTTTCTGAATTTAATCTTTGGCTTTCCACCCTGGGCATCTGGGCCTCAGCCCTTACAGGAGTGTGATAGAGGGACCTGGACCCTCCCTCTCCACTGGGTCCCAGCCCAGGACCCTGCGTGTACCAACACTAGCCAGATCCTCCCTGCAGCAAGTCAAAGTTTGCTTCCCTGGGCTATTTCCTACCAGTAGGTCCCTTCAGTGTGAGGTGTGGTCCCTACAGTCCAAACAGAAAGTCTCTCTACAACAACAAAAAAGAATCCAAAGGAGCCGGTCTCTGCAAGTTCTCAAAGGGAGTGGTGGTGAGAGAAGGCACTGTCTGCAGGCCTTACCTACTCTGTGGTCCCCTCGCTCAGTCATCTCTCTGGCTTCCTGGAGGTATCCTCTCTCTTGCAGCCTGTCCACCACCCTTTACCTGGGCTTCTGAGCTCCTTTTAACCTGCTACTGCAGCCGAAGCATGGTTGGCAGGCCTAGGGAGCTGGGCTACCTGGGCTTTGTATTGCCTTTTAACCCCTTCAGGCCCAGTTTTGGGTTTGTATATATGCCATCAGAAGTATGATCAACATGAGCACTCAGCCAGAGGCAAAAAGAATCATGGTGATTGAAAGCTCTCTGAGCTCAGTGAAAGCACTGGGAGACCTGAAGGATGCCAAGCAAGGTTACAGAGACCAAGAGTAATCTTGGCAATTGCTATCTGGAAAGTAATATCAATCCCTAGTGATATAGTGGAATAAATATTAAGAAAGAAAAAGTATTTAGAGGATGATATAAGCATGATCATTAAGCAGCATGGATTTATATCAAGGAAATCATGCCAGAGAAACTCATTAGATTTTTAATCAAATTACAAAATTAACTAGTGGATTGAGAGTACAGTAGCTGTACAGCATTTGATACTGTGACCCACAAAATATTACTTGAAAAATTATTTCAAGTTAATTTGCATTGGCAGGGTGGGGGAAGTTTATAAATAAAATGACTGGCTTGGTTATGAGCACTGTTAAATAGATTAACAACTGGCTGAAGTGCCATGAAAGAGAATGATAAGAAGCAATATATTAAACTGAAAGCTGTCCTATGGGGATTGGGTGCTTAAGCCTGGTCTTGTATAGTTTGTTTGTTAATGATCTAGACTCTAGAGGATGGAGTAAACAGTATGATGACTATCGTACATCTGAAGGGGATATTACATTGTGAAGTGTTGCAAGCACCCATGAGAATAACACAAAGGGATTTAGAGAGGTATGAAATATGGACAAGAAATAAGACGAGATTCAGACTAGGACAATGGAAGCTAAAGGTGAAAAAAAATCTGAAATATGTAACTCACTGGAATGGAGACACTTAGGGTTCAGTGCCGCTAAGTAAACTCCCACTCAGCTTTCTCAGCAAGGCAAGTGAAGACTGCCACTGGTGTGCAGTGATGACAAAAATAACCTATTGTAAACACTCTGCGCTTCTGTTTTGCTTTTTATCAGAGGATCCCAAAGGCTGTTCACTATTCCTATCCTCAGTTAGAAAGAGGAAACTGGGGCACAGAAGTTAAATGGCTTGTTCATGCAAGTCAGTAGGACTGCTCATGTGAGTAAAAGGTTGCAGGATTGTGACTCCTCTGGGAAGTGATCTGCATCTCTACTTTGTCTATACAGCACTGTAGAAAAGTAATTAAAAGTTCAATTGTTTAATTGTCGTTCATTTGTGATTAGAGTCATTCCATGCCCCTGCTCCTCCATAACCAATTTAATGGAAAGAGATGTCATCCTCTTAGAAAACACTCTCTGGTGGGGACCCTCAATTCTGCTGATGCAGGGCCAGATGGAAAAAGCTGATTTGTATATTGTTAAAGACTGTGTGGCTCAAGTGATCACTCATGAGCGAGGAGGAACCTTTCACTTCTGGGTCAGCAGTTCAAATGCAGGCCATGCAAGTAGTGACTGAAAGAGGTTACCACCTGACAGATCTTTAGTGCACGATATGAAATAAAATTTTCTCTTTTCCATGGGTAGGTATCTCCATTACAAAAGTCACCATAATTAGCTGTCTCAGTAGTGAGTCTAGGAATTGAGTGCACAGGAAGGCAACTATTATCAGCACAGAGGCAGTTCTCTGAGAACAGGGGTGACAAGTACATTGGGATGACAGTATAGGAAAATGTATGCTGTCATTGCCTGCTCTGTGGATAAAGATGTCATGTGTTAGGGCTGTTGACACAGCACTTTCACAATGCTAAAACTCAAACACACAAAAATTAATTTTATTTATAATACAGCAAGAAAATATTGTGTTGGGAAACTGAAAGTTTTCAGGAGCTTTTTCCAGAATGAATTGGGTTTTATGAGATTGGATGCCATTTTGAAAAGTTAGCCATTATTTTGTAAAGTTTCCCACAGATTCCTTTGGACACTGTGCTAAGTAATGATTGTTTTTCCATTGTGCAGTGTTTCCCAACATTGGTGAGCCCTTATCTGAAGAAAAACATTTTCACAACACCTTTACATTTATTATGAAAGAGTAAAAATGTATCAGTGATAAAGTGTATATAATGTGCGTGTGATTTGAGAGGTTGATAGAGAATACTTGACCTTGAAGGGTAAGGGTGAGGGTGGGGGCGGGGGCAGGGGGGAAGGAAGGGGTGAGGAGTGATATTTTCTTTGCTTTAGATAGCAATACAATTTCCAATGCCTCACACCTCCCTCACCCACTCCCTGAGAGTCACACAACCCATTGGTTGAGAAACACTGCCCCTGTGTAGTAGGAAAGCAGCTGGTTGGTTCTAAAACCTTTGGGTGTTCAATAGTGTAGGGCATAGAAGAAACATAATAGTGTCTCACAGAGCAAAACATTTTTGAAAAACATTTTATTGCATCGGCGAAGGTGAGAGCTGGGCTTCCATCCCTTTCATCTTATTTCAGAGGCGAGACTTACTGTGGAAGGAAATGGGCAGACAAAACTCTTGAGAGGGCAAGAAAGAAATGCATGTCTCATCCACCTACTTCTTTCTGCTTTTGTGAATTACACTTTACAATTGCAAAAAAGTATCTGTTTATGGCAAAACTAAGTAAAAGTACCTCATAGAAAAACTAGTTTTGGAGGATAAATTTTAAAAATTAGCTGCTTCAAACAATCATAATACAAAACCTCAAGATTGTCAGCTTTGTATATGTAAAAAATAAAAATGTACTGCTCTACTCATAAGTAAAACTAAATTCTCTATACTCATTCCATTTCCAATAATTTCTTCTTGGTTAGTGAAAGGAACTATACACAAAGACAAAGTGGAGAAACAAATTCCCCCTGCCAAATCGTTCTGTTTTGGCAATCTTAGATGTCATTTAACACAATAATAGGTAAAATACTTTCAGCCAAGAGTGGTTTTTAAGTTGACACTGTCTCTTTAAAAATGAAGAGCACAGGTGACATGGAGACAAACATCAGCCTACAATATTATGAACAGCATGAGCCTGCACCACTTCTCGCAAGTGGAATCCCAGGGCATGTCTACTCTACAAAATTATCTTGACCTAAGGTACGTCAGCATACAGCTGCTACCATAATTAAATTAGTTTTGCATGTCCACATTGCACAACTTGTGTCGGCGATGCACGTCCTCACAAGAAGTGCTTGTACCGATTGTACTGCCAGTATGAGGCATTGTGGGATGGCTTCTGAAAGGCAGTAAGTGTATATGTAAGCGACGCAATGCCTACACTGGCACTGTGTCAACCTAACTACATTGCCATTGATTCTACACTTCCTATAGAGGTGGATTTATTAGGTCAGCATAGCTGGGCAGTTACGTGGGCAGGAGCTTAATTTTAGTGTCGATGCTTAAATAGCTAGGTTGATGTAAGCCACCTTGCATCAACCTAACTCTATAGCGTAGACCAGGCCCCAGACTGAAACTCATGTCAATCTGACTCAGAACATGGTTTTATCTATCTACGATACCTCTTCACTATCTTCAATCCTCACAATAGCCCTCTGAGATAGTGAAGTGCTATTATCCTCATTTTACAGATGGGGAACTGAGGTACTGAGAAACAAGTGGCTTATCTAGGTGAACAGTTAGTGCATGGCAGTTCCCTATTGCACATTGACCCACTCATGTTTCAGTGTGGAATAAATCAAAGTGCACTAGGGAACTTATAGTGCACATTTACAGGGTAGATGGACAGTTAGTGCCCTGCATGATAGTGTGCTATAGGCTGACACCCCAGCTTGCCACATATGAAGGCTATGTCTACTCTGCCCCTCTGTTCAGACTCCAGAGATGTGAATAACAGCATGCACTAAAGTGCTGAGCTGTAACTCTCCTGTGTGAATGCTGAGGGTGCAAACTAAAAGGCTCCTTGTTCACATTAATATAATCCTTTCCAAACAGGACTGCACTAATATGAACTAGGAACTTTTTAGTTCATGCCCACTGTGTTGATACAGGAGCTACAGCTCAGCACTTTTGTGTGCACTGCTTTTACACCTCTGTAGTCTGAACTGCAGGGCAGTGAAGACAAGCCCTTAGTTTCTGGGTGGACAAGCCCAAAGAGACTTGCCCAAGGTCACAAAGGAAGTCTGTGGTGCAGCAAAGACTTGAACCTAGCTCTTTTGAGTCCTAGGCTAACCCTCTATGCACTGACCATCAGGGAGAATCTGTGCTCTTCCTTTCCCACCCTAAGTTGTTCTGTGTCCTTCCAAAATAGTAAATATATTTTCGGATGTTAGCTTTTTTTTATTCATCTGTGTTTGGCTGTTTGGAGTACTTTAATTGTATTTTATTGCCACAGGCTTTCTAACACCATGACAATGTTTTCTTTGGGAGCAGAGTTTGGGCGGCAGGCCTGCCTGAAGTAGGAAGTGACACCCTGAGTAATTGCATAGCTTGGAGAGCTGATATCTGAGCATATGGCTGACAATTTCCCATCCACATTTGAGAACCTCATAATTTATGTGGCTAATATAAAGACAATATAAAAATCTCCTAGTGGCTCTGATGCATATAAGTATTTCTGAAGTTGATCAGTTACCACACAATGTTCCCAATTTAACATGCCAGTGGGAAATTTGTAGCAGACTAAACATCATATAATGTAAATGAGTTAGAAATTGAAATGTGGTGCAACACAGAAAGTGCTTGATGTGACCAATGTCACTAAAAATATTCTTACTAAGAACTCTTTGAAGAGTGTCGTTGTCCTATCAGTGAGAGCACACTCAGCATCAGATGTTCTGTCATACTTCTAAAGAATGGAATGGGAAACAAACACTGAGGTGAGGGGATAGTTGTTGGGTGTTTTGGGGATGGTGCCCAGGGGAAGAATTGGCTTTTAAAGATTGACACACTGAATCAAAGACTAAAGAAGATGATGGCTAAACATTTAAAGATATATTTCACCTGAACGTCCACCAATGTAATATACGCCATCATATGCCAGCAATACCCCTCTGCTATGTACATCGGCCAAACTGGACAGTCGCTACGGAAAAGGATAAATGGACACAAATCAGATATGAGGAATGGCAATATACAAAAACCTGCAGGAGAACACTTCAATATCCCTGGACACACAATAGCAGATCTAAAGGTAGCCATCCTGCAGCAAAAAAACTTCAGGACCAGACTTCAAAGAGAAACTGCTGAGCTTCAGTTCATCTGCAAATTTGACACCATCAGCTCAGGATTAAACAAAGACTATGAATGGCTAGCCAGCTGCAAAAGCAGTTTCTCCTCCCTTGATTTTCACACCTCAGCTGCTAGAAGAGGGCCTCATCCTCCCTGATTGAACTAACCTCGTTATCTCTAGCCTGCTTCTTGCTTGCATATATATACCTGCCCCTGGAAATTTCCACTACATGCATCCGACGAAGTGGGTATTCATCCGCGAAAGCTCATGCTCCAATACGTCGGTTAGTCTATAAGGTGCCACAGGACTCTTTGCTGCATTTAAAGATAAGTTATTGTTAGGGAAACAGTCAGGAGTTAAACAGAAATACTTGCTTGAAACTAATTTGTAGTAGATTTGGGGGACCGGAATATATCAGTTACTCCCTCTCCTCAGCTATGCCAAAAAGTGGGGACATTTTATTTATGAAAGCAACAGAGTGGGCATACTCCAGATTCCCTCCACTTAGCCTCTGGCTGCTGGTTTGTGAGTGAGTGACTGGGTGAAATCCACCTCTGCCCCAGTAGCTGTTATTCCAGCTCTTTGCATGAAGTACTGGAGCCACTGATTCATACAAGTGCAGGTTTATAGTCCCTCTTCTGTCCCCTAGACCACCATGCCTGGCCAGCAAAGAAACCCTTCCCGCAGGAATCCTTTAGTGGCTTCTCAGTAGGCAAGCCCTGCCCTGCTCCTGGGCAGGGTTGAGGTAGTGAGGGGGCTTTGCACCATCCTTCTATGCTAGGATTGAATTTCACCCCTGCTTATTTAACAAGCTGAAGCAACTTCAGGTAGTATTGTAAAGTGAACATTCACCAGCTGCAACATACGTCATCCCATGTGGATTAGGCAGAGTAACATACATAAGAATCAGAGCTGGACCAAGGCAACCTAGGATCTAGGCACACCCATGTCATGGCCATGCACCTCCCTGAGGGGGCAGCTGATTTCAAAATTAAGCAGAGAGTTCAGTTCACTTTTCTTTGAGCTATTGTTTCAGGTTGCCTATCATAATAGACTCATAGACTCATAGACTCTAGGACTGGAAGGGACCTCGAGAGGTCATCGAGTCCAGTCCCCTGCCCTCATGGCAGGACCAAATACTGTCTAGACCATCCCTAATAGACATTTATCTAACCTACTCTTAAATATCTCCAGAGATGGAGGTTCCACAACTTCCCTAGGCAATCTATTCCAGTGTTTAACTACCCTGACAGTTAGGAACTTTTTCCTAATGTCCAACCTAAATGGTACCTTCTGACCTTAAAGTCTATGAGTCTATGACTCAAGACGAGCATCATTGACTCTCGGGTCACATTTTCAAACTTTCCTTTTCATCCATGAGGGTTAGAAATATATTTCAAACAAAGATTCTGATAGCACGTGACTCAGTGAGCTCGGGCCGTAGGTACAGGCCTATAATGTCTCTGTCTTAATCTGGCCTTGATGAGTACAAACAAGAATACTGCCTTCAGAGACAATAGAGCAACATTAATCTGTATTGTGAGCTGGAAGCATCACCTACAAGCAAGATCATAATATGAAAAACATATGCCAGATTGCATGGTAGGATTACTATTCTGAAATGTTGCACGAGCGCTGTGGTAAGGTTTCCTGTGAGGCAATCATATCTTTCACCACCTCTCTAGCTTAGTACTTTGAGCCTATAAAGCTGCTGTTAATTCATGGAACATAGCTATTCTTCACACTGAAAACCATCTCATCTGCTGACTAGATTTATGGGATACTTACAAGGTCAAGCACTGAAGTCTTAGTGCTGCTGTACCGTAAGCTAGGAACTGGCTAATTAAATAGGATTCTGCCAGTATATATTTCAGTATTTTTCTTCCCCTCATCTTATTCAAGACATTTTAGGGGACCAGATCCTCAACTGGCATAAATCAACATAGCTTCATTGAAGTCAGAGCTATACATCATCATAGGTGCCAACTTTTCCCAGCGCTGGTGGGTGCTCACACCCCTTCTGCCCCGGCCCCGCCTTGACCCCACCCTTTCCCCACCCCATCCCCATTCCAATCCCTTTCCCAAAGTCCCCACCCCAACTCCACCCTCTCCCTGCCCCTATTGGACCCCTTCCCCAAATCCCCACCCCAGCCCCACCTCTTCCCCAAGTGCACCGCGTTCCCCTCTCCCTGCTCCCTCCCAGCCACGTGAAACAGCTATTTCATGGCAGGAAGCGCTGGGAGCTGGGGGGGAAAAGTGGGCACATGGTGCGCTCAGGGGAGGAGGTGGAGGCGGAGGTGAGCTGGACGGGGGGTGGTGGAGAGCTGCCGGTGGGTGCAGAGCACCCATCAATTTTTCCCAATGGGTGCTCCAGCCCTGGAGCACCCACAGAGTCAGTGCCTATGATACCTATTTACACCATTTGAGGACCATTTGAAGTCAAAATTCACTCCTTGTTACATTACCATGTGTTGTTATGAAGAAAATCCGACTGCCAAGAACAATGAATTATGTCTGCATGAGAGGAATGAGCAGCAGGAGCAGATGAACCCCTAAGCAACAAAAGAACGTATTTTCATGGAAATGGCCCTAGTAATTAAAAACAAGAGGGGAGAAACACAGAAGTTGACATATCAGCAGAACTGTTTAGAAATAGATTATTTTTCTATGTTCCACAAAGTGCCATCAACTCTAAAAAATTGATCCATTTAGTTAATTGTTTTAGAGGGTTATGTGAATTTGTGCATATAATAATTTGATAGATATATCTGACCTTGAACAACCTGAATTATTTCATCAAAAATAATTGTGCTAAAAGAATGGCAAGAAGCCATGGAATGCCGGAGTTAAATCTTCATGTGCATTCTCTTACATACAGTCTATGATCACCTACTGAAATACAATATCATTCCATTTTTTCCGTATATCCTTAGATTCCAAAGTGGTATTTTACACTACTGTGCTATTCTCCATGTATGGCTGATAATCCATGAATGTCATTTACAAACAAGATGCACAACATATGAGGGGAAAGCTCCTGTGGAGAGCTACTTCCTTCAATACACTTTTTACAGAATTCCCTTGCAGACTTGTTTTTAAATGACTTCTGTTTTAGTCTGCTTAGAGATTTATAATGTGAAAAGTAGTCCCAGCTAGTATTGATTGTGTGAACTGTTTCATAGCAATTAACACTTCCTTTATGCTTCTGAAATATTTCAGTACATCTTTCATGGATTATAAATCATAATTATTAGTAAGCAGGTGTAGTAGCTATATTGTACATTTTTCTTTCACTTTTGCAACTTGATGTGGTAGTTATTCTGTATGAAAAATGTATATAGCCATCCCAGGGGGAGATAGATTAGCAGGAAGAGAACAGGTGATGCAGTAAAAGGTATATAGTAAGTATTTTTCACATGACGGCAGTTTACCAGATGCTTTTCATCCATAGATTTATAAATGAAATGGTGATATTTTAAGAATTAATGTCTGAAAATTATGGGCCAAATTCTGCTGATGCAAAAGGACAAAATACCACTGAGGCCTCTGGAACTGCACCCATTTACACCAAAAGGAAATTAGACTGACCCATTTATGTATTCATTACTGTATCACAATTGTTTGTTACCTAGGAGAATATATTTCTTTTAAAGTGTTTGAACCAATAAGTACAATTAAATACAAACACACACTTCCAAAGATGTTTCTCCTTGTCATCTATGAATTGGTTAGAATAGTTGTCTGTGAGTGGCAGATAGTTTGCTGCCTTGTAAGATGGACTGTGGGAGTGCTCTGCTGCTGACACATCTCCAACCACCTGTTATGAATCAAGCTAGACTAATTATAAATAGTTAAAATATTGGAATAAAAGAGTGAGACGGATCTCTTTGACGCGAAGCAGACAAGAAGTGATAACTTCTGAATTAATAAGTAAGACTCAGTTATCTTTGCAACAGTGGTGTCATAACCCAATTTGTTAGCCTAAAGGCACAGTGGGCTATTTTGACAAAGAGTTTTACACACCTAATTGCCACTTTAGGCATATAACTCAAAAATGTAGCTCCTCAAAGCCCCTGCTCTGCTGCTGCCTGAACTAGCAGGTGCTTAAATTGCCTTGTGAGCGTGCACAAAGCGGTCTCGGTCCTGACACCCAGCTCACATCTAAGTCACTGGGCTAGAGAGAATGATTCCATAGGCCAGTGGTTAAGCTACTCATCTGGGAAAACCAGTTTCCAGTTCCTGCTTCAATGAATATTTAGGTTTTTAATGCAAAGCGGAACAACTTCATACAAACTGGAACAGCTTCAACAGGTGAGATTACCCCAGAATACCCTATAGGTTAGTAAGTTCATGTGTGACGTTGGAGACCTAGGTTCAAGTAGCTGCACTCCATCAACCACAGTGGGGATTTGAACCTGGATGTGCTGTATCCTGGGGGAACACTCTAGTCACAAGAATATAGGGTAAAAATGGGGCACTTCCTTTTCATTTTTTGTGAGATAAGGCTGACCTCACTTAAACCTCTACCTCCAGGAGAAGATTCAAAGCTGTGAATCCTAAGCAGAGTCACATCCCATAAGGTGCCCACCTCCCTTTGGCGTTTCCTATTGGGTAGATTATGCAGCTCCCTGCTTAGCATGCTGGCTTTTATCAAACCCATTCTTAGGCACTGGCTCACCCCATGTATTGTACAGGAAACCTGGACACCTAACTCAAGGTTCTGGATTCAACGAGAGCGCCTAAAAGTTAGACAGTACCACACTGAGTCTAAATCCCCTTTATGGATCTAGCCCTGATAATCTATCAGAATAGCTACAAAGGTTGTAAAATAATATACTAACTGCCTAATTTTTAATCTTTAATATCTATGTGCAATAAGGAATAAAGGCATGAATATCAGATATCTACACCCAATGCATTTTACAATGTTAGATGTATAGAAAATAAGAAAGAATTTTGTTTCAAAGTAAAATATTGAATTCAGAAAATTATTTTACTTACAGCTTTTTCTGGTGACTAAGAGATTAGTAGTAATTAAGAACAAGCTTCACAAAGCACTGGGGATTCTCATTTTCGGAACTTTCCTAATAATGAATATTGTTTTCCAAATAGGAAAATGTCCCTGGGGTTTAGACAACTGTTCTTGCCCCTATGTAGAATAACTACCTTTCTGTTGTGTACAAAGACACACAAAAAGCACATCTCCCCTGCTGTTATAATTACTACTAAATACTTTTGCACTTATTGCCAGGGAAGTAAAATGCCATAAATGCAGGGATTCAAACATACACAATAAAACTGTTAATCAAAAAGCTAAGTAAAATTAGTTTGTTTTACCACGTGCCCTGAAGTTCATTAGTCTTTGGCTATGACTCTGGCCCTCAACTGAGTAAGCCATGCTGCCAAAAATGGTGAATGAGAGTCTGATCTAACGGACATTATAGTAAATCTGGAGTAATTTCACTGAAATCAAAGGAGATGTGCCTTTACATTAGCATAACTGAGAGCAGGATTTGCAGGGAAGGCACTGTATTTACATTAGCATAACTGAGAGCAGGATTTGCAGGGAAGGCACTGTCTACACAGAAATGTAAGCCTAGGGTTAGTGGTACTTGAGTTAGCTGACCTGTGTCAGGGAACCTAGGGTTTGAGCATCAACAGTGCATTTTAACCCTAGGTTAAGAATCTTCTGACCCATGCTTGAACCTAGGGTTTTGTTGTCCACACTGCAGCGCTTAGACCGAAGTCAAAGTAACCATATCCCAAAGTGCCTAGCCGCCTTGCTGCTTTGACACTAGCCCTAGGAATGTGGTGCATTGTGGGAAAACTCTACTGTCCACCCTGTTTCCTAACTGTGGTGGTGCTATTGATGGTACTCGGGTGACCCTAAGGAGCCCAGGAGTACATAAACCACATAATTAGCCCATTTGATGCCATCTCAGTAGAATGACTGCACTTTGAGAAGGTTTTTGCTGAACTACCATTTAAGAATTGGGCTCTCCACCTCTAGGATGAGTGACATTAGCAGGAAAATGCTATGGAAATGGAATGGGAAAGATTACCATTGACTTCAAATGTGATTTGGATAAAACCCTTGAAGAGTTAATTCTGCAGGTCTCACTATGCCCAGAAGTACTGCTGATTGTGTCACACCTGGGTTATTACATACTGAGGATATATTTATTACTCAGTTATCCATCTAAAATTTAATTTACCTGACTGGTCCATGAATGTAAATGGTTATTTTTACTATAGGAATCTGTTTTCTTCTTTTAGTTCTAGGAAGTACACTACCTACATAAAGCTATGGACATTTCTAAATTCCCACAGTTGACATAAATACAATGCTACCAAAGCTTTTGGTGAGAGGTCCTGATTTTCATAAGGCCCCAAAGCACTCTGCTTGCTTTTTCAGCCTTGTGCAGCCCATGTTATGAGATACCCATGGCAGAGTCCAAACAGTGAAATGTCAAAAGGTATGTATACACTTGGAGCTGGAGATCTAACTTCCAGCTCAAGGAAGCACACTCATGCTAGCTTGATCAGAGCTAGAACACTAAAAATAGGAGTGCAGCTATGGTGCCATGAGGGGTGGCCTGAGCACAGTCCCATTCAAGACCATAGATAAGTACTCAGGGCAGCTAGCCCCTCCTGCCGCTCACATTGCCACAGCTACACTTCTATTTTTAGCGTGCTAGCTTGATGAGAGCTAGCATAGGTATGTCTTCTTGAGCTGGTAATTACACTTCCAGCTCAAAGCATAGAAATGCCCATAGAGGAGCAAATTCTGTTCCCATTTACCACAGTGTGTGTCCAGGATGTCACCAGTGAAGTTACCCTGGATTTACATAGGTGTAACAGAGGGCAAAATTCTGGCCACAGACTTTTTAAGGAGAGTATCAGAGTACAGAGCTACCTAGTTTAAAGCTTAGTTATTCCTAGTACTTTTTCAACTTCTTGCAATAACAACAGTTCCTTGACATGTGCAATTTAAGAAATAAGCTGTCTACATAAAAAAGAATCATATTTTTCTCCTAACTTCTTCAGGTGCACAGATTACAATGGTACCAAATTTCATGGGAGATCTGGTTTCCATGGTGAGCAAATTACCTTCATCTGCTGTTTTGCAGGCCACATTATGTACACCACCCCCTCCTTGGCATACCAAAGGCGTGGTTGAACACTGATTCATATACACACAGTTTATTCATATTTTTAAATTAAACAATCTGGGGGCTATGAGGATGCAAAGCTCAACCTCCCACCTCAGATGTGCATTGCTGATAACCCCCTTGAAGGAAACAAACAAATGCAGTAAATACCAACCATGTGTCAGGAAGTTATTTCATGTAACCATGGCACATTGTAGGCAGTTAAACAAAAATGTGCTTGTTTTCAGTTGCCTGGTATCCTTCTTACCACTAAAGATAATCAAGTGACCACTTCCAAATAGCATTTAGATGAATTCTGGTTTCCGTACTGAAGACCAACTGAGGGCTAGAGTTTGGGTTCATGTTATACTGCCAAGAACTTGCCATCTGCCTTTACAAAGTTCCAATTTTCATCTTTAAAAAGAATGTAACCCCAAACCTAACCCAGGGACTGGATTGCATCCAAGTGTGTAAATCCAACTGCCCAACCCCTTTACATTTGAAAACGTCCCAATTCAAGATTCTGGTTTTGACCCCTCTAAATAAATGGGTACCAAATAAGCATGAATTCATATGGCTGCTCAGGAGTCCCTTATAAGCTGATCCAACAACCATTTTCATTAGCCTTAGCCCTTTACTAGTAGCCTCTCCACACAGGTAGGTAGCTGCTCCTTATGGAGCGTTCTTTACTTTCTCTTCTTTTTTTCCAGCTCACCCAAAGATGGTTACTCAGGATAGTCCCTTAAAAAAATCCCCCCTTATCGCATGTTACCAGTATGTAACCGTTGTGGATGCCTACAGGCCACCCAGCTAACTGTGTGAAAGCAGAGGTTTTCAAGGCTGGTAAATGATAACTTATGTTGGTGCTTGGTTGCCTTTTAAAAAAAACAACAGGAAAATGACCAAAGCAGAGACACAGGTGCCTGGTGACATTTGATAAAATTATGCTTTTTCTCTCATCTTGACTACTAGCAATGAGTCACACTGAAGTTACAGAATGTGTGGACATTTGGTTGTGTAGGCCCCATTCAACTGTATTTCGGGCAGCAAAAATGGGTGAGTAGTATCCATATGGTAGACAGCTTGATACGCCTAGTAAAAAGGCAATGGCACTGGAAATAGAACAGGTGAAGATGAATATGTTGGTGTAATTATTTCAGATCATGCATGCAATAGAAGTGTCCAGTTACCAGCATTCTGGTTATTTATATAGGAGAGAATAACTCTCAATAGTACTGGTGGATTTACAATGAATTATGGCCAATACCAGAATAATCTGTTCGCAACTGTTACTGAAACAGGTTTTGAGTGGGAGATGGAAAATTATGGGACAATTGACAGTGTATAAAAGAAAATGAGCAGATAATTATCTAAGCTAATCCTTACCAAGATGGTGTCTTTGATGGAAGGTCACAACACATTAGAGCTTCCTGACATTTTTCTTCAGCTTTTACCAATTAAGTGTTTTCATAATAGGCCATGAAGGCTATGTATGGGTTGTACCGGATATCAGGAATCTACTTCTATTTATACAAGTAGGGAGTAACCTGCTTTGGTTGGATTTTGGCCTACCATGGAAGTCTTGGCAAAAGCTGGTATGGTTGGTATCAAGGCTCATTTGATTTGTGTGGGGAAGTGTAATGTGGCGATGCTCACCTCTGTGGCACCTCCTGCTGGCCACCCTAGGAATTAGCTCTTTTGACGCAGAGTGCCCTTTGCAGGCTGGTGCCTCACTGCCGCTGGCCTCCGTACCCTTCCCAGACCCCGGTGCCCCTTTACCTTGGGGGATGCCCCCTGGCAGTACCCCCCAGCTTCTGGGTCTCCTCAACCAGGGGAACCCCCACCCACTATCCCCACCTCACCTCAGTATCAGGCTACTGCCAGTCACCCTCTAGCCCCTGTTCACTGGGGCCGACTGCAGTGTATAAGCTGCTCATCACAGGCAAGGGGGGTTTGGACCTGCTGCCTTTTCCTACCCCTGGGCTGCTCTCTGCAACCCCAGTACCCTTCTAGGCCTTTAACAAGGCCTGCAGCCTGGGCGGTTTCCAGGTCGGAGCTCCCCTGCTCCTCTGGCCTTCCACCAGCCCTGCTCCACTCTAGGAACCCTGGTCCGCTCCCCAGCCACTAGGCTAATCTCTCTCCACAGTTAGAGGAGACTTTCTCTGAGCACCTGGCTCACAGTCTTTTTATAAGGGCCAGCTGTGGTCTGTTGGGGGCACGGCCCCAAGCTGGACCTGCTTCCCCAATCAGCCTGGGAGCTACTTGCACCCAGCCACTGCCCTCTCCTGGGCTGTTTTAAACCCCTCAGGGCAGGAGCGGGTGACCACCACACTACAGGATGGCAGATGAAATGCTTCAAAGCTACTCAGACAAAATTTGCACAAGATGAATGTTTATGATTCAACCTTTGAGCAACTGATAACATATCACATTGCCTGGCACCATGCCATAAGGATGGGTGTCCACAACTTTGAGAAGAAATGTGTTGTGAAGCTGGAAGCACAGCACCTGGTATGGAAACAATATGCAGCTCAATTAACCCAACCAGGCAAGTGGCTGAGTGGTCAGTACATTAAGTGTTGTTCTTCCTGAATTGGTCTGTAATGCTATCAAGACCCATTACTACAAACTGTGATTGTTGACATCATCCTTGAAATCAACCCGACTGGTATTATTATTAACTTAAATAACTGGTGCTTCATCTTCATTCATTAAAGAAGTGTTTCCCAAACTTGGGACGCTGCTTGTGTAGGGAAAGCCCCTGGCAGGCTGGGCTGGTTTGTGTACCTGCCGCATCTGCAGGTTCAGCTGATCGCAGCTCCCAGTGGCCACAGTTTGCTGCTCCAGGCCAATGGGAGCTACTGGAAGTGGACGGGCTGAGGAATGTACTGGCCACTGCTTCCAGCAGCCCCCATTGGCCTGGAGCAGTGAACCACAGCCAGTGGGAGCTGCGATCAGCTGAACCTGCAGACGCGGCAGGTAAATAAACCGGCCCAGCCCGCCAGGGGCTTTCCCTACACAGGCGGCATCCCAAGTTTGGGAAACACTGACTTAAAGGAACCCTCATAACTGGTGTTTGCATGTTTTCAAATTTCCTTTAATTTTATGGCCTGATTCTCCATTGTCTTGCACCTAATGCAGTTATTTACAACTGTGCAAAGTGAATGTAAATTGCCACCAAAAAAGGATGGTAATGTTTTACACCTATGACTATACAAGGTGCAAGGCAATAGAGAGCCATAAGATGTCATAAAGCTTCCAAAAGCAACTAATCAAAATATTGTCTGATATTCTACACACAAATTCATCAAGATTCAAAGCCCATTGAAGTCAATAGAAAAATGCCCACTGACTTAAGATCTGACTTCACGTTTGCCCAGCCCTGTTCCTTACTCTCAATCCAATGCCAAAATTACAAAAATGCAAATCTTGTGAGATATAGGCAAAAAGTGCATTCTTTGGTCTCATTACTTTGAGGATTTACAAGTTGTTTATATTTCTCAACAGAAAATACAAACCTTATTAAAGAGTTCATGCCCCCACATTCAGTATAACATTCCAGAAACATGGCAAATAAGTGTGACTGGGAATGAATCCATGAGTGGAAACTGAAGCCAGAATTCTTGCATTCTTTGCAAGTACCTGTAGTTCCTCTAATTAAATCTGAAACTTGTAAACAGGAAAATGTTTTACTCATTTAATGAATGATGAACTTAGAGTGGTAAGCAAAAACAAAACAAAACAAATAAAAAATAACAAAAATAGTTACCATAGAGATGGCAGTAATTTAGAAATAATAAACATGTGCAAAGTATTACTTTTGTAAGAATAAAGCATCATCTCTGGAAGAGGAGGTCATCCCCACTGACAATCATTTAAGAAGGGTATTTTAGGAATGAGGATCCAAAAGAGAAAGAGGGGTAGATGAGCTATGAGTTAACCTTAAGAGATATACTTGGCCAAATAACCTATTTCCTCCACCTTCTACCCTCTCCGTCCTTTGCTATTCCTGACTTACTAGTAAATTCCCTTTTCTTAATCCATTACTTGGCTAAAATATTTTCTTAATCACAGTAAGAAGATATTATCCAAGTTAAAATATTTGATGGAGTAAGATATAAACTGTATTTTCTCCTATCCATTCCTTCAGTCCTGATTCTGTTCATGGATTTCTCATTTCTCCTACAATTAATAGTCTTCTTAGTCACAGTATTATACATTAAGAATCTGTGCCCACCCCTAACCAACCATCCCTTGCATTTTTTATTATTAATTATTATTATTATTTTGCATACACACTTTTGCACCTACAACTAGTTTCAGGCACAACTTAGGCTATTTAGATGTATCTGATTTGCAGTCACAATCAAGGCCTTAAATATCTAGATAACCAGGTTTTAGAAATCTGGCCCTAAATATTTGCTAGCATTGTCATTATTCTATAGATAGGTTCTGGATGTGCCAGGTCTGACCAAGTGGTCCCTTGATGAAATTCTGTTGAAAACAGCAGTAGGAAGTTGGAGGAAGCACCATGATTAAAAGTTTCTGTTGTCAAAACCTTTATTCTTTTTTGAAAAAGTCAATGGGACTCATGAATTAGGATGTGTAGGATTGGACTGTTAATTCTGAGATTAAATATCACACAAGATACAGGTATGGAAAGTGAAAAAAAATTGTTAAAACAATAATGATTTTAAAGCTAACTTTAGATTAACAGCTCCAGCAAAATGGTGGTGGGGGGTGGAGGGTTAAGAAGATTTAGTAGTTTCAGTCAGTTTCTCAGAGACAATCATTGAGATCAAAGAAGTGATCCAACTGTTCCTGTGAATATCCCCTCCCCCATGTTTCTCAGTAGCTACCATTAGGATTAGGTTGGCTTCACACTTCTTTATTCTCAAAGAAGCTACCTTAGAAATAAATTGTGATTTATATCTACAACACTGCAAGAATGGAGCCATATCCCCTTAGCAGTGATCCCGTAGCCTCTGTATAGTTACCCTGCTATCCTCAAAGAGAATACATTCTGCTTCCTCTCTGTCCCCTTTGCAGAGGTTAATATTGGCTGCAGCCATAGCCCCACACAGTATCTTCTCTAATTACCACTGTGACCAACCATGGTGAGCACAGAGGAGGCACGAGACAGTCTTCTTAAACTCTTTTGCCCCACTTCATATCAGAGCAAGGATTGGGCACAATCTGTCCTTCAATATAACAAGGTTTACCAGACTTCCACTGAGATTGGACGAGTTCTTATTTTAATACATGTCATTTAGCACCATTTCATTATCAGCCGTGGGCAAACTGCAGAAGATTTAGAAGTTCAGTTACTCTGAAACTCCCAAAAAGTCTGAATATTTCTTTGAACTTTGAGACATCCTTCATTTTTTCACTCTTCTAGACTCCACAGAGATGTCCATATAAAGCCTGTGAAAGAGATGACCATAAGTTCCATGAACTCGTGACTCATTAACACCCTAATTCAGCAAAGCATTTAAGCATGTGCTTGAATTCTTTGCATGCTGACAATTACACATGTGCATACGTGCTTTGCAAAAGGGCCCAAATCAGCCCTTTGTTTTAAGATACTAGCAATACAAAACGCAGTTTGAATAATTTGCTCAAAGCAGCACTTGTTTGCTGCTAATTGACACTTACATAGGCATCATTTCACACCTTTGTTTGCTTTCTCAGCACTCAGGTTATAACTACTCTGTGTGGTGTGTCCTGTTCATTCATTAAATCAAAGCACGTGGAGATTTTTTTGAACACAAAAGGTTTATTACATTATTTTTCTGAAGTGCCTGGAATTTATGTCTAGGAAAACATGGAACATATGTTATTCATATGCAATGCGAGAGGATTTGGGAAATATTTTTATCTGCCTTTTAGAAAACATGTGTACACAGCCTCATTTCCTATGCTAATCATATACGTATTAACACTTACATGTACAACAAGGAAATGCCTTTTGAGTTAGCGTCAACATTTAAAAACAGAAGATATTAATGCCAAAATATCTTAGGAGCAGAATATAGCCACACATAGACTTAAAGCTGTTCACTACCATCCATAAGCACAGTGAATTCAGTAATACTGCTTTAAACATGTAAAGGGTTAAGTACTGTAGACACATTAGGCCACGTCCAGACTAGGAATTAAAATCGATTTTAGATACGCAACTTCAGCTACGTGAATAACGTAGCTGAAGTCGAATTTCTAAAATCGAGGTACTCACCAGTCTGGACGGCGCGGCATCGATGTCCGCGGCTCTCCGCGTCGATTCCGGAACTCCGTTCGGATTGATGGAGTTCCGGAATCGATGTAAGCGCGCTCGGGGATCGATACACCGCGTCCAGACTAGACGCGATATATCGATCCCCGAGCAATCGATTTTAACCCGCCGATGCCGCGGGTTAGTCTGGACGAGGGCTTAGAGTACTGGTAATTATGACCAAGATTAAAAGGCAGATTCTAGAGGTGCTCTATCTGGTATTTCAAAACATTCTTTGTTTTTCAAAGTTACAGAAAAAATCGCTTTTGTGGAGGATATGTTAGTTTGGACAGTTGTCAGCTACACAGGAACCAGGGAATTTTGGGCCCGATCCTGCTCAGCGCCTCCAACTCCCCAAAGTCAAGTTGAATGCACTCGGGACCCAATTAGAGTTGCTTGGCACCTTCATGGTGTGGGCCCTGCAAGCTTTAGCTCTCAGAAGATACAGATGAAATAGATTTTTTTTTTAATTCAGAGTTGTGGATCAAACTTGTAGACATTGGGTAGGGGAGTTTTGCGGAAACACATTTTAAATTCCCTCAGGAACAAACCAAGTAAAAAACAGCTTCAAAATGCCACACAGAACAGGAACAGCATAGCAGTTGTCTGATGGTGCCACAAACGAGGACTATGATCGCTCAACAGGATTTCTTTAACCTGATGTTTAATAAGAACATTCATGATTTTGATAGCCAATACATATAGGTTGGGCATAGAAAAGACCACATTATTGGGTATTATGTGCACATATTAATACACATATTATGTAAATAAAAGTGTTAGGAAGTTACATTAACTGAATGTATTATGCTTTTCCCACAACTCTGTTCACCCATGTCAAGCATCCCACAACACTTTGCAAAGGTGAGGCCTGGTTTGGCATTAGAAAATAGGAAAGTTGCCAAAGGAAAGAAGCATGAATACTTTATACCAAGTAGAGTTAGGGAGTACTTTCATGGCTCATCATTGGAAAGTAGTATTCAGAAAGAGATACGAGAAAGCATAGGGATGTAGCAAGGACAAAGCTGGTACAAACTGGTGGCTTAAACTTAAAGTGACATATTAACAACCTGGTAACTTTTAAAAGTCAGACTATAAATATTACTAGTCAGAATATGCATCCTTGAAGCATACTTTTTGTGTAAGGTGAACATGCTGCAAGATGAGAATTGCTTCCTGGAAGGAGGGTAGGTATGTCTCCTAGTCTACTGTGTAGTAGAGAGAGCCTGGAGCACTGGGCCTGGTGCAAGACTTGAGGCCTGAACCAGAAGCTGTGAACCAAAGTCAGGCCGTGTATTAAAGCAGATGCTTACAAGATCACTGTCCAGTATATGAACTTAGCAAAGTTGCTGCTAGTGTTGCTAAAATATAGGCACTCCCAAGAAGTACTAGGCACTAGATATCCACTGTGACGGGGCAAGGCCAGATGGCTATAGAAAAGTAGTAGGCGATAGATATATTAGCCCCAGGTTAAACAAATCCCTGGTACCAGAATAAGTAAATGGCAGCTGCTGTAGGTCAATTAAGACACTTGGGGCCAATTAAGAGCTTTCCAGAAGGCAGGGAGGATGTTAGGTTGATTGGGACACCTGAAGCCAATCAGGGGCTGGCCGAAACTAGTTAAAAGGCTCCCAGTTAGTCAGGTGGGTGTGCATGTCAGGAGCTGTGAGAAGTTGTGTAGTTAGAGAGACTGAGTTGTACATACCATATCAGCAGGACCGGCGCTAGCGTTTTTAGCGCCCTAGGCGCACGGCCATTTCGCTGCCCCGTGCGCTGGTCCCGCGGCTGCTGTGGACCTGCCGCAGTCATGCCTGCGGGAGGTCCACCAGAGCCGCGGGAGCAGCGGACCATCCGCAGGCACGACTGCGGCAGCTCCACTGAAGCCGCGGGACCAGAGGACCCTCCAGAGGCACGACTGCGGCAGGTCCTCCAGAGCTGCCTGCCGCGCCCCCGTGGCAAAATGCCACCCTCCAATAATTCTGGCACCCTAGGCAATTGCCTAGGCCGCCTAAATGGAAGCGCTAGCCCTGCATATCAAGCACAAGGAAGGAGGCCCTGAGGTAAGGGTGAAGTGGAGCTTGAGGCAGTGGGGAAGTAACCCAGAGAATTGTATGTGTCCTGTTCCTAAAAGGTCAGCTTTTTGATTTCTGAGCTTCAATGTATGCATACTTCATATTTTCATTTTTATCGCTGCAACCAGGAAGGCTAGAAATTTACTTTAAAAAAAAACAATAAAACTGATATTCTCAACCAATCTCTTGGTTCAAGTAGCTGGAGCTTGCAAAAAAAAAATCACAAGATTTGTGAGTTGGCTACAGTGAGACCAAGAAATATTTTAAATCTTTATACATGTTAATATCAGTTGATACACGTGTGCATTGCCCCACAGTTCAGACTATGAAGCTGTGCATAGCAGTTTATGAATGGAATCCTTAATGTAAACTAGGAACCGCAGAGTCCACATGCAGTTAAAGTGCAGCAATTCCATGCACAGTGGTATTCACACCTCCATTTAAGTCCAAAGTGTGGCGCAGTGTCATGGGCATCTCTAGGCATTTTGCTGCCCCAAGCACGGCAGGCAGGCTGCCTTCGGTGGCTTGCCTGCAGGAGGTCCCCAGTCTCGCGGATTCAGCAGCACGCCTGCAGGAGGTCCGCCGAAAGCCGCGGGTCCAGCGGACCCTCCGCAGGCATGCCGCTGAAGGCAGCTTGCCTGCTGCCGTCGCGGCGACTGGCAGAGCACCCCCCGTGGCTTGCCGCCCCAAGCAGGTGCTTGGCGTGCTGGTGCCTGGAGCTGCCCCTCGCAGCGTAGACATTGGCTAGCTTACCAAATAAGTGTGATTTGGCATGCCCATCACATTTATTTCATAGCTAACACTGCCACATGAAGTATGCATATTTGTTTATCTAGACTCAGGTTTTCAAAGAAGCCTAAGGCAATTAGACAGCCAACTCTCATTGCAAACCCCAGATATTTATAAATGCGCAATCATTGTGGTATCTAGCCACTAGGCAGGGAATGTGGCTGGGCTGGAGAAGGGATAAGGACCCAGAGCTCCAGAATAGAGAGGCTACTCACACACACTCTTTGAGATTACCACTAATGTTGATGGCATTTTTTTCCCTTTAAAAAGAGAACAAGTTTTCTTGACATCACAGATTGGTTCAATTTTTTTAATTAAAAAACAAAAATGGCCAAATCTCCTCTCTACCTCTATTTGTGTTTTTAGAAGACCATAAAAGCACTGAAACCCCTCCGGTTTGGCTGTGCAACTTGGTGCTCCTTTTCACCACATCCTAAAACAATTCTAGAGTTAGCAGGCACTGTCAAGAAAGATCCTGACCTGATATAAGGGATCATGTACCAGGACACACATGAAATGTATTGGCAAATTTGTGCCAACACAGTTTGCATTTGACCACACTATGCTTGATACACAAATCTTGTTAATTGCCACTTCATACTAACTGCTCACTTAGAGAATTAAAGTTAAAAAATGTCAATACATTTCCAACAGGATTTGAACCAACAACCTTTTATGCTTGCCGGAAGTCTTAGCCACCAAATTACACAGAAGCTATGGTTGAAAAAGGTAAATGAAATGTTAAATAATAAACTAGGCACTCGTGGGAACATCTCCAGTTTCATAAATATAACAAACAAATGACAACTGACCAAGAAAAATATATTTGAACATTAAAATGTTTCAGTGCAGACAGCTGCAGAGTTCAAAGTGCATTCCAGTTTTCATTCCATTCCATTCACTGGTGGGATGGGTGCAGGCTGAGAAGCAAGTCGGGCTATTTTCCACACATTTCACTTTTGAAATAGGAAGATAACACGTTTCCTTGTGGTGTGGCTATATATTTTTCCATTACTAGCACACCTATTTAACTGATTTTTACAAGCAATACTATAATGAATAAAGTGTGCATATCAAGAGACTAAAATGGAAACAATGGCTCTCCAATCTCCAAAGCATTGCCATAACAATGTACTTAAGATCCTGGATCAGATACTGACAAATCCCAGTATGAGGGGAGAGCAAATGTGGCACAAAGCACTGAGCCAGTCCTAGGGCTGCTATGTGCAGGAAGTAACTAGAGTGATTACTACATCTGCCCATCTCGAAAGTAAAGGAAGGCAGTTTTATATACGGAATGTGATGCATACTAGAGTTTATGGTGTTGCAGCACAACTGTTAAATGCTGCCATTACATTTTACGCTCTTCATAGTTCTTGTGTACTGCTTTAGTTTTGTATTCTAGTTCTGGTAGTCAAAGCTCCCCATTTTCTTTTTATAGACAATTCCACCACTTGCATTGTCACAGACGTTTCCTGCATTTAAATTCTTAAAAAAAAAAAAAAAAAAAATCCTGAACCAAAAAGTGATTGCATGGTTATTTTCAAAGAACACCACCAGATGGACTGGAGAATGATTCTGCAAGGGGGGTTCTGCTTTTTTTTTGGTATATCTTTACACAGTAGTTTTTTGATACTGCACTTTTCTAAGTATTTCTGGTTGCTGCTGTAATTCCATACCAATGTCATTAATATTATTGGGAGTTATGCATGCTGCTTGAGAATAAGATAGACGTCCCTAAGAACAAAAGCAAAAGAAGCTGCAATAAAAAAAATCTACAGCAAATTCTGGGATGTGTGTGCACACAACCATAAGGCTGTCAGTATGTAACGAGCCTATTAAGTGTAGGGTTCTTGGAGTCAAAAGTATAAATTAGAAGGTACAGACCTACACGAGTTAAGGATCTGTCAAAATCCTCAGAAATACAGTAAAAAATAATCCCCTACCTGTAATAAAAAGGTGGGCAACAATGATAGACAGTGCATGAAAGCTTGCAGATCAAGGATTTATCTCTGAGAATAGCAATAAAACTAGCAAGTGCAATTTAATTATGAAAGGGAATGTCTTGAGCAATAAATTTACCACCAGGGTCTACACAGAAATTAAGATATGGTACTTTCTACCTTATTTTATAGAGTTACTCTTACCTCCCATAAATCAAGGAAATAAGGGCCTGACTGAAGCTAGACTCCCATTGTCTTCAATGGGATATGGTCCTTGATGCTGAAACTTTCTCTGTGGGTACAGAGGAAGAGATGCATTTGCCGTACCTGTTTTTACTATAGTCTCAAATATTACTTGAATGGGGCAAATAGGAACATAAGCTTCTTCCCTTATGGAAGAACCCTATAAAAATAATCAGTAGGGAGGAAACCAAAAGGGTTCTATAGAAATTACCATAAAAGTGCTACAGAATTTGAGAATGATATCCCTGCTACTGAACTTTTAAACCAACCTTTAGGACTCTATTTCAGGGATAACATTATTAAAATCTATTCCTGCTATAAAATAGTCTATTGGTTGGCTTAAACATTTAGTATAAAGGTTATGAATCTATATTCATTTCCTTAGGATATTTCCATAAGGTTTCTCTGGTGTTGCAAAGTATACATGTGTTTTCACTGGGTGCCAATTTAAAATCCCTATACTAGGTTTATCAAGAACACAAACAGTTGATCTTGCTCCCTCTGAAGTTAATGGCAAAACTCCCAATCACTTCCATGAGAGTAGGATTGTATTCTTCAAAGTATATCTCATATCCTTACCACACCAGCAACATATAATAACCCAATATATAATATTCACAAATAGCAAGTTAAGAACAATTGTACAAACTACCCACTATATATTCCCCAGTAAGACTCCAAATATTGTGCCTTTATAATTAGATCTAGGGAGTCTTTTTACTAATTGGATACCATTGCTGCTTCCTGGTAGCCTAAAGCTAGGCTGCCTTTTTTTTTAATTCCATTTGTTGAACCATAGGAACTAGAGGTGCTGGGGATGCTGCTGCACCCCCTGGCTTGAAGTGGTTTCCATTATATGCAGGGTTCACAGCTGATTCAACGGCTCTCAGCACCCCCACTATACAAATTGTTCCAGCACCTCTGAGTTGAACCCTACCTATAATAAAGTATCATTATAAGCAAGTAAGTTGTGGTTAAACATGTATTCATTCAGTCATTGATTCAGCAGTCCATTTAAGCATGTACATAAATCCAATAGAACTTGAGCATGTGTTTTAAGTGCTTTGTGGAATAGGGATGGACTTAAACACATGTGTTAATGATTTGCTGAAGTGGGGTCTTAGTGACAGATAAGTAATGTTTCATATAAAATACACACTCTTAACCCAGTACAAAGTTGTGTAGAGTGGCTGGACAGCAACCTACAGGCTGCATTTAAGCAAAGCCTGGTGGATAGGGGAAAACAGAGTGACAGTGAGGGGTTTAATTATACTGCACTTAACTAAAAATTTTATAATACAAAGAATAGCTATTCATGTTACATGACTATCCCTCACGCAAATATTCTAATTACCCATATAGATGTCCTGGGCTGACAGGCAACCAGTGTCTCACAGCTTAATTCAAATATAAGGTAATTGAAATACCTGTGGCGTTGAATATACCTTGGGTGGGGGGGAATCAAGTACAAAGGAAATCCTTGTGTCAAGACCATTAGCATGGGGTTTTGTTGTTGGTTGTTTGTTTCAAAGATGTTTTTCTGCTTTCTCTTTAAAATAAATCACATCTTAGTCATCAGTCACCATGAGGAATTCAGAATATGGATATTATACTAGTATTGGTTTTGCTCTACACAGGACTTGATTTTTCCATTGCATTGCACATTTAGTAATTTTACATCTGTGAAAAATTAGCCAAAAGTAAAAGCTGCCAATTCAGAATGATAGCATTTTACATACACTTTGCACAGCTGTGAAACAACTGCGCAAGGAGTAGGACAGTGGTGAATCAGGCCCAATGTTTCCAAAATATATGTGCTGAAAAGCATTTTCATGCTACAAATACCCTACAGATTATGTGCTCACTCAGAGTTTGTACCTTTGTACACACAAGAGTATAAAGCATGCAATTAAACTTCAAAGTGGAGCATTTCAAAGTTGAAGTGCTATCCTCCTGTCAGCATGGCGTAATTTAGGCCAGTGTGGAAGGAGAGAAGGATGCTGCTTGTGACAGAATTCCCTGGGGATCTAGATCCAAGGCCATCCTCACAGATCCTAGTCATCCTTAAAATGCATTCTCCCCTCCATCCAGGCCCCCAACCCAGCACCACAACTCCTAAGGGTGTTATCAATAACTTCAACAGCAGTAATTTTTGAGTGGATTTCTCCCAACAAAGACCTCCCATTCCAAGGGGAACAGAGCATGGAAAACAGCTACTCTCCAGCTTCATCCTCACATCCACATCTGTATCCTCCCAAAGCAGCAGCAGCAATCCTACCACACACACAGTTGCAGCACAGGAGTCAATTCTCTCCCTCTTCCACAATTTAGGAGGATTTCTGCCTCTGCCTACTACGTAGCAAAGAGAAATATGTCACCTTCCATTTGACAGTCAAGGAAGTTTCAGTCAATTGAGATCCCTGTTTCGTGGTTGCCTATTGGTGTGATTAGCACACTGATAAAACTGACATAATTTGGGACAATGGCAGCATGGGGGCAAATGACAAGGATTTTAAACCCAATTCTGTCTTACTTTAATGCTCAACTGACTTCAATAGAGCTGCTTAAGAACTTTCCATCAAGATGGCAGCAGTTTGTGTTGACCATATAAAAATACTTCCATTTTTTCAAACTGAATTGAAACATTTTGTTTCAGGTCAGCTTGAAATTAATCTGCATTCACCTGAGCTGCTGAAGTACCTCATGAGAGTTGCAATTGGAATGCCTCATGTTCCCATGGTTGTCTGTGGGCTGGGCTCTCTGGCCAGACTACATTTTTTCCTTGCACTACAGCCACCCCTCTAGTGCAATGAATGTGGCATATCACATGAGCATGTTGCATCATGGGAAATGTGCTCTGGCCAGGGACTACCGATCACACAGACTTCATCCACCATAAGCTGGTTCTCTGTGTGCAGCTCTGATACCTTCCATGTCAAATAACTTCACTTCCCTTTACTGATGGATTCTTATGATTGACTCTCCCCGCCTTTGAGTTCTTCCTCAGCCCAGGATCTTGCAACCTTTTAAAGAGAAAATTTACAGTATGCACTACTTTCTTCCTATATCTGCATTCCTCACATCTCCTAAACCTTTCCCCATCCTGCTCTTCACCTTGCCTCTGTGAGTGTCCATTCTACTTCCATTCCATCAGCTTTTTACCATATATGTTCCAGAATTCTTACACACAGACCCCTCTCCCTCCACATCCTCAATCATGCTACAATATCCATATGCTTGTATTTTAAAAAGCCATAACCCTGACCCTGCCTCCAACTGTCACTACTCTCACCTACCACGTGCCTCCAGTTGTCCAGAGAATGTGCAGTGTATTGCTATTATTGCAATTTTCTCACTTTTAACAACCTCCCCAATGCTCTGCAGTACAGCTTCAACCCATGTTCCAAAGAAGCCACTCTCACTGCAGGTCACAAAGTGACTGTTTTCTTTCCAGGACAAAAGGCTTTTTTTCTATTCTCATCCTCCTTCAGATAGCTGTGGCTTTTGTTATAACTGATCACCTCTTCCTGCTAACCCCTCTCTTCTGTGTTTTTTTGGGCGGGATTCAGCACTTACCTAGTTCTCCTGCTAGCTCACTTGACTCCTCCTTTGTCTGTTTTCCTCAGGGCTCTGTGCTTTTTTCACTGTTCTCCCTCTCTTTTGGGTGACCTTTTCAGCTCCCATGGTTTTTTAGTTACCATCTCTAGGCTGAGGATTCCCAAATATCTCTCTGATTCCTATATCCTCCTTGTAACCTCTCCTCATCCCTCCCCTCCCCCTTTCAGGCTTGGTCTTATATCTGTAACTGTCTTTCTAACATCTCACTCTGAAAATCCTGGTGACAACACAGATCCTTAGCTGCTGTAAATCAATATAGCTCCACTGAACCAATTGACTATGCCAATTTATACCAGCCAAAGAGCTGGTGCAATGTCTGCAAAACACTTTGAGAGCCTCTGATGGAAAGCTACAGTGGAACCTGCAGAAACTGAGGTCACACACAGTGCAACACAGATCCAAGGGGACAATGTTAACTTGTTCAACCAACTTTAGAACCACCCCCTCAGACCCCTGTGGCATGCATACCTTACAGTGAGACAGTCACATTCCGTGTCTTTTCCATTTAAATTATTCAAATATAGACTTGGATTATAAATCCCCTGAAAACTGAGCCATTTAACATACAATCGAGAATGCTACAGACTACATTTACAAGTATGAGTCTTCATTATTTGTTCCAGTGCATGTATAGCCATGTGTTGATTTTGGATGCCCGGATGGAATATTAGGAACATAAATGAAACATTAGAAAAAAGGAAATGACTGGCTTTACCAGGAAAAAAAAAAGGTCTTCACAACAGTTTGATTCAAATTTGTCTAGTCCAAAAGAGAAAAAGAGACTGAGAGTGCCATCTGTTGGTCAAATTAAAATGGACATAATTTAATAGAGGATTTGTGGCTTAAATTTAGCCAGCAGTTGCTGTAGGCTCTCTGTCAGCAGTGTATTTACACTCTTATCTTCCTAAGTACTGGTCCTCACCGCAGCTTCAGGGCTGTGGTGGAACAAGGTGAAGTTCCAGTCCTCTGATGGAATGCCAATACTTCAAAGTTCATAGGCCACTTTTGGAGGTGCACTTTGCTTGATGTACCGTGTATATCAAGCAGCAGGAAAAAAATATTAATACTAGAATCTGATTAATAACAACTTGCATTCATATCACATGTTCATTCAAGGATCTTTAGGCATTTTACCAATATTACTTAAGTCTCACAGCATCCCTGCAAAGTATATATGGTTTTACAGGTGGGTAAACTGAGGAAAAAAGGTTAAGACTTTAAAAAAAAAAGCCATGTGGATTTATGGTTCAGAATAGCATTCAGGAGTCCTAACAATCTCATACTCAAACAAAAGATGCAGCCATTCACTAGCAGTCTCGACAGCCAAATAAGGAGGGTGTGCATATATAAAGTTGTTTCCATTTTTAATCATAAGAAAAAATGGATTGGATACTTAGTGAACCAACTGACACAAAGTAGCAGCTGAAGATCCCATAGGGCTTGTTAGGATGTTGGGCATCTGCATGGACTGAAGATGGAGAATGGCTCCTTAAAATTTGAACGTCAAAGGGGTCACATTTTCTTATAGTGAGCTTATTTACTTTTACCACAGGGCTGTCTTCTCTTTTTCTGCTGATAGCTAATTGTATAGCTGTTATCCAAGCCAGCATCAAAGAGAATTTGAGAAAAGGAGGAGGCAGACAACAACACTTATATGAATTTCATACAAGTCTGCAAGAAGGCAGATCTATTCTTAGGGTATGGCTACACTTGCAGCTGTACAGCGCTGGGAGTTACAGCTGTCTTCATACAGCTGTGCAGGGAAAGTGCTGCAGTGTGGCCTATTTGCAGCATTTGCAGCGCTGTTGGGAGTGGTGCATTATGGGCAGCTATCCCACAGAGCACCTCGTCCCATTTTGGCGCCGTGGGTTGTGGGAAGGGGACGGAAGGGTGCGGGTCATTCCGCTTCCTGTCTCAATGCCCCGTAATGCATCGCTTCACATCTCAGCAGTCACTGTTTTTCTGTCCACGTTTGGCACCATTGTGACTCTCCCAACGGTTTCTGTGCAGCGCGATTTCTGTGGGAAACGGAGCCTGAGCTGCTGAGGAGTATGCTGATGAGTCTCGCCAGCACATCACATTTGGCAGTTGAGCTATTCCTTCAGCTCCAAAGTGACAGTGAGGAGTCCAATGATGATATCGAGTCGCCTGACGTGTATGACACTAAATTGCTTGTGGCATTCACGGAAATGCTCAGCACCATGGAATGCTGCTTTTGGGCTCGGGAAACAATCACTGAGTGGTGGGATCACATCGTCATGGAAGTCTGGGATGAAGAGCAGTGGCTGCAGAACTTTTGGATGAGAAAAGCCACTTTCATGGGACTGTGTGCTGAGCTCGCCCCCACCCTGCAGCACAAGGACATGAGATTGAGAGCTGCCCTGCCAGTGGAGAAGCAGGTGGCTATTGCAATCTGGAAGCTGGCAACTCCAGACATCGGTTGCGAACCAGTTTGGAGTGGGAAAGTTGACCGTTGGAATCGTGTTGATGCAAGTTTGCAGGGCCATTAATCACATCCTGCTAAGAAGAACCGTTACTCTGGGGAATGTACAGGACATTGTGGATGGCTTTGCACAAATGGGTTTCCCTAACTGTGGATGGGCGATAGATGGCACGCATATTCCTATTCTAGCACCACCCCACCTAACATCCGAGTACATTAATCAGAAGGGGTATTTCTCTATGGTTCTCCAGGCACTTGTGGGTCACCATGGGCGTTTCATTGACATTAACACAGGCTGGCCTGGAAAGGTGCATGATGCACGCATCTTTCGGAACAGTGGCCTGTTTAGGAAGATGCAAGCAGGGACTTTTTTCCCAGACCGGAAGATCACAGTAGAGGACGTCAAAATGCCCATTGTGATCCTTGGAGACCCCGCTTACCCATTAATGCCTTGGCTCATGAAACCGTATACAGGGAAGCTTGACAGGAGCAAGGACCAGTTCAGCTACAGGCTGAGCCGGTGCCGAATGACTGTGGTGTGCGCTTTTGGCCATTTAAAAGGGTGCTGGCAATCTCTGTATGGAAAGCTAGACTTGGAGGAAAGCAGCATCCCTGCTGTTATATCCGCGTGCTGTACCCTCCATAATATTTGTGAAGGAAGGGTGAAACATTCAGTCAGAAATGGACCTCTGAGGTTCAACGCCTGGAGGCTGAATTTGCACAGCCAGAGAGCAGGGCTACTAGAGAGGCCCAGCACAGGGCTACAAGGATTAGGGATGCCTTGATGGAGGAATTTGAGGCTGAAAACCAACAAGAATGTTTGGTGCCTTGCACGGGAGTGAAGTGCAGTGGTTACAATGTTAGTAGGAATCTGTTTTTCCTAAGCTGATTTGTAGTGCCCATTTCTTTCCTGGGCTATGGTATCTTTGACTTTCTGCAATAATAACGACTGTTTTCAAAGCCAAGAATTCATTTATTGAAAAGAAAATAACTTATTGACAGACACACAACATTTTGGGAACCTAAAAGGGCAGGGAGGTGGGGTGGGGAACTGTAGAGTCACAGGTTTGAATATGTTCTGTCTGGAGTGCTGTGCAATGACTGCTGCACTTCAGGATGCCTAAACTGCATGGTGAGGGGGGTTGAGTGCAGAGGGTAAGGGTTGTAGTTCTCAGGGCTGGTTGGTGAACGTACAGGTGTTGGGGGCAGCTGGTGGTGGTAAGAACCTGGATGCTGGGGAAGTGGGTTTTGAGCTGACGTTGGGGCACAAGGGATAGAGCTTTGGGACGGGAGGGGGCCGGCACGGTAGTGCTTTGCCTGCATGGCTACGAGTGACTGGATAGAGTCCGCTTGGCGCGCCAGGATGCTTATCAGCTGCTTTGTGCTTTTCTTCTTAGCCGCTGCGTTTCTCTGGCGGATCCTGCTTTCCCTTTCCCTCCAGTCCTGCAGTTTTTTACTCTCTGGCAGAGTGATCCATAACTGCTTTCAGCATGTCTTCTTTGCTTTTTCACGACTTCTTCCTGAGGTTTTGTAGCCTCTGAGCAGTCAATGATACGGGCAGTCGAGTAGTCAAGGTCACTTTTCGAAAGGCAAAAATGGCAACAATTAACAGAGGCAGTATTGTTTATAATCTCACCCAGACAGTTATTCCCACACAGTAAAGGAGTTTACAGTCTTTACTTTAGCATACTTTTCCCATACCAAACAGAGCGCACATAGCCCACAGGAGCCACGAAATGGTGAGTCAGGGGGACTGACTGCTTCGGGGTTTCTGCGTGTTGGGGAAAGCAAACTGCTGCAGGGGGCATCTACACTGAACAGTCTCCCAACATTTTCCACAGGAGTAAATCCTGGAAGATCTCTCGCTGCTGCGGGTCACCTGGGAAGAGTGGGAGGGTCTTCTACAGCAATGCTGATTCTGCCCTGACCCCTATGCAGCTTGCCTGTGTGCAGCAATGGTCCCCTCACCCCTCACGGCACAGTGGCGCGGACGCGTTAGCCTGACTGGGACAAGGACCACAGTGGCTCTCCCTATAAAACTGGCGCAAGCGCATTGCCCACGCTCTGGCTGAAACTTTTGAAGAGATTACCGAGTTCGATTACCACGACATGATAGACCACATCAATGGGCTATTCCACATCTAGGCATGCATGCATGCAGCCCTAGCCCCCCCTCCTCTCCCGAAACATTTCCATCCTGAAAATAAAAGCCGCTTACTGGTAACCCACTCCTCTGCTTGTCCTTCACCAAGTACCGGCTGCTGTGACTGTCTACCTTCCTCCTGGCTTGAGAAGAGCTCCTGGCTGCATGCCTCTTGGGACTCCGGGGTGTCCCCCACCCCAGTACCCTCAGTCTTGGTTTCCTACTCCTCCTCCCCCCCCCGGCTCTGAACTGTCCATCATGGCCGTCGGATTCGCAGTGAGGTCACCCCCAAGTATCGCGTCCAGGTCCTGGTAAAAACGGCAGGTCGTGAGGGCAGCGCTGGAGCGGCGGTTTCCCTCGCAGGCTTTGCAGTAGGCACTCCGCAGCTCCTTCACTTTAACCCTGCACTGCACTGCGTCCCGGTCATGGCCCCTTTCCAGCATGGCCCTTGAGATCTGCCCATAGGTATCATAATTCCTACGGCTGGAGCGCAGCTGTGACTGCACAGCTTCCTCACCCCAAACACTGATGAGGTCCAGTAACTCGCCATTGCTCCATGCTGGGGTTCGTTTGGCGTGTGGAGGCATGGTCACCTGGAAAGATTCACTGATTGCACTCCACACCTGGCTGTGCAAACAGGAAGGGGATTTTTAAAATTCCTGGGGCACTTAAAGGGCGGGTCACCTGAGGCCAGTAGAGTGCGAACTGATGAGCAGAGTGGCTGAACAGGCATTCTGGGATACCTCTGAATACCTCTGGAGGCCAATTGCAGTGCTTTTGGTGGCCACACTGGTGGAGCAGTGCTGCATCACCAGCGCTGCAACCGTTATACCCCAGGCAGAGCAGGAGTACAAGCCAGCGCTGCAGCCAGGGAGATGCAGCGCTGTATGTGCCTTGCAAGGGTGGACGGTGAGTAAGTTGCAGTGCTGTAAACCCACCACCAGCGCTGCAATTCTCCAGTGTAGCCAAGCCCTTAAACTACGCTTACTGAATATCAGCCTGGTTTGATGTGTGGCTACTTTGGTCCTTTAAATCAGGACTAAACAACAATGTTTAAGCATCTTAAAACAGATTTATCCATGTGAAATAATGTCCCTGAATTGCAAACTAAATAAAGCCATCTCTGCAACCCAAATATTTTGGTTTCACATTTTACACCAACACATAACACTGTTAACAGGATTATTTACAGCACATATGTATCATTTCTTGCACACGCTACCTTGTAAGGGTACTCCATTGTGGCAAACTGCTATATTATGCTAAAATTGACAGAGTGCCAAGCTAGCATTTCAAATTGCACATTAAAAAGCCAATGTGCCAGATATTCAGATAGCATAACTCAGTGCTACTCTATTGACACAGCTTCAGTGAAGTCAATGTACATCAGCTGAGAATCTGGTCCTTTGTCTCTCCCCAGCAGTGAGGATAATCTGTCACTGGATTTTCCTTTCCTCTTTAAAATATTTCAAGAATATTTAATCAAAAGGGTTGGCTTAAAGGAAAGCTTTGGGGATTTGCTCTTACAAAGTGTTCAGAGTTATAACTGGGAAATGTATTAAAGAGGCTGGGAATCATCTTAGTAGATGTGAAAACCTGACAGAGTCCTGGAGGGATGGATTTCCCCAGGCAGCTTCGTGAAAGAATGGTTACTTTTAGAGACAATTACACAGAGGAATATCAGAATATCACCTAATTCCACTAATCCACTGTCTTCCTAATTTCTTACTATGTTTGCCAATTATTAAAGTTATTTGTGGACAGAACAAGGCCTTCCTTCCCTCCTTGCATTGCAAACGAAAAATAAGCTAGTCAGAATACTTTTTTGCATAAATATTAAGATTTTTCTACAGTGTGACAATTCTTTTAAATCGGAAGAGACAGAAGTAAGCAAACATGACAGCCAGAAGAGTTATGAGTAAAAGGGAAGCATTGGCAAAGGGTATAGTTCACCCGTTCCATGTAGAATGTGCTTCCAAAACAGATATGGCAGGCTACTAAACAATCATTATCAAGTCAAATCCCAAAGGGATTGTCGCCTTCTTGCAGATTGGGTGCCACCTAGGTCAACCTCTAGCTAGGTTCTTAAGATGGTCTGGCTGTATGTTTGCCTGTCGCTGGCAATTTTATCATGCCATCAAAGCTATTGGCAACTATGTAATCACTTGCTGTGTAGTAGCATTACCTGGTAAATATGATTTGTATTTCCTTTTGTCTTCCATTCTAGTAGCAAGCTGATGAAACCAAACCAGTTTTGATGGAGGCAGTTACTGACTTGCACTACAAATATCCTCATTGGGGATCTAGTTCTGCCACTTAAAAGAAGCTGATGAAAATGACAAGAATTGAAAACATCAATCCACTGCTCTTCAGCCTTCCTCACCACCCGCGTTTCACTGCCATACAATAAAGTTGGTATAACAATGGTTCTATAGATCCACAGCTTTGCAGCAAGCTTGATGTCACAATGTCTCCACAGAAGGTTACAGGTCTCTTCAAATCCTTCCTCAAGATTCACTTCTGTTGCAATACCCACAAAACTACTAACAACTATCAACTAATGGTGACTAAGTTCAGGGACAGCCGGAGGATAATAATAAATAATAAATGAGCAGATACTGGCTGGTAATAAATGAGCAGTACATGCATTGGTGTCAAAAAATAGTGCATAAAGCAAACAAGCCCAACAATTGCTTTTAGCAGAATTATATATATTATTGTTTGAGATATGTAAGGCAGTCAAGATCAAATTCTAATCAAGCATTCAGGGTTCAGACATTTTCTGCCATTCTCCTCACACATACACTAATTCTTTATGCACCACTGCACTTCCAGGTTCCTGCCAAGACTAAGAGAGCCAACATGCTATTAGAGATGTTATTCTTACTGTATTTTCAATTCATTAACAAACAGAAAATTCTGGGCATCTTGAGAGAGAGAGAGTTTTTCTTGTGATATTTAGACACAAAAGATTGTGGATACAATGCTGTTAAGCATCCATATCAAATGTTTGTTTGAACCACTGATCATTTTGTAGTTCACCCATCACTAGTGACAACAACTTTGCCTTATTTTTATAATTTTGAATCTGTCTGGTGATATTCCTGTATTTTTCAAAAGCAGCAAAGAATCCTGTGGCACCTTATAGACTAACAGACGCTTTGGAGCATGAGCTTTCGTGGGTGAATATCCACTTTGTCAGATGCATCTGACGAAGTGGGTATTCACCCACGAAAGCTCATGCTCCAAAGCGTCTGTTAGTCTATAAGGTGCCACAGGATTCTTTGCTGCTTTTACAGATCCAGACTAACACGGCTACCCCTCTGATACTGTATTTTTCAGATAGCCTTTCTTTAACTATTTAATATTTTTAAAATATTTTCACACAATCATAGAAACGTAGAGCTGGAAGTGTTATCTAGTCCAGTGGTTCTCAAAGCTGGTCCGCTGCTTGTTCAGGGAAAGCTCCTGGCGGGCTGGGCCAGTTTGTTTACCTGCTGCGTCCTTGGGTTCCACCAGTCGCAGCTCCCACCTGCCATTATTCACTGCTTCAGGCCAACAGGGGCTGCCGGAAGCAGCAGCCAGCACATCTCTCAGCCTACACCACTTTCTGCCACCCCCATTGGCCTGGAGCGGCGAACTGCGACCAGTGGGAGCCACGATTGGCCAGACCTGTGGACACAGCAGGTAAACAAATTGGCCCAGCCTGCCAGGTGCTTTCCCTGAACAAGCAGAAGACCGGCTTTGAGAACCACTGATCTAGTCCAATTCCCTGAGCTGAGGCAGGACCAAAGTATAGCCTGGCAGGTGTTTGTCTCACCTGTTCTTAGAAACCTCCAATGAACCTCCATTGGAAGCCTATTCCAGTGCTTAACTATCCTTAGAATTAGAATTTTTTTCCTAATATCTAACCTAAAATCGCCTTTGTTGCATATTAAGCCCTTTACTTCTTGTCCTACCTTCAGTGGACCTGGAGAGCAACTGATCACCATCCTCTTTATAACAGTCCTAAACATATCTGAAGACCATCATGAGGTTCCCCCCTAACTTTTCTTTTCTTTAGATTAAACATACCCTGTGATTTCAATCTTTCCTCATAGGTTTTCTAAACCTTTCATCATTTTTGTTGCATTCCTTTGGACTCTTTCCAATTTGTTCATATCTTTCTAAAAGTGTGGCACCCAGAACTGGACACAGTACTCCAGCTGAGGCCTCATCTGTGCTGAGTGGAGCAGAATAATTACTTCTTGTGCCTTACATACAAAACTTCTGTTAATACACACCAGCCTTTTCCACAACTGCATCACATTGTTGATTCTTATTCAATTTGTGATCTACTATAACCTCCAAATCATTTTCAGCATAACAACTTAGCCAGTTATTCCCCATTTAGTAGTTGTGCATTTTATTTTTCCCCTTCTTAAGTGTAGTACTTTGCATTTAATCTTACTGAATTTCATCTTCTTGATTTCAGAGCAATTCTCCAATTTGTCATGGACATTTTGAATTGTAATCTTGTGCTCCAAAGGGCTAGAAACTCCACCCACCTTAGTGCCATCCACAGATTTTATAAGCATATTCTCCAGCTCATTATGAAAGCTGTTAATGAAAATATTTAACGATACCAGATCCATGACAGATCCCTGTGGAACCCCATGAGACATGTCCTCCAAATTTGACAGAGAATCATTGATAACTACTCTTTAAGTGTGATCTTCCAGATCAGTTGTGCAACCACCTTATAATAATTTCATCTGGACCACACTTCCATGCTTATGAGAATGTCAAGTGGGACTGTATCAAAAGTCTCACAAAAAATCAAGACATATCTCGTCTACAGCTTGCCCCTATCCAGCAGGCCATTAAGGTGGTCAAAGAAGGAAATTAGGTTGATTTGGTATGATTTGTCCTTGATAAATGCATGATAGTTGTTGCTTATAATCCTATTATCTCTAGATGCTTACATGCCGATTATTTAATTATTTGTTCCAGTATCTTTCCAGATACCAAAGATAGACTGACTGGTCTATAATTTTCATATTACAGACACTCCCTGACTTATGCAAGAGCAAGTTGAACTTTGCATAAATCAGGAATGTATACCCAACAATTATGAAAAAAACAAAAAACAAAACAAACAAAAAAAAACTTACGGAACTTACAGAACTTTTTCCGTAAGTGCGGGTTTGCATAAGTCAGGTTTGGGTAACCTGGGGACCGCCTGTATAGTCAGTGCCCTGAGAGGAAAGAAAAAGCATCACTGAAAGAATTCAGCCGATACCATTACTTTTGGCATTTTATCCAAAGCAGACTACTGTATACCCATACCCATATCCATATACTAGTAAAAAGAAGGGTTGATTACACAAATATAACATAACAGACTTTGGCATAAAGAGTATCTTATGAAATCATCATTTTCAGAAGAATAAATAGCTCACAGGATAAATAGTACAGACATGATTTAAAATTTGTTTTTTTCTACGACTTACTGACAGTTAGCTGCAGACATATTTATCAGCAAAGCAACTATAACACATATTGCTTTTTATTCAGCTTCTATAATCCCAAATCAATTCAGAGAGAGAGAGAGAATATGTTCATAATCCTTACTGGCACTGCAGTGCTGTAATCTGAGATGCCACATTTCATATAATAAATTGATAGAAGTTATGCCATTGCCATCCTTTCCTGAAATCATGAAGGACACACAGCAGTTTGATGGGGAAATTATTGACTCAGTTCATATCTAAGGCAGTGTATAATACTCAGTCTGTGCGTGTCTAAGACTCCACTACAACTTCATTGATTAACAGCAACCAAAAACCAATCTCCAATGCTTGGTACACAGAGCTGGCTGCATAAGGAAGTTAACCAAGATGACATAAGAGGCTCGGGTGAGAGATGTGCCATGCACTATCTTCCATGATGGTTTCATAAAGGATAACTGGAGATTCTACAACATTCTTTCTTAACACTGCCCGGCAGCTGCTAAGCCAGAAAATGCAATAACTCACAGACCCCTACTTCTTCTTGATGAAAATAGGCACATGGACTGGTGAAGAGAAACCTTCCCCATTACCAACACCAGTTTCAC
This sequence comes from Gopherus flavomarginatus, assembly GCF_025201925.1. NCBI lineage: Eukaryota > Metazoa > Chordata > Testudines > Testudinidae > Gopherus > Gopherus flavomarginatus. Next base: position 181,379,943 of record NC_066617.1, on the reverse strand, counting down.
TTCTACAATATAGTTACATGAAATAAAAAGTGGGCCAATAATTTTGATACAAAAATGGTTATTAATAAAATTACAATTTATCCTTATAATTGTAGATTATTACAAGCTTTCCCTTGCCTTTACTGAGTTTTAAGAGAGAGAATTTTTATATACAGGATGTTTGGAGAATATGATAGCTTAGATGCTTAGGATTTTGTTGCTTATTTAACTAAATGAAATATTCAAGCTAATTTAAGAACTACTTAGGAAATGTCTACTTTCTGTCAACAAGTGATGGGCACCAATGTCAAAAAGGATGACACCTCGTTAGCCATAAAAACCCTATTTATTACCTGCAAGTCTGTTTGCAAAGATTCTGGGATGCCCCTTTATAGCTTCTATTTTGCTTTAAAATTCTGTACTATTTTCTTTTACATCATCTTTTGAAAGCTATATCTAAGAGTTAGTTATTACAATTAATCCTTTGTATAGAATATCTCATAGAGAGCTTTAATTGAAGTTGTAAATGTACCACAAATGGTAGTTTGTAAATATAGGAACCATTTTGTCAAGAAGGCAATCAAACCAACATGAGTTCTACTCAAAGAACAGGACATAGCCCTCTTGTACAAGACACCAGTCTGACAGGGATATGATTCTTACCTCAATACAACAAACTTCGTAGGATATTTATGATTGAGAAAGAGACCTGGTTGTGTAAAGGAACGTAAGGATGCTCTATTCAGGATATTCCAAAGAGGAGTGATGCTTAGCAAGTGTAATCAGAACTCTAAATTAAGTTATAAAAGAGGAACTCATTAGCCCTCTGCTTTGCAAAAAGAAATTAAAACCTTTAGTGTTAAACTCACACAAAGAATTCTAGAAATATGCTCACTGAAACTGATTTCTTTTATAAACACGCTACAGACTTCATTCTTCAAGTGCTAAGGAGAATATTTATAGTTGGGAAATGTTTTACAGAAGATATTGGTTAATTCTAACTCATGGTTCCACTTAAAAGTGAACACCTTTGGTGTCCCTGAAATGGTCCCTCAAATCCCTTAAGATGGTAGAAGCTTTTTTAGAGCTGTATACAGGTATTTGCAAATATTTTGCATCTAAATGGAAGCCTTCATACAACTCCTTACAAAATTCAAAAAGAACCTTTTCAAGAATCAGTAAAAAGAAGAGATAATTTCTTTGATGATAATTTAAATTGAAAGACTTCCTTTATGAATCATTTAAGTTAAAAAGACTATTTTAACAGATGAAAGACTTTTATACAGGAAATAGGAATGTTTGGACTCATTTGTAACAGAATTTCAACTCCTATTAAACCCCAATGGAAATAAAAGGATATTCCGCACAATGTACATCAGCTATAAGCCTGGCTGAGTTCTTTTTGTGTAGAATATCACTGAGTTCAATCATCACTGGGATACACATGCTATTACCATCAAAATTTTAAATTCTCAGCCACCTTGACTTAATAACACCCATGCAATGTACAGCTACAGTAGAGTACTTGCCATGCCAAGATTCCTAGACCATTGAGATGTCAGAGATAAGTCAACCAATCCCCACCCTTCCTCTACAGCTAATTTGCATGCAACAATTTTGTTGGTTTTATGAAAAAGACTGCACAGATAGTGGGTTCCGTATCCCAACTTCCATACCTGTTCACCAGCTACTAGTTCATAGTCAATAGCTATGAATATTTTGCTTGTTTTTTAAATGTTGTGTCCCCTAAGGCACAGCAAACCCCCCAAATAACTAAGCCTGTGGGAGTCACATCCCTGCATTTACATTAAGACACATAATTAAGATTTGACCTAACATTTCTTGTTTCTTTAAATTATACTTTAATAATTTGGGAAATAAAATTACTTGGCGGTCAATGACATATACATCCCTTTCTACCTCACACTTCCCCAAAAGGCAAGAGAAAAATATCTGCACATCAATATCAGTGTTGCTGGACCCTTCCACAAACCCTAGCCCCTCTGAAGTCACATCATGCAGCACTGGTGCCCTGTCCATGGCAGAAGATGGTGAGGAATCCAACTGATCCACATCTAAAGCTCTTTTCCAAGTGCTTTTCTCTCATACACACTCTCCTGTGTGTTTGGGGCTTTAAAAAAAGGAAGGAATAGGATTCTCAGGGGCATTCTGTGCAGACCAATCAATGAATGATTGTTATTTTCTGTGCCTGCTGGCTTAGCTATGTCCCTGTTTCACCTAAGTCAGAACACCTGGCTGAGCATGTGGTGGTGAACCTCTAAAGAATTTTTAAAATCTTGAGCGGCCAGCACTTAAACCATACCATAGACCCACTTTCTGAGCAGTCAGGGGATTTGGTTGCAAATAATCATAGAATCAAAGTTTAAGGTCAGAAAGCATCATCAAATCATTTAGTCTGACCTCCTGATTACCTCCTGATTACCACAGGCTGCCAACACCACTCAAAATAACAATAGCTATTCTAAAACTCCCCTGAAGCCTCAAACATACATTGAGCTCCATAAGGAGCATGCAAAAAATTATGGGAGTGAACTTGCAGTCCTAGCATTAGTCAGTAATATTTTATTGTGATAATGACTAACTTTTATGACCAAACTTAGACCTGATAGAAGTGCATGCCATTCCACTTACCTTAATGGAAGTTCACCTGCTTACACCAGGTCTCAATTAAGCCCTTAAGCTGTGTTAAGTAATAAAAAGTTTTGAAGTATAATTATGTGAGAGAAATATACGATGAAGAAAATCTCCAAAAAGTAATGCAAAAAACAAATTTGCCTTTTGTGAATAATTACTCAAAGAAATATCAGATGTCATCTATTCTCTCTACAAGAGCTCCTGTTATTCATTGCCAACTACTTGGTGCTAATGTATTATACTGATGACTGCAGTATAAAAATTTACATGGAAGAGCTCATCAAAATAATGGGACACATTTCTGTCATATTTTTAGACCAGGTATAGAGTTGGTAAAAAAAAAAATCTAATTTTGATTTTTTTCTATTAAAAGGGGGATAAACTTTGGGAGAAAGTTTTCACCAAAAAAACTGTTCCTTTTTCCAGCCCATTCTTTTAGGCAGATAGGCAGACATTAAGTAGATCTAGGGCCTGCATCTGATCTTACACCACTATAAACTGGGGTAATACAAATTAAGTCAAGAGTTACACTGATGTAAAAACAGTGAGAGAAAAAGACTAGATCCCTAGTCCACTGCGGTTTAGATTTTTAGTAATTGCAGCAAATCTTTTAATAATAAAGACCATATGGAGAACCCAGGGAAATCTTCCTTAGTAACCCCACTGGCAAATTTTGGCAACTTTTTATTTATTATGCTGTGCCCACAGGACTATATGAAAACCATCTATTACTCCAGCACATTAGAAAATCCATGTATCTGGAACAGTTCATATCTCATTTGCTGTTACTGATTAAAACAAATAATGGAATGTGATGTTTTGTCCAAATTATCATGGTATTTGTATATAAAAGTGCGTTTGTCTAGATGCTGATTGCAACACTAGTAACATTTTCTCAAGTTGTGATAAAGGCATCAGTGTTAAGAAAAAGTTTAGCAACAATCTTATATTGTAGTAATCATTGGCACATCAGTGCTTTAGGCGATGACAATCTGTTAGCTCTAAACATAGGGAAGAGATTTGTAATGCAAATGTTACGACATTCAGTATATGGCATTGTTTCCATATGCATTCATGTTAGAGATGCAAAAGACCCATCCAGCTATCAGTGCAAGATTGTTTCCTACAGCTATTGTTTATTTTCTAGTGTTTTCTCTAGTCTAGTTTTAAAAGTCTCTAGCAATAGAGTTTGTCATTCAATATTGTTTTTACAGATCCTTCTCTCATGTTTTATCAGCATAAATCAGGAGTATTTCCACTGAAGTCTATGGCCCCAATTCTACTCTCACAACATTTTCACATTGGTGTAACTCCGCTGATTTTATCTGGAGTTATTCCTGATTTAACATGGCATACATAAGATCATAATCTGTCCCTCTGCCTCTCAGTCTCACCATGTAGAAAACTGAAGTAAGAGTTACTTATTGTACAAGATTACTGTGAAGAATAATTAATGAATGGTCCAATTTCAGACCTGCTGTGAGAAATGCAACTCACAGAGAGGTCTCTGAACAAATTCATTTGGAATATAAACACTGGTATAATAAATTACATGGTATATGTAAACTGGTCAGAAGATAGATAAAAGTGGTGAAGTATTGTAATTTGCACAGATGTGGGGTCTGAATCTGCTCTTAATTACAAGGGTGTAAATCAAAAGGAGCTGCACTGACATTAATGTTTTTTACCTATGAAAGCTTATGTCCAAATAAATCTGTTAGTCTTTAAGGTACCACCGGACTCCTTGTTGTTTTTGTGGATACAGACTAACACGGCTACCCCCTGATAATTAATGCAATTTGACCAGTTTAAAACTGGTGTAAGTCAGTGGAGAATCAGGCTGCTGGACATTTAGTGGCTATATAAAACAAGTGTAATTTACATGTTTAGTGGACTGAAGAATAGAATGTAGCAAGAAAAGTAACCAGAAAGAAAGTATAAAGTGTGGGAGGGAAGAGGCGCTGTTGATACTACAATTTTATATTAGTTGCTTTTCCAGCTACAGTCATTTTCCATACCCACAATAATTACTACTACTATTACTATTAATGTATTTAGCTGTAGCGCAGTAGAGCGTAGTGGCTTTATGTAGGGATTAGAGTCCCATTGTGCTAGTGTCATAAACAGATAGCTAAGGGTTAATGTCTCTTTCACCTGAAGCACCTGACCAGAGGACCAATCAGGAAACTGGATTTTTTCAACTTTGGGTGGAGGGAATTGAGTGTCTAAGGTCTTTTGTTTTCTGGCTGCCTGCTTGCTCTGAGCTTTGGAGAAGTAGTTCTACTTTCTAGTCTTCTGTTTCTAAGTGTAAGGACAAAGAGATCAGATAGTAAGTTCTATGGTTTCTTTTCTTTGGTATTTGCATGAATATAAGTGCTGAAGTGCTTTGATTTGTATTCTTTTTGAATAAGGCTGTTTATTCAATATTCTTTTAAGCAATTGACCCTGTGTTGTATCATCTTAATACAGAGAGAATATTTGTACTTATTTTTCTTTCTTTTTATATAAAGCTTTCTTTTAAGACCTGTTGGAGTTTTTCTTTACTTCAGGGAAATTGAGTCTGTACTCACCAGGGAATTGGTGGGAGGAAGAAAAGGGGAGATCTGTGTGTTGAATTGCTAGCCTAATGTTGCATTCCCTCTGGGGGAATAGGAAAGTACTTTTTGTTTCCAGGATTGGGAACAGAGAGGGGGAGTCTCTCTGTGTAGTTTCACAGAGCTTGTGTCTGTGTATCTCTCCAGGAGCACCTGGAGGGGGGAAGGGAAAAAGGATTATTTCCCTTGGTTGTGAGACTCAAGGGATTTGGGTCTTGGGGTCCCCAGGGAAGGTTTTTCAGAGGGACCAGAGTGCCCCAAAACACTCTAATTTTTTGGGTGGTGGCAGCAGGTACCAGGTCCAAGCTGGTAACTAAGCTTGGAGGTTTTCATACTAACCCCCATATTTTGGACGCTAAGGTCCAGATCTGGGACTAAGGTTATTACATGGTGTGCAGCTGGTGGGACTAGAATCCAGAAGCCAGTAGGAATATTATATTTTTCTTTTCTCTGCTAAGGGCTTTTTAGCAGAGAGAAACAGTTGGTTTTAAAAGGGAACCAGAGAGAATTTTTTTTTCTGCTCTCTCTCGCAGTTTGTGGCTTGCATGTTAAGCAGAAGTCGTTAAGGACTATTAACAGTCTTTTGTCACACAATAGCACTCCCATTGAGAGTCATACCAGCACTTATAGGCATGCAAATAAAGTGGTTTTTCTGGTTTCCCTTCATTGAACATTAGCTAGAGAGAGAAAAGGAAAAAAGCACTGTTGCTAGGCAGACTCCAGGAGGGAACAGAGCCTGCAGTTCAGAAGATAAACACCGGAGGGCACCCCAACACAAGAAAACAGGAACCATGACTTCTAAGGCAAAAATTGACGCCGAAGAACAAATCAAAGAAGCTGAACACAGGCGACAACTGGAAATAAAACAAAAAGAGATGGAGATGAAAGAAAGAGAAGAACAAGCCAAAGAGGCAGCCAAGGAGGCAGCACACAAAAGAAAACTAGAAGAAGAAGAGGTGGCCTACCGAAGGAAACAAGCAGAAGAAGAGTTGGCCCACAGAAGGAAGCAAGAAGAAGAAGAGGTGGCCTACCGAAGGAAACAAGCAGAAGAAGAGTCGGCCCACCACCGAGAAATGGAAAAACAACAAAAAGAGAATGAAGAGAAGGAAAAACAGAGAAAACATGAACTGGAGTTGGCAAAAGCTGGGCTGCCTGTGCCAGCCAACCCTAACAACCCGGCGCCAAATATTGCTCCACAGCCCAGGAAATTTCCCACCTACAAGGCAGGTGATGACACCGAGGCCTTCTTGGAAAATTTTGAAAGAGCCTGTCTTGGGTACAAGATCCCCGAAGACCAGTACATGGTAGAATTGAGGTCACAGCTCAGTGGACCTTTAGCAGAGGTGGCAGCTGAAATGCCTAAGCACCAAATGAATGACTATAAACTTTTTCTAACCAAGGCCAGATACAGGATGGGGATAACCCCAGATCATGCCCGTCGGCGCTTCAGAACCCAAAAGTGGAAACCAGAGGTGTCATTTCCCAAACACGCCTACTACATTGCAAAAAACTATGAGGCCTGGCTAACAGGAAACAACATTCAAACCTTGGAAGAACTGAACCTCCTCATACAAATGGAGCAGTTCTTGGATGGTGTTCCTGAAGACATCACGCGGTACATACAAGATGGAAACCCCAAGAATATCGCTGAGGCGGGGGAGATTGGAGCCAAATGGATGGAACTGGCAGAAAGCAAGAAAGCTACTGTCAAGGGGAACGATTACCCCAGGGGGCACACAGACCATAAACCCTACAACCGAGGACAGCCAAAGACCCCACATACCACCCAAGTAAAGCCACAGATACCCTACCCTTCAACCTCACCAGTCTCCAGTAACTCACCTCGGCCCAGTGACCCATCAGATGGAAGATGCTTTAAGTGTAATGAACTGGGACATATCAAGGCCAAGTGTCCCAAGAACACCATGCGAGTGCAATTCATTACACCACCATCACACCAAAGATCCCCAGGCCCGGATGCCTCTCAAATACCCTTGGAGCGAAGGGAAAATTTGAGAGTGGGCGGAAAGAAGGTTACTGCGTGGAGAGACACGGGGGCACAAGTGTCAGCTATCCACCAATCCTTCGTTGACCCCAAATTCATCAACCCAAAGGCCAAAGTTACAATTTACCCCTTCATGTCACAAGCTGTAGACTTGCCTACAGCTCAACTGCCTGTCCAGTACAAAGGCTGGTCAGGAATGTGGACTTTTGCAGTCTATGACAATTATCCTATCCCCATGCTACTGGGGGAAGACTTGGCCAACCAGGTGAGGCGGGCCAAGAGAGTGGGAATGGTTACACGTAGCCAAACCAGGCAAGCTTCCAGACCCATTCCTGTTCCTGAGCCGTCCACAGAGGCCCCGTCTGTGTTACCAGAGACCCAGACAGAGGTAGTGGACCCGGATTCCATGCCTACCACTGAAACAGCCACAGCATCTCCAGTCCCAGGCCCGGAACTGGAACAACAACCAGCACCAGCAAGTGCAACTACATCTTCAAACTCAACGCCAGAGGGCGCCAGCGAGCCAAAACTGGCAGAAGCGACAGACAGCCATACCCAAAAGGCTCAGCCAGAGCCTGAAATACCCTCAGGTGCACCAGCGGAGAGCGGTTCACCAGCAACGGAAACAACCCCATCACCTACATCGCTTCCAGAGGGACCAAGCCCAAGTCCACAGTCTGAGGAAGAACTGGTGACCCCAGCCTCAAGGGAGCAGTTCCAGACTGAACAGGAAGCGGATGACAGCCTTCAGAAAGCGTGGGCGGCGGCACGGAGCACCCCACCGCCTCTCAGCTCTTCTAATCGATCCCGGTTTGTTATAGACCAAGGACTTTTATACAAGGAAATTCTTTCTGGTGGACACCGGGAAGAATGGCAGCCGCAAAAACAGTTGGTGGTTCCAACTAAGTACCGGGGGAAGCTCTTAAGCTTAGCCCATGATCATCCCAGTGGCCATGCTGGGGTGAACCGAACCAAGGACCGGTTGGGGAAGTCCTTCCACTGGGAGGGGATGGGCAAGGATGTTGCCAAGTATGTCCGGTCTTGTGAGGTATGCCAAAGAGTGGGAAAGCCTCAAGACCAGGTCAAGGCCCCTCTCCAGCCACTCCCCATAATTGAGGTCCCATTTCAGCGAGTAGCTGTGGATATTCTGGGCCCTTTCCCAAAAAAGACGCCCAGAGGAAAGCAGTACGTACTGACTTTAGTGGACTTTGCTACCCGATGGCCAGAAGCAGTCGTTCTAGGCAACACCAGGGCTAACACTGTGTGCCTGGCCCTAACAGACATCTTTGCCAGGGTAGGTTGGCCCTCTGACATCCTTACAGATTCAGGGTCTAATTTCCTGGCAGGGACCATGGAAAAACTGTGGGAAACTCATGGGGTGAATCACTTGGTTGCCACCCCGTACCACCATCAAACCAATGGCCTGGTGGAAAGGTTCAATGGAACTTTGGGGGCCATGATACGAAAATTCATCAACGAATTCTCCAATAATTGGGACCTAGTGTTGCAGCAGTTGCTGTTTGCCTACAGGGCTGTACCACATCCCAGTTTAGGGTTTTCACCATTTGAACTTGTGTATGGTCACGAGGTTAAGGGGCCATTACAGTTGGTGAAGCAGCAATGGGAGGGGTTTACGCCTTCTCCAGGAACTAACATTCTGGACTTTGTAAGCAACCTACAAAGCACCCTCCGACACTCTTTAGCCCTTGCTAAAGAGAACCTAAAGGATGCTCAAGAAGAGCAAAAGGCCTGGTATGACAGACATGCCAGAGATCAGTCCTTCAAGGTAGGAGACCAGGTTATGGTCTTGAAGGCGCAACAGGCCCATAAGATGGAAGCATCATGGGAAGGGCCCTTCACGGTCCAAGAGCGCCTGGGAGCTGTAAACTACCTCATAGCATTTCCCAATTCCTCACTAAAGCCTAAAGTGTACCATGTTAATTCTCTCAAGCCTTTCTATTCCAGAGACTTACAGGTTTGTCAGTTTACAGTCCAGGGAGAGGATGCTGAGTGGCCTGACGGTGTCTACTACGACGGGAAAAAAGACGGTGGCGTGGAAGAGGTGAACCTCTCAACCACTCTGGAACGTCTGCAGCGGCAGCAAATCAAGGAGCTGTGCACCAGCTTCGCCCCATTGTTCTCAGCCACCCCAGGACGGACTGAACGGGCATACCACTCCATTGATACAGGTAATGCTCACCCAATCAGAACCCCACCCTACCGAGTGTCTCCTCATGCCCAAGCTGCTATAGAACGGGAGATCCAAAACATGCTACAGATGGGTATAATCCGCTCATCTACCAGTGCATGGGCATCTCCAGTGGTTCTGGTACCCAAACCAGATGGGGAAATACGCTTTTGCGTGGACTACCGTAAGCTAAATGCTGTAACTCGTCCGGACAACTATCCAATGCCACGTACCGATGAGCTATTGGAAAAGTTGGGACGTGCCCAGTTCATCTCTACAATAGACTTAACCAAGGGGTACTGGCAAGTACCGCTAGATGAACCTGCCAAGGAGAGGTCAGCATTCGTCACCCATGCGGGGGTGTATGAATTCAATGTCCTTCCTTTCGGCCTTCGAAATGCACCCGCCACCTTCCAGAGGCTGGTAGATGGTCTACTAGCTGGACTGGGAGAATTTGCAGTTGCCTACCTCGATGATGTGGTCATTTTTTCAGACTCCTGGCCCGAACACCTACTACACCTGGAAAAGGTCTTTGAGCGCATCAGGCAGGCAGGACTAACTGTTAAGGCAAAAAAATGTCAAATAGGCCAAAACAGAGTGACTTACCTGGGGCACCAGGTGGGTCGAGGAACCATAAACCCCCTACAGGCCAAGGTAGATGCTATCCAAAAGTGGCCTGTCCCACGGTCCAAGAAGCAGGTCCAATCCTTCTTAGGCTTGGCCGGATACTACAGGCGATTTGTACCACACTACAGCCAAATCGCTGCCCCACTGACCGACCTGACCAAAAAGACCCAGCCAAATGCAGTTAAGTGGACTGATGAGTGTCAAAAGGCCTTTACCCAACTTAAGGCAACGCTCATGTCTGACCCTGTGCTCAGGGCCCCGGATTTTGACAAGCCATTCCTAGTAACCACCGATGCATCTGAGCGTGGTATAGGAGCAGTGCTCATGCAGGAAGCAACAGATCACAACTTCCATCCTGTCGTGTTTCTCAGCAAGAAACTGTCTGAGAGGGAAAGTCACTGGTCAGTCAGTGAAAAGGAATGCTATGCCATTGTGTACGCCCTGGAAAAGCTACGCCCATATGTTTGGGGACGGCGGTTCCAACTACAAACTGACCATGCTGCACTAAAGTGGCTTCATACTGCCAAGGGGAACAACAAGAAACTTCTTCGTTGGAGTTTAGCTCTCCAAGATTTTGATTTTGAAATTCAACACATCACAGGAGCTTCTAATAAAGTTGCTGATGCACTCTCCCGTGAGAGTTTCCCAGAATTCAGTAGTTAAAAAGTGTTCTTAAAATGTAGAAGTCTGTTAGTTATATACTTAGGAGTATATGTAAAGGTGTATGTGTTGTATTAATCTGTTTATTTTCAAGTTCTAGAAGGAAATCGCCGCCAGTGAGCTTCCCCACTGTCTGCAATTTGGGGGGCGTGTCATAAACAGATAGCTAAGGGTTAATGTCTCTTTCACCTGAAGCACCTGACCAGAGGACCAATCAGGAAACTGGATTTTTTCAACTTTGGGTGGAGGGAATTGAGTGTCTAAGGTCTTTTGTTTTCTGGCTGCCTGCTTGCTCTGAGCTTTGGAGAAGTAGTTCTACTTTCTAGTCTTCTGTTTCTAAGTGTAAGGACAAAGAGATCAGATAGTAAGTTCTATGGTTTCTTTTCTTTGGTATTTGCATGAATATAAGTGCTGAAGTGCTTTGATTTGTATTCTTTTTGAATAAGGCTGTTTATTCAATATTCTTTTAAGCAATTGACCCTGTGTTGTATCATCTTAATACAGAGAGAATATTTGTACTTATTTTTCTTTCTTTTTATATAAAGCTTTCTTTTAAGACCTGTTGGAGTTTTTCTTTACTTCAGGGAAATTGAGTCTGTACTCACCAGGGAATTGGTGGGAGGAAGAAAAGGGGAGATCTGTGTGTTGAATTGCTAGCCTAATGTTGCATTCCCTCTGGGGGAATAGGAAAGTACTTTTTGTTTCCAGGATTGGGAACAGAGAGGGGGAGTCTCTCTGTGTAGTTTCACAGAGCTTGTGTCTGTGTATCTCTCCAGGAGCACCTGGAGGGGGGAAGGGAAAAAGGATTATTTCCCTTGGTTGTGAGACTCAAGGGATTTGGGTCTTGGGGTCCCCAGGGAAGGTTTTTCAGAGGGACCAGAGTGCCCCAAAACACTCTAATTTTTTGGGTGGTGGCAGCAGGTACCAGGTCCAAGCTGGTAACTAAGCTTGGAGGTTTTCATACTAACCCCCATATTTTGGACGCTAAGGTCCAGATCTGGGACTAAGGTTATTACAGCTAGGCACTGTACACACATAACAAAACATGTTTTTTATAGTATCATTTTACCACATACTCCAAAGAGGTGCTTCTAAATCTTTTTGATACTTTCAATAATCTCATCCTTTGCATACTTTCACTAAAACTATGCAATAGCTCTCAACTTGTGGCCAATGTAAAGCCGATGACCCATGGATCTACCCTAGACCCTGATTCTATAATCAGTTATGTGTAGGTCCCCAGTCCCTTGAGAGTTTATGGAACCTCATGATCGAGATCAAGGCCCGCCTGGGCAGAAGAGGGAACTTTCTGAGAACCAAACAGAATGGAATTTGGTTGATGAGAGCAGAAATGATCCAGGAGAAGACTTCTCTTTTACTGAATGGACTGAAGAATAAAAGAACTGGAGATGCACTGGACAATTTTTAAATTTTTTTTCACGTGACAACATCCCTTATTTCATTCCTAAATTTAAAAAATCAGCCCCATTGTGAAAAGAAACAAGCATAAAAACTATAACTAAAAAAAAATCTGCAGGCCATATCTTCACTAAAACTAGGTGACCAGATGTCCCAATTTTATAGAGACAATTCCAATTTTGGGTTCTTTTTCTTACATAGGCTCCTATTACCTCCCACCCCCGTACCAATTTTTCACATTTGCTGTCTGGTCACCCTAACCAAAACTAATCTGTAATGCATTACTGTGATTTCTTAGAGCAAAGAAATTATTCTTTTCTGCATATGAATTGAAACCAAAAGGGATGTCCTACTGAAGGACTAACTCTCCTTAATGCCCTTATTCTTCTTTCATTATGCTATCTGTGTCCCATGACAGCAACATTAATTTGGCATGGCTGAGTTATGATACCTACTGTTTCTTGTACAACCCTCTCAGTGCCTGAGGCATGGTTTCCCACTTTGGCTCTTGGGGACAGAAAGACATGCACAAATCCAATGCTATATAAGAAGCAATTAAGCTACAGGTTGTTTAGCTGTAAGCAGTTAACCAGATGTGCCTAATAAATTATTTGATTATACGTGGCTCCTATAGGTTTTACTTTTGTTGTAAGCATGCATAAAACTAACATTCAAGGATTTCTTTCTGTGTTTGCATCATTGCTTTGCAATGCATTCCTACAATTCAGTGCTATAACTCTACTTAGCATGTATATAGTGCTTTCTGTGTTCAAGGCATTGTACAGTTAACTAACTCACACCAGTCCTGTGAGGTAGGTGGGAAAGGATTATTATCCCCATTATATGGGGGTGGGAAGGGAACAAAATGGAAGTGACTTGCCCAAGGCTAAAATATCCATTCAGGCTCAGGGTACTGGAGTAGAACTAAACATCTCCTGATTCCTAACCCTGTGTTCATACCACTGGACCACACTATCTTCTTTACCGACACTACAGTACCTGCAATAAAAGACAAACTGGAACTTGCACTGTATGTTTTTCAAAGCAAGTTCTTTCCCATGATTTCACTTCCATATCAACCTGGGTTGGGTGACTACTGCAAAACAGCCTTCACAAACATTCATTCCAATTCTGAACACCTGGCCTCTTTAATCCTATTCATACATTAATATTTGTGCAAACGAGTTTTTCATCACACAGATGTTGGAGAATGAGCACTCTTCACACAAATATCCATATTCTCATGTGACCAAGGGTGTTCATATGCAAACAAATTTCTTTGCCATTTACTGTTCTTCTGTTTAAAGAATTTCAGTTCACCAATCAGGAAGCAAGAACAACATCACACGACCTAGGTGACCAGTCTCACATCATGCATCATGACTCCTTCATGAAAAACTCAGACGCTGCAATTCATAAACGGCTGATCAAATGATTATGAATAACAAATAGATGAATAAATATCAGTTTATCTGTGGGCAATTCGTGAACAAAAAAGTGCTAAATTCTTTGGATAAATTATTCACAGTGAATGAGTCAAGCAGTTCTCTTTCCACTGTTCAATATAGTAATGGAAGCTATTTATAAGTGTGACAAAAATAGTACGCTTGGCTGCGGCCTCTTGTTTCTGTACAAGAGAAAAATCAGAGAATCATCTTGGTTTTTTTATCCCCCTTATCACAGCATTTCATGAACATTAGTGACAAATATTACCACAAGAACCAGCTGTAATTGATGCAGCGGTGAGAATGAATTTCAAACCCACCAGTCGTTTCAAAATTTAGCTAACATTGCAAGTTACACTTGCACTGATTAAGCTATTATTATTATATTAAGCGAGTATTGTGTTAAATAGTCTAAGTAAGCAGAAATATGAATGAAACCCTTAGTTTCAGAATTCTAACATCGTCATGCAAAATATGCATCTATATGGGGCAGTTATGCCAGCCAACCAATAGTAACTCCCAGGTAGTTGTCTGATCAGAACTTTGCCCTGCACTACAGGGAAGCATACTGCAGAGAGCTGCTGCTCCCTAGTTCGACTCCCAGCTATTCTTCCTGTAATTAGAACTGAGTAAATGTTTTTGGCTGAATAATTCAAGTCGACCAAAACTATTCACACATTTGCCAAATAGTTTCTGTAAAAAACATTGGGGGGGTGGGAGCAGTGCTACAGTCACAAGCGGACTCTGGTACCACTCACAAAACCAGAGGAGGGGGTGGAGCCCCCCCCTTAGGCCCTAAATCTAGAGCACTCACCTGGGATAACCCAGGTTTAAGTCCTCACTCTGCCTGATGAGAGCAGTGGCTTGGCCTTGGGTCTCCCATGCTGTAGGTGAGTGCCCTAATCATTTAGGTATTCTGGGGTGGGACTCTCTTATTCTCTCCTGTTGAAGCTGTTTCACTTCATATAAAATAAATATTCACTAGAGCAGGGACTGGAACCCAGGTGTCCCCCCAACCACAAGGCTATAAAGTCATCCTCACTCTCTCTCTGGCCCATGTAGCTAATATTTTGTATTCCCTCCATTTGCATGTTTAGATCCCAAACTACTACAACCTGTGGAACTCTTTGCCAGAGGACAGTCTGAAGGCCAAGACTATAACAGGGTTCAAAAAAGAGCTAGATAAAGTCATGGAGAATAAGTCCATCAATGGCTGTTAGCTGGGATGATGTCCTTAGCCTCTGTTTGCCAGAAGCTGGGAATGAGAGACAGGGAATGGATCACTTGATGATTACCTGTTCTGTTAGTTCCCTCTGGGGCACTTGGCTTTGGCCATTGTTGGAAGACAGGATACTGGGCTACATGGACCTTTGGTCTGATCCAGTATGGCTGTTCTTATGTTCTTAATTGGCTACACTCCACACTACTTTGCAGAAGGTAGATGTGGCCTCCTCTGTCTTCTATATCAGAGGCCCTGAATCAGCAGAGCAGCTAAGCACATGACTACCTTTAAGAATATGAGTATTCCTATTGCAGGTAATGACACAAGGCATATTGTTAAGCACCTTGCTGAAATGGAACTTCAAAACTGGTTTCACTTCATGCTAATCCTCAATAATGTGTTAGTATGGCCAAGGTTCACAGCTCCACTCATTGAGTTCTTTGACAGAATTAACAGCCCCACACGAATCAAGGACGAAATTGGCATGTCTGCATAAGCAAAAAACTGTGAAAGGCAAAGTCACATCAGTGACTTGATCCAAGCTAAAAATAAAGAGCAGCCATTGTTACAATCTATGTAGGATCAAACCTGATGAAGAATCGAGGGTACTGATCTGATAGTCCAAAGACTGGAATTCATTTAAGTCCAAATCCTGAGCCCAAAAAACTGGACCAGGCACTGGGCAGATTCACAGGTAAAGAATGAAAGGACAAGAAATCTTCTGCTAAAATATGCCTTATGTGCTCCCCTCCACACCTCGCAGGTACAGATATACTAGAGCAGGGGCACAATCTCTTTAGATTATTTGCATAGTGTCATATATAAACATCCGCGGCGACTGTGTATGGGCAAGACTAGGTTGTGGGAAAGCTAAATAGTCTTGAGCCAGTCCACAGTCTCTGAATCAGCAGTGTTCAGCTTGAGAAAACCTCCAGGGAGCCCAACACAAAATTAACATGTGTTTCTTGAAAGCAAATGATATTGATATTCTGTCAGGAGGCAGTGTTTTCAAGAACAGAATGCTCTGCAGCTGATGGGACCTCAAAATTCAACTATAGCACCTGAAGCGAAGGGCCAAGATTGTAGTTTGCCTTTATCTAGAGGCATAGTAACTGAGATGTAACTGGTTGTAGCTTTAGTTAGCCTTGAAGGGTAATCACAGGTTACATAACGAGAACACAGCTGAATTGTACCCCATAGTGTAAAATGTACCACTCAGTGCCACGTACTACTCCAGGGGTCGGCAACCTCTGGCACGCAGCTTGCCAGGGTAAGCACCCTGGCAGGCCGGGCCAGTTTGTTTACCTGCAGTGTCGGCAGGTTCGGCCAGTCGCGGCACCCACTGGCCGCGGTTCGCTGTCCCAGGCCAATGGGGGCATCAGGAAGCGGTGCAGGCAAGGGATGTGCTGACTGCGGCTTCCTGCCACCCCCATTGGCCTGGGACGGCGAACCACGGCCAGTGGGAGCTGCGATCAGCCGAACCTGCTGACACAGCAGGTAAACAAACTGGTCCGGCCCGCCAGGCTGCTTACCCTAGTGAGCCACGTGCCAGAGGTTGCTGACCCCCGTACTACTCTTATTCTGTGCATGCACCTCCTATACTACAGTGAGAGTTCGGCTGCAGATTAAGGGCATTGTATTATTAAATATCTTAATTATCCAAAATACTCTCTTCCATATTATCCCCGGTTGCTGTAGAGGAATGCCATATGCACACCTATATGTCTGCATAGGCAGCTACACCAAAGAGGGAACGCAGGAAGTGGTACTGACATCTTCCCTCTGAGCGCCATTAAAAGACAACTTTAAATCAATCTTGGCTTTACAGAAGCTGTGTCAGCAGAAGCTGCACAGGAAAGATGCTGAGTCAGGGCATCTCTCAGCTGGCATGGCAGCTTGAAGATGGTCCCTTTAGCTGCCCAGCCCTCAAAGTAGATGAGGCTGGCTCAATATACAGGCCCACTAGCAGAGCTGTGGTTACCATGCTTGAGTTGCTGTGCTCCGCTTCTGGCAGACTTCCCACAGCCACTGGTCCAAAGCATGGGTTCCTGTGGCACAAATGACTCCAATTTTCTGCAGTCAATTAAAATATTTAAATTATTTTTCTTGAGGTGCAATATAATGAAGGATCAGGCACACTGGACTTAGTGTGCACTAGAAAACATACTTTGAATATATTCATATTTATCTAGTTTTCATTGTTGATATTTCCTTTGAAATTCTTAAGGTTTCTATTTCATTAATAAAAAAATATGGGGAACCTGTTCACCATAACATCTAGCCCCACAAGTGCTAACAAAGGACAGGGCAGACCAGCAGCCTATTATTGCAGTGGTACTCAGTTCAAACACTATTAAGGTTGCTAGGGTTGCCAGGCATCCAGTTTTTGACCAGAACACCTGGTCGAAAAGGGAACATAGTGGCAGCGGCATTTCCCCCCTCCAGCTCCTCAGCATAGGGGGTGTCAGAGGGCTTCGTGTGCTTACCCACACCAAGTGCCAGTTCCACAGCTCTCATTGGCTGGGAGTCATGGCCAATGGGAGCTGTGGGGATGGCGCCTGCAGATGGGCAGCACGCAGAGCCGCCTGGCCGCGCCTCCACATAGAAGTCAGAAAGGAGACATGCTGCTGCTTCCAGGAGCTGCCTGAGGTAAGCGCTGCCTGGAGCCTGCACTCCGACCCCCTCCCGCATCCCAACCCCCTGCCCTAGCCCTGATACCCTCCTGCCCTCCGAACCCCACTGTTCCAGCCCGGAGCACCCTCCTGCACCCCAAACTCCTCATACCCAGCCCCACCCCAGAGCCCGCACCCTCAGCTAGAGCCCTCACTCCAGCTGCACCCCAGCCCCCTGCCTTGGCCCTGATCTTTCTCTCGCCCTCTGAACCCCTGATTTCTGGCCCCACTCCAGAACCTGCATCCCCAGCCCAGAGCCTATACTCCCTCACACACCAATCAACCCTCTGCCTCAGCTCTGAGCCCCCTCCAGCCCCCCTCCAATAGCCCTCAGCTCCACCCCCCAGCTGAGAGCCGCCTCCTGCAATGCAAACCCCTCATCCCCAGCCCCACCCCAGAGCCCACACCCCCATCTGGAGCCCTCACCACCTCCTGCATCCCAACCCACTGCTTCAGCCCAGACCCCCCTCCCACACCCTGAACTCCTCATTTCTGGACCCACCTCAGAGTCCTCACCCTCTCCCACACACCAATCCCCAGAGCCAGTGAAAAGGAGCAAGTGAGTGAGGGTGGAGAGAGTGAGCAACAGAGGGAGTTGGGGATGGAGTTGGCAGGGGCGGGGTCTCAGAGAAGGGCAGAGCCTTGGAGGAAGGGGTGGGGCAAGGGTGTTCAGTTTTGTGCAAGTAGAAAGTTAGCAACCCTAATTGCATTTTTAGTGAAATGTCTATTGAATTTTATGTATCATTATATAACAATGTGACATATTTTAAAAAAGTCTTGTTAAAAAAGGGTTGACCATTTAAAAGGCCAAGTTAAAGAAGAGTCCTGCATATGAGAGTTCTGAACTGTATAAAAGAAACTAACGGAGACATTTAAATAGTTAAACAAGGTACAACTAATAGTCCTAGTTGTACCTTGTTTAACTATTTAAATGTCTCCATTGAGATTTTCAAAGTGAACTAGAGGGTTTACCCCCAAAACTCCAATTGAAATTAATAGAAGTGGTTAAATCTCCTTATTGGCTTTGTAACGCTCAGTTCTCATTTTTTTGTGGCTGAACTGTTCTTTTTCTGAACAGGACGTCTATATTTTACATATGAAATGTTTTGGACAGAAATACAGTGCAGATAACGTGAAACAGTTAAGAAGGAAATAAATAGTGAGCTGCAACTATGCACATTCAGAAGTAATTTGCAATAAATCTAGTGCCTTATTAAGCAGTAAAGATAGTGTTGATTCACGTTAATTTTTTTCAATACTGGTTTAAAACAAAGAACAAAGGGAACATGGACTAAAATGAAACCAAAGTAGATTAAAAATTACTTGTAGTGTTAGTGCTGAAAATAATAAAACAGGCACACGGGCCTAGTACGGTGCACTGTTGCAAAGCATAAAGAACAGAATCAGCAGTAAGCTGCTTGATGCTGCCCTCAAGGACACAAGGTGATAAAAAAGGAATAAGCCATTTTTATAATACTTTAGGGCCCAATCCAGCATAAAATATATTGCGTTTTCTGGCTGTGCATATTGTGAGAGCTGATTTTTAGTGATTTCTCTGGCTTTATGTGCACTTCTGCTGTACAAAAAGCTGAACATATTTTTTGTTGGGTTAGACCATTAGGTAGCTATTTTTACTCTGAAAGGGTAGTAAAACTGACAAGTATACAGATTACTTGTGAAATCATTAATCATTAAGACAAAGACCAAGTTAAAAAAATTGTTTCAACTTTTCCAAAATCAAGAAACAAAGCTCTTAAAAATCTTATTGTTGTAAGGTCCATATACCAGCTTCAACCAAACTATATCTGAGTGGGTATTAGAATCTTCAGATTAAAATACAAATTGGGTAGGCAAAATTAATGGTTAACAAATGACTCTGTTTGTGTGTGTGTTTAAAATGCAGTTATATAAGAATTCCATTTCAATTTAATATGAATGAATGTCCATGGTTATCAGTAACAAAAAATAGATTTTTAAATTAGTAGTATCATAATAGCAACAATGTTGTTTGTGTGTTTGTTTAAGTTTTGACTAATTCAGGTAAAAAGAATTAAATACTAATAAAATTATTTTGACCTAAACTAATCAAAACTTACAAAACCCACTTGCCTATCAAATAATCATACACACAAAAAACTATAGTGGCTATGACAATACTAATAAAATATAACAGTGTATTAATTATTCCCCCTTCAGCTTTCTGTAGGGGTTCCACGGGGCTCATGATCCCCTTCTCTTCTCCCTCTATGACTTTGTCTCTGAGTAATCTCATTCACAAACATTCATGAACTCATTCAGCTACCTTCTCCATATTGGTGCCTCACAGATCTACCTTTCTTCTCCTTTTGCACAAACTAAAATCTTGTTCTTTCTCTCAGATATCTTCTTCTGCATGTCAAACCATCAGCTTAAACTTAACATGGCCAAAACAGAATTTGTAATCTTTCCCCGCAATTCCTCCCACTCCCTCCTTTCTCACTCACTGTAGACACCACCACCTTCATCCCTGTCACTCAGGCCTGTAAACTAGCTGTCATTTTTGACTAAGCTCTCTCTCTTGAGCCTCACATCCAGGCTGTGTCTAAATCTTACCAATTCTTTCTGTGTAACATCTCTAGACGGTGGCTTTTCCTCTCTACTTACACTGCTAAATCTCCCATCCAGGCTGTCATCATATCACATCCAGATTATTCCCACTGGCTTTCCAAAATCTCTTCTGTTCATATCCATTCAGCATGCTGCTGCAAAGATCATTTTCCTAGCTCATTACCTTAACCATGTCACCTCTTTCTTTGCAACACTCCACTTGAAACACTCTCCTTTCTCTATAGCATCAGATATAAGCTACTTGACTCTACCTTAACAGCCCTTCATGGCCTAGCCCCACTCTATCATCTCTCATTTACTCTCAGGATATTGATTCCCACCACCAATCAGCCAATGATGCCAGCCTCCACCACCCACTGGTGGAGAAGAGCACTTTGTGGTTTCTCCCATGCCATCCTTCATGCTTGGAGGAGCTCCCCATATACATCCACAAAACTATCTTTTCCTCCTTCAAATCTCTTCTTAAAACTCTTCTGTCCTATGATGCCTACAAAACCTTTGACTATAGTTAGGGAGCAGGTGTGCTGAGACTACTTCCTACCACTGCCAATGTATCCTCATTGTTTCTTTGTACTCTGCTTTCTATTATCCACCTATTGTCTCCTGTGTTATACTTAGATAGCAAGCTCCTTGGGGGTATGGAGTTTCTTTTTGTTCTGTTTGTACAGTGCCTGGCCCAATGGGATCCTGGTCCATAAATGGGGCTTCTAGGTACCAGCACAAAACAAAGAAATAATAATAAATAAATAAATAGTATGTTTAACTGTGAATTTCTTGGCTTTGTAATGCTCCATCTAGGGATAATTACAACATCATTATAATGTATTTTACTCAAAACGACTGATATGTGCTCTTATCTGCAACTCTATGTTAATATAGTTATTATGCGATAAAGCTTAGTCCCTACTCTCCCCCAGCATCTTGAAATGTATGTTCCTTCCCCTGAAGTATATATGCTGGGGGAACAAGATATCCATGATTTCCATCTTCTCTGAGCTCCATCCAGCAGGAAAACCAGGGCAAGACACGATTGCTCACAGGTGGCTAATCTTGACAGATCCTGCTTTGCTTCCCTATCGGGCTCTGCAGTGTTCTACAACCCTTTCCCACTGTCTGGTATGCCACTCCCATGTACATCCAGACTGACCAACATTGTCAAATTAATTCTGGGAGGTTTGTGGTGGGATGGCGCATATAACACTAACCTCCCTGATGCTTCTCTGCTGGATGTACACAGCAACCATGGTCCTGGCTGGGAGCAGCAAGATGTCCAACGCCACTTTGAAGCCTATCAACATCCCCCTCACTCATCCAGCTTCAGCAGACGAGGATGGAGACAGACCGAATGGCCAGTGCATAAGCACATCTGGTGCTAGGGGCAGGACTAGCTGCATGGGCCAGGTGTGTGTGCTAACATATTCAACAAACAGGGCACATAGCACATCCACTCCTCCATCCCAGCCGAAGAATAGACACCAAAGAAAGGGATTGGAGTGGCTGGGGCTGAGCAGGAGAGGAAGCATTGTTGTGGTGGGAGATAACATTATTAAATCAAGAGTCCGGAGATTTTGCTTGTAAATGGGAGTCTCCCTGCCCTGCTATACCAGAAGAATTGGTCAATCTCTTGAAACTCCCCATTAGTTCTGCCCCTCACATGCTGATGTATGATGTCACATGCTGAGAGGTGGGGCCTTTGGAATACTTGCATGTGTTATAACCACTGTGCTGGATCACACTGAAATCCCATGGGGCAGGGGGACCTCTGTTGGAATCAGCAGGCATGTGCTCCCATTGTGGGCAGGAACATTGATGCTCAGCCTAAACATCACAGAGGAGAAACCTGAAGGCTGGCGGTGGGAGCTGGAGCCATACCTCACAGTGATTCTAACTCAGGTTTGTTGCTACTCCCCTCCTTCCCTATCTCCTGTGCTTGCACTCCCACCAGAGCCCAGGCCCCAAAGAGCTTTATTTCCCATTTGTTGGGTTATGCCAGGTGGGGTCTCACAGGTGCAGGGAAGGGGGATGGTCCCTGACTCTGGCATTTCCAGTGGCCCTTCTCTGAAAGATAGTAGAGCCTATACTGAGGAATATAACTAGGGTGACCAGATATCCCAATTTTATAGGGACAGTCTCGATATTCAGGGCTTTGTCTCATATAGGCCCTTGTTACCCCCCACCCTTAGTACCTATTTTTCACATTTGCGATCTGGTCACCCTAAATATAACATGAGCCTGGTCTGGCCTGGACCTTGGGATGGCCCTTTCTCACCTGTGGTGATGAAGGGACTAGAGTTGGACGCTTAGGAAAAGGATTCAAGTTCCAGTCACACACAGCCAGGGGTGGCTCTAGACATTTTGCTGCCCCAAGCACAGAGGGTCCGCTGGTCCCACGGCTTCGGCGGATCTCCCGCAAGCATGCCTGCAGGAGGTCCGCTGAAGCCACGGGACCAGCAGACCCTCCGCAGGCAAGCCTGCGGGAGGTCCACCAAAGCCGCGGGACCAGTGGACCCTATGCAGGCAAGCTGCCGGATGCGCCCCGCCTGCCGCCCTAGCGGCGACCGGCAGAGCACCCCCCCACGGCTTGCCGCCCCAGGCACGCGCTTGGAGCGCTGGTTCCTGGAGCCGCCCCTGCACACAGCTCTCACTTTCTCCTCACCATTCAGGCTCCACCAGAGTCAGTGCATATACCCAAAAGTCTTGAGTCCTCTCTCCTATTTTCACCCCTTGCTCCAGGAAGGGCAGCTGTAGGAGTGATCAATTAACCCTCTCCACAGAATTGGAGGAGCTCAGGGTCAAGGCAGACATCCTGTTTCACCCCTTCCCCATAATATAGCTTTTGTCTAGGAATACACAAACACTATATGTAGGTTTGGAAGGATAAGATTTGTATTGGTAAATGTCAGCAAACGTCGATTTCTTTGTATGCATACAAACTCACAAAAATATTTCCATCAAAAATAATTGAAATTTACAGATAGGCAAAGTAAGAAAAATGCTGCTTGGTAACTTAGATTTTGGTTTAAGAATATTTACTTTGTATATTTTGACATATGATGGTGACAATTTGTGTTTTAACAGTTACAAAGCTTTAATTTTTTGAATTTCAGTATCTACTACCATTAAATAATTATTGTCTGATCCCCCCACAATTTCCCACAACTGAAAATGTAAAGAAAAAAATGCTGAAAAATAAACAATATTATCCATCAAAATTATAAAAAAAAAAATTAAATTCTGCCAAGCCTAACTATATATTCAATATAAGTTTAACACACACACACACACAGAGTCTAAACAATAAGAATTATATGAAAAAGAAGTTTTGTTTTGGACTGTGAAGTTTGAGGCTGAAAGCAGATTATTTGCAAGCTATTTACAGGGGCAATATTCAATCAAAACAACTACTATCAACCATAAAATACAGCATCAGCTATCTACCAAGGGTAATAACTCTTGCATATTATTGCTGGGAATTCCTTCAATGCCCAAACCATTTTTAGTTTGCAAGGCTGCTTAATTTGTTTGACATGGTTGGGAAGAATTTGATGCTCAACCAAAAATATGTAGTTTTACCCCCCATTATCTCTGCACATAAAGAGTCGTGGAGCTTCAGGCTAGAATTAACACAAGATAGGCTATTATGATTGTAAGAGCATTTAGCAGCAGTCCCTGTTGATTTTGCAGTTTGTAATAATAAATATCTCCCACATAATCTCACTCTCTTTTTTTAAACTCGATGCCTTAAGGATGTTCTTGAAGCTTGTGATAAAATACTAACAGCATTCGCCTATTTAGGTGATACCCTTGATTTCCATTTCTCCTTGGGCAAAGTCATTTAAAGACATAGTGTTTGCAAGTAAATGCCTTTAAAAATATAACTCTTGATATTATAAGTGCCCTAAAGAAATATGATTTCCTACTGTACCTGGTTGCTGAAGCTAAACTAAATCTCCTTTTTCAGAACAATGGAGTACTTTAAAAAGGATTTTTCTTCTTTTTATGCTTTTAGAATGGAAGAAACTTGTAATCAAATTGAAGGTTACAGAAAGTGCACTTTACAACCTGAAAGTTTCTCTTTCTTATTAAAATAAAAAGAGGCAAGTATTAAAATGAACTACTTACACAGTGGACTGGGCAGTTAAACTGTTAATAAGGACTGCACTGTGCACATACCATAAACAATGATAAAATATTATTTTTTCACTAAGAAAAGCTGTTGGCAGACTTTTGAAACCAAGGTCCCATTCCTGCAGAGACTTATACACGAGTAACTCTATGCAATTGAATAGTCCACTGAGTTCATCAGAACTACTCACGTGCATAAAGATTTGCAGAAGTGAGGCCCAAATGAACAGGGGAGTCATACATTAAAAAAAGACTAGATGACAGATTGTTGTTCACAGACCACATTAACTGAAATATCTGTATTAAACCATCAAGGTATTTTTCATATTTGTCATAAAGACCACTTTTTTACTCACTCGGAAGCTTTTCAAGTGAATTTAGTGGATCTCACACCAGTTTCTAATGGATACATGTCCACATTAGAGAAAACACCATCACAACTGGCTGTGTATAAAGAGAAGACTTCAGTCTCCACAGATGTCAAATCAGTAACTATCACAAGTATTGCATTCAATGAAAACAATTTAAAAAAATATGCTTTTTTACCCAATATTTCCCCCTTCCATTCTGCTTTGTTATTATAAGGCTGCTAATGAATGCTGGACTTATGTCAGTGATTCCTTTTTAGAAAGAAAAAAAGGGCAATTAAGCATTTATCACTAATACCTACAGTACACATGCACACACATATATAAATTCCATTGAATTGCTAATAGAGATCAATAAAACAATCAAATTTCAAACTCAACAACCTTACCGTGTCTTTTTAAATTACTAAAACAATAATTTAAAATGCTATTTTTCAGATAAACCAAAATTAGTTTGAAATTCTATGTAATTTCCAAATAGATAAACTCCAGATTATTGGGCCCAAGTCCCATCTCATACTGGTTTTACATTGCTGTTACTCCTGTGTGACACCAGTGAGAGTGAGAAAAGAATCAGGTCCTGTGATCCTAAGTATTTCTCTTTACAACTGAAGTTTACTTTTTAAGAATGGTTTAACATCTGAGTATTTGGTGACCCTAACGTTTGACTAAATATTTTCTTTCTTTGGTAGCTTTCGGTTCTTATGAGCTTTCACCAGTTCTTAGTTACTGTAAATTTCTTTTCTGGGAAGTTGTCCAATCTGTAAAATGAGAAGGTGATGAACTGCTCACAACACTATTTGAGTTCTTAGAAGACAGATGGGAGCCACTTCGCTTAATTTTAAGCAAAGTAGGGGAAGCTTTGAAACAATACCAAGCAAGCAGTAAATATTATGTTAGTGACAAGACTTTGGTATTTTTCTGTTAAATAAATTCAGTAATCTATCTTTTATCATCCTTTTCTTCCTCTCACAAATCTTCAACTCTCCCTGAGCCTTCCCTGATTTCTCTTCCGACATGGTACTGACCCCGCCGTCTTCATCTTGGCACTCAAACATACCTACATTCTCCTCTCCAACTCCTTCCAATCCCCTAAACTTTAGCCCCTCTAAATGTATTCCCATCTCCTCCCTACTCTGGAACACCCATTCCATCTTAAAGTAAATAAGTAAATTAAACAGTGGTTAAACCTCATCCAGACATTCACATGGGCCCAGTTCAGCAAAGCACCTAAGCATGTGCTTAACTTTTTAGCCTAAGTACATTATTGAGCAAAAGCAGTCAAAAATAAGCACATATTTAAGTGCTTTGCTGAACTGGGGTCTGACCACATATCACTGTCACTTCTGTCTCCCTTTCCTTTCTCTCTCCCGCTCCCATCCTGCCACTGTTTGTTATCACCAGTTATGAAGCCCTAACTAGCATTAGACCACGATCCAGCAAACATGCAAGTGCTTAACTGTATTACCGCTTGCAGTTAGACTACTCATGGTAGCAAATTAAGCACATACATAAATATGTGCAGGCTCAGTGACTTGGCCTGTAAGCTATTCGGGACAGGGACCACGTCTTTTCATTTCTTAACTTGACTCTTCAGGCACTGTATAAATAATACATAATATATTTATTTCACTCTCTAATCTTTTCTTTCATTCCACCTCCCCTGATTTTCTATTTCCTCTTTCTCTACCTCTCTTATGTATGTGGGCAAGAAGCTTAAAATAGCCAGTGCAGAACCTATAGTATGAACAGAAAAAAACCTTATGTTTGCCTTATGGTGACCCATGTGGTCTCCCCTCTTCAGTCTGCCTCAGCTTGTTATCTAAGGTTCACATCTCTCAGCTCGATCTATGTACCAATGCATATAGGGCTTCATCACAACAAGGGACTCAGCACTCTGGCCTTGATCCATCCAAGCACTTGAGCACATACTTAGCTACACACATGTGAGTGGTTTTACTGAAATCAAAAGGAGAACTCATGTGTTTAAAATTAAGCATGAGCTTCAGTGCTTTGGTGGATCGGAGCAAAGTACTCAGCACTTGGCAGAATAAAGTCCTTTTAAGGTACAAGTCACTGTGATACGTAGATGCCTCTCTGGGAGGTACAGCTGGCTCAATGGCCAGCAAAATCTCTGCCTTTCATAGCCGCTACCCTCTTTTTATAATAGGCTGATTCACAAGTGTTCAGTCTCAATTTAGCATGTGGACATTGCATCATCTTCCCAAACCTGTTTGAGTGACTCATTTTTACGTTGCACCCAACAAATAAGGAAAATAAACCATCTCTGCTTTCTCTTTTACTGAAACTCAGATATAGAGCCATCAGGTGACCTTCAATGGGCAAAGAGAGGGTGAAAGTATTCTTTTTGGTCTTTATGATTTATAAAGAAATCTTTAAAGTGTTTTGGGTTTGGGTTTTTTCCCCTCCTCCTGCTTTTTGTACATTACAAATTCATACCTTGTTTATGGTATAACAAGAAAATAAAAGGTGAGCTATTGAGTGCGGAAGTAAATTTTAGTCAGATGGTTTAAAACTCTCATTTTTATTAACAAGTATTTAACTCAAATACCTCACAAAGATGGGAGAAATGTTCTCTTTGTGTGAGAGTCAACATAATTACACCTTCATGTGACAGCTTAGAAAACTTATGATCCAGTTCTGGGGTCTTCAAATAAGTCCTCCAGCATGGATACAATATTCCTAAAAAAACCCAAAAACACAAAAAATAAGAATTTAGCATATAACTGTGTACACGGAAGGAGCTCTCTTACTATAAAGCACTGAATAAGCAGTTAACCCTTAATGTTAACCACATACTTAAGTGCTTTGTTGAACTGGGGCCTATATTTTAAAAATGGAGCTGGTGTTTTAAACCCATTATTTGTGTTCCTTATATCTAAATCCCATATGTGTGACCAAAGCATGTGACAACATACTACCACATAGCCTTGTGGCCTGAATAAGCCAGTGGTTACCCATAGATACTTTAAACATTGCAGATACCTCAAGAATCTTAAAGCTTCTTTCTTCACCTTAGCACAGCAGGACAATAGGTCTATTGTGCCAAAGAAATAGAGTTTGCCTGCCTTTTTCCTTTAGTTAATTTGTTTAGTTTAAAAATACCCAGTGATAGAGATACACAGCTGCAGACAACCCAACTGTGTAGACAGATGAATGTCAATAGAAAAAAAAGGAGAGAAAGTAGAGAAATTTAAACACTGAATCCAAACAGGAAATGTGAATTTGAATCCAAATTATGAGCCCCCCCTAATCCTCGAGTGTTCAAAACCTAGGTATTGGTTTTACTCATTATAGCGATGTGAAAATTTGAAATCAAATTCTGTTTTTTCTTTCAGGCCCAATATACTGGTTAGTTATTTTTGTTGTCTCATAACCAGCATGCAAATACTGATAAACATTTAGTGGAAAAACTTCTGTATCTTTGCTTCCACTCTAAGTATTGGAAGGATATTAGTAGAGGTTGAGCAAGAAATTTGAAATGTGGATGTATACTGGATGATCCATTTTACCCCTCTCCTAGTATATCCCTAATTTTCCAAGGAGGTTATGACATTACATACAATCGAAACCCTAGTCTAGTGAAAGCTGTTAAAGATACCTTGTAGTGTATTAATAAAAGGCCATGTGAAGAACAATGAAAACTTGTCAGTTGTAAAAAAAAAATTATTTCCAGGAAATTAAACATATTCATAAAGTAAATAGCATGTCTGCCTTCATCCATGTGCATTGTTAGGATATGATTAAAATGTGAAGTTGAAACAGAAAAATTATTTCCATGCAAGGTTATACAGGTCTGGTTGATTATGCTATTAGAAACAGAAAATTAGAAAATGAATTATAAATCTCTTTCAGCGCAAGTTTGGATCTAGTGATGGAATTCACTGCTGTATTATGATAATATGTTTCCTGTTTACAAGCCTATGAAGAAACCACTATTTAAAAAAAAAAAAAGAGGAATGAGGGAATGCTATTATTCGGATCGGTAGCACTGCAGCCTGTACAGTAGCTCCAAGATCTTTTACTTTTATGTTGCATATTGAGATGCTTGCCCTACATCATGAACTAGATTATTAAAAATTTTAGGATGTGAATTGATACTGAAAAACAAGAAAATTGTTACTAAGTACTCTATACTCATTTATTTTATATCTTGCAGTATGTATTGTCCTCAAATAGGCGTTCATCTCAGAAAAGTAGTAAATATCTTAGGAGTAGCAATGTCTGGGAGCAAGGTAACTTAAAATTACCTTGTATTTGTAAAGATTTCACAGACTTTTAAGTTTGTTTCTTTCATTTATTTAATATTCATATGATGTTACATCTTATTACCTGAGAGTATGATCTGTATGCCAACATTGTAGGTTAAGGATTTTATAAATCATACACATGAAAGCTTTATATATGACAATATCTCAAATTTGCAACTCCCTTTTGAATTGTACACAGCTAAACCATTGAAAAGGTGTACAAACAGAAATCTATAACATGTAAAATGTGAAAATCCACAAAGTACAATATTTGTGTTTTCATTATACAAATAGGTCCCAGGAGCTGACCCTTGACAAGTATGACAACCAGGACCATTTCTGATATATATATATATATAATGAAGCATAGAGTGAAATGATGGAATGTGTTAAAAAATGTAACTCTAAGGTTTAAATCAAGACGTCAATAAGAAGTGTGATGGTGCCTCAAAACTTCATTTTGCAGCACTATGTCATTACAGTCGAGAAGCACTCTCCCCTTTACAGTACTGTGAGAGATTTAGACATGGGACCTTTTCCCCAGCCCTGAAATGATGTAGGGACTCATGAAGATCCAGAAAGCTGTTTTTGTGGGTCACGGGATAACTCTATCCAAAAGTTGAGATGATGCTAGAAAATATTGGGATGGGTTGCTGTGTTAAGGAGAGAGTAGTGCCTGATAATTTTAGTGATGGTTCTAAAATTACCCGGGGACAAGTCCCAGCTTCTTCAATTCTCCATCCTCCCTTTACTGCAACAGAGTGCTCCAACTGCTTCACCCACCTTTTGCCAGTGGGGCTCCTACATCTTCCATCTTCTTCCTAATTAACAAAGTAAATCAGATCGCTGCCTCTCACAAGCATAAGTGTCAGCCACCAAGGGTTTTTTACATGAGACTCCACCCAATCCCCCACACTTGTGACTGAAATAGTTGCAGCTCCTTAGCCTCCCTTGATAGAGGCCATCCTCCTGTTACAGACCCAGCTCTAATGTCCGAGTACAAGAGAGACACCTCCCTTGTTTGCGCAGGGGACCAGTGTTATAGGACTGGCAGGCTGTATTTTTCTCTTGAGTCTGGCTGACCAGACAGAACCTGTTTTGTGCCACTGACTCCTCCTGCCCCCTTGTGCCCATCCTGCCAGGCGCTAGTACACCCCTCTCCCTAACATTTACATTGTGCTGCTCATCACCGGGGGCTGATCAGCCGGGATCAGTGCTTCCCCCCCTCCAGTGACTCCAGTAGCACCTGTCCTTTCCCACCATGCCCGGCTGCCCTTTTGCCCCCATAACTCTCTGCTCTGCCCCAGCGGGTCCGAAGGGTCTCCCGTTAGCAAGAAGTGTGTGGGGGGGTATAAACCTAGGAGGGAGCTCTGGGGGGTCATTTGGGGGAGGGCCGGAGGGAAGGGGAGTTAGGACGGAGATGCGGGAAGGGGGCCGGGGGGCAATGAGGACGAGGGAGCCCAGGGAGGGAATCGAGACCAGCAGCGGGAGGAGACCGCCGCGCGCGCAGACGGACCAGCGGGTACTGCGGGGGCCGCTCCCCCCTCCCGGCCTGGAGGCGGAGCCGGGCGCGGCGGGGCGGGTCTCTGCGTCGGGGCCGCGCCCGCCTCCCGGCGCTCACCGGAGAAGCAGGAAGAGCCCGCGGAGCCTGGTGCGGCGGGGGGCTCCGAGTCCGGCTCTCGCTGCCCGCGGCCGCCGCCATGGCCTCGCTCTTCAAGAAGAAGACGGTGGATGGTGAGCGGGGCGGGGGTGTCAGTGTCTGTCTGTCCGTCCGCCCCTCGCCCTCCTCCCTCCCGGTCAGGAAGGGCCTTGTTCCCGCGGGCCCAAGCCCGCCACGGGGGCTGCTTCCAGCGGAGCCTCCCGCGGGCCCCTCCTGAGCGCGATCCCCCCACCCCGGCCGGGCTCACACGGACTCGGGCCCGGGTGTGTGTTGATCGGGGCTGGTCGGAAAACAAGGGAGAGGGAGGTGCAGCTGGAGTGACTCAGCTCTAACCGGGTGAGTGTGTGTGTGAGGGGGACACACACACCCGCCCCACGTATTGAAAGCGTCAGGGACAGCTGATAAGTCGGTTACACGAGGCAGGAAGTCTGCAATAAGTGGAACTTTTTTGCTCAGTACAGTTTTGGGAATATGTTTGCACCGTCTCTAAGAACAGGGGGTGACCCTTAAAGGGCGGTGCCTCGAGATAATAAAGTTGGGTCGAACCTAAAGAGAACTGGGGGTGGGGGAAGTGGTTTGTTTGTTGTCTTTGTTTTTTTGGACCAAATATATTTTTAGCTGTTCGAAGTGATACAAAAATACCTCTAACTTAAAGAATCAGCGGAGCCATGGAAACAAGTTGCTCTGTTCTCTGAGAACACTTTTCTGTTTGTTTGGTGAAGAGAAGAGCAGCTAAACATTGCTACAGGTTCAAAGAGACTGGTGTCTAACTGTGAGCTCTTGGTGTTCTGTAGCTATCAAATCATGGTGTACTGTCTGCTGTTTGTATATATAGATTTAAAGTGTTAATCTTGCTATTTTGGGGGATAAGTTTTACCTACGAAGTATTAAATCCAATGCAGAAATAAGAACGTCCTTTTAAATACTTTAAAAAAGGGCAGCTTAATTTCCCTCATAAGAACATTTCTTGCATCATCCTATATTCTCCAGTAGGCAGGTGGGCTTAATTGAAGGAGAGTTGCTTGTCTGTTATCAGCAAGAGTTTTGAAACTGATTATGCAATACGTTCACCTAGCAAACCATGTGCAGTCTCACTCTAAAACAGGTCACAAAAAGTGATGCTTTGTGTATCAGCCAGTTGTATTTCATCAAGCAAAGATTAGTATTTTCCATTTCTTGTCTGGAAGAGATTTTGAGCGCACACCAGGGAGGAGTTCAGAAGTGAATTTTTTGCCACCTTTTTGTTTGCTTTGATCATGAGGGCCAGTTCAGTCCCTTTGGGACAGTTGTCAGCCTAGGGTTTCAGGAATGGAAAATGCCTCAAACATGTCTATGGAATGCACCATACATTGGGCATGAAGGTGATATGAGTAGGTGGTATGGAGTTGTCCCTTTGTGCTATCCGGTGATCTCCATATGCAGGGAGAGGGACGTTTCTGCTATTTAAAACCTTTTCATCCCTTTTGTGCTTCTGGAACAGGGCTAAGGATCTCACCCTTTGTTTTATTCCTCTGTGACAGTTTGCTATTACAAGCTCTCATTTTCTATTGGATTCTTCATTTGCAGAAACTAATGGATGTGCCTCTAGTTACTGTGAATGCTAGTTACTATCGGTTGTCTATTGCTGTAGTTCTTTTAAAGTAGCTGAGAATCTCCTGTGGTGGCAGAAATATAAAGAAAATGAATCTGACTTTTTCCCTGGCTTTTAACTTGTTTAAAATGCTAGTGCCTTTAATGGGTTCAGTTTCTACTCTGCAAGTTTTCTAACAAAAAGGAATATTTCCTGTAGAGTAAAACTATCCATGCTAGTCTTATATATAAATATATTTCCATCACTATTTCTTCTCAGTGTTCTTAAACTATATATAGCATAGTAAAATTTCACCTTTCTCCCTCTCCCGCCGGTAAAGTCCTCTTTTAAAAGTATTTTTGACAGAGCTCATGCTTGATGCTTATCTGTTGAATTGCTTCCCTCGTTTCTCTGCTGGGCCAAAATATATTGCTTTTATTTTCAGTTTTTATTTTTCATATATTGGCTGTCTACTCAATGTCCATTGAAAAGTGTTTCTTGAAAATGTTACTTGTGGGGTCTTGGGAGCAGTAACATGACTAAAATGGCCCCTTTCAATATCATTTTTCTTTTCAGATAATTTCTTCTTAGACTTAAAACAATTATTGAGCAGGAGTTTTTTGTGCAGTGTGTGTTCCTCTTAAGATTCCATTAAAATATTTTGTTGGAGCTTATTACTGCTGAAATAATTTCAGACTTAGATGGGTTGCAGTGTCTTTGCACATCTGGGAAGGAAGAATCTGAATCGCTACTCTTTTTTCCAGAAAGATTGATGTATGCTTTAAAATGAAGATTGTGGCTCCAGTTTCTGCTTATTGTTCATGCTTTAGTCATCTGACAGTAATTGAGCCTGTCTAGATTGCATTTCACTTGTTACCCAATTAAATGAGGAAAATAGCAGCATACTGAGACAAGTGTGTGTTTGCTTTTGTGGAATACAAAACCATGATGTAGACTTAATTATAGGAACATTATTTCCTTTTCAGACTGTTTTAAACATACTTTTTTAATAGATGGAGGTTGCTCTGTCTTTACAATATAAACCTGAAAAGGGTTCCTGATTTCTCATCACAGCACAGCTTTCAGTAACTTATTCATCTTTCTTTTTGTTACATTTAAATGTTTGAGTATGAAACAACAAATTCTGTGTTTATTTATTATGCAGTTAAATCAGATGAAAAGTCATGTAAAGGGGCATCATTTCTGAATATGTTTTCAAATCCAAACTTGTTTGCATGTCTTACAGTGCGAAAATCAGATAAGCATATAAATGTAATTCTTATAAAATAGACTAGAAGAAGCCTTCTAACCATACCAAAAATCAACTGCTATTGGTAATTACATCATGGTAATAATACACTATAGTATGTTAGGTATGCAAATTCAACTCTTCTGAATCTTGGTTCATACTCAAGCACTTTTTTTTTTTTCCTCTGTTAGGAAACCCAATAGCATTAAACTCCAGTACTTGCTGACTTTTTTACTCTTTAGAATTCAGCAAAATTAGAGCAATATAGGAGGCTGCTTTGAGTATGCAGCCTGTACTCAGGAGAGCTATTTGTCCTTCCAACAGCGGAAAGGGAGTTCTGCTTTAGGAATAAATCCCTCTGTACATTTTAATGTTCACTGTAAGACCTACGCAGCCTAACAAATGAAGACAAATCTTTAATGGAAGCTGAAATGACTGGTTCTATATCAAAATTGAAATTTGCTTTTAATATATACACTTTATCAAGTAAATTCCATAAAGCTTCTATGTAAACAATAGTATGAAGAAAGTATTTTCTTGCACTCACTGAAAGCAATTTGTACTGTCCTGTAAGGAAGATAGTTAAGGAACTGTTTCTGCCCTCAGATGTCATTTTCTGTTGTTTGCAGGGGCAGTATACAAAGGTCATCAACAGAGCATTGTTCATATTTGTTTCATAAAGGTCTTATATTAAGTGTGATGTTTTGTTATAATGCTAGCCTTCAATTTCTGTATGCAGCTGCTAAAATTTCATGATCTGGGCTTAGGGAGCTTGTATATGATAAAGTATTTCTATGACATCACATATTGATAATCTGTTGGCAAATGGAATCATAGGACCCAATCTAGTGAGACACTCATTGTGGAGTGCCTGCAACACCTTACAGGATTGGGCTTTTAATGATGAGTGGGGAAGATAGACAAATAGCACATTTAAGTCAAATTTTGAATGTGTAAAAATAGGCTTTTATTTTGTTGTGTATGACACTTCACTACTGAAAGTGCCCATCCTTCTGGAAGGTGCTCAGGTACTATGGTGAGAGGATGGTATAAAAATTTATCTAGATATTCAATACTACATGGACACCCCTATTGTTGATTCGGGATAAAACATTCTAGTTTTTGTGGTAGTTGATGTGACAAAAGGGGCTTTTGTGGATGGATGTTAGTTTCTGATATTCTAAGGACAATGTTGACAGAGTATTGGAAAAGTAGTTTGTGTAGTTCAGTGCTAAATTTCTATTCTTGCAGCTATGAGGAGTGTTTACTAAATCTAACCTTTTATTCCAAATTTCCTTGTTTTTGTTTGTTAAAAATAACTATATGCTTGTAAAGATTCTTAAATTACTGATAGTACTCAAAATCAACTTCAATTTAAAGGTAGCCTAGTTTAAATACATTAAGAAAAAAAATCCTGGCAAGGCAAGGGAAAGGAACACTTTTCCATTTTCCCTTTGTGTTCCATTTAGATATGCAAAAGGGGATCTTAGGGGAAGCCCTAATGCTGAGTGCCTGTTGAGTCAGTTGTCCAGGTCCTAGAAGAACTGAGTGTCTGCCAAGTGTAAGTGTCATGGTAGTCAGAGAAATCCTAAGAGGTGCTTAGTGGGCTTTCTCAAACCTCAACCCCCATGGGTGCCAAAGTTGCAGACACACTCACTAGTTAAATTCCTTTAAACGAAAATTTAGCATTAAAGCGACTGCCTTTGCAGGAATTCAATTTCCAGAACTTTCTCCTCAAAAGATACAGAATGTGCAGCAGCAGTCCAAGCTGCTGCTCTCCACCACTGTATATCAATCTTCCTATGCCCAGATCCCTTCCTAAGGAGTGAAACTAGTAAGAGGTAATTCAGTGACCAACCATTCCCAGTCCATCCCCGGCTTCTCTAAGGCTGCTTAACAAAGGTGTGGATAGACATGTCCAAAACTAGGTTCTGGATTGCAGGACCACTAACTTTTCCCATAATGGATCACTGAACAGCTGGGAGCAAAGCTGTATTTTTGGGCTTGCTCTTAAACATTGTCCCTTTTCCGCAACCGTTAGGACAGCCAGAAAATTTTAGCTAAATTTTGTTAACTTTTGGTGAAGTGGTAGACACATCCTTTAAGTACTGCTATATATTTGTTTAGATTGGATTACTACCTTATAGAATTGCTCCTCTCAAAGAGGGTGTCAGAAATGGATAAAAGACTTGACCAGTTTTCACCCAATTCTTTGTCACATCGCTTGTGGCTTGACTTTTAGTTGAATAAGTGCAGCTTTGTTGCATATGGGGAGGGCAGGTCTCTATGCACCTCAGTGAGTAAGGAAGGAAGCATGGCCTGGGGATTCACATCCATCACATTTTCCCTGCTCTATAGAGAAGGTTCAACTGGAATCAATACTATTGCTCTGTTAAAGCAGCTCTGGAACAGTTATTTGTGGGGAGGGAGGATTCCTTCCCCCAACCCTATCATCTCAAACCTCATGGACCTCTCCACTGAATAGTTTGGCTACAGTGGCTGAGATAAGGAGTACTTGGCTCACATTGCTGTGAAATAGGAGTTACAGAGATATGGTTTTCTGCATGGGGAAGTTGTTCTTGACACTTCCTGCATGATTAAAAGAGACATGTTTATGGAATATAGAAGTCTATTGTGCCAAATGCTTCTCTCAGTTACACTGGTACAAACTCCATTGAAGCCACTTAGGTTTCACTGGTATAAAAGGAGAACTTGGCCTCTAGTGTTGAAATTTAAGATAGTATTTCAGACATGTAAATTTATATTCCAACATCATTGCATATATTTGATATTTATAGTCCCAGTAGGAGATGCATGCTTTACTTTTGTAATAAAAATTTGATTTTTATCATATGTTTCAATATTGTTAAGCACTGGGTCTGAAGAATTATTTTACTAACTATAAATATTTCCTTTCCAGATGTAATAAAGGAACAGAATCGAGAGTTAAGAGGTACACAGAGGACTATAACCAGAGATCGAGCAGCCTTGGAGAAACAGGAAAAACAGCTGGTAAGTAGAACAAAGAATTTTAGTTTACCTTTTTCAAACAAGTGTTTGTTTGAAATTTAAATAAATGGCAAGAGAATGTGGGACTCATACCTCAATATCAAAGGGGTAGCCATTTTAGTCTGGATCTGTAAAAAGCGATAGTCCTGTGGCACCTTGTAGACTATCAGAAGTTTTGGCGCATAAGCTTTCGAGAGTAAATACCCACTTTGTCAGAGCCAGGTAGTTTACCCATGAAAGCTTATGCGCCAATACTTCTGTTAGTCTGTAAGGTGCTACAGCACTCTTTCTCTCTCACACCTAAATGACAGTCGTCAAAGTCTTTCTGACTTTCCCCACTATCTACATTAGTTAGCTTATAGTGTTTCACCATTATACTTTACTATACAATAGTTTTTGATCTCATAGGGGCTAACTTAAAAAAATTAAGGAAATTAGTTCGGGAAGTGGATTGGACTGAAGATCTTGTGGATCTAAAAGTGGAGGAGTCCTGGAATTACTTCAAGTCAAAGTTGCAGAAACTATCAGAAGCCTGTATCCCAAGAAAGGGGAAAAAATTCATAGGCAGGAGTTGTAGACCAAGCTGGATGAGTAGGCATCTCAGAGAGGTGATTAAGAAAAAGCAGAAAGCCTACAAGGAGTGAAAGATGGGAGGGATCAGCAAGGAAAGCTATCTTATTGAGATCAGAACATGTAGGGATAAAATGAGAGAGGCAGAGAGGCCAAAAGCCATGTAGAGTTGGACCTTGCAAAGGGAATTAAAAGGTTCTATAGCCATGTAGTAAAAGGTACTATAGCCATATAAATAAGAAAACAAAGAAAGACAAAGTGGGACCACTAAACATTGAGGATGGAATGGAGGTTAAGGATAATCTAGGCATGGCCCTATCTAAACAAATACTTTGCCTCAGTCTTTAGTGAGGCGCATAGGGCTAATGGCAGGATGACAAATGGGAATGAGGATATGGAGGTAGATATTACCACATCCGAGGTAGAAGCCAAGCTTGGACAGCTTAATGGGACTAAATCAGGGGCCCCAGATAATCTTCATCCAAGAATATTAAAGGAACTGGCACATGAAATTGCAAGCCCATTAGTAAGCATTTTTAATGAATCAGTAACAAGGGTTGTACCGTACGACTGGAGAATTGCTACCATAGTTCCTATTTTTAAGAAAGGAAAAAGTGATCCAGGTAACTACAGGCCTGTTAGTTTGACATCTGTAGTATGCAAGTTCTTGGGGAAAAAATTTGAAATAGAAAGTATTTAAGGACAGAGGTCAATGGTAATTGGGACAAAATACAACATGGTTTTACAAAAGGTGGATTATGCCAAAGCAACATGATCTTTGAGAAGTTAACAGATTTTTTTAGACAAAGGAAATGCAGTAGATCTAATTTACCTCGATTTCAGTAAGGCATTTGATACGTTTCCACATGGGGAATTATTAGTTAAATTGGAAAAGATGAGGATAAATATGAAAATTGAAAGGTAGATAAGGAACTGGTTAAAAGGTAGACTACAACGGGTCATACTGAAAGGTGAACTGTCAGGCTGGAGGGAGGTTATTAGTGGAGTTCCTCAGGGATCGGTTTTGGGACCAGTCTTATTGAATCTTTTTATTACAGACATTCCCACAAAAAGTGGGAGTGTGACAATAAAGTTTGCAGATGACACAAAGCTTGGAGGTGTTGCCAATACAGAGAAGGGCCGGGATATCATACAGGAAGATCTGGATGACCTTGTTAACTGGAGTAATAGTAACAGGATGAAATTTAATAGTGAAAAGTGCAAGGTCATGCATTTAGGGATTAGTAAGAATTTTTGTTATAAACTGGGGATTTATCAGTTGGAAGTAACAGAGGAGGAGAAGGACTTCAGAGTATTGGTTAATCACAGGATGACAATGAGCTGCCAATGTGATATGGCCGTGAAAAAAGCTAATGCTGTCTTGAGATGCATCAGGTGAGGTATTTCCAGTAGAGATAATGAGGTGTTAGTACTATTATACATGTCACTGGTGAGACCTCATCTAGAATACTGTGTGCAGTTCTGGTCTCCCATGTTTAAGATGCATGAATTCAAACTGTAAGAGGTGCAGAGAAGGGTTAGTAGGATGATCCAAGTGTAGCGAAGTGAAGACTCATGGGCGTGGCACCCCCTGCTAGTCATCTTGGGAATTAGCTCTTTCCAGCCTTCGGAGCCCCCTGTACCAGCAGGTGTCCCGCCTGTCTCAGGCCCTGTGTCCCTTTCCTCAGGGTTCTACCCCCACATTCTGGGTCTCTCCTTCCAGGGGAACCCCTAATCCTCTAAACCCACTGCTACTGCCAGTCATCATCTAGCCCCTCACTCACTGGGGCAGACAGCAGTTTGTAATGGCCACTCATCATTGGCAAGGGGGTTAGGACCAGCTGCTGCTGTCTATTGCCATGCTGCACCTCTGTAGCCCCAGTACCTGCCTTAGGCCTTGCACAAGGCCTGCAGCCTGGAGAGTTGCCAGGCTGGAGTTCCCCCAGCTCCTTTGCCCTATTCCTCCAGCTCCTGGCCCTCAGCCCTCTTGTCAGGGCCAGCTGGGCCCTGAATGAGCTGGCCACAACTGTGGTTGCTTTCTCATTCAGTCTAGCTTGCCTGCTTTTAACCCCTGTTCTCCAGGAGTGGGGCAGCTGCCCCACTACACCAAGGAATGGAAAACCTGCCTTATGAAAGGAGGCTGAAAGAGCTTGGCTTGTTTAGCTTAGCCAAAAGAAGGCTGAGGAGAGATATGATTGCTCTCTATAAATATATCAGAGGGATAAATACCAGAGAGAGGGAGGAATTATTTAAGCTCAGTACCAATGTGGACACAAGAACAAATTGATATAAACTGGCTGGCCATCAAGAAGTTTAGACTTGAAATTAGATGAAGGTTTCTAAAGTTCTGGAACAGCCTTCCAAGGGGAGCAGTGTGGGGAAAAGACATATCTGGCTTCAAGACTAAGCTTGATAAGTTTATGGAGGGGATGGTATAATGAGAGAGCCTAATTTTGGCAATTAATTAATCTTTGGTTATTAGTGGTAAATATGCCCAATGGCCTGTGATGGGATATTAGATGGGGTGGGATCTGAGTTACTATAGAGAATTCTTTTCTGGATGTCTGGTTGGTGAGTCTTGCCCATATGCTCAGGGTTTAGCTGATTACCATATTTGGGGGTGGAAAGAAATTTTCCTCCAGAGCAGATTGGCAGAGGCCCTGGGAGGGGTTTCGCCTTCCTCTGCAGTGTGGGGTACAGGTCACTTGCTGGAGGATTCTCTGCACCTTGAAGTCTTTAAGCCATGATTTGAGGACTTCAGTAGCTTAAACATAGGTTAGGGGTTTGATACAGGAGTGGGTTGGTGAGATTCTGTGGCCCGCGTTGTGCAGGAGGTCAGACTAAATGCTCATAATGGCCCCTTCTGACCTTAAAGTCTTAAGTCTAAGGCCTTGTCTACACTACCACTTTACAGCGCTGCAACTTTCTCGCTCAAGGGTTGAAAAAACCCTGAGCTCTGCAAGTTTCAGCACTGTCAAAGTGGCAGTATATACAATGCACCAGCACTGGGAGCCGCGCTCCCAGCCCTGGTAGCTGCTCCCTTCATAGGAGTGGGTCTTTTTTAAAGCAGTGCTTTAACGTTGCTAGTGAAGACATACCCTTAGTCTTCCTGACTCTCTAATAAGTGCAGAGTCAGAAGCTGTGCTGTTTTTCATGATATAACCTGATTCTTTTTTGTCCAATAGCATTGGTAAATTTGGGCCAATGTTTCATAACCTGTTCTAAAATATTAAAACATCAATTGCCCTATGGATGAATTTGTCTTGCAGAGTTCTTTGGCAGCAAGTGAATATACTGTTGACTCAGTAGCCCAACATTAGTGCTTTGCATTCCAATGTGAGTTGTTGGGAATTCTATCCCAGACATGACCCTTCCATTATAGATAGCAAGGGCCACAAGCTTTGGAAGCAGTGCTCTCAGTTCTTAGGTTAGAAAGCAGTCAGAAGCATGACTGAGTCATTGAAGCTCATTTAAATGAACATCAGTGGTGAGGGTTTCAGAGAGAATATTAGGGCTTATCTTCAGTAGGACATTTCATCATCTCCAAACACAACATAACTTCACAGCAACTGTAGACAAAGTCTAACATTGTTACCTGGATGTAGTTATTCCTATGGTCTTTGTAGAATTTCCCTACAATCAGCTGACTTTATTAAACATAACTGGCATAACTCACTCATTGAACGCTTGATTGTTGGAACATGTCCTTTAGTTTTATGTCACCTCATACCTCTATTGGTGGAGATATACATCAAATTACATGCCTTGATAGATGACACAAAAACTGTGTGGAAAAACTAAGTGACAGTCCATTCCCTGGTTTAATAGTTAATAAGACATTGCCTTGTATGGTGACAGATCTTGTTTATATCAGTTTTGGCATGAGAAAAATTGGAGAGCCTCAAAGATGACTATTCTTGGAAATTTTATCCTTTTCTAGGGATTTAAGATATGTCTGATAGGTTATGTAGGTGGTTAAGCTACCATTATTTCTTTTAATGCCTTGATTTCCGTAAAGAAATTCACCTTGAAGCTTTGAATGCACTCATGTCAGTAACTTGCTCCAGAAATATATTTGTGCATTTTTTTTCTCTTGTGAAGGAAGAGGTGAAGAGAACAAGTCTTTGAAAGACGCAATCTTCTATTGTTATCCTTGCTACACAGACTCTAAGGAATCTGAATTTTCAAAGCCTGGTACGCTTGTCATTTGAAAAGAGCAGGAAATTCTCAATGAATGAGAACATTGTCCTGTAACAATGGTCTTTTGCTGCTACTTAAATAGAGAGGCAAAGCAAATATTTTTTAAAGTAGATGTTGCTCTGTGATAGCATTGTTACAATTATTTACTATTTTTATATTTATGTCTTTACTTGGATAGTGTGGACAGTTTTGATGTCTGATCAGTATTGTATCCTGCTTACTATACTGTTGACTTGCTGAATTTTGAGAAGTAGTAACATGTGACTGGCTGTATCAACTGGCTTAAAATTTCTTCATAAATACAAGAACTGTGGATTAATCTCGTCTTTTACTTTCAGAATTAGTGTTAGTTATGAATACATCAGCTATATAGCAACTTGATTCCCTGGCACAGATTCAGTTTGTAATTAACAGTTTAGTAATACTTGGCATTTACAGTATATGATGTTTCATCTTGAAAGTGTGCTTTTCATACCATAATGAGATGTGGGCTACAAGAACTGATGTATTTAACTGGGAAATGAGCTTTCATGGGTGAATACCCACTTCATCAGATGCATTTAACTGGGAAAACTAGTGCTTCCTAACATTTGCTATTATAACACTTGGAAATCTGTGTCCAAAATATGCATTCCCATGTCACTCTTATCTTAAACACATAATATTGGAGTTGTATTTAAAAAGCATGATAGTTTCAGTGACATTTTTAGCACCCTGTAAAGTTACTCATCTCTTATATGTAGGCTACAAAAACAGGATTCCCATTCCATTTCATGCCCACAGTACTTTTCTATTGATCTCATGTGCTTCACTTGTACACTTGTATTTTCTTTGGTAAAATTGCAAATATCTCATGAAATTTAGTTTTGTCAAAAACGGGGGGGGGAGGTGTTGTATGAAGCCATTTCTGCCAAGCTAGTGTACCAGTTTCAAAATATTATTTTCCTATAATACTTCCGTATTTATAGTTATTTCTTACACATGAGGTATCTCTTATGGTCGCAGGATGTTGTCTCTGGTATAGTGGTAAAACCAAAGCAATTAACATTTGTTTTGAAGCGTCTCCGGCAGCTTTGTATCTCTCTTGCTGTTGGTTCTTCAGTGTCTATATGCTGTAGTCTGGTGGCCACTATTTACTATCACAGAGCAACTGGCTATGCTTCATAGCAGCCTCTTAGACATCTGTTGCATTCAGGGGAGGGTAAAGCACCTCTCTCTTTCGGGCAGGTGCTTTCCCACCAACAGCTGTGATGCTGTTATTACACGTAGTTTTACTTATTGCTTATTCCCTGAGAAAAAGTTGTCACAATTGTGACACATTAATTGTATATGTTCAGTCAGTAACATTATGGCAAATTAGAGATGAGCCCTATTTTTTTTCCTCTTCAATAAAATGCTTGGTATGAGGATTTTATATAGTGATCAAATTGATCACCATGTTCTGTGAAGAACTCTTAAAACAGGGGTGCAAAACTTTCCTTGCCTCCATTAGATTAATTAGTCTTGTATCTCCTCCCTGTATTGGTTATAGAATTATCTGGGCATAGGCTTTGCCTAGACTAGGATTTAGGGTGTGATGTTAGCTTGTGGCAGTGTAGACAAGGCACAGTGCATTTATTATGTGCTAAAATGATTGAGTTAAATCCTGAGGGGCAGGGGAAAGTTTGGACTTCAGCTGTTTCACGGGTTACTTCATGCAGCCTGCCTTCCAAGAAAATAAAACTCCATAATCTTTAAGGAGATGAGCTAAAGGGTAAAGTTTTTCTGGAACCTACAACCTGTTCAAGTATGCTCTGTTGCTTATGTGGCCACTAGGTTGCAGCAGGCGAATGCAAGAGGAGGGTCTAAGGGTATGTCTACACTGAAATTAAACACTTGCAGCTGACCTGTGTCAGCTGGCTCAGGCTCAGAATACAGGTCTGTTTTGATTGCTGTGTAGATGTTGGGGCTCAGGCTGGAGTCTGGGGTCTGGGATCCTCTCCCCTTGCAGGGTCCCAGAGCTCTGGCTCCAGCCTGAAAATCTACAGTAACTCCTCACTGAACGTTGTAGTTCTGTTCCTGAAAAATGTGACTTTAAGTGAAACAATGTTAAGCGAATCCAATTTCCCCATAAGAATAAATGTAAATGGGGGATTAGGTTCCAGGATATATATATGATTTTTTTGCAATACACTACAGTACTATAGTTGGGAGGTGCCCCCACCTTACCCCACACAGGCACAACCCACTGGCACTGCAGACAATGAGGCAGGCAGGGAGGCTGAAGGTGCTGTAGGCTAGGAGAATCATGTTGCGCAGCAGCAGCTACAGCTTCTGCTACTCTGCAAGCACCGGGGGTGCGGGGCTCAACCCTCGGCCTGCCCACACCACCCCTTCCCCCAAGGCTCCACCCTTAACCTGCCTCTTCTCTTCCCCTCCTCCCCCTTTACTCCACATCCTTGCTCCTCCCACCTCCCTCCCCTGCCTTCTGCCCTTAGCAATCAGCTGGCTTGCAGCGTGCAGGAAAGATGGGGGAGGAGCGAGGACATGGTGCGCAGACTCACCCTCCCCCTCCTCCTGCCAGGGCAATCAGCTGGCTTGCAGTGTTGGGGAGGGAGGGGAACATAGGTGATGGCTCCGGGGCTGGAGCACCCATAGAAAAAATCAGTGGGTGCTGGCAGCTCTCCAGCCCCCGCCGCTCCAACTTACCTCCTCCACAAGCGCGCTGCTGCGTCCTGCTTCTACCCTCTCCTTCCCAGCGCTTGCGCTGCAAAACAGCTGATTCGTGGGGCAGGGAGGGAGGAGGGGGAATGTGGTGCGCTGGGAGAAGGGGCGGAGATTTGGGGAAGGGATCCAATGGGGGCAGGAAAGGGGTGGGGAACTTGGGATGCGGGTGGGGGCAGGGAAGGGGCGGGGGGTGTGAGCATCCACTGGTGCTGAAGGAAGTTGGTGCCTATGGACGAGAAGCCTGCATGCTGTGTCCTTGCTCCTTCTTCCCCCCCCACCCCCCGAACACTGCAAGCCAGCTGATTGCTGTGGGCAGGAGGTGGGGGGCGGCAGGAGGGGGAAGGTGCTGATCTGTGGGGTCTGCCAGCAGGAGGGAGGCGTAGGGGAGCTGATGGGAGGGCGGGGGGAGCCCTGCCAGCTGTGGACAAAGCAGGCAGCCAAGCGACGTTATAGCGAAGTATTGCACAACTTTAAATGGAGCATGTTCTGTAATTGAGCAGGGATGCAAGATCGAAACAATGTTAAGTGAGAGGACGTTAAGTGAGGAGTTACTGTACAATGCTATTAAACAGCTCCATAGTCCAAGTCAGCTAACATGGGCCAGCCTCATGCGTCTAGATGCAGTAGAGGCTTACCTTTAGATGCAGTGGAGGCATACCTTTTAGACTCTCCCACCCCTGGTATCCCAGAGCCCAGGCTCCAGCCCAAGCCTGCAGTTCTACACAACAATGAAACAGCTCCACAGCCTGAGCTCTGCGAGCCCAAGTTGGCTTCATGGGCCAGCCATGGATTCCTCTTTGCTGTGTAGATATACGCTAAAAGACCAA
This sequence comes from Gopherus flavomarginatus, assembly GCF_025201925.1. Classification (NCBI taxonomy): domain Eukaryota; kingdom Metazoa; phylum Chordata; order Testudines; family Testudinidae; genus Gopherus; species Gopherus flavomarginatus. The sequence goes on along the minus strand of NC_066617.1, from coordinate 181,335,315 downwards.
GGAGGAGATGAATTGGCAGTGGCGCTGGTCACCGTTAGTTCTTAACATGTATATTTATCAGCCTGTAAACTAAAGGATCTCTTTAAAGTACACTTTAACTCTCTGTATATGATGCCATGTCAGAATGCACAAGTAATATCTACCTCTATGTAAAAAATGGTATGTCAGAGAAGTGCACATTCCCACAGTATAACACAAGTCATTCTGTTAGTGATAGAGTATTGTCATCTATTAAGTTTTTTTTCTTACTATAGACTTCTGCTAGAAAGGGAAATATTCTTGCATCATTTATCAGTTCCTTCATTCTCAAAGAAGAGGTTTGTGAATGTGTGGTTAATTTATCCAATCTAGTATTTATTAAAAAGGGTCTAGTTGTATAACTTTACAGAATTCTTGTTCACTTAATGTGAATCTAAAAACTACTTTCCTTTCTAAAAATAGGAACTGGAAATAAAGAAAATGGCAAAGACTGGTAACAAAGAAGCCTGCAAGGTTCTAGCAAAACAGCTGGTGCAACTGCGAAAACAGAAAACTCGAACCTATGCTGTTAGTTCAAAAGTCACCTCCATGTCAACTCAAACAAAAGTGATGAATTCCCAGATGAAGATGGCAGGAGCTATGTCAACCACAGCAAAAGTGAGCAGTTAAATCAATATAAATGTCTAAATGTAATTCATGTTTATGGACACTTTCATACTGAAACTCAAATACAATAGGTAGCTTGCAAAAGTCTTTACAAGTTCAATGTTACCTGGAAAAATTAGCTGGAGGTAAATGTATTGTGTAATGCTACATTTAGCAGTGAGATGTTTACAGGGCAAATATTAATTCTTGTTTTGAAAAACACTAAATTAGCCATTCATAGCTTGCTGGTCAATATCTGCTATTTAAACTAGCAGACTCTCACACAGTTGACTTATAAAATCTTTGTCATAGCCCAGAAAGCTGTTCAGTGTTAGTGTTTGGGTAATGATTAAAATGGATCCTGTAAGTCTTGATACAGAGGGTAATTAAGTAGACTAACAAACAAATAGCTTTTCATTATGCAGTGTCTTGCCTTTAAATTTTGTCTGTCATGTAACTGCTTCTAGTGGATAAAGCCAAAGTAGGGTACACTGATTCTAGAAATCAAGGCAGTATGTCACCCAGCTTTATGACTTGTGTGAAAATGAGGCATTACTTTCTGGCTGACACTAAATGGCTCAGTGATCTAGAATTCTCTTTCATCTTCACCCTCTGCACACCAAGGAAATTGTCTTAAATTGTTTTGCTGCTTGTCTCATAAAACTAATGCACTGTAATTTGATTTGATGCAGGAAGTAGCTGCTAGGAAGACTTTGCTCTTAAAGGGCCACTATGAACAAGGTGTTTTTACAAAAAATAAAGTTTAAAAAAAAAACCAGTTCAACCATCTAAAGCTGTGGCTGTGCAGTAGGCCTTTTTTCCTCCAAGAGACGGTACAGCTGACTCCTTGATCAAGTTAAACAAGACAGTTTATGCTAACATGCACCTTCTTTCTCTCCTGTGACCTCCTTGCCCATCATTCAGAAAACAGCTTCACATATGTGAGGAAGTTAATCTTGCTTTTTAGAACTATCCCGTTTCTCTCTAGCTGAGCATTCTTCTCTCTGGACTCTTTATCCTTGGAATGTTTTAGATTAAACTTCTTAAAGCAAACATAGTGGTATAATCACAGTGGTGGAACAAAATCAGTAGAAATGTCAATAAATACAGATCTTAACAGATTTGAAAAAACAATGAAGCAGGTTCATCAGTGGGCTATGCAACATTATGGAGACTGAAGGAGAATTAAGTTATTTTGGCCACCTAATGGTTAACTTTTTCAGTTAATGCAGTAAAAAATACAGAACTAAACACATTGACTTAATTTTGGAGCCATAGTGTTCTCTGACCCATACCAAGATCTACAGGCATACAACATTCCACTAAAATCAGATGCAGCTCACTGTCTAGCTGCCTCAACAAATAACATGAGTAAGCAATTTCCAATATCTTGTCTATAAATGTATCTGTAAATAGAACACTGAATTTTACTGTCTATAAAACTAAAGGACACACTTCTCTAATTGGAGAATATTCCTCCACCCTCCCCCGAAAAAATGTATTATATCCACTGACAACCCTTGAATTGGAAAAGAAAAACAAAAAGCTATGTTTTCCCAAGTTAAACAAAATTAGAAATGAAGGCAGACACGTTTTCCTTAAAGACTTCAGTTTTAAGTTTCTAATATATCAATTATTAATGTATCCTTTTAAACTAGATGTCCATCTGTTCCTAAAGTGTATATAGCACTTTCTACAAAGAGGCTGCTTCCTTTATTTTTTGCACATACAGGGTATCGCAATTTAGTGTTTGACATGGAAGCTGCTTTGTGGTGACACAATACCATAGCTTTATATTAATGAATCAAAAAGGAAGTAGTATTGGATGAATGTGGTTTTTACACACCTGTGGTAATCAGTGCCATGGAGTTTGGTAAAATATTATGTTGTGTAAGGTTTAGTAGTGTGTAGCGGAGGTTTTCCTAAGTGATACCGAGTGTTCAACCTGTACTATTAACTTTTGAACACCCTGGCATTTGCTATTAGGAGAAACTTCATACTTGCTACTGCATTATCCTAGATGGAGAAACATCATAATGACTTCATGCCTTCTTCCAAGTGGTGATTGATGAAAGTGTTCTTAACTTGCTTTAAACATTACTGCCATTTCCATCTGTCTGATAACAATTAGTTGCCTAATTATGGAACTTTTCTCCTCCTCCCCTATTCTCATCCTGCAAGCCAGAAAAGTGACCTTAAATTAAGAAAAAAGTCTAGCTTGTTGTTTATACTGCACTAGTCACAGTAGTAGATTTTATTAATTACTAGACAAGGGCCCAATTGAGGATTCCATATACACCCAAAGCTCCCACTAAAGTGGGAATCTAGATGTGCAAAGCATGCAGAAGCTGGCCCCAGGTTTGTTAGACTAGAAATCACTTAACTTTGCATATTCCATGTACTGCACAAATTTGTGCAATTTTATGATTAATATTCTCTAATATTAGACAATGCAATCTGTTAACAAGAAGATGGACCCTCAAAAGACATTACAAACTATGCAGAATTTCCAGAAGGAAAACATGAAGATGGAAATGACTGAGGAAATGAGTAAGTTATGCGTTCTAATAAATAATTTCAGCAAGCATTGACACTATCAGACAACTAAACCGGGTAGGCGCACCTTAATGCCACTTCTGAGTATTACTAACAACACATGAGATTACTATCAATAAGCGATGGTTAAAGGGAAAAATGTTTCACTTTCTGCATGGTTACTCTGGGTATTTGACAGTACTGTGTGTATAGTTGTATGAAAGACCTGTAAAAATGAGAACAGAAAAATTGAAAGAGGCACTGAAGGCTGGTCTACACTACGGGGGAAAAATCAATCTTAGATACGCAACTTCAGCTACGTGAATAACGTAGCTGAAGTCGAAGTATCTAAGATCGAATTACTCACCGTCCTCACGGCGCGGGATCGATGTCCGCGGCTCCCTCTGTCGATTCCGCAACTCCGTTCGGGTTGGTGGAGTTACGGAATCGATATAAGCGCGTTCGGGGATCGATATATCGCGTCTAGATGAGACGTGATATATCGATCCTTGAGCAATCGATTGCTACCCGCCGATATAGCGGGTAGTGAAGACGTACCCTGAGTGAGAGAGCTGTAGAAGAGGTGTAATACCTAGTACTACTACTTGAATCAGCTAAACCGAGGGAATATCCTTTTAACCTAACAATTAGAAATTCAGACCCTGGGGAATAACAGAGATGGGATACTGTTTTTCACAGATAGTAGAAACTTCATGTCAGCAAGTGCCATGGGGAGTTGCTGCTCTTGTGCAAGGAGAGAGAAGCAATAGCACAAGCTCTTCTGCTTTTTGAGAAGGGACAAAAGACTAGAATGCAATAGTAATATGTAGTTAACAAATATATTTGCTCTTGTTTACAAAGAAGAATATGTACTGGCTATGGGAATTCTGGAAATGAAGACTTCAGTGTTGGTGTACAGCTAAGCAACTCTGCCATCTAGTCTGGAGTTATGACTGAGCTTTAGGATTAAATTTAAAGTTTGGGGTTTGCCTGTAGATGTTGGTGTGTACACTGATCTGTAAATGAGAATAGTTGAAGGCCTCTCACTTGTAGCAATCAGGGTTATGTAGAACTTGTAAAGTGTTTTGGGTAGAAGGGCAGGAGTCCTTAGAACTATCCTTCCAGCAACTGACTTCTACATATAAAACAATAATGGACAAAATAGTGGTACAAAGCAGTCAAACACAGCCCAGAACCCTATCCGCTCACTTACACTGGATATGAGGAGCCAGCCTTTTCTCTGTATTACCACAATGGCTTATTAACTTATTAGTAGTTGTAAGTGTCAGTGATGCCACACTAGTCTTGCTACTGGCTCTTGTTAACACAGTATTCTTCTCATTGTAAAATCTGCCACTGCTTTGCCTCTGCTGGGGGAAATGGGCAGTATTTTAAAATTTATACTATGGTGGTAGGCATCGATGCACCAACCCCTTAGTCAGATTTCTGCAATTTGGGGGAGCGGGGTGAGAAACAAGGTATTTCAGGGGGATGTGGAGGGTTTTTTAAATTGGTCTGCTTTTTAAATCTAACAGAATTCTGAAACTAAATCCTTTCTGAAAAATGGTGAAATCAAACCTCTGTGTAAAGTGCTGGCACATTAATGCCTAGTGCAATTGTTAGCACTACTTCAGGGGCAAGATTTAAAGTGCAGAGGTAGGCAGAGCACTCGTAGTTTGCCAGCATGTGGTGCTAGATGATGCAGTGCTGTTCGGCAAATGCACACAGTGTATGTTCCTTTCTCTTGCCGTCTCACTTAGTGATACTACTGTTGCATGGTAGGACTGTAGAAGAACAGTGGGTTTTAGTTATTCTCCCACTTATTCTGTGAACACTAATGTTTCTGTACTAATGCAGCTCTGGCTTTTATTTTCCTTCCTAGTTAATGATACCTTGGATGATATCTTTGAGGGCTCTGATGAAGAAGAAGAAAGCCAGGATATTGTGAACCAAGTGCTTGATGAAATTGGAATTGAAATCTCAGGAAAGGTATGGAGAAATGTTCTTTAGGGCAGGGTCAAACACCTTCCTTTTATTTTTATTTTTTTAAATGTCATCCTAACAGCTTTCATTTTGTAGTTCTGTGCTAGAAGTCAAATGGTCACAGTGCATATTGTTTTTACTAAATGAAACTTGTGTGTTTCTTTAATAGATGGCCAAAGCACCATCTGCTGCCAGAGGCTTACCATCTGCATCAGCATCAAAAACTACCACCATTTCAGATGAAGAGATTGAACGGCAGCTCAAAGCTTTGGGAGTAGATTAGCCTGATGACAATATACAGTCTGTCTTCTAACAATTATTCAACTACAGACAGATGTAAAATGTACACATTTTCAATACAACTAATGTACTTTCCTTTAAAAGGAGAACAGAAGGCTTCAGAAATAAGCTGATTCATGGCAAAAAAAAGCTTATTTCTTGCCAGAGAACCATTATCAGTAGCACTGAATTCCTGAAATTGTTTTTGAAAAACTGCTTTATCAGATGACATGAATAGATAACTTGCATGTGGGAGTCTTTTGAACACCAGACTGAGATCTAGGATATACGAGTACATCCATTTTACACTAGGTCTGAATTCGGGTTGTGTTGCATTCAAGATTTATCCCCACAATTTAGTTGCTTGAGCAGCACTGGCTTTTTTTTTAATTTACAAAATGTTGGCTGGCAAGCAGAGTTGGAAAAATAACAATTATAATATAAGATCTTCATCTGTTTAGCTTTTTTGAAATTGTCATCCTATGATTGTTGACAGCATTTCTCTGGATAATATTTGGAGTGTTTATAAAATCACTACACATGGAAAGTTCTTAGAATATTTTATGATCTTGTCTTTACACTTTCAATTTGAAAAGGGATAACCTTTTTCTTTTGGTGAGAGAGAACCTTGACACTAGTAAGTGTAGGCCATTATAGCTTTGTTTTTCCGGTGTCTTCAGTAAATTTGAGTTGATTCATTCTGAGACAATTTTACTACTTACTGAAGGGTATGGGTGCAATCCAGCTCTTACTGACTTCAGTGGAAGAGGCTTGAACTAAATATTTTTAGTGAATATTTTGCATGAAAGGCACTGAATAAACTGTATTGTACTGTAACATAGCTAACTTCAACAGAATTGTTGTGCCTTTGTGTATATAAAACCTTGCTTATACCCTCCTGATTTTTCAAAATTTTATTAATCGTTAATGGGTGAAGTAACTACTGTTAAGGCAGTTATTGCCAGGTACAAAATATTCTGAAAAGTCCCATCTACACTTGATAGCAGTCCATGCTGAAGTTCATATATGAAGTACTTCAGCACTTGGAAAAGGACTCTTGCCTGAAATCTCATGTGTATATATTTTACAGTACTTATCCCCTAAACAACTGTTTAAAGATACAGTATTGTTTACAAAGGTACATGTGATTGCATATTGGCAGGTGAAATCTAAATCTTATCAGAATGACCTGGCTGCCTTATGCCTATAATTGCTCCTTTTAGGTTAAAAAAAAATGCTGGGCATTACATTGTACAATAGAAGGTATGGTTAGACAAGTGATTTGGATAACAGTATAATAGGAACAGACTCAGATTCTAAGGTTTTCCACGGTCTCTGATCTATATCATCATCAGGTCCATAGAATAGCACTGGCTTTAAGGGGAAGCCATTTAATCAGAGTGCTTAGTTTCTAAGTGGGGAAGCAAGTCCTGAGTGGGATTGCTATTGTTACACCTGCCAATGCAGGACTGAGCAGGGAAATAAGTTATAATAATCAGTTTGTGAGCCCAGGTCTAGGTTTTGGTGTAGAAATACAGAATGCTGTTTTCACTAGAAAACATGGGGCCAAACCATGCATTTGGAATGTGCAAGTGTACATAATACACACATACACCCCTGACATTGGGGGTGAATTTTCTTTTACAATTTATTTTGTAAAAATCTAATAAAAGCTTTTATTCCCACAATGGCTGTCCTGATGGTGGGGTCTTGCATGTAAGTTTATTTAATAATGGACTTCATAATCTTTTGTGATGTTATCACTTAGTAGGGATATTAGTTGTGAATTCCATCATTTTTTTAAAAATTTGATTGTTACTATTGCTGGTGGGATGGGGAGGTTTCTGTACACACTGAACCTTAGCACTAGCTTGTTGGGCTTAGGTTGACCAGATATCCTGTTTTTATAGGGACAGTCCTAGTTTTTGGGACTTTCTTATATAGGTGCCTATAACCCTCCACCCCCTGTCCTGTTTTTTCCACAGTTGCTATCTGGTCACCCTAGTTGAGCTTAAAAAAAAGAAAAGGGTAGCTGAAAACTGCTGACCCTACTCTAGTCCCACTCCCCTCTTCACTGTTTCACCTTCCTCCTGCCTGCCCAATTTATTTTTGCTGCAATCAGAGCAAAGATTATGGCTGTAAGTATTAGAAACTGTGCACTTAAATACAATTGAAACAGCAGTGAAATGGTCATTTCGCAAAGCAAAAACCAGTATTTCTTGCTTTGGGCTTGATATTGCTATGTGTCCCATATTTCGTCAACCATTTGTCTACAATGCTCCTTCACTGTTTAAAATAGTCTCTCAAGTTGTTTAATTCAAAGCTCAGTTGCTTTTATCGTTAGTCAGACAAAGTGAGTGAGGTGATATCTGTTATTCGTAGTGGCACCCTACTACAGCTTAGTGGAGAACTTTTGTCCCACCACAGAGTTTAATATAAATGTTAAAAGGCATCACCTTCGCCGTACAAAGGGGAATATTAGGAGCCAAGAATATGTATGACCTGCAAGGGGGCGGAGGGAGGAGGGTAAGATACAGCCTGCAGAAGTCAAATGCATATGGCTACCTTAAGACTGCAGCTACTTGTCCCCCAGGTTTAAAGGATCAGGTATCAGAAGAGCATTCTCAGAAGGATGCCTGGAAGAGGGTGAAACCAGACAGGAGTGATCAGTAGCTTCTAGAGATAGGGTTGAACTCCCCACCTTCTGGAGGGCCAGGGATCTAGGTGTAGGACATCTAGGCTGTCAGTCTGGTGGTCTGCAGTGTGCCCTGTTGTTAGTGTTTCTGTAACCCAGATGTTTTCAGACAAGCTGCTTGCTGTAGTTAACTGTTCACTATTCCGTTATGTGACAATGGCACAATGCCTGGTTTCATTTGTTTTGCAATGCTTTTGAAAGTGTCCTTTACTCATAAACAATTTTGGAGGACAAGAGCATGGGGGTAATGACTGCTGATGCATTTACTGTAGCATGCAAAAAAGATTAGCTGCTCCACTCTGTTGCTACCTAAAGTAAAATCAAAATAGTATCACAACCAAACAAATGTGGACAGTTACATTTGCTATCAGGGGTTATTTGAACAATGCTTTATTTTTGGCAAAGAATAGGGTTACATTTTTTTCATAATACCCCTTTTTAAACAGGCAAATAATTTAGAAAATAAATAAATCTAAAACTATACCATATTGCAAATTTGACTACATGTGCATAGTACACCACAAGAAATTTCAAACAAAGAAACAAAGTAGCCAAGGGAAAAAATTACAAGTCGTCATCTTCATTTCTCTACTCTTTCCAGTGTGTGGGGTGTGGGGTTTGTTTGTTTATTTATTTATTTATTTATTTTTTTACAAAGTGCAGTTCTGTCAGTACAGCGCCTGTGGTTGGTGGTGAAGGCTGAGGCTTAATCCCAGAAAGTGAACTCTTGCTTTGTAAAATAGTGACCGATCTGTGTTCATGTTGTGACAGTCTGGGGGGTTAGAATAGTTCAAATCCTGTATAAAACGTGCATTAGCAAGGGCGAAAATGATTCCCCCCCGCCTGAGTTTTAATTTAGAATCCCCTCCTAAGGAGAAAAATAAAAGCAATAATGCAGTTTGTTCATAAGAATATATTTTCTTAATGCAGGAGACTATATTCCTTAGTTTAACATGCCTAGGGCCCCTTCTCGGCTGGGCTTATGTATTATTTAAAGCACACCAACATAGAAATGTTCTACTTGATATACACTCACCTTAGTGACCTCAAATATTATAACCTCTTTCTGGATCTATTATCTAGTCATTTTCTAAATCACCATCATGCCTGCTTCATAAAAAATTAGTTTTGTATTTACCATTACCACTAATGTGCATTTCTGTAATTGTAGTCCTGGGAAAAAGCTTGAAATATGTACACATTAATTAGTATCATTATAACAAATAATGGGAGCAATGTTGCTGCAGTGATCACTGGACTACCCATCCCTTGAGTGCTGAAGTCACATTATTCCAACTCCCCTCAATCCCTGGCTCCTGGGGGTGGAGCTATGAAATCATTTTGTCAGTTCTGCGGGATAGGAGAAGAGAGGACTAGAAATAATGATTTCTGTCTGTTCTTTTCTAAACCTCATTCTCCCCAGGGAAAAATGAGTTTATGTTTTGAGTTTTGATTTAACTAGGTTTAAAGCATTTAGAAAGTCAGCAAGACTTTCCATAGCCTTTAGCGATCAGTGTAAAGGAAATGCTATTTCTGCTTAGCACCTGTCTAAATGGATTAGCTGTGTGTTGAGAAATGTTACACATTAGCAAATGTGTCAGTACCTTCAGGGTCTTAAAGCTCATTCCACCAGGGCTAAGGCAGCAGCCAGAATGCCTCTGTAATGTTTCCATCCTAGAAAACTGCCAAGTTGCTACTTGGAGTCCTGGCCTCACAATTACATGGCAGTTCTCTTTTGACCAAGCAGCTACATTCGATACTACCTTTAGGAGGGAAGTTCTGCAATCCTTGCTTAATAGAACTCAGCCCACCCTCATGGGGTTGTATTACCAGCTAGACTCCACAAGAGGGAAGTTGTAGAGGCTGCTTTAAAGAAGAAAGACTGTTTGCCAGTAAGCAGTTTTTTAAAGACAGGCAACTGTCTTAGGCCTGGTCTACACTACGCGTTTAAACCAATTTTAGCCGCTTTAAACCGATTTAACGCCGCACCCATCCACACTACGAGGCCCTTTATATCGATATAAAGGGCTCTTTACATCGGTTTCTGTACTTCTCCCCGACGACAGGAGTAGAGCTAAAATCAATATTACCATATCGGATCAGGGTTAGTGTGGCCGCAAATTGACGGTATTGGCCTCCGGGCGGTATCCCACAGTGTACCACTGTGATGGCTCTGGACAGCAGTCTGAACTCAGATGCACTGGCCAAGTATACAGGAAAATCCCCGCGAACTTTTGAATTTCATTTCCTGTTTGGCCAGCGTGGAGCTGTGTTCAGCACTGGTGACCACACAGAGTTCATCAGCACAGGTAGCAATGCAGTCTCCTGAGAATCGAAAAAGAGCTCCAGCATGGACCGCACGGGAGGTACTGGATCTGATCGCTATATGGGGAGAGGATTCAGTGCTAAAAGAACTCCGTTCCAAAAGACAAAATGAAAAAATATTTGAAAAAATTTCCAAGGCTATGATGGCCAAAGGCCACAGCAGGGACTCAGTGCAGTGCAGAGTGAAAGTTAAGGAGCTCAGACAAGCCTACCAGAAAACCAAAGCAGCAAACGGAAGGTCCGGGTCAGGGCCGAAAACATGCCGCTTCTACGCTGAGCTGCATGCAATTTTAGGGGGCTGCGCCACCACTACCCCACCCCTGTTCGTGGATTCCGAGGTGGAGGTTGTAATCTCAACCATGGCTGAGGATTCTGCGGAGGGGGAAGATGAGGAGGAGGAGGAGGAAGAGGATGACGACCTTGCAGCAAGCACACAGCACTCCATTAGCCCCAACAGCCAGGAGCTTTTTGTGACTCAGACGGAATTACCCTCCCAGCCCTCCCAAGCCACTAGCCCAGACAGTGAAGCCATGGAAGCAACCTCTGGTGAGTGTACCTTTGTAAATATAAAACATGGTTTAAAAGCAAGCATTTTTTAATGATTGATTTGCCATGAGGGCTTGGGATGCATTCGCAGCCAGTAAAGTTACTGGAAAAGTTTAACATGTCTGGGGATGGAGCGGAAATCCTCCAGGGACATCTTCATGAAGCGCTCCTGGAGATACTCCAAAAGCCTTTGCAGAAGGTTTCTGGGCAAGGCAGCCTTGTTCCATCCACCATGGTAGGACACTTTACCACGTCATGCATGTAGCAAGTAATCGGGTATCCTTGCATGACAAAGCATAGCTGCGTATGGTCCTGGTGATTGCTGGCATTCAAGAAACATCCGTTCTTTATCTCGCTCTGTTATCCTCAGCAGAGTGATATCGTTCATGGTAACCTGGTTGAAATTCAGGAATTTAATTAAGGGGACAGAGATGGCCATTTTCCTACTGGGCTGTTGCTTAAAAGAAATCCTTCCTTGTGCGTAGCCAAGTGGGGGGAGGGGAGGAAGGATAGCGCTAAACTTTTTTGCTTTTGGCTAGCAGGAATCGTCCCGGCTAGCAGGAATCGTCCCAGCTACCAGCCACGTGGTGGGGGGCGGAAAGGGGGGTGATTAGCAGTGATCTTCCATGATACCAGCCATGCGGTGGGGGGAGGAGTAAAGCAATCATCCTAGAGAATTGGATGGGAGGGTTGGCTTCTGCTGCTGCATGTTAACAGGAAAAAAGCATCAGAGGGCACTGTGTATATGAAGGCTGGAGAAGCCGAAAGACAGTGGCTTACTATGGCCGCATGCAAGCTGAATTCTAATGCCCGGACCTGCGTCTGTGAGATCTGTAGCACCAGAGCCGCAGGCACTCAATATTAAGATGCAAAATGCGACCTTGTAGTGAAATCACATGTGCTATGTAAGGTGAATAGTGTTGTTCACTGTGAAAGAGTTTAACCATTGTTCTGTAAAATGTATCTTTTTAAATACTTCTCTCCCTTTTTTCCCTTCCTCATGCAGCTGCACATTTTTCAAGCCTCCCTACTCCATTCCGAAGGCTCTCTTAGATAAGGCTGAGGAAAAAGAAGACGCGAGACGAAATGTTCTTGAAAATCATGGAAGTAACCTGCAATGAAAGAGCTCATCTGAATGACTGGAAGGACGTGGTAGCAAAGTACAGGAAAGATGCCAGTGAACGTGAGGATAGGAGGGACGAACGTGAGGATAGGAGAGACGCTCGAGATGAGAGGTGGCGGCAGGAAGATCAGCGGTGGCGGGATGCAACGCTGGAGCTGCTGCGTGATCAAACTGATATCCTCCGACGTCTGGTGGATCTTCAGGAAGAGCAGCGGGGTGACAGAGTGCCGCTGCAGCCCCTGTGTAACCACCCTCACTACTCACCATGTTCCATATCTTCCTCACCCAGAGGTGTAAGAACGCGTGGGGGAAGGCTTCGTGCACCCGCCCACTCCACCCCAGTGGACAGTCCAACCAAAAGGCTGTCATTACATTGAAATGTATTTAATGGCCTTCTCCTTCCCTCCTGTGCTCCTCCCAAACCACACCCGGGATACCTTGTCAGTTCTCTACCTCTTTTTATAATTACTTTTTAATAATGAATACATGATTTTTAAACGATAGAGACTTTATTTCCTTAAGCAAGCTGTAATCGAAGGGGGAGGGTGGGTTGCTTACAGGGAAGGAGTCAATAAAGGAGTGGGGTTCATGAAGGGGAAACAAACACAGCAGTCACACCGTACCCTGGCCTGTGATGAAACTCGTTTTCAAAGCTTCTCTGATGCGCACCGCTTCCTGGTGTGCTCTTCTAATCGCCCTGGTGTCTGGCTGCGCATAATCAGCGGCCAGGTGATTTGCCTCAGCCTCCTACCCCACCATAGAAGTCTTCCCCTTACTCTCACAGAGATTGTGGAGCAAGCAGCAATAACAAAGGGGACATTGGTTTGGCTGAGGTTTGAGCAAGTCAGTAATGTGCGCCAGCGTGCCTTTAAACAGCCAAATGCACATTCTACCACCATCCTGCACTTGCTCAGCCTGTAGTTGAACAGCTCCTGACCACTGTCCAGGCTGCCTGTGTATGGCTTCATAAGCCATGGCATCAAAGGGTAGGCTGGGTCCCCCAGGATAACTATAGGCATTTCAACATCCCCAACTGTTGTTCTCTGGTCTGGGAAGTAATTCCCTTGCTGCAGCAGTTTAAACAGAGCAGTGCTTCTGAAGACGTGAGCGTCATGAACCCTTCCTGGCCATTCCACGTGGATGTTGGTGAAACGTCCCTTGTGATCCACCAGTGCTTGCAGCACCATTGAAAAGTACCCCTTGTGGTTTATGTACTGGGTGCCCTGGTGCTCCGGTGCCAAGATAGGGATATGGGTTCCATCTATCGCTCCCCCACAGTTAGGGAATCCCATTGCAGCAAAGCTATCCAGTATGACCTGCACGTTTCCCAGAGTCACAACCTTTCGTAGCAGCAGCTTAATGATTGCTTTGGCTACTTGCATCACAGCAGCCCCCACAGTAGATTTTCCCACTCCAAATTGATTCCTGACTGACCGGTAGCTGTCTGGCTTTGCAAGCTTCCAGAGGGCTATTGCCACTCGCTTCTCCACTGTGAGGGCTGCTCTCATCTTGGTATTCTGGCATTTCAGGGCAGGGGAAAGCAAGTCACAAAGTTCCATGAAAGTGCCCTTACGCATGCGAAAGTTTCACAGTCACTGGGAATCGTCCCACACCTGCAACACTATGGGGTCCCACCAGTCTGTGCTTGTTTCCTGGGCCCAAAATCAGTGTTCAATGGCTAGAACCTGCCCCATTACCAGCAGGATCTCCAAAGAGCAGGGGCCCGTGGTTTGGGATAATTTTGTGTCCATGTCCTCATCACTCTCGTCGCCGCGCTGCCATAGCCACCGCTGCCTCCTCGCCTGGCTTTGCAGGTCCCGGTTCAGCATAGACTGCACGAGAATGCGCGAGGTGTTTACAATGTCCACTATTGCGGTATTGATCTGAGCAGGGTCCATGCTTGCTGTGCTATGGCATTTGCACAGTTCACCCAGGAAAAAAGGCGCAAAATGGTTGTCTGCTGCTTTCACGAAGGGAGGGGTGAGGCTGTACCCAGAACCACCCGTGACAATGATTTTTGCCCCATCAGGCACTGGGCTCTCAACCCAGAATTCCAAGGGGCAGCGGAGACTGCGGGAACTATAGGATAGCTACGGGATAGCTACCCACAGTGCAACGCTCCAGAAATCGACGCTTGTCTCGGACCATGGACGCACACCGTCGAATTAATGTGCTTAGTGTGGCCGCGTGCACTCGACTTTATACAATCTGTTTTATATAACCGGTTTATGTAAAATCGGAATGATCCCGTAGTGTAGACGTACCCTTAATTACCAGGTCACTTTCCACGGAGTTCAATGATGCTGAAGTTTAGCAGGAGGACCAGCCCCTGATCAGACAGCCTCCTCCCTTGGCTCTAAAGGTTTGGTGCTAGGAAGGGGCACTTCAGTGATCCTAACAGCTGTAGCTTTTCTAGAAGGTTTGTGAAGCTCATTGCTGTTGGAGTGAGGAGCACATAACACAAGTGTGCATGTGCAGTCAACATTTTCACACACTGCAGTACCAGTAAGTAACTTCTTTGTAATTAACACAAAGGATATCATTCCAGATCTTTTGGGCAAAATTCACATTAACTAGTGAGTGTATTGTACTTAGGGTGCAATTTGTAACACATTAATCAACTAATGCAGATTGACTAGTTGACAGCTAAGCAACTGTCTCTCCTGCTCAAATACATATAGTAACAATGTTTCCGATCTTTTTACATTAAGATAAAGCCCACTGAAGTTATTACAGTTAAAATTGACTAACTTGTAAAGGAAACGTGTTTCTGTTCAGACTTACAAAATACTTTAAAAAAAAATCCTAAATGCCCAGAAATCCTCAACTATGTACAGGAAAATTTACCGGCACTCGTGATGCTCCTTCATAATGGAACTAAAGGTGTTCTGGTGTAAACTTGTCTTCACTCTCTTTTCCCTTTGTCTTCGGTTGCAAAACCAAACTCTCACAACTTCCTTCTCAAGGTTAAGCCCCTCAGCCATCCTCATAATCTCTTGAGAAGAAGGCTTACTTTGTTCCCCAAAGTTTCTCTCTAGAGCTTCTTTAGCAGCAATGCTGGAAGAAGGGATACATAAAAATGCCCCTTTTATTGACTTTGGACATACTCAGGTCATGGCTGCTATTTTAGACTAAGCTGCAATGATATGAACATTAAAAATATTGCACTAAGAAAGGCAAGAAACTGCTTTGCTCTCAGTAAAAACCTGAGTTTAAAGGGTATTATGGTTCCATGCTGCCATGAGCTGCAAAAATCTGATAGCAGCGTGGATTGAAGGTAAAGATACTAATAATAATGACTTTATTATTATTATTAGGGGTAACCCATTAAAGGTAGTTCATGCAAGTTATATAGCACATGGCAGGCAACCTATCCCAAGAACCATCATGCTCTCCCCAAAAGTCAGTTTTAGCCTACTATTTGCATTGCAGTAGAACCCAAAAATGTGCTGTGGTTGAGCTGGTACATCATAAAAGTTAAGTGCTATTTTCCTCCCACATTCAGACAGTGAGGCTGAATATAGGTGAAATCTGGCTTCTTTTTTTTGTGTGCTGTTTATGCTCCCAAAAGAATAAGTGCCTGAAATGTGCTTTTAAAAAAGCAATTAGGATGAGAAGCTTGATCTTGTCACACCTAGTTTTAGCATTAGCTGTATTTTTTTTTGTCCACAAGAGGTCACTGTACACTTGATTCTAGATATGAAGCGTGTTTATTTCTGTTAGGTTCAAGCCACTTCAGAAATTCTAGTACTGGTGAATAACGTTGCATGTAACTTTAGAGTGCCCTTAGTGTAATTTCATTAGTAATACATTTTCTTTTTAATGTTGGGCTATTGATGCTAGCTAGCTGAAAATAAAATATAATTTCCCATATCCATACTATGGATAGTTTGATCAGGTCATACAAAGCTCCTGCACTGGAGTAGGCTAACTCACTCACTGCTTTTCATCTCCAGCTTCTATTTCATCCTCAAGAAACCTACCTAACAATTCTCCCTATCTTCAATGAGAGTGAAGTTCAGATAAGGTATGCTTCCAGCTCATTCTTAAAGAGGTTCCTAGACTGGGGTCCCATGCTCCCCAAGGGATCAGGGAACATTTTCTTATTGTGTCCACAGAGTGCCCCTTGTACTGTATGTATACAAAACTCATCATTTATAGTTTGTAAGGAACCACTTAGTTTTACTGGCTTGCAAATCACAGATGTTTCATGGATGCCAGCATAGCACTGATGCATCAGGAGTGATAGCTAAGCAGCAGCGTGCCATGAAGAATTGGAGATGACATCTGTCCTGTGAAGAGGGGTCTCATATTGGGACTATGACCTCTTCAGTAATTAGAAAAAGGGTCTTTGACTACAAACACTAAACGCCATGGATCTCTGAAGATTATTCCCCCCAACATAGAAATCTAGAGTCATGCTGGCTTTAACAAAATTTAGTGCAAAGCTCTTTGTGATGACACTGGGATTGTATATGTGCTAATACAGGCATTGGGACAGATCTGTGCACTGGAGCCATTCCTGGGTGTTGTTATCATAGTTTGGAACAACCCAGCAGAGAGGTTTCATCATGGTTTAGCTAATAATTGGTTCAAAATACATAATTTTATTAATGTTGTATTATCCCATCTGGTTTTGCTTATTTATGTATGTAAATACTTTTGTTAATGGGCTCTGCTTCCACAGGCAGAGGGAGCTGAACTCCATAGATGTGGGCCACCAAAGGTGCAAAAACAGCGAAAGCCAGCTCCAAGGGACATTGTCCCCATATTCTACCCTATATCACACGCCTCATACAGGGAACACACACTACACCCTCGATATCCACCAAGCGCTTGCCTTTTATCTGTACCGCACTTGGGCCTTCTGAGCTTCATCCTGCCTCTTCCTTACCATTGCAGAATGCTGCTGGGACCACACCCTCTCTTCACAACCCCTCTCTCCCTGGATCTCCCTTTCTATATCGGACTGCTATGCTCTCTCTCACGTTGTCTCCTCCCCCTGCCCCCATCAAGGGTCATAGCCTACTCCATGTGTGCGTAAACCATCACGTCGGCCTTCCATACAGATGTTCCATGGCAGGACATTTGTTGGGAGACCACTTGGTCCTCTGTCCACACTTTTACTGCCCCCTATGCCCTCGCCCCTGCTGCAGTGGTGGATAAAGCAGTTGACTGAGCTGTCCTGCAGCCTGTAACTTCTGGTGAGCCCTCATGCCCACCTCTGCAGTGAGTACTGCTCACTACTTTCCCACACTTGGAATCCACATACAGACCATCACTTGAAGAAAAGATTGTTTCTTGTAACTGGAGGTTCCTTAAGATATGTGGTCCCCATTTGGATTCCAATATCCGCCTTCCACTCCAGGCTCCGTTACTTACTAGTGCAAGGGAACTGAAGCAGTGTCAATCCTCACAGCCTCTTAAAGCCTCGGACGTGCCACGCAGTTGATGCACAATGCATGTGTGGGTCAATAGACACAATTATGAACAGTTCTGGTGCACAGTATGCATGAGCACCCACATTTGGAATCCAGATAGGGACCACACATCTCAAAGAACCTCCAGTTACAGTAAATAACGTCTTCTGCCAACAGGAGCTCTAGTCAAATCCCACTTTCAGCAGAAGCAGCCCTGGAATGCACTTCAAAACTCTATGACAAACACCTATTGGAATATGACCTATAGTCTAAACACATTTTCAGTGATTAGTGTATATAGAAATTCTATAATGTATTATTTCAGTGTTATGTTCAATGCAAATTTATAGTGTGTGTGTATGTATGTGTATATATATATACACACACACACACACAATTCTTTGTTGAATTCTGTGGAAATGTTATTTAATGACATTTTTGGCATCTTTTGAATGCTTAAATAGCAGCATCTAGTGACTTTTCAGGGTTTCTGGGACAACTTCCTGCTGTGTGAAGTTGGCAACCCTGCACTCCCCTCCCTTCTTTCTTTACAGCCTGTGAAAGCCATTCTGCAGAAGCTCCAGAGGATCCGGATCCCTGGCTGAGGGAGGGGAAGATGCTTTTTGCAGCAAGCTTTTCCCCAGACCCACCAGGACTAACCACCACAAGTTATAGCAGAAGTAGTGCAATTGCTCCTGTATCATCAAACCTCCCACAAAGGAAGTTCAGAGGCTGTATAAGCAGCCAGTGGGGTACAGAAGCTTATTACTGAGTTGGACATCTAAAGGATGGGATTACCAGGGATCATAAATGGGTACATTTTTTTACAAACAAAAAATGTGTGTGTAGGGGGGGTTGTTGGAAAAAAATTTAAAGGCTGAAAGTTTTGGTGCAGCTCCTTAGTTGGTTGATAAATGGTATGAAATTTTTTGTGAAAATTTTCACATAAAATTTGTCTGTTTTTCAAATTTTGACTTATTTTTTCAACCAGCTCTAGATAGGGCTTCTAAGGAAAAGTATAACTTAGATTTCAAACCTAATAAGGATCTGAAAGAAAAAGGACTTCCAATACATACTTTTCAGAAGTATTGTATTACCTTATGGTGGTTCTGCGCTTTCTTTTCCGCTCATTCACGCCAACTTTTTCGTTGTATAAAGCTATATTAAAAAAGGGGGAGTTACCTTCCATACAAGATTAAAACAAGTACAAAAATTTCTAGAAACCATTGTTACCAGTCATGTTTTAATACCAGGAATGCATGCCAGATATGGTTGCTGAATGGTCTGCTTTGAAACAGTGGGACATCTGGTGGCTGAATAAGCAGCCAAGAGTCCTGTGGCACCTTATAGACTAACAGACATATTGGAGCATGAGCTTTCATGGGTGAATACCCACTTCGCCGGATGGTGGCTGAATGTTGGAATTGCACTCTTCAGGAGTAAGTAAAGCAGGGGGTCTCAGACTTTTTTGTACTGGTTACCCCTTTCACACAGCAAGCCTCTGAGTGTGACCCCTCCGATACATTAAAAACACTTTTTTATATACAGCGCGCAACCCCCCATGTAATAACCTCATGACCCCCTTAGGGGTCCCAACCCCCAGTTTGAGAACCCCTGAAGTAAAGGTTTATGTTATGAACAGCACTAAAGGAACCTATTTATGTTGGTTCAAAGCTGATTCATTTTTTGAGTGTGTCAGAATCAGTCTGTACATTAAAATATTTCCTGTCCAACCCCAGGTAATGTTTCCCAGGGCTGGATCTTGTTGCAAACTCATAGGCCTGGTTTGGGTTTGATCAGAGGTGATTGTTTTGATTTGTTGTTGTTGTTTTGTTTGGTTTTTTTGCAGTTTTGTGCCAATGGGTTTAATGGTCAAAGTGAGAAATGTTGACGTAATTTGTTCCAAGAGATGCAGTTCATTTTCAGAATGCACTGGAGAAATACCAAGTCTATTAGCCTGGATATCCACACACAGGCAAAAGAATTTATACCCATTATGAACATGTTCCAAGCAGCCATGCTGGTTCATGAATGCAGGCTAAGCTCACACATGTGCTGATTTTGGGTGCATCTGAGATTGCATCATTGGCTTCCTCAACCATGGGATATTGTTCTGGGAAGGATTGCTGGGAAGAGATGGGGTCCACCTGACCAAGAAAGGCCAGAGTATCTTCACGTACTGATTAACCAACCTAGTGTGGACTTTATACTAGATTTGAAGGGCCATTGACTAATGCCCACAAGTTAAACAGAAAAAAGCTAGATGTTGTGCAGGATATGGAAAATTACAATAGGCTCACAGGAGCAACAAGAGGGAAATTAGTGGGGGAATCTGCTCAACATACTAAATGCCTATACACAAATGGAAAGAGTATGGGGAATAAAACAGGAAAAACTGAAAGTGTTAGTACATAAGCTAAATGATGACAATTGGTATCACAGAGATTGGTGGGCTAAATCTCATGACTGGAATATTAGGTATAGGGGGTATAGCTTGTTCAGGAAGGACAGTCAGTGAAAAAGGAAGTGCTTTGTGTTGTACATCAGGAATATATATCCATTTATCTGAAGTTCAGAAGTAGGTGAGAGGCTGACTATTTGAAAGTTTCTGGGAAAGATAAAAGGAATAAAATAAAGGTGACATGATGATATGGAATCTACTACAGACCATCAAATCAAGAAGAGGAGGTGGAGGATGCTTTTCTAGAACAAATAACAGCAGGCAAAAGGGGCAGCTGCCCCGGGGCCCAGCGATTTAAAAGGCCCTGGGGCTTTTGGAGGCAGCGGCCGCCACGGCTACCACAGCAGCAGCGGAGCTACGGGCCCTTTTAATCGCCACCGGAGCCCCAGGTGGTGCAGGCCGGGCAGTGCTGAAGGGCTGGCTGGGGGAGGCTGACCCCCAGCCCTTCCTCTTCCACCCAAGGCCCTGCCCCATCATTTGTGGTTTGGAGAAGGAAAAACAGGAGTTAACAAAAGAGATAAAAATGTATGAGTTAAATAACAATGGTAAAAACTATCATAACAATGGAAGTATCTTCTTACTTACACATCATTTCTCTTTTCTTAATGATCAGTAAAGTCATTCTAACAGTGATAAAACATACATGATCCAATCTAGTGTGCACTAGATCCTCTTTCAGTGGCACTCCAGAACATATTGCATGCCTCTGAAAGGAGAAGCTTTGATTGTGAGATTAGAAAGGATCAGCCATCTTGGGGCCCGGATGAGAAATTCTGTCAAAGCCGAGTTGGATCCTCAATAGGAAGGAGTCAGCTATACTGTATATAAAAAAGCCACATGCTCACCTGTTTTGGTCTTTGGATCTGGACCTGCTTTCTTCTAACCCCCAGCATACCATCTGCTGACATGCAGAACCTCAGCTACACGGTAGCTCACATGGTTGATTAACGCCAAAGACCATACGCTGCCAGGGGCTCTCCTCATCCTGAGCCAGTTATGTGCTGGGCAGGGCTTCCAATGTAATTTACAATAGCTAACCTATTCTAAATCATGTCCTAAATCATGCCTCTGCCACAGAATTCCAGGGGCTTGTCCAGCAGCTGGGGTTTTGCAGGACATAGGGAAGGGAATCCTTCAATGGCAAAGAGCAGATGTCAACACGCCATGATAGCCCCCACCCTACTACTGTTATAGGGGGCATGGTTTTTGGCTAGTCACATTCCTTTTCCCATTGCCACATCCCTTACACCTGTAGTAGGGAGCAACATTGGTGCTCTGCCATTGGAAGATCTCCTTATACCAGTGATTCTTCCACAGCCAGCTATTGTCTTTTGGACTAGAATTCAATGATAGTGCATCAAAAAACAGCTGCCCTGCACCTCAAGATCTGGGCTAGTTTGCATGAATGGGCTTCAGGGAAACGAGGGATGTATAAGAGAGTCACATCTCTCTAATTTGTGTCGGCCACACGTTTCTGGCAGGTTTGCTTCCCTCTACCCACGACACAGGCATTGGTCCTACTGAATTTAATGCATGTACTGATCCTACAATATTTATATTCAAATTCTCCATCTGAATAAACAAAAAGCGGGACCAGTGGAAGTTATACACTACTAGCCATTTTATACATTAAAGAGCTTCTTATAAGGGTAAGACTAAATTCTAGAGATATTAAATATCTACCTCCTATTTGTTCTGCTTCTTCCAGCCACTTGGATAATATCAATTTCAGTTTGCAGGCATTCTTGAAGCTTAGCTGCAAATTTTCAAATCGGCAAATAGTTGTTTGACTGAACTCAGAGCCATGCACAGCCGCCAGGGCTTCTCCAACGTTTGTTTGTGTATAGCCTGTCAAAAAGCAATAAAGGGAAAAAAAAACTTGAGTAACCTAACCTAGCTTATTTACATTAAGACACATTCTGCCTTGGTCACTGCCCCCAAAACATACTTTTGGCAAGATGCCTTAAGCATTTTCTTTGACTGTTTTTGATCTGACATCAGTCTTACTCTGCAGTAACTTCCAGTGGAATTCACGAGTGTAAACAGGTGAGATGAGTATCCGTCCCCATGTCTATCATGAGACATATGCAATTTGACCAGTATGATAATACAGGCAGGAAGCAACAGCAAATGATCATGCAGTAATTCTGCACACAGAATTACAAGTTTCTTTTAATGTTATAAATCTGATTTAAACCCAGAAAAGAAGAACAATTCAGAGTTAAGACTTAAAAATCTAAGAATATACTCTGATTTTTACTCACACCATTGTAACTTCTGTGACTGCTGCTTCTCACAGTAATCATTATTGTCCTGTTAAATCTCATTTACGCTCAGTTTGTTGTGTCCACCTGCTGATTCTCCTCATATACTTGGATTCTTCTTATGGGGGAGAGTCTGTCTTTTCATTAAAAGCAGCAAAGAATCCTATGGCACCTTATAGACTAACAGACGTTTTGGAGCATGAGCTTTCATGGGTGAATACCATACATGCATCTGACGAAGTGGGTATTCACCCACGAAAGCTCATGCTCCAATATGTCTGTTAGTCTATAAGGTGCCACAGGATTCTTTGCTGCTTTTACAGATCCAGAGTAACACGGCTACCCCTCTGATACTTGTCTTTTCATTATGTATCTGTACAGTGCCTAGGACAATGGGGCCCTGATCTGTGAGCAGAGGCTCTAGGTATTACCATTATGCAAAGAAGAATGTAAACAACAAAATAAAACACAATTTCCAGTTCCATTTCCTGGGTTGGTCCTTTCTCTCTCAGGCCTGGGCCACACTTCAAAAATTCTATCGACCCAGCTATGTTGCTCAGGGCTTGAGAAAAATGTCATTCAGTAAGTGCCGTAGAGGTCAGCCTAGTCCCCACTGTAGACACAGCTAAGTCTTCTTCTACCTCCTTCCCATAACAGGCATAATCCTCAAGGTGCTGAGTGTCTTTCCCTCCTATTGATGTTAGAAGGTAGTCAGGGTGCAAAGTGCCTCACAGTATCAAACCCTCTGTCTGTATTAACGTTAACATTTTGCCCTAGCAGGGCACTGTCCATTTCAATTTAGGCTGTTGGTACATCCCATTTTTATTAACAGCACTAAGACCAATCCTGCAGTCTCTATTCAGTCACATTTGTTTAAGTCAATGGAGTTTTGAGTGTGCAAGAATTCAGGATCATACCACTGTAAATAATTACTACTGAAGTACTCTTGGGCATAGGTAATCTTGCCCTTTCTATGACTGACAGTTAAATAATCACGATATACAGCAAAACAGCACAGGTCATAAACACTGTTTCAGACAGCATACCCTTGCTCTAGCCTTCATTTCTGTACTGTAAATGGATGGTAATAACCCTGTAGCTGTAGAGATAATACAGATGACTGTTACAGCCATATAAATTACATGCTTTTATAGAGCTGTGTTTTACAGTGGAGTCATGCCATATTCTGTAATGATACAATCTGTTGTTATAGTAGATAATGTAAAAATGACAACTCTTAATTCATAAAATAAATTTAGTATCCATGAAGGGGCTGGATTTGCAGTGTTTGACACACACAACATCGTTTCAGTGCAGCACAGACAGGACCAGGCTTCCTCACTGTACCCCACCAGTGAGCTTCCATCTTGTCATGGAGGGAAATCTATAGGGGTGATAGGGATAATGCAGCACCAGTGCCCATTTAATTTTTGTACAGTACAGAGGCTGCCAGTGAGTGTGACATGATCATCTATTCACCAGAAACCAAGCTGAGATCATCCACACATTTCACATCATCCCCAAGTAGTTCTCAGATGGTAACAAACTGGTCACCACAATACTCAGCAGTGGTTAAAATAAATCTAAAACTGGAGGGAATACATGAATCTGAGAGAAGTCCAGGTTCCCAAAGAGCAAAACAGAAGTGCATGTATGTGTGAGAGATAGGGCATGGAGCTGCCCCACCATCTTCTCCCTCCACCCCACCCCCACACATCACACACTATGGCGTTCCAGGAAGAGAGAAGGAACTGGCAGAGCCACTCTGTGCCCCCAGGTTTCCAGCTAAGGAACGGGAAGCAGCTGGCAAGCCAGCCTGTATTTCCCAGAAGAGGCAAGTGAGTTTGAGGCAGGAGGCTCCCTCCTTTTCCTTCTCTGCCTCCCAAAGAAGGGGAGAGAACTATCAGGGGGTCAGGTGTGAAGAATCAGGCACATGCTGATAGGAGTCTCTCAGACTGAACAATTATTCTCCTCCTGGCAAGTGCTGGGGATACTCCACTTACTGACAAAAGGGCTTGGAGAAAGCTGCCATTTCCTCCGAGGCTCTGAATTCAGATTTTTCTGCTTGAAACATGATCATTTCACTGGCCATCAAAGAGGCAGGAGAAGGAAGACCTCAGTTCCCCCAAGAAGCAGGGGCCTCTCCCTCAAAATAGGGTGACCAGGTGTCTGATTTTCAACTGGACCACCCAGTCAAAAAAGGACTCTGGTGTCTCCAGTCAGCACTGCCAACTGGACAGTAAAAAGTTAGGTCAGTGATGTTGCGGAGCTAAGGCAGCCTAGTCCCTATCTGTCCTGGTTCTGCGCTGTGCCCTGGAAGCTGCCAGCAGGTCCAGCTTCTAGGTGGAGGGGCCATGGGGCCATGCACTGCTCTCACGCCGAGCATCAGCTCTGCACTCCCACTGGCTGGGAACTGTGGCCAATGGGAGCTGCAGGGGCAGTGCCTGCACTTGGCGTGCTTCTGCCTAAGAGCTGGACCTGCTGGCTATTTCTGGGGCATTCATAGTATGTAGTCAGGACAGGCAGGAAGCCTGCCTTAGCCCCCCCGGTGCACCACTGACCAGAAGCCACTTGATTAAGCCCATGCCCCGACCCTGAGCCCCACTCCTCAAACCTGGACCCTCCTCCTTCACCTCAACCCCCAACCCAGAGACCCCTTCCACACCTGAACCCCTCTGCCCCACTTCTCATCCTGGAGTCCCCTCCTGCACCCCAACACCCTGCCCCAGGCTGGATCATCCTTCCACACCCTGAACCTCTCATTTTTGGCACTATGCTGGAGGCCGCACCCCTAGTTAAAGCCCTTACCCCCTCCTGCACCACAACCCCCTGCCCTTGCCCAGTGAAAGTGGGGGAGTGAGAGTGGGGGAGAGTGAGCCACTGAGGGAGGGGGAAATGTATGAGTGGGGGGCATGGCCTCGGGGAAGGGGTCAGGCTCAGGTGTTTGGTTTTGTGCGATTAGAAAGTTGGCAACCCTAGTTTTTAACTGTGTTCTCCCATGCTTTTTCCAAGGCCTTATCTACACGGAGTTACACTGATTTAACTAAGGCCTGCGTACACACAACATTTGTACTGATTTAACTAAATCTGTTTAGAAATTCTTGTAGTTAAGGCTGTATCTATGCTACAGAAACTATGCTGACATAGCGCCATAGTGTAGATGCATTGTATGCTAGAACGAGTTTTTCTGCCAATGCAGTAACACCTCCCCAAACAAAGTTATGCTGCCAAAAGCCCTCTTTCATAAGCACAGCTGTATCTACACTAGGGGGTTGTTGGCACACTATATTGCTCAAGGGTGTGGTTTTTTTCACATCCCTAACTAAGATAGCTCTGCCAATACAGGTTTTAAGTGTAGATCAAGCCCTATTCACTGTAACCCCCTTCAATTAAGAATGAAGTATCAATTTTGTTTGTCAGCATGGAATTGATTTCAGCTACTGATATAAGCTGAGTTTAAATCCATTTCAGTGTCACACAGGGATTTTGCCTCAGTTTAAATAAATCTGTTTTAAAACCAATCTGAGTTAAACAAGTACAACTGTGTGTGTAAACAAGTCTTTACTTTAATTCCTGTATACTGGTGAGAGGTCACCCTATATGTATCAATTGGATATTTAAAGGAAAAAACTTGGAGTACAATTTTAAAGAAAGGGTTGAAGACTAGAGCTGGATGGAAATTTTCCATCTAAAATGAAAATGGCTTTTTGACTAAATGGAAATGTATTGCTACAACAGCTGCTTTCTTTCTTAAAAATGGTTTTTATAAAAAAAAATGTATTTTTTACTATTTTGGGCAACCAACTTGGTGAAAATGGATAAAATTTCACTTTTGTCAATTTTTCACAGGATAAAAATCATTTCCTGTTCAACTCAATTGAAATCACTTTAAAATGTATCATTTTGAATCTAAATCATACCTTAAATCAGCCTTACAACTTGTACAACTGCCTTAGTGAATAATTTTTGACTGGCAAAGTATCATCAGGTTTTTCACTATCATAGTAACAAGTAGATTTTGTATCTGGTTTGGCAAATTTTCATGACAATTCTGAAAGGCTGAATTAAATGCAATTTTACAGTATGATTTGTGTAATAGATCACACTTTCCCCTATAATACAGCTAGTCCAGGTAATAATAATTTGCTCTCAGAGGCAGACAGAAGTAGTAGATACTGCCAGGGCCGCCCAGAGGATTCAGGGGGCCTGGGGCAAATCGGGGGAGCTGCGACACTTGTACTCACCCAGCGGCGGTCCGGGTCTTCGGCAGCATTTCGGTGGTTGGGGGACCGTTAGTCGCTCCACGTCTTCAGCAGCACTGACGGGCCCCCCACCGTCAAAATGCCGCTGAAGACCCAGACCGCTGCCGGGCCAGGGCTGGCAGGGCCCCTGCGGGGCCTGGGGTAAATTGCCCCACTTGCCCCTCCCCACCCCGGGCAGCCCTGGATACTGCAGAAAGTTTTAAAATCACTTACTATTCTTGCAAAAAGTTGCAGAAAGCTTGAGGTAATTATTTCTAAACAAGTATTCTAGGTATGGAGAAAGCTTGATAAATGTGAGGCAGGTTTTAAATTATAAAGCATATCATATGGACTAGAATATAAAACATACGGAAATAATTGAGCTTTCATTTGGATCTTCAGACTATAATTGGCTTGTAGAAAGCACATACCTAGCTTAATTCTCCTCAGTTTGAACTCATTGGCAAACTTTTCCAGTTCTCTGATTTCAGGGGAATCCATGTCTATTGGCTCTTCAACAGACTTGGTTTTTCTGCGGAAATCCTGCTTGAAGTCAGTGGCTGCGGGATCATCTCCAAGGATAGACTGGTGCATGGGAGTGAAGCCATGCCCCAGAGCACAGGAACTGGCACTCAGTGCATGTTCAGGGAATTTATAAAGGCAAGGGGTCAGGCCACCTGCATGAAGCCAAAAAACACAATTTGATATAATCATTCTCCAGCATTGCATAATAAATCTTTGTGCCAACTACTAACTGTTAAGCTTTGTAATATTACATTCTATAGAAAGGAAGGACTAGCCAGTGGTTAGGGCATCAGCCTGGCACGGAGGAGACCAAGGCTCAATTCCCTGAACTGTCACGCTTTGCCTCAGCACCTTATCTGTGAAATGTGAATAATAATACTATGTGCTATGAAGTGTTCAAATACTATGAGAAGGAGGGCCATATAAGTACTTTAGATAGGGACAGGTACTCAACCGGTGCAAATTAGCATCATTTTCATTGAAGTAAATGGACCTATGTCAGTTTACACCAGCTGAGGATCTGGCCCATAGTCTGTGTTAGCTTTCTGGTACCAACAATACTACTTTATAAACTACATGTGATATGCAGATTTGGTAGTATATGCAACCAATTTTAATGGGACATTTCCTTGAGTAAAGAGTACTGGATGAAGCCCAATGAGTGATAAGATCATCACTTTATAATTTTAGAGATGAAAGTAATTGCACAAGAATGAACTACTTTATGGTAAATTTTATTCATTATTGGACTACACAGTTCCATTTAATCAAGATCAGGTGCTCTTTGTGCTGGGCACTGAACAAACAGAGAGACTCACTGACCTGAATAGACAAAATCTGATATCTTCCACTGCTGCTTGCATTGTTGTTGCAGCGGTGTCAGTCCCAGAATTTTAGAGAGACAATGTAGGTGAGGTAACATCTTTTATTGAACAACAAAAGTGGGTCTGATAAAAGATATCACTCACCTTGTCTCTCTGAAGTGATATGGCAGACAAAGCACGGGAGAAAAGAAAAATTCTTACCCTCATTTTAGAGCTGGGGAATCAAGAGAGTAATTGACTTGCCCACTCAGGCAGTCTGTAGTATAGTCTGGAAGTGAACCCACATCTCCAGCCCAGCATCTAAACCACAAGACCATCCATCCTTTCTCTTCCTTCTTTTTTGTTCTTTTCTCTTGTTCACTGCCTAGATTACATCCTCCAGAGAGTTGGGAATACAATGGAGGTTCTAACCCTAGTGATATATTAAGTCGCATGCAGTATGACTGTGAAAAGGGGGAGGGAGTTGTTAAATCTCTGAAGGGAAAAAGACTAAACAAGAGAAGGACTTGCCTTGCAGAGTGCTGACTCCATTCACCACATTGGGATGGGGCATGCTGCAGGTCTGTAAAATGCGACTCTGGGAGAGACTTGCTGATAACATCTCTGGGGTTGCAGGCTTGATGCCTAAAAGGAAGTGGAAAAAAGGAGAGACTACAGCAACATGGAATTCTTTTGGTGTAGAAATAGGTTGATATTTCTGAATAGAAACTCTCCTCATCTAATGATTCTTCTTCGGTGGACTTCCCATAGAGATCTGAGCAAGAATTTCTGTGCCAGAGACACAAGAGGAGACAGAGAAGCAGCAGCATTTGGCCATGTGAAGAAAGAAAGAGTCTTACTTGCTGTCCCAGAAAAGTCTACATAAGGAAACATTCACCTATGCTGATTGATTTTTACATTTCCCCTCCTCCTCATTGAAATAAAATGCTGTGTTTGATTTTGGATTAGTTTTGAGCCATGGTTATTTCCTGGTAAGTCTCTTCCCCTGGCATCATTACATTATTTTGCTGGTTGATACTTGACTTGAACACCTTTATATTGAACAAATTCTCTTCTCTCTTCAGTGTGGTATCTTGAGAACTGCACAGGGTGCTAAAACATCTTTACAAGTTGCATCATAAACTCTATTGATCCTCTGTGTGAAAACAGTTCATATTGTTGCATGAGATGTGGAAAAGCATAAATTGAATTAAGTGAGTTTTCTTTGGCCTCCACACAGAGTTCCTTCCACTCTGAAGGACTGACATTCCTACATGTCAGCTACAGTGTCTCTGTGAAAAGAAACCATCCCTGATGTGTTTACTCTGGTTGAAAGAAAGTTGTTATTACTCAACATAAGTACCTATTTCAAAGCTTGGCAGCCTGTTATTAATCATAAAGCCTGCAGTAGTCTGTGCAAGACTAATGCTTTTATACCTACTAAACCATGTCAGACACTGGACATTTCCCTTGATGTTTCATAACAAAGTATAGTGGTATCACACATACAGAAACCCCACTATCACATAACAATGTGATTTTCATTGAGAGTATAAGGGACAATCCTGATCACCTATAGCCATCAGCTGTTAAGGTGTGACCTCAAACTTTTTGTTTTGTATCACTAGATACTGGGAGGGAAGAACAACATGGGGGTAGGCGGAATCCAGAATATGCCTTTTTCATTCCCTACCTGCTCCAAGTCAGCTTAGAAACATAGAATATCGGGGCTGGGAGGGACCTCAGAAGGTCATCTGGTCCAACCCCCTGCTCAAAGCAGGACCAATCCCCAGATAGATTTTTGCCCCAGATCCCTAAGTGGCCCCCTCAAGGATTGAACTCACAACCCTAGGATTAGCAAGCTAATACTCAAACCACTGAGCTATCCAGTTTTGGAGAAAGGAATGGGGACTCTGGATTGAGAAACAGAATGTTCACAAGCCAAAATCTGAGTCACAATTAACTGGATGTTTGATATCTTGTCACAAGTTTTATGAGCTCCAAAAATGGCACTACATTTATTTTTGTTTCTTTAATTGATCTCACCCTGGGTGGATGATTCTGAAGCAGCTCTGTCCTGTGCTGAATTCAATAAAAATTCCATAATCTGTCATAATTTTTATTATTTGTACTGCATAGGGCCCCGAGGCCCCAACTGAGATTGGGGCCCCAGTGCACTGTACACACATACAGTAATGGCAGAAGACAGTCCCTGCCCCAAAAGAGCTTCCAATCTAAGTGCACAAGACAGACAATAGGTGAGAGAAAGGAAGCATTATCCCAGGTCATAGACAGGGAAGTGAGGCAGAGAAAGTAAGTGATTTGCTCAGGATCCCCAGATAGAGGCTGTGAGAGAGGATGAAACTGAACCCAGTTCTCTGGAGTCCCAGTCCAGTGCCTTAACCATAAGGCCATCCTTCCTCTCATTAACCTCCATTTCCTCAGCCCCTCTGAAGGAAAATTCCCCTCAAATAATTATGCCAATAACTAACCTGTTAGAGTGAATCTCTCTTACCTGCCATCACCCCATAGGTAGACTGTTGGTTTCCATAATGACAGGAAGGGACTGAATAATGAAGACCTGTAGATGCGTTTCCCAAAGTTGCCATGGAGAAGTGCACGTGGGAACATTTAGGAGTATGGACCAAAGACAAAACAGACGGGACTGGTAAGAAAATGTATGAGGATTCAAGATACATCCTTTCAGTCCAGAGGTAGAGAATATCTTTGTACTTTGTTTTTGCCTGTATGCTAACCATTCTACCTACACTGCTTTTTAACTCTCAAGGTAATTCTGTAGGAAACAGCCTACAGTAGGTGCTCATGCCTCAGCAGAAAACAGACTAGCTAACTTTTAGCCAAGAGCAATGATTTATCTCACCAGGTCTTAATTTATTATCTCAAGTGTAATAATTTAGGCATCCTGACAAGCTCTCCTCTTTACATGTGTATGGAGATCAGGCCCGAAATATTGTTCTGTCTATTTTTACTTTAATCTTTTCTAAGTTCTTGAAAAGCGCATCAGCCCCTAAAATGAAAACCCTAAAAGAAGCATATATAACCAAGAGGACAAATTTCTATGTAGGCTAAAGCCTACATTTGCGCATGCAGTGATTTGAGGCAGTCACCTGAAGACACCTTAAAAGGACCTGATTTTTAGAAGTGCTGAGCACCCACCCTCTGAAAACCAGGGCCCTTTAAAGTGTCTCCAGATGATCATTCAAAAGTACAGACATAAAAACTTCAAAAATTTAGGCCTAACAACATTTTGTAATAGCAGCGGCAATAGAGCCACAAGCATGTTGTCTAAATAGTTTGCGCAGGAGTCTGGCAGGCAGCAGGATTGCTGGCAGAAGTTTGAAGAAGAGAACAAGGAAATAGATTCCGTTGTCTGCTTGGCTACACTATTATGTATCAGGCATCTCAGGAAATCAGGTAAGGGTTTAAGAAGCAGCATTAATAAAATTATTGGCCATCAAGGGCAGCATTTCACGCTGACAAAATATTCGGTAAAGTTTTCTGAATCCCCAAATGTTGGGCTATTGCTGGTCAATTCTGTGAATAAAAATCTTAATAATTTTGGCTGACTCTAATGAAGAGATTGAAGGTCAGATCTCTGCTCCGTAATGTCTAGTGTCAGCATCCCAAAAATCTATCATGCATTTCTGCATGCATGCAAGCAAAACAGGAAGTCTGGTTTTTGAAGATGTTGTATATTAAAGATACGTGGAGATGTGCTAAATCACACAGAATGAGAATATATTGTCTCCCTCTAATGGTTGACACATGAAAGAACTTTATGAGTCTGCTGTGGCTTCCAAATAATAGATTTAGCCCTCTCCCACAAACAATAGAGAGGCCATGCTTTTGACCTTTTCAGAAATTCACCTTGCTTCAAAATGGCCCCAGCAACACTGAATCTACATCTGGGCTCGTTCAGGAACTTATGACAACTCAAACTGGGTAGCCCTAACTGTAATTTCAATATTGGTTAGTGGGATGGCTATTCAGTGAGCTGAGTTAATTGAGTTTGTGGTATTTGTTCACGTCTTGTTGGACATGCGTCCACATCACAGAAAACCTAGTCACAAATCGGCTCCTGTGTTGGCAGCCACAGTAGAGAAATCAAGGAAAGGTTGACATGAGAACTGAACTTAGGGTGACCAGATGTTCTGATTTTATAGGGATAGGCCTGATTTTGGGGTCTTTTTCTTACATAGGCTTCTATTAACCCCCACCCCCATTCCGATTTTTCACATTTTCTGTCTGGTCACCCTAACTGCATAACTTGGTTACTATTCGTGGCTAATCCTTCTACATCAAAGCTGAAGCATGTTGCTAAAACAGTCTGGAGAAATGTGCACTGCTTTCACCCTTGCTCTGGGACTAAAAGGAAAAATAGACACAAACAAGTGGATATTTTTAAAGTACTGGATTGTATATGAATTGTCTCTAAGAATACAGAACTAGGTTGGTTTCTTTGATTCTTCTGAATTGTATAAATGCACAGAAGGATTTCTGCAGTATAGCAAAAATGCTAACAATGATCTATGAAATTTTAATAGTTTACAACATTGTTATTATCATGATCATCAAAGTTCAGATATTTAGAACTACACTAATATAGTTTACATACACGTTTTGCACTAGTATAACAATGTTAGCTGAGGGAGGAGGTGGCGTGATTTTTACCACCAATATAGTTATACCAGTACAGCAGCTACTGTTGACACAATTATACTGGTATAAGGGGACCTTAGATAGGTATTGCTTATTCTTCTTTCCATATGGGAATAAACTATAGTGGTAAAGCACATTCATACCAGCATAACTGCATCCACACTAGGGACTACTATACTGCTTTAACTATACCAGTATAGATAAAGCTGTACCACTTTTGTGCTTAGACAAAGTCTTATTTTGAATTATTTGTTTGCTGTTGAATTTTGCCAATCTGCAGTTTCCTAATCCACACATCCCATGATTTTCAGACATAAAAGACTGACATTTCCAACTTCCTGGCAATATTTTAGTAACAGATGCTGGAGTGAAGTCTTAATTGCTAAGATATTTTTTAAAATAAAATCTATTCCAGAACATCTCTCTAATAATACATATAGCATACAGATAACATATACTTGTCTAAAGTTTATGATGCAGTATCTTTGCTTTTGTGTGTGTGTGTTCAGTTACTTGCCGATTAGCAAAATTAATTCACATGCAATGAAGCTACAAGGCCCATATGCATTGTGAGGGATTTTGTAATTTTAAAAAAATAATTAAAAAATGATTCAGTGTAAAAATCCTTATACATTTCTTTTTTGCACAAGTTCTTTATACGGACTCACCATAGCACTGTGTATTACAGTTCTTGCCATCTGTATTAAAAACTTAAAATCTTCCCCTAATACTAATAAATGTTCTATTATTGCTTTCTTTATTCTATGCAGTGTTGTAGCTGTGTTGGGTCCAGGATATTAGAGAGACCAGGTGGGTGAGGTAATATCTTTTATTGGATCAATTTGTGTTGGTGAAAGAGACAACCTTTCAAGTTTTAAAGAGTTGTTCTTCATTTCCCCCTTTCCTGAACCTGAAGAGTTCTGTGTAGCTCAAAAGCTTGTCTCTTTCACCAAAAGAAGTTGGTCCACTAAAAGAAATTTCCTCACCCACTTTGTCTTTCTTTGTTCTAGGACTGTATACTGCCATTCTTGCTATGGGTAGTAATACAATAAAATAAGAAATGCAGAATCACATTCTATTAGGCAAAATTTCCATTTACTTCAGTGGGATTTGTGCCTTAGGAAGGACTGCAGACTTGGGCCTATGATTATTAAACACTAAAGCATAGACTTAGTAAAAGGCTTCGTTGATATTTTCTTTACTTTGGAGCATGTCAGAAAAGAAACAATTCAGAAAGTGCTACCATAAAATGGATATAGAAATTTGTCCTCTTTTCTATAATTTAAGTTGTCCTATGTTTTTCTAACAAGCACTATGAAACATTTTGAGCCCCCTATTTAATATGCAATCATGTTGTCATCAATACTGTCAATTTTCTGTGGAGTGTGCTGTACGTAGGGGGTTCATTTTTCTTCCAGTTGAAAGATGTTACTTCCAGTATGCTTAACAAGAGATCATCATTTTACTGAAGACATCAAGTAAAATTCTCCCCTCCACGCAACTCAGTTTGGGTCATTGAGTTAGCTGAGATTAATATTCAAGTTTTCTCTGTTTCTGAACTTTTATTTTCATTCATTCAAAAGAACAGAAATGCCAATGAGATAAAACTCCAGTTCTGTATATTTTCAGGTAGCAAGCACATTTTATGTCTCTTAGGAAACATTCGATTTTTATTCAGTTTTAACATATAGTTAAAGTTAATCATACTAAAATTCCTAGTCAGATAAAGGTGCCAACTTCAAAAACACAGAAGGATGGGTCCGATGCATTTAAGTAACTGCGGCACTTATGAAAATCTCACCCAAATCCTAGTGTCTTTACTCAGTATTTATTATATTTAATAAAATGTTAATTTTCCCATTAATGGGGTGTTTTCCCCAGCTAATGCCATTAGCATCTGTCTCATTTTAAGTATATCACCCATTTGAAATCATATATGTATATATTTATAAACTGCAGTTTCATAGGCAAAATATAATTTGGTTTATTTCAGAAGACGTTTGTCACTGAAGACTACTTTGCATTACAAGAGTTTGATAGTATTTGTAGCCAGTACATCACTGTGCTGGTAAAATACCTCAACCTAATCCTATAACAATTTTAGAGATGGCTACAAACTTGGCTAAAATGAAAAAACATTTTAGTCACACTAGATGTATTCATTTTTACATAGCCTTGTGAAAACTTTCCTGCTTTAAGATAGTCCCTAGTCACTGCAGAGCTGATATGAAATAGCTGTTCCTGTGTTTCCCTATCTCTATGTTAAGTTTGGCAACATTTACAGAAAGAGGGTAAAGCATTTAAAAAGAAAGTTAACAAGAGCGTAATTGTTCTAGTAAAAAAGTACCTGTAGATACGACATTGGTAGCATGGTTGGAGACGGGCAAGCATTCTGCAGCGCTATGATGCATTATCAGAGGCAGAGCGGGAGAAGAGTCAGAATTCAAGGGGACGAAGGTGTCTGCTGAAGTAAATGCTTGGCAACTCATTCCCACAAAAGGAGAAAAGACAAAGAAACACCTTCCCCTATTTTCTAACAAAATATATCCTTATTGATTAACAGCAGTCAAACTCTATTCCAGTTGTCTTAACTTGCATATATACATAAACAAGGGCTCCAGAGCCTAGGGAGGTCGTGTGCAGGTATTTATACCACTAGGAAATCCCTTTATCCATGTTAATGTTCTTTTCCCAGCAGTATTGCTATATCAGCCTAGAGCCTCCTTCCTTCTCACCCAAACATAATAGATGCCCAATTAATGGGGGGAGAAGAGGGAAACCGGAGACGTGATTTGACAGATACTTTAAATCAGGCCTTTTGTGAAAGAACAGTAATCAGGGGGGGAAAAAAAAGGTGTCTCCAAAGTTTGTAGAGGTGAGGCAGGTACGGTTAATACTGAATAGCTTTCCATAGCTAACACCTGCTTCAAAAATCTCACTCAGGAATTGTTTTGATGGCTACTTGGCAGAGAAATCAAATGAAAAAGTCTATGAAAGAATGTATAGAAAAATTAATCTAAATTAATCTAATGCCAAGAATTTGCATGAATGTCAGCTGACTCATCACATTTGCTTAAATCAGTGCTATCCATCATAGAATGAATATATCTAGCAAAGAGGCTCTGAACTTTACATAAGTAAGCATAAACTGCTAAATGTTTATCCAAGCTAATTTATGTATGCTCTTGAAAAGCTATGTACACAATATTTTAAGATTCTGAAAGAAAACAACAAATACTAGAAATTTAAGCACTCATACATTCATTATTATTGTTACTATTTATTTGTACTATCATAGCGCCTATAAGCCGTAGTCAAGGACCTGGACCCCGTTGCACTAGGCTCTGTACAAACACAGAACAAAAAGATGACCCTTGCCCCAACTATTGCCTTTGCAATCTAAGTGTTTCATTAGCATGAAATTGCAATGGCCACATTACTCAGGAGTAGTAAGTCCCCCAGGGAGTTCAGCAGACCATCCCAGAAAAAGTGTGGGGAAAATCCTTATACTATACCACACAATCCTATATTCTGTAATTTTTTATAGAAAACACACTGAAATCAAGGCAGCTATGTAGAGTGCCCTAATCCAATAGTACAGGGCTCAGAGATGCATCAAAATGTCTTTTAAAAAAAATCACTTAAAGTGGATTTGTGGCATCTTAAAATGCCATGACTTTAAAGACTGTTCCCTTAAGCTCCTCTAGGGCTAGAATAAGCAAGCGTGTCCCACTGGGAAGCTGTGTCCCTCTGTATTTCTGAAGACATGAGATCTAACTCTGACTTTAGGAAGTTTTTACTTCTTTAAAACACATGGATAATCTTTGGTTGTTACACTTAAAAAATTAGATATGGGTGGGTCAGATCCTTCATATTGTTTTTATATGTGTTATGTCAATTTGCCAGGATATATTTGTAAGACTGATATTAAGCCAAATAGCCAATCTGCTGAACACTTGATATTACCCCTGAAAGCGCCTCTTTCGGCGGTGTAGCTGTAGTGATGCCATTAAGAAATAGAATATGTACCAATTCAGAGGAAGGCCATGTGGACAAAATCCCCAAAGTCCTCCAAACAATTTTACATCTGGAGGTATCCATAGTTCACATTTTCTCATAAGTCTGTCTTTAGTACTTAGGCATTTCAAAAGAATTATAGCATAAAGGATGATTACTAATGGGATTAAGCTAAGGTACAGAGCCATGCCCATAACTTCTTAAGTATAAATCTAAGCTTAAGCATTGCAGTAAATATCAAAATTTTAAGGACAAGTGTTGCAATATTGCAGGAAACATTTAAATTTAATGTATTGCCATCTAAGTTTATTCATTCTGGGCGTGTTCCAACTTACAATTAGTCAGTGGAGAATCGTCCATTGACTGACAGGTGATGGATCAGAATGTATGCACTTTATTTAACGGCTTTTTAAAAAAAGCCATTTCCATGATCCACACAGACACTGGATCAGAGCATGGTGTGGTAGGAAACTGAGACAGAGGATAGTTTACATCCCACGGACATGGCCTTAATGCTTAAAGTGGTGTTAACTGCGTCAGGGGGCATGTGTCATACACAAAGTAGTTTTGACCGACTTTTCACTGCTCAGTAGTGGATGTGTAATATCCTGGCTCATTAAAACTGTTACCATCAGAGTTAATGAGGCTCTAAACCAATGTATTGAATAATGGAGAATTTATAAAATACTCTTTGATTTTATAATCATCTAGCCGCAATTCTGCTGCTCCTATTCTCACTGACAAGCATTCATTTCAATATTTTATTCACTCAGCAGAAATTAACTCCATGAACTGAAAAGCCTGAATGTTTGGGCTCCATAGAGATGGACTGCAAAGACACGGAGAGGTGAAATCCACTTCTCCTGACCAAAGTCTTCAATGGCTGTGACTCTAGCACATGGGCTGGAACAGCAGCCACAACCCCTCTATGCCATATATAGAACTATATAGAACTGGAAGGGACGTCACCAGGTCATTTAATCCAGTCCCCTGCACTGAGGGAGGACTAAGTATTATCTAGACCATCCGTGACAGATGTTTGTCTAACCTGGTCTTAAAAACCTCCAATGGCAGAGATTCCAGATATTACCTCCGTAGGTAATTTGTTCCAGTGCTTAACTATCCTTACAGTTAGGAAGTTTTTCCTAATGTCTAACCTGCAATTTAAGACCATTACTTCTCATCTTGTCTCAGAGGATAAGAAGAACAATGTATCACCCTCCTCTTTATAACCACATACTTGAAGACTATTGTCATACCCCCTCCACACACACACACACAGAGTCTTTTCTTCTCCAGACTAAACAAACTCAGTGCTTTCAATCTTTCCTCATAGGACATGTTTTCTTGATCTTGAATCATTTTTGTTGCTCTCCTTTGGACTTTCTTCAATTTGTCCACATCTTTCTCAAAGTGTAGTGCTCAGAACTGGACTCCCACTCCCATTGAGGTCTTTTTAGTCTTGAATTACTTCTCATGTCTTGCTTACAACACTCCTGCTAATACTTCTGAGAATGATGTTCACTTTTTTTGCAACATTACATTGTTGATTCATATTTAGCTTGTGATCCACTAGAACCCCCAGATCCTTTTCTTCAGTACCCCTTCCTAGGCAATCATTTCCTATTTTGTATTTGTGCCTCTGATTATTCCTTCTTAAGTGTAGTATTTTGCATTTCTTCTTATTAAATTTCATCCTGTTTATTTCAAGCCATTTCTTCAATGCATCAAGATCATTTTGAATGTAATCCACCAAAGTGCTTGCAATCTCTCCCAGCTTGGTATCGTCCACAAACTTGATAGGTATACTCTCTATGCTATTATCCAAATCATTTATGAAGATAGTGAATACAACCAGACCCAGGACAGATACCTGCAGGACTCTACTAGATATACCCTTTCAGTTAAATTAAGAATCACTGATAACTACTCTCTCAGTAGGGTTTTCCAATCAGTTGTGCACCCACCTTATAGTAGGTTCATCTAGGCTATGTTTCCCTAGTTTCCTTATGAGAAGGTCATGTAAGACAGTATCAAAAGCCTTACTAAAGTCAAAATATATCACATATACTGTTTTCCCCCTACCGCAAGATTGGTTAATCTGTCAAAGGAGGATACACCTCTACCCGATATAACGTGACCCAATATAACACGAATTCGGATATAACAAAGTAAAGCAGTGCTCTGGGGTGAGGGGGACAGGACTGCGCACTCTGGTGGATCAAAGCAAGTTTGATATAACATGGTTTCACCTATAACGCGGTAAGATTTTTTGGCTCCCGAGGACAGCGTTATATTGAGGTAGAGGTGTATTAGATTGATCTGATATGATTTGCTCTTGACAAACCCATACTGACTGTTACTTAATCACCTTATAATCTTCTAAGTGTTTACAAATTGATTCTTTGATTATTTGTTTCATCATCTTTCCAGATATTGAAGTTAAGATGACTGGTCTGTAATTCCCTGAGTCAGTCGTATAGTACCTATCTATAAAAAGGGGAATATTTGCCTTTTTCTAGTCTTTTGGGATCTCTCCTGTTCTCCACCAGTTCTCATAGATAATTGCTAAAGGCTCAGAGATCGCTTCAGCCAATTCAAATATTCTAGGATGAATTTCATCAAGCCCTGCTGACTTGAAGAGATTTAACTTGTCTAAGTAATTCTTAACTTGTTTTTTCCTTATTTTAGCCTCGGATCCTACCCCATTTACACTAATGTTCACTATGTTAGTTGTCCAATTACTGCTTTTTTCTTTTTTTTTTTTTGGTGAAAACAAATTAAAAAAGCCATTTAATAGTTCGGCCATTGCTGTGTTTTCTGTTATTGTCTTTCCCTCTTACTCTGTCTTTGGTCTTTCTTTTGCTTCTAATATATTTGTAAAATGTTTTCTTGTTACCATTTATTTTCAGAACTAGTTTAATCTCATTTTGTGCCTTAGCTTTCTAATTTTGTCCCTACATGCTTGTGTTTTTGAGTTTCAGGTCATTGAAGATCTTCTATTTTAGCCAGAGTGATCTGTTGCCATACTTCCTATCTTTCTTATGCATTAGGAACGTTTGCTCTTGTGCCTTAACAATGTCTCTTTAAAAAACTGCCAGCTCTCCAGAATTCTTTTTTCCCTTAGACTTGCTTCCCATGGGATCTGACCTAACAATTCTCTGAGTTTGCTAAAGTCTGCTGTCTTGAACCCCATTGTCTTTATTCTGCTGTTTTCCCTTCTACCATTCCTTAGAATCATGATCTATCATTTCATGATCACTTTCACCCAAGCTGGTTTCCACCTTCAAATCCTCAACCAGTTCCTCCCTGTTTTTCAGAATCAAATTTAGAACAGTGTCTCCCCATAGTCATTTTCTCTAGCTTTTCTAACAAACAGTTGTGTCCAATGGATTCCAAGAACTTGTTGGATAATCTGTGCCCCTTTGTATTATTTTCATAGCAGATGAGGGTAGCTGTAGCTTCCCATTACCATTAAAGTCTGTGCTTTGGATACTTTCGTTAGTTTTTTTAAAAAGCAAAACGACCAGACAGAACTCATCCACCTCTTCTTCCTGGTTAAAATATCTATCGTAGACTCGTACCATGATTTCCTTGTTTTTTATCCAGCCCACAAAGAGACTTACTCTACCAGCCCTTCATAGGTGACCAAGCCTGTGAAGTACAGACGGTGCACATGCATCCCTACGTGGCTACTCAGCCAGCCAAATCCAAGCAGAACCGCTACACAGGACTTGGTGCTTCTCAAGTGGAGGGCCTTGTTCTGGCTCTCTGTAACATAAGTGAATTTCATTCTTACAGGTCTTATTTTCAGAGCTGCTAAGCTGCCACAAATGCAACTTATGTCAGTGGGAGCTGCAAGTATTCAGCACCACTGAAAAATCAAGCATGTAGTAGATTTCACTATCTTGAAGAAACAACATTAAAGAGGTCATGATAATTACTCAAGATTGATAATACTGGTAGAACTGAACATTACTAACATCAGATGCTACACATATGCGTTTCTATAGTCTACACTCTACAGTTGTGCAATACTGCTTTGGGACAATTTCTGCTATTTATGAATAGCTGCAGAAAATGTAACTCTACTAATTCAGGGCATGTCTACATTTACCTCCGGAGCGATTGAGTCAGTGGGGGGTTGATAGACGGGATAAACCAACCACCAAGCGCTCTTCCATTGACTCCGGTACTCCACCAGGGCGAGAGGCACAGGCGGAGCTGATGGGGAAGCGTTAGCAGTCTACTTAGTGCAGTGAAGACATCACAGTAAGTAGCTCTAAGTATGTCGACTTCAGCTACACTATTTTCGTAGCTGAAGTTGCATAACTTAGACCGACTTATCTTGTCCCCTCACCCCCAGTGTAGACTAGGTGTCAGTGAGTTACATTAGGGAAATAACTGGCTTATGCATTTAATTCCACTCTTGGAAAACCTGTACAGATCTTACCTTGTTAAACAATAATTCCATTGGTTTCCTCCAACCTCTTCAAGGTCATAAATTTAATATTTGTATTTGTAATATACTCCATGTGGGAGAAGAGAAAGTAACAGCACTAATACAGGACTGTGATTTCATTTCATAAGAGGTAGAAGTGGTGAAAAACCATTGCAAGAAGTAGGTCTCAGAGAAATACAGATTTGCTGGAATATGTTTTAAAAGAGTGTTTGTGGCAGGAATAATAACCACATATGATAATTTAGAATTATATACCCTATCTTAAATGAATACACCTTGGAGGAGAATCCAAACAAGATGATCCAAAATAGGTGTCTAAAATTATGCTTCCACATCCGCTTATAGATAAGTGGCCTGACTGTCAAAATTTCTGAGCAATCAGCAGCTCCAATTTACTTCAGTGGAACTGCTGAGTGCTGGCAAACCGGAAAATTAGGCCGCTTATCTGGGTACATTAACATGGAGTGAGGGCTTATCTTTAGATCCTATTTTTTTCTGAATGTTCTGAACATTATGAGCCAAATCCTGAAAGGTGCTAAGAGCCTCCTGAATTGTACTGAGTGTCCTAAACTCCTAGACTTTAAGACCAGAAAGTACCAGCATGATCATCTAGTCTGACCTCCTGCATATTGCAGGCACCAGAACCTTACCCACCCTCTCCTGTAATAGGTCCATAACTGCTGGTTGAGTTACTGAAGTCCTCAAATCATGATTTTTATAGAATTCAAGTTATAGAGAATCCACCATTTACTATTGTTCACACCAGCAAGTGACTTGGGTCCCACGCTTCAGAAAAAGGCAAAAAAAACCCAAAATAAAACAGGGTTTCTGACAAGCTGACTGGGGGGAAATGCCCTTCTGACCCCAAATATGGTGATCAGTTAGATCCTGAGTATGTGGGTAACACCTACCAGCCAGATACCTGGGAAGGAATTCTCTGTAGTAACTCAGAGCCCTCCCCAGCCATTAAGAGATATTTGCTATTAGCAGTCTTGGATGGGCCATATGCCATTGTAGGCAATCTCATCATATCATCCCCTTTCAGTCTTGAAATAAGATAGGTTTTTTTTTTTTACTCCCACTGCTCCCCTTGCAAGGCTGTTCTAGAATTTCACTCCTCTGATAGTTAGAAACCTTCATCTAATTTCAAGCCTAAACTTATTGATGGCCAGTTTATATCTATTTGTCCTTGTGCCAGCACTGACTCCTAACATAAATAACTCCTTTCTTCCCCCTTGGGTTTATCCCTCTGATGTATTTATAGAGAGCAATCATATCTTCCCTCATCAAAAAGCTCTTTATAACTCAATTGAAATCACTGAGATACACATTTCTATTTACAGTATATTAATGAAACCATGAGATCCATAATATCTTTACCATAAGTAAACAGCAGCCCCTTTTAATATATTATACTTACGTATGGGATAAGAGTACATTTCTTACTAGGTGTGTGACATATAGATTAACTCCCTGTCAGTATATACCATAGATGGTCACAGCTACTGTAGCATACACAAATGAAGAGGAGAAAGGGATTAAGAGATTTTAAAGGAAGACACTTTCCCATGGACTAACACAATGTGGTGTGCCTTTTAAAACATATAGGAGGTTTATTAGGTCCTGCTGCCAAAGTCTGGTTCACTGAGGTTTGAACAAAAGCAAGCATAATTGCATTAAAGCTGACAATAGCCTTAAATCCAGATTCAAAAAAAGTAGGGCTACTTGAAAAAGGCTAAAGAGAAAATGTAAAATAATTTGTTTCCTTGAACCACCTGTCCTTGCACTAGATTATCTCTGCTGAAAAACAGCCACTGAATGTACATCACAGACAAGATCTATCATCCGAACAGAAAACATGGTGTTCCCACGGTTCTCAGAGAACAACTTAGTGACAGGTATGGGGTAAGAAACTAGTTCTTCACACTAGTGCCTCTGAATTCTGAATGGTAAATATTATACAATATGTTTGAGATGATAGGTAGGATTTTCAAAAGAGCCTAAATGACTTAGGAGTGATCTGATTTATATAACATGTGCTCTTAAAGCACCAAGGTGCTTTTCAATATTTCACCCATTCTCCTTAAAGCATAAACAGAAATGCAGTGGTGTACCAGTCCCAAAAGGTATTTTGGGCCTAGCCAGTAGACCTATGCCTGGGATGAATTGTGCACACTATATCTAAAAATTATAATTAAATACTCTGCACCATTAAGGAGAATAAATAATAATTAGATGCTAGTGCTGAAGGGCAGATTTAGAAGTATTGATGCATTATGGTTCACTCACTTTAAGTTGATTCAGTGCCAAATCTGCAGGCCTTATACAGGAAAAATTCATACTAAAATCAAGGATACTTTGCATGAGAAAGGACTGCAGGATCAACTTTTGGGAAATTAGGCCTTGTCTACACAGGAAAAGTTTTTGTTATATTTTTATATAATCTAAGGTGCGAATGTAAACTGATACAGTGGTTAGGGTGACCAAGTGTCCAGTTTTCGACCAGAACGCCTGGTCGGAAAGGGATCCTGGAGGCTCCGGTCAGCACCGCTGACTGGGCCATTGATTATCCGGTTGGCGGTGCCTTGCAGCAGGACTGGCAGGCCCCCTGCTAACCTCCACACTGTGTGGCTCCCGGGAAGCAGCCGGCATGTCCCTGCTCCGGCTCCTACATGTAGGGGCAGCCAGGGGGATCCGCACACTGCTCCCACAGCTCCCATTGGCCGGGAACCATGGCCAATGGGATCTGTGGGGGTGGCACCTGAGGATAGGGCAACACGCAGAGCCTCCTGGCCCCACCTCAGTGTAGGAGCCAGAGGGGAGACATGCCACTGCTTCCGAGAGCTGCTTGAGGTAAGCAC
The DNA here is from genome assembly GCF_025201925.1 of Gopherus flavomarginatus. Lineage (NCBI taxonomy): Eukaryota > Metazoa > Chordata > Testudines > Testudinidae > Gopherus > Gopherus flavomarginatus. The sequence continues at coordinate 181,291,471 of NC_066617.1, read as the reverse complement.
CACCCAGAGCCTACACCCCTGAGCCCCCCCCATGCCCCAACCCCCAGCCCCAATCCCCCTCCCACCTTCCAGTCCCCTCAGACCCAGCCCAGAGCACCCTCCTGTACCCCAAACCCCTCATCCTCAGCCCCACCCCAGAGCCCACATCCCCAGCCAGAACCCTCAAATTGTTACTTATATCTAGTTACATTATCCTTCTGCACTAATGCTAACTGAATTGCTGAATACAAATGAAACTTGAAGCAGAAATTTGAGCATGGATCTTTCACATCATAAGAGAGTGCCCAAACCACCAGGATATAGAGTCTCACTCTGGGCCAAAGGCTATTCAAATATTTTATACAAAGTGCAACTGCTTCAACAGGAGAGACTGGGACAGCCCCACACCAGCATTTTTCATAGCCTACTGGCTAGGGCACTCTCCTGCAGTGTGGGAGACCCAGGCTCAGATCCTTCTATACATCAGGCAGATGGGGAATAGAACCTGGGTGTCCCATTACCCAAGGGGGTGCCCAAGTTGCTGGGTTAAAAGTATTAAGGAGGTCACAACCTCCTCTTTTGTGAATAGTGTCTAAGTCAGGGATGGGGAGGGGAAATTGATCAGAACTATTCAGGAAATTCATGTTGTATTTGTGAATCATTTCAGGTTGATCCAAACTGCATTTTTTAAGGAATAAACTATTTGTCTGAACAATACTGCCCAATTCTATATTTGACACTACACAAAGTTATGCATGTATGTACGTCCAAAATATCAAGAAGGGATCGTGTGTGCAATATCATATCCTATCATCCTAAACATAATCAACGGACTTTGTTGGACTTATTTCTTCCTTCAAGATGGTTGTAAACTACCTTCATGATCAATTACACAGCCAAATCACATTTTAGCACACTGGATTTCATAACCAACATTATTAGGGCTGTACATGTCTCTAGCTGCATCTGCAACAAAAGGCAATGGACGAGGTCATCTCTGTAAAATAGCTACCGAATGAAACTCACAAAAGATATGCACATTAATTCAAATATAGTCTAACTTAACTACAGCATATGGTTAAAAAGAAAAATCAAAATAACTTTGTTTAGTGTCAAATGCTGTGAAATAGAAACACTTGACAAAATTCTTTTTCCTGAATAGATTCTTCACCGGAGAGTAGTCAAGAACTATACAGTCAAATAGTAACATGGTGGTTGTACAACATAATCCGTGATTAGGCTGTTTATAGGCCTACTTGAAACAATATGGAACACATGGGAAAACACTGAGGTTTAAAAGGGACCTTAAAATGAAGGATGTTACATTTACACCCACTTTAAGTCCAGAGCAGAGTAAAACTGCTTTAGTGTAAATGAGAAGCTGGGCTTGCCTCATGCTTCTGTGGTTCAGACTCCTGAGGCCAACTAGGAATTGAATACAACTTGCCAAGAAATTATATTTTCTCTTCCTAAAATTTGACAAAAATGAAAATTTTGATTTGGTCAAAATCCCTGAGCTAGTGAAAGTCTACCCAGAAAATGTCTGGGAACTCTAATCAATATCCACACCCAAAATAGCCAGTGGTGCTCATCTTTGAAATTCACTAATATATTTTTATAACCTAATAATGTGCAGTGTAACCTCTCCAGTTGCACTATAAATCACGGGTAATTTATTTGATATTTAAAATGACACAATCTGACATTTGAATAATAAGATGATCTGCCAGAATGGGTCAGAGGCTGAACATGCAATACAGATTGATGTGTAAAGGTCTCTCCTATACCAAAGTGAATCAATCCACTGAATATATCTTTCATAAACTCCCACTGTATACATAACTATTTAATATTAGAGATAAGAAGGTACTGAAATATTTTCTCTCAACAGCTTCCTCTCAACTCCTCAGGTTCCAAAAAGAAAAACACTTTTTTTAAATTCCCAAAGTGGGAATCAAAGTGATTTCAGAGGACAAGTCCAAGTGAAGTTAGGGATGTGTATACATTTCAAGTGATGGAAAAATGGTTTGAAAAATGAAGATTCTGATTTAAGGCAACTTTTCTGTGGCAGAATGAATTGAAAGTCAGTCACACTCACCTTTTGATGTACTTGGCTGCTTCTCTCCTCTTCTCCCAATATACAGGAAAAAGGAACAAGTTGATATATTTCCTACCATATTTACATTTAAATTTAGGATCAGTAGAAAAAACACTGAGTAAAATCATGGCCTTGTTGAATGGCAAAGCTCCCATTGACTTCAGTGGGGCCAGGATTTCTCCCAGAATACTCAAGTGTCCACAGTTTGCCTTAGCCCAGCAATAAATTCACTCTGGAACAGAGTTTGCTACCCTAAACACGTTTAGTAGTACCTTGCTATCTATTTTCAGGGGGTAGCTGGGTTAGTCTGTATCCACAAAAACAACAAGGAGTCTGGTGGCCTCTTAATGACTAATAGATTTATTTGGGCATAAGCTTTAATGGGTAAAAAACCCATTCCATGCATCTGAAGAAGTGGGGGTTTTTACTCACGAAAGCTTATGCCCAAATAAATCTGTTAGTCTTTAAGGTGCCACCAGATTCCTCATTGTTTTTCTTGCTATCAGGGTACTAAGTATACTCAGCATGAGAACAGAGGGTTAGCCAAAGCTGGCCTCTTGTAATTTAAATAAACAATGTAAAAATGAATTATATAAATAAAAATTGTATATTATTTATTATTTTTAGAGCTGGTCAAAAGTGTTCAAATGGATAACTTTTCTGCTGGAAAATGCTGTTTCATCTAACTCAAAACTTTCCTTGGGACTATGTTGATTTTGATGAAATTTTGTTTGTTTTTTTAAATCAAAACAAAGCATTTCAATAAAGTCAAAGCAGCCCATCTCAACATGTCCAGATAAAACATTTTTATTTTTCATTTTGATATTATGTTTTGAATTTTATTTTAGATGATAAAAATTTAAAAAAAAATAAAAAGCCAAAGTTAAAATGAAACATTTTGATTGACCCAGCATTTTCCTGGACAAAATACCATTTCACAGGAATTTTCAAAATTCAACATTCATTCTGATTCAGAATGGAAGCAAATTTTCTAATCACAGAATTTCCCATGAAAGGAAAATTCTAGTTCCCACACAGCGCTGTTTATTTACATTGCAGTAGTAGCTAGAAGGCTTCAACCAGGAACTGAGGCTCACTGGTTGCTGTACACACATATCAATAAAAAGATAATCCCCATTAATTTATTTACTTGGATTTTCACAAACTATAATAAGAGGGTACCCATCCAGTGCTCTGGGCACCCTTTATAATATTTTATAAATATACTAAATAAGTAGATTATTCAATTCATCCAGATCATTTTAGGCCAAATATCCCAAGAAGTTGCAATCTGTAGCCTCACTAGTGTTGTTTAAAGTATAGGCAGGTTTTAAAGAACAAATGTGCAAATAAATGCTTTGATCCCAAAGTGATGGTATTTTATAGGATTATAATGCCCAGTTTAGTTCACATTAATAAGATTTACAATGGTAAATGACACAAGATCAAAGTAAAATGAGATATGCAAGATTTTTATTAAGTGTGAACATCCTCAGGTTCATCTATTCTTATAAACCTAATACCTCAAACAACAGATTGTAAAAGCAAATTCCCTTCTTTTGAATAGAAGATCAAGTAACTTGTTAGGTTCTGTACTTCACACCAAAAAGAAAATGTTGCATATGTTCATCTAAGACTATTTAAAATGACAGTGCCAAGAAAATCTGTAAAGCAAATTTGTTTCCTAAATCTGGACCTTCCTATAAACTCAGTACATTCAGGGCCAGATTTTGATATTCTAACTCACACTGAGTAATACCTGTGAATAATCACATTGATTTTGATGAGCTTACTTACTGAATAAGACACTACTCAGTGTGAGGAAGGCTGACAAAATTTTGTCCTAAATGAGAATTTCTAATTTGATAAAATGGCTAGTGATGAGAATTCAATTGCTTCAGCATTCATAGTGCAGAATGATGAAATATTGCTTTTTCCTTCCAATATCAATGAAATTAAAGGTCATGATGATGCTAAAAAAAATCAAGACCTAAAGGAGATAATCATATGAGGTCCTGGAAAATCTTTGTCTTCATCTATATTCATACCTGAACTTTCCTCACACACATTGCATTGATGAATATTAGTGTATTAGACAGAAAAACATCATCTGTTCAGCATGGTTGGTAGTTTTGAGTTTCATTACCGAACAAAACATCTTGCAACCAAAGTGATTTCATCAGCATATTCAAACCAGAGACCGGCTTAGTCTGAAGGTCATTTAAAAATCTTTGAAACATGAGACAAAGTTTTAAGTTTTTAATCTCAAATAACATTTAAATGTATTATTTGTTAGGAAAGTCTTCCATAACTTCTACTAAAAAATTAAATCCACAAAGCTCGATTAATCATTTGCAAATGACATTAAATGTGAAAAAGTATACTGTAGGATAGGAAGAAGAAGAATTATGGTATAATTATCCATGAAGAGCTCCTTTCAGAGGATATCATAGTGCTTTTCAAAGATATCATCATCAGTTTATGGATGAGGAAACTAAAGCATGAAGTGGTTAAGTGGCTCACCCAAGTAACCCAAAAAGTCAGTGGTGGAGATGGGAATAGTACTCAGGTGTTTCTGCAGACACCCAGATTCTTGCTCAAAGCACAAAACTATGCAACTTTCTGAATGCATCCCGGTATCATAGAAGGAGACTGAGACTGAAATACTGAGTGGACATTAATAAACAGACAACACTAACTACACTTTCTGAGGTACAATATGGGCCAGCGGAGTCTGTAGGCTGTTCAGAATCAGAATTAACTACCTAAAAATTGGAGCAAGTTAATATAGTATCAGTACAACTTGGCAGGAAGGAGGTTGTTCTTCACCCCATGTAAAATATGCAAAATTGAGAGACTTTTTTAAGAAGGTACTGAGAAGAGAAAAAAGATATTCTGAACTGACCCCATCCCCTTTAAAAAAATATCTGGGGGAAAAAGTAAAGCAGCAACTACTGATATGCAAAATGCACAACTATCTCCAAAAAGGCCATTGACTGAGCATTTTCACATGTAGTCTGTGTGAGCATGTGAGAATTTGTTAGATGTGAAAGTGCTCAAATATGCTTCTTCCTCCCCAAACCAACCATTTTAATGTCTCTGACTGGAATGGCTGACACTGCGTTTTTAGGCATCATTACTCCAGAGATTATCCTTTTAAAACCGCCTAACACATACTGTGTTTTTGAAAGCCATGCTGGGAGACAGGCACAAGAGAACTTCAAAACCTTCCTCCCCACCCCATCTCCTTTAAAACCACAATGGCAAATTTTAACCTGCCAACAGGCATATATACCACGAGAATGAAGGCTTCCTACAGTACTGGAAGGTGTTTGGCCTGTGGGAGAAGGATGTTTTTAAAATGGCAGCACTGTGACATTTCCCATGAATTAACCTACAGTGGGTTGGGCATCATTAACATCTGGGGCCCGTATGCTTCTCCCTGCAAGAATAACCAAATAGAGGAGAAGAAACACCTCAGTTTAAACTTACATTATTTCTTAGGCATTCTCCTTCAAGGTGCGATTTGCTCCCCTGAAAGAGCAGTCAAGGGTTCTCAGCCCCTGAACCCACAGGTCCTGGGGCATCCTACATAGGCAAGAAGGATCCATGCAGATGATTCCTTTCTCCTCTGTCCTTCTATATGGCCCCACAAGTCCTGCTAACCCTTGGACTGCAACCAAGAGCTATGCTTGTAGGAGGTCCCCATGACAGCATTACTTCCAGAACACGTGCCATGGTGGATGGGGACTTCCAGAGCACAGAGTGCAACATGTATAGCCTCAGGCTATACTAACGTGTGCTGTGTTTTCCCCATCAGTTTGGAGGAAGGACCCAGAGGAACTGCACTCACAAATCCCTCACAGAAGGGCAGCATGTCTCAGAGGTGGAATTTCTTCTTTTCTCCAGATGCAGACTCCCCTTCACAGTAAGGGGCAGGGGGGGCTTGACAACTATTTCCTGCAGCAGTTACATTTACATCATAAACACTGCAGTAAATACTCCCTTCCCTCACCCTTCCCCATCACTATAATGCCAAGGAATATGAATAACTTTCTTCTTAAAAAGCCATCATTACATCAGGAGATTCTGGTTTCCTTATATAAGGATACTTTAAGAGTGGTGTTCTGTACAGTTGATGATATGGAGGGCTAGACATGGACTACGGCATGGTCTGGAGATGAAGGCATAAGGAGCTACTCAACCACTTACTCCCTCTCTGGAAGAGGGAGGCAGAAATTGGATGTGTATAGGTGGGGAATAGATAGAAACTTGGCTCAGTTTCCCTGTCCTAGTCACTGGCCAGAATATAGGCCAACAGTACATTACTACCCCCTGGGAGTGAAGAGGAAGCAGGGGAGGAATTATGGCTCAGAGAAGTGTCTCTGAGTTAATTCTCCCTGGGTCCACTCCAAAGATGGTGCAGCACACACACCACTCCTTGCTCAGAGATGTCCCTAAAGCCAAATGCAGTCCATAAAATATAATAAAATAAGCACACCAGTGGATGTGAGTAACATCATAATAGACCAAGAGTGAAGCTTAAGTACTTTGAGAGGTCATCTGAGCCATGATATGTAGTCATAGCTGTAACTGCAAAGTAACAAAACAGCTGAAGTACATTATAAGCTGAGCCACACGCAGGGGCAGCTCCAGGCACCAGCACGCCAAGCGCGTGCCTGGGGTGACAAGCCACGGGGGGCGCTCTGCTGGTCTCCGCAAGGACGGCAGGCAGGTTGCCTTCGGCGGCATGCCTGTGGAGGGTCCGCTGGTCCGGGACCAGGACCCTCTGCAGGCCAAGTCGCTGACGGGAGCCTGCCCGCCGAGCTTGGCGCTGCAAAATACCTAGAGTCACCCCTGGCCACTTGTACTGACCCTTTAATGCCACAGCATCTTACAAGCCATGGGCCATATCCTCAGGTCAGGTTACACAGTGTAGAAAAGCCACAGCAGACCACAAACTGACTGTGCGAACCACACCACCACACTCTGGGGTGGTTAGACCGAATGTGTGAGGAGATTTCTCCCTCTTACACTTCTTGCAATCAATTTGCAAACCTCTAGAGGATAATAAAGTGATATTTAACAGTCAGGATGGATTTGTCAAGAACAAATTGTGTCAAACCAACCTGATGGATGGGGGGGGAAGTGGTAGACTTGATATATCTATGACCTTTTCATAAACAAACTAGGGAAATGCAACCTAGATGGATAAGGTAGGTGTAAAACTGGTTGGAAAACCATTCCCAGAGAGTAGTTATCAGTGGTTCACAGGACATAACAAATGGGGTCCCGCAGGGATCAGTTCTGGGTCCAGTTCTGTTCAATATCTTCATCAGTGATTTAGATAATGGCAAAGAGAGTACACTTATAAAGTTTGCGGATAATACCAAGCTGGGAGGGATTGCAAGTGCTTTGAAGGATAGGATTAAAATTCAAAATGATCTGGACAAACTGGAGAAATGGTCTGAAGTAAATAAGATGAAGTTCAATAAGGACAAATGCAAAGTACTTCTTTTAGGAAGGAACAATGAGTTGCACACATACAAAATGAGAAATGACTGCCAAGAAGGAGTACAGCAGAAAGGGATCTGGGGGTCATAGTGGACCACAGGCTAAATCTGAGTCGTCAGTGTAATGCTGTTACAAAAAAAGTGAACATCATTCTGGGATGTATTAGCAGAAGTGTTGTAAGCAAGACACGAAAAATAATTCTTCCACTCTACTCTGTGCTGATTAGGCCTCAGCTGGAGTACTGTGTCCAGTTCTGGGTGCCACATTTCAAGAAAGATGTGAACAAATTGGAGAAAGTCGAGACAAAAATGATTAAAGGTCTCGAAAACATGACCTGTGAGAGAAGATTGAAAAAACTGGGCTTGTTTAGTCTGGAAAAGAGAAGACTGAGAGGGGACATAATAAGTTTTCAAGTATGTAAAAGGTTGTTACAAGAAGGAGGGAGAAAAATTGTTCTTCTTAATCTCTGAGGATAGAACAAGAAGCAATGGGCTTAAATTGTGGCAAAGGAGGTTTAGATTGGACATGAGGAATAACTTCCTGTCAGGGTGGTTAAGCACTGGAATAAATTGCCTAGGGAGGTGGTGGAATCTTCATCATTGGAGATTTTTAAGAGCAGGTTAGACAAACACCTGTCAGGGATTGTCTAGATAATACTTAGTTCTGCTATGAGTGCAAGAAACTGGACTATATGACCTCTCAAGGTCTCTTCCAGTCCTATGATTCTTTCTCACATTCCCTTATCCTCTCATCCTCCTTTCAGATCCCTAATGCTTATCAGTAGTTATCTTTTTAAATCACTCCTCATTTTAGTTGGCTAGTCACATCTTGCAATGATACTTGCCCACAGCTATGTTCCAGTTTTATTAGTGTTGTCTTCTACAATATAAAACAAAACTAAATGCAGTAAAAGCCCCTGATTAAAAAAAAATGTAAAAAGTTGGTGTGGTTGGAAAGTAGACATGATTTTACTAGGATATCTTAGCAGCTCAGTCTCTTCACATATATTACCTATGACATTTTACTTTCAATGAGAAACAAAATTGTGAGGAATATAATCTGCAATCTCTTTTCTTAATGAAAACTGGAAATTAAAAAATAAAAACAGCATGCCCAGCTGTGGAGCTGTAGTGAAACCTGGAAGCCATCAACACTATGAGCTCTGTCAGTTAGCATTCATTTAATGGGTTAAGGACACTCTCATTGTATTCTAATTATTATTACATAGTACTGATTATATTAACAGCAATTTGTACTTCTAAAGCACTTTTCATCTGTTTGTCTCAAAGTGCTTTAAAAACATTAATTTTCACCACTCCCTAGGAAGGTTGGTTATATTAGACTCAGATTGCTGTTAATTCTGTTTCTAGTCATGTTAGAATTGTGATCGTTCATTGGCTTTTTAAACATCTGTTACCTAGCTCTTTGTATAATGCACAGAGACTGGATGCATGTTCACAGTATATTCATACACAGAATATATAAACAGAACACAAAATTAGACACGCTTTGCACTACTCTAGAATACTTAACAGTATGTATGTGATGAATTTTCAAGTGCCCAATGAAATCACATTTGATTACTCTTTTTATATCATCTACTTCATGTGGTTCATGGCTATCATTACTTATCTTACTCTCCAGCTATCACACAGAACATCAAATTCAGGAAAGCAATTCTGCTGCATGAATTAAGTCTTTACAACGAGATTCAATCAAGTTGCTGGCGCATGTTTTACAACTGAGTTAAAACAAATTATATTACCTTTGTGTTCACAAACGCCTTAACAAAGAAAGCTTACTAAGAAATGTGGTGTTATAGGAAAAACATATGTCACTGGTAATGCTGAGAATATCCTACTCTCTGTGCATAGCAAACAGTACCTGTGTGGAAGAGCTCTCCAAAGCCATCCCTTAATCTTTTTCTTAATCCAGCACTCAACAGACTCATCTTCGTGTTTGCAAAACATCACCATTTTGTCCTTCTTCCTAAAATTGTTTAGAGCATATCCTTGGTACGCCAGCTATATAGCATATTTATTCTTCCATATGTACAGCACGATATATTCCAATAGCATGCCACTTTTTTTTTTTGTGGATAGGCAGCAACTTTATATAGAGAATAAATAAATTTATCAAATGAATACTTCATATTTAAAGGGGGAACTGATTGATATTACTAAGTGTCTCCACCTGTCAGAGTATTTTATTTATAACATTGCTTTAAATAATCATTCAGAGGAGAGGATTGTTGAAGTCACTTAATGATTTCCACCAGGGACTTGGTTAAAAATTGCTGAAAACAGTACAATACTAAGCAGTCTAACTTTATAGAAAACTTGACTCTTGAATCAATTTGTTTCAAAAGTATTGCAGATGAGGAAAGATTTAGGGATAGTGGGATGTGTTGTTCCATTCCTTTTCCTGAGAGCAAGATGTTATGTGTCTCCATAGCACACAGCAAACTATTATGGTTAAACCGTAATTATGCGGTATTATTCCAGCTGTCATGACCTTGACTTCCAGGGTAGATGCCTTCACTTTTAGGGTGTTTTCCTCACAAAAAGTCATTCTGTGGCTCTTATCACTATACAATGTGTGTACCTCACAAACCTTGTAAAGTAGGGTAGTGTTTGATTGCTGTTTTACACACGGAGAACTGATGCACAAAGAGATTAAGTGACTTGCTCAAGGTCACACAGGGAAGTCTGTGGTGAAGCAGGGACTTGAATCTGCTAGTCCTAGGCCAGAGCTCTAACCATGACACTATTCTTCTTCTCCATTAGTTAACCCTGATCGTACTCTACCTCACAAAAGAGCAAAGCATAGATAACTCCACTGAAGTCAATGTAAATCTGGTATAAGCAAGAAGAGAATCAGGCACACTGTCATCTTCAACCCAGCCTCCCTGCTGCTGAGAAAGATTCCTCTAGTGCCAGCACTGTGCTAAGTGCCTTACAAACATGTACATACCAAGGGTCACAATCTTCAGATGTGGCTGGAGAAGGGTATGCATTTATGCTCCCACAATCCTGGGGCCACTCTGCATCAATCCTGTCCCTCGACACAATTTGGAACAGACTAATGGCAGCTGCTCTAACTTGCCTCAGTTGCCTATGGCCCCAAGGTGCTGTTATAAAAGCTTGGGGTCTCTGAGTGTAAAAAAGCACCTACCATGTTCCTTTTTTTCCATTCCCCCTGCCTACAGAAGATACAAGGTTGAGTGGGTGGGATGGTAGATGATGGGACATTTCTCTGGCATGAGGATCCCCTTCCACAGAGAGAATCCTCCTAAGACCAGCTAAGCCAACTTCCAGGCAGCATCACACTAGCAGAAGAGTACACAGCTGCTCTATTGAGGTACAAGGCCCCTGACATAAAGAACTTACAACGTAATGACCAATCCTGCAAAATTTCACCTAAAGTAGTTCTGCAGTGGCTAAAGTAGATTGAAATAAGAAGGGGAACTGTCACTAGACCAGACAAGGAGAAGAGAGAGCAATGGACAAGTGCTGTTTACCCAAGCCAGAGAGATGAGGTGGAGCTCTCCTCTCTCTTCAGCTGCTTCCCACTTCTCCAATTACTTTAACCATGAGTAGTCACAGTGAGTTCATAAAGTTACTCACATGCACGGACCAGACCTTGTAAACTCTTACTCATGTGAGAAGTCCTTACTCATTTTAGTAGTGCACTTGGAATGAATAAGATCCTAATTAAGTCACAATCAAGCCCCAAACGTCCAGCAATATCTGCAAACAGTGTGGACTTACCAGATACTGTGTTGCACTTTACACTGGTGGGACCTTACCTGATTTCCCATAAAAAAATGAATGGGTGACTTAAGCTTTCCTCATTCTACATAAATACCTGCAATGAGAACCTACTGTCTTTGTGTAAATAAACAGTAGTTTGTGTCCGTATAGTTGTGTTCACATAGTTCATATTATGTGAGTAAATTTCACAGGCTAAAAGCCATTCCATTTTCACAGGCCAATAACTTGGTTAAAAAAACCCACTCCAGGCTGAAATGTAAAGAACTGAATAAGATCTCAGCCTGGTAGTGAACTATTTCTGGACATTTAAACAATATATTTGGCTCGTTTTTAAACTTAGGATAGCGAAGCAAGCTAAAAGTTCTAAAGATACTTGTTAAAGGTCCTGTAACTTAAAAAGAACAGGAGTACTTGTGCCACCTTAGAGACTAACAAATTTATTTCAGTATGCACTTTTGTGAGCTACAGCTCACTTCTTCGGATGCATAGAATGGAACACACAGACAGGAGATATTTATACATACAGAGAACATGAAAATGTGGAAGTATGCATACCAACTGGAAGAATCCAATCAATTGAGATGAGCTATCGTCAGCAGGAGAAAAAAAACCTATGTATGCATTTACACACACACACACAAATTTGTTTTTCAGATTTCAAATTTATAAACTCCACAACTGTATTCCAATAGTACGGGTAAGTGAACTGAAATTCCACTCCCTGAGTTTTCATAAGTAGGGTCATCTCTGGCCAAGGGTGCAATTAAAAAGTTATGCAAGGTTTAGGCTCCGATTCAGAAAAAGTTGAAGTTAGTGGGACTTAAGCATATGCTTTAGTGCTTTGCTGAATAGGGATAATATTAAGCATTTGTGTAAGTGGTTTGCACAACTGGGATCTTAGAGAGTAGATATTTTAATGCCCCTACTGTCTGTTCCTTTCACAATGACAGCTTTGTTTGATTCATGAAACCAACCACTGGAAAAAAAGAGCTAATAATTTAATATATTTAAATAAATGGCAGCAGTTTTGTGAAACAGTTGAAGAAACCAGAATGTACATTAAAAAATAACTGAAAAAGTGTATGTAACAGTCAGTGACAGAATATATAAATTATGGAGGCATTGGCAGTGACTTCATAGTCAGAAGTGAATTTAAATTTGCACTTATAGCAGGACATCATCATCATCTACATGCAGCCATCAGGGAAGCTGGTCACACAACGTGGACTCAAGTGCCAGCAAGGGGCAAATGACACACAGTTCTACCTGTCTTTCACCATATACAACCACATGATTCTCACCACAATCACTCAGTGTTTGGACAAGATCAACTCATGAATGAAGAGCAGCTGGTTGAAGCTCAGCCTGAGCAAGACAGAGGTGATGCTGGTGGACAGAGGAAAGCATTGTGAAGTTTGCAGCCACCACGCTCTCTGTTTTAGGGGAAGATGACCCACAGTTTGTCAGTTGAGTTGATAGTATAGGAATGCTCCTGAATTTCTTTCTGACACTAAGACCTCACATAGCAGCATCCAGGAGTAACATTTTCTATCATCTCTGGTTTGCGAATACACTTGGTCCTGTCCTGGCAAATAACGACGTGGCCTCAGTTATACACACCTTCATCCCCATCTATCTGGACTACAACTGTGCAATATACCTGAGCATGAAGCCATCAGCGTGTAGGAAACTTCCGCTAGTATAGAATGCTGCAGTGTCTCCCCACAGCAACACAAACTACCACGAACGTGTAAAATCTATCCCCCACTCCCCACACTGGCTTTCAATAGATCATCGAGTACAAGTTCAAGAGTCAGTCCTTTTCAACAAGATGCTTAATATCCCAGCCCTAGCATATCGACAAGATATCAGAATCCCCAGGATGAAGACCATGGTCGACATCTCTGCTTCTCTGGCACAATGAAATTTTATACCACAAGGGTAAAGCTTGTCTGTGCAGGAGACAGAGCCTTTCTAGGGGCTGGAATGAACTCCCACGGGAACTAAAACCATCATAAACTTCACCCCCTTCCACTCCCAGTGCAAAATGCCCTACTTTGGTCTGCTCGATCTCATATAAACACATAGTAGCACATACATTTAAAAACAGCAAACAAAATCCTATCAAAACAAAAACAAAAACACTACACTGCACATCATTCTGTCCCTGGGGAGTGGCTGAGAGAGAACGAACCAAGCATGGCAGGTATTAGTCACATTGTTTAGTGCAGTACTGGCAGGTGCTCAGACACAAGGGTAATGAGGGCTGTATAAGAAGCTCTTTAGAACAGAAAAGACGAGCATCCCTGTTTCATGCTGTAATGATTGAATTTAGTCTCCAACTTTGTCACAGTTCCTCTACAGAGGTGAACTGAATTTTCCATTAATTATTTTAATAAAATATTTACTTGAAATGCTGCCACTTTTCTCATATTTTGAGGTGGGGGAGCACTAAACTGTCACATTCTCCACGAGCTCACTCCAAACTGCACATGCACATTTGCAGAACATCCTACACACAAGCTACTTTTGGAAGTTAAAATCTAACCCACAGAATTATTCCCTTTACCTTACTTGGCATAAAAACTAAATTTTGTCAAGATTAGGTGATGGATCTGCTCCAATATGTCAGGTACTACCATTTTCCAGCACTGCCCGCTTGGAATCCTGAACAGAATTTTTTTTTTAAATCAAAATCAGATTATTTTGAAAAGTATTGTTTCTATTTTTCATTTAAAATAGTTTTCACTGAAATTTTCTAAGTGGCTATATAATGTAATGGAAGTTTGGAAAACAGAAATTACTTGGGATAATGTGGATTGTGTAGCTCTCGGTCCTTAATGGCCTGGGCCCAAAATGTAACTAAAAGATCAGTTAAAGCTCTGGGATAGGGACTGTGGTCAACAACTATGCTCTTCTGTCACAATCTACTATAACACTGTCTGGCAGAAGACAGAAGACAGTTTTCTCAGGGGAAACAAGACCGGAAGAAATGCCCACAGGAACTGACAACCATCACAGGCTTCACCACCTTCCACCCCAGGTGCAAGTCACACTTCTTCAACGTTGTCTCCTCTAGCATAAATACATAGCAGCATGTACATTTAAAAACAAAACCCTACCCAAACAAAACACTACACTGCACACACAGTTCTTCTGAGAAGAGGAAAAGGGAAAGAACAAGCCACACATAGGACAGATGTTAGTCAATTAGCTTAATGCACTGCTAGAAGATGCTCAGATAACACAGTGATGAGGGAAGTATTAAAACCTTCATAGACAGAATAGATACATAGAAAGTATATGAATGTGAGTGTATTATGTATAAACATACACACTTTACACAAAATAATGTCTAGGAAAAGGTTTGAAAACAGAGGCCATGTGAAGTAAACTGAGAAATAAACAGAAAATTGAATTTAACTGTCAATTATTTTTCTCCTAGTGTCTGAACAATAAAGGAGTTATAAAAAGCTGATTACGGGGGACTTAGTGAACCAGGTCCCTGGTAGAGGACTCAGCTTTCTAAATTTCCATGTGTAGCTCCCATTTAGTTTAACAAGCGTTTCTCCCACAGAGGGCTTGCAGGATACGGTCCAGAGAGCTTTTTGGAGTACATGGTTTTCATTGATGTCCTCTTCAGATGAGGCTGAGATGGAATAAAATAATTAGGCAATATTGCAATGTTCAAACCCAGTCAGATGTCAACCAACTTCATTCTGGGCTGCTTTCATCGTCTTATTTTAAATAAATCTCAGCTCAACACTGTAAAATGACATCCTGGCTTGCCACGCATTAACTCACCATGTAGACAAGCCCTCTGTCATAATGCATGGTATCAATCCTATTAAAGAAAACAGCTACAAACTACAGACACAAATAAACCAGCTTCAACACAGCCTAAATTCCAGTTTTTAATCTAATTAATGGGGACCAAACTATTTGTAACTATGCAGAACACAGCGACATCTGGTGGCTGAATCATATGCTGCAAGTAAACATATCCTTATGCTCTTATACCCATATTTTTATATTAGGCTCCCATATTATCTGAAACATAGGCACTCAGTTTCTGCCTCCACTCCACAGGTGGAAAATTTTATTTTATATTTGAGTAAGTAATTACTGCAGGAAAACTAGATCTTGCTTTATCTATCTATCCATCCACATAACAAATTCCTCCTCACTGCCATAGTGCTTCTATGTTTTCCTGAAGGCAGTGAGATTTACGGTCATTCTAATGTGTTCCAGGTTAAAATCAGTTATGGTCATGAAGGGGAAGGTGGTCTCCTTAAGTAGCATGGACCATTTTTATGATCAGCTTTGAAGATCAGGACTGAAGCCTGAAGATAACACTGTATTCACAGGGGAGGTAGAGGAGGGAGCAGGCACCAAGATATAAAGGGAATTGACCTGGCTTCCAAAAATAACTAATTTGGCTGATCTCAAAGCTGGTCCTTGGCAATCTCAATATAGCATCCAGTGAAGGAGAGATAGGTTCACTTCCGTGTAGACTTTTACAGTGCAGTCCGAATGTTGGTGACAAGGTGTGTGAGACAGTTTTTGAGGTACCTAAGACTCTGCGTCACCTTGTTACCCCTGCATCCAGCTAAAGTGGGTCTTCACTGGGTAGCTGGGTGTCAGCTCTCAGACACTACCAGACCTTCAGACACTCAAGCACTCTCCTCTGGGCTCGTACCAACCTTAACGTCAAATTGCAAGTAAACAATAGATGTACCCAAATCCCTGAATCCCTTTGAATCATTCCCCTGTGATATCCAGACTCTGACACTGGCTACTCACAGAAATTCCAGTTCTTCTGCACCCAAAGCACAGTGTACCTCAATGGACCAGTTTTATCTTAAAACTCCCCTCCTGTGAACCATATAGCACTTGAAAGTACTTATGGTAAAAAAGTAGGTTTATTTAAGAAACAATAAAGATGTAACTAGAAACAAGAGAGAGTGGTGGAACTAAGTGGTAACAACACAAAACAAAACATAAAATGTGAAGCTGGGGCTATACTTATCAATAGTTACCTTCTCTAGCTAATAAAGTAGACACACACACACACTCCACCAGTTCAGTCATTGCAGAGCTGGCTGGTTTCTCAAGAACCAGCATCCAAGTGTTCATGAAAACAACCCTCTCCACCATTCCTCAGAAAATGGACACAAAGTGCCTTTCCCTACAGTCTGTTCTACTGAAAACAGCCTTTGGTTTCCATTCACAGCTCGGAGGAGCCCCTGCCTCATAGAGTTTCTTTTCTACTCTTAAGTGGTTTGTCTTGTTTGTCATTGTCTCGAATGGTTTTCCCTGGACAGTGGCAAGGGTAGACAATAGAATCATACATTACTTTGCTGTCTGATTAGGCAGGGGTAACAACTCCCTGTAGCTTGAATGGAGAATCATTGAAGCACATTACTCCAGTGACTAACTTTTACTCCAAATCCCTAAAGCATCTTGTTAATATAAATACATAAGAAAGAAAGAAAGAAAGAAAGAAAGAAAGAAAGAAAGAGTCAGTCCACATGGTTTATCAGCAGGGTTAGAACCAGATCCACTACACAGACCTCTGCCACTTAAGCTAATGGAGTAATTGGTAGCAATAATAGGTTAACATCTTCTATGGGGACGAGACATTTACTTTGCCAGTGGGTTTCACAGATACTTGCTGATGGCCGAGGAATGGTGCAAGTTAGGAACCCCAGGTTCGGTTCCAGGTTCTGGAGAGGAGTGTATTCTAATAGACACAGACTCTACTGACTGTTCCTTCTCCAAATTTGACCTCTTCTGTCCCATCCCCTCTTTCTTGTCCCTGCTCCAGACTTGTCTCTTACTCACCCCTTGCTCCTTGTTTCAGTCCCAGTCTGCTCTCGTCAGACTTCTCATTACAGTTCCAGGCTTCTTACCCAGCCAGTCCCAATTGTCTCCTCCCAGCTCCTAGTCCTCAGCCGGGACTAAACTACAGACATATCAGTATAACTACATTGTTCAGGCATGTGGGAAAATCCAAACCCTCTGAGCGACACAGTTATACCGACCTAAACTCCCAGTGTAGACAGTGCTATGTTGATGGGAGAACTTCTCCTGCTGACATACCCACCACATCTCAGGGAGGTGGATTAACTAAACCAACAGGAGCTCTCCTATCGGCATAGGAGCGTCTTCACTAAAGCACGACCGTGGCACTGCTGTACATGAAGACAAGCCCCTAGTTTCCTTCCCTGGTCTCCTCATTTAATGTCAATCTCTCCCTCCACCCCTTCCCAATCTCTTGTCCCAGGCTCCTTGCCCAGTAAGTCTCTGTGTCCAGTTTTGTTCCCTTCTGCATTCAAATCGGATGGGTTCTTTATGCTGCCTGAATACCAGTAGAAGGAATTATTGAAAGCACAAGAGACATAGGCTCCCTGCTCTCAGTTCAGGTGCCTGGCCCTAGCCTGGCCTAGAGCAGCCATGACAGGGAAATATCCAGTTTTACCCCTGTAGCCCTGGGCTGCACCAAATTCAGTTGCTCTGTGAGGGTGTGCATATGCAGCCTAGTCAGCACTAGGAGCTGGGAGAGACTCAAGTATGCTCAGTGAGACTGGACTCTTCAGAGATTTCAGTTGTTATGCTCTAGCAACACACTGAGCATGTGTGAACTGCAATTTTTCAACTTGGTCAAAATTGGGCAGATTTTCAGAAGGATGGCAAAAGACACCAGGCCAACTTCCTCCAAATGTCAAGTTTCTGTTCCAAAGCACAAGGACCTGAGAGCACTTCAACAAAAGGTCACCAGAATTTTAACAACATGGAGAAAACAACATCTTTTTTCCTAGCCTTGTTCCTGCAAGTGGCTTAAAAAGATTTGACACAATTCACCCTGAGGCAGACACCGTGCATGCAAAATTTCAGCCCACATACTTAAAGTTTGACAATATGCAATCCTATAATAGGAATGTGAGGCAGCTTTAAAAATAGGCAGCCCTAGCATTCCTGCCTGGGATTCAAATAATATTTCACTAAAGAAAATAAATCATTTTATGTGAAGCTTTCTTTACTTGACTTGAAGGGGCTTCTTACAAACCCATTCAAGCACATGTTCCTGACAAAGTGCTTCTCCGAGTATCTAACTAATAAGCCTTCAGCCCTCCAAAGATATAGACCAAGCTAAACTATTAGAAAGATATAGACCAAGCTAAGCTATTAGAAAGAAGGAACATGTGCCATTAGCAACTGCGCTGAATTCCAGGAAATAATCTTTGCTAAAGCATATACTCGTCAGTCTCTCTGGCTCAAATTCTGCAGTGAATGGTATTTGCTGGAGTAAGGACTGTAAAAATTAGCCCTCCTTGGACACAGTAGATGCTGTATTGTGGGGTCTGTATTACATCTTTTTGGGTTGTGTCCCCCTGTATTATATCGGACAGCTTTAGATTGCTATCAGGCTATTTCATTAATTTGAATGGGAATAGAACATCCATTTTGAGCACTATTGAAAATATCAGCATTATTGTAACATTTTGAAAATGACAATAAATAAAATTTGGGCCCTTATAACTTATATAAAACTATAAGCATAGCTGCTTATCTATTTAAATATTTTAAGATTTTCACATGATACAAAAGCTAAGAAAATAAATAAAAATAAGGCAAACTAATGCTATAACCAAAACATCATGAAGCAATTCCAAACAATTTTACAAACAAAATAGATATTTGTATCAGAAAAGAAATTACAGTCTGATTTCTGAGGTTCATTTGTACTTTGCCTTCTGTGAGGGAGCTGAAGAGAAATAAAAGAAAATATTTTCAGTGAACTATGCTGTATTTGTACC
Organism: Gopherus flavomarginatus; assembly: GCF_025201925.1. Classification (NCBI taxonomy): domain Eukaryota; kingdom Metazoa; phylum Chordata; order Testudines; family Testudinidae; genus Gopherus; species Gopherus flavomarginatus. The sequence goes on along the minus strand of NC_066617.1, from coordinate 181,272,287 downwards.
AGGAGGTGGCATCACCAAACAACTAGTTCCAGAAAAATAAAATGTTTCAAGTTCTGAATAGCTACAAATCTAACAATATTTATAGTTATACATTCAGAAAATATTGACACAAATATGATTATGTCACCTTGTGATTATGCTTAGTTCATTCCTTTATTTTAACTACTGTTTATTTCCCTTTCCTAATTTTGCTTCCTAAAGGAAAGACAAGAGAACTAGCAAGAACCTAACCTATTTCTGGTCTTAGAGCAGTGATTCTCAACCTATTTATCATTGTGGGCCACATCCAATACTACCTGTATGGCCCTGAGGATGTCACATGGGCTGCAGCTCTGTGCTGACTGGGCTGCAGGTTAAGAACCACTGGGTTAGAGATACGTGACAGGGGTCAGTATCTATTGACAGCAGTGGCCACTGTAAAAACTTTCATCACAGCAGGTCCACACCACCCCAAAAGACACAGGTACATGCCCCAATGTTGACTCAAACAGAATAACTAATATAAAAGTAGGACAATAATGCACTAAGGGTCTGAACCAAAGCCGCTGAGGTCATTGGAATGACTCTCACTGACATCACTGTATTTCATCAAGCCTCACGTACAGTACTGAGTATGGCAGGAGACATCCTGGGAAGAGACTTTTGGAGGGGAAAGATCTGTGAGTTGGTTTTGCAATAAAGAGTTGTGAAAAGATGTAAGAGTGCATGTAGGCCAAAGCACCTCATTTGCAAATAGCTGTCTCAACAGGGCTGGCCCACAACATTTTGGCACCTGAGGTGGGGAGCTCAAATGACGCACCCATGCCCCCTCGCTTGGGTCAAAACTTTGAAAGATCTCAATTTTGCCTTCTTTCTGTTCTACTCCTTTCTTGGCACTGCTCTGCTACCTATCCCAATAAAGGAGAACTAACAACTTAAAAAGCCTTGTTCAAAGATTTTAAGTCACTCTGAACTTTCAGACGCCTGAACAGCAAATATAACTTTTCTTGTCTGCATAGTAAACACTGACATTTATATCTGTTTGAATAAACAAAGTGGTGCTTTCCATGCCTTCTTGGTTGCAAAGATTTGAACTGCTTCTTGAAGGTCCACAGTCTGGGCCAGCTCATGCTCTATTAATATGGTTGCAAGGCTGACCAGCCTTTCCTGTGTCTCTGTGGAGCGTAGATGTGTTTTTATTAACTTCAGCTTAGAGAAGCTGCGTTCTCCACTGGCAAATGTTACAGGAAGTGTTAGAAGTATGTTCAGAGCAACAAAAGTATTTGGAAAGAGGGTGGTCATCTCATTTGTGCACATATATTCCAGAACAGCTTTTGAAGTTGATCCTGCTGAAATGTATCTTGAAAGAGCTTTCAGTTCATCACCTAAATCACTCTCATCAATATCCCACATGTCATCTTGTGTCAACACTGTCTCTAGTGCCCTGCATTGCTGGTGTAGATCTTCACGTATAGTGAGGAGTTTTGGAATATCATACAACATCCCCAAAATACTGCCGTGTTCCTTGAGCTGCATGTAAAATTATTCAGCTGACTGTACTGCACAATCTAGCACCTGGTCAGGGCCACTCAGAGGATTCTGGGGGTCTGGGGCCTTCGGTGGCGGGGGGCGCCTGCTTCGGCGGTAATTCAGCAGCAGGGGATTCTTCCGTTCCGAGACCAGCTGCTGAAGTGCCCCGAAGACCCGCGGTGGGGGCCCCCCGCTGTTGAATTACGGCCAAAGAACCAGCTGCACTTCGCCGGCAGGTCCCGCTTCGGTGGTAATTCGCCGGCGGGGGTCCTTCCACCCTGGAGCAGAAGGACCTCCCTGCCGGCAAAGACCGGGAGCGGAAGAAGCTCCGGGGGCCCAGACCCCATGAGTTTTCCGGGGCCCCAGGAGCAAGTGAAGGACCCCGCTCCAGGGGCCCCAAAAAACTCCCGTGGAGGCTTGGGCAAATTGCCCCTCTTGCCCCCTCCCCTCTGGGCGGCCCTGCACCTGGTTAAAGAATTTAACTTTGAATTGTTGTTTGGGGTCTCTTATGGGATTGTCCCATGCCTCATAATCAAAATGTTTTCTTCTTCGGTGACTCTTGTATTCTTGAATGGGTGGAAAATAGCTTCAGTGTGAAGTTCCTCTGCCAACTTCTGTGCATTCTTCAGAACTGCCACAATCTTCTGTTTGACTTTTGTTGCCAGTAACTGTGTGATCTCATTTTGAATTGTTTTTCCAAGGTAGTGGTGTGTGTACATTTCTCGGGTGGTGACTCTTCTTAGATGCTCCTGGATCACAGCATCAAACTCAGCCATCAGTTCTACAATTTTAAGGAAGTTTCCATTGTTTGGCACACAGAGCTGATCTGAAGTGCCATGCAGTGCTAGGTTTTGGGTAGCAAGAATTCTCACAACGACAATGAGCCTTTTCAGAACATTTTGCCAATAAAGAGTCTCTGATGCAATCTTCTTTTGATACTGATCATCTATGATGGCCTTTAAACTTACTTTCATCTCAAGCTCTTTCCACCTATTGAATGCACTCTGGTGACTTGCTGCCTTCTCATGGCATGCCAGATTTCTAGCCAGATTTTTCCAGTTCTTTGTTCCTGTAGAACCCAATGTCGCTGGAACATTAGACTAGAAGAGTTTGCAACAAAAACAGTATGCAGCATTCTGGGTTTTTGAGTATATAAGCCACGGCCTCTCCACTTTGTCACCATTGGGGATTTCATGCCAGTAGTGTGTTGGATGGAAACTTCTGTTTTCCTTGTCTTTGGGGAACATGAAGTTTTTCACTTGCTGTGGCCCATGCAGTACAGGGAAGTCCCTCAGGCTACTGCTCAAGTGAGTCCACAGTCCTGGATCATCTAGACTTAGGGAACTAAATTCAGTAGCAGCTGTTTCTTGCACCTCCACCACACTCTTCTCTGATCTACACTTTTCTTCGGGAATGTTACATGCATGGTTACATCTATTTGAGATGGAGATATGGATGCTGCAGTAGCTACCAGGTCCCCTGTATTCTGACTAACTAGAAGATCAGGCATCTTCTCACCACTCACATCCTCAATGGGGCCGGAAGGTTCACCATGAACATTTGTGTCTATGTATCTCAGGAGAGCTCCTTCCTGCTTAGATAGAAAAGCTTCCTTTGCTTTCTTTCTTTTTCTGAATGCTGCCCCAGAGGGGCGTTTTCTTCTTTCACTCATGACTGCTGTTCTGTGCCATACTCTCAACACTCAGTTGAAGGGGACAAATAAGCAGGCTGGTAGCAGGGCCTGAATGAGGGAAGATATCAGCATCTTAAGGGCCTAACTGGCTCCTACTACTTCAGTTGACTGCCTGTTCTCCTCAAGTGGGTTCCGGGAAGCAGCAGGAAACAGGAAGCTCCCTGAGAAGCTGGTGTTAATCAGTCTAGGCTCCTGGGGGTGCTAGAGAGGTACATAAGAGGCTTCTCCTCCTCCTCTCTCCCCCTGGAGCTCCTGCTGCTTTCTGTTATTCTCCATCACCTTTTCTCCTGTCTGTCTGTTATGTCTCTTGTGCCCTCCTTCTTCCCGCACAGCATTCCACCATCTCTGTGCATCTAGAGCAGGGAGAATACATATGCACCAGTAGCAGACACAATTTTCTACACTCTGGGTCCAGTGGTGCCCCCCAAAGTTTGGTACCTGAGGAGGATGCCTCACTTCGCCTCGTGGTGAGGCCAGCCTGGTGTCTCAAATCAATGCTGGCAGTCTGGGGTAGATTTCCTATTTTAATTAATGAAAAGAAAAAATAGCAATAGTGTATGTGTGGTCAAAGAACGGCTTATTTTCTTATTTGTTTAGATTTAAATAACTAAAACAAACCTATCCAAGACTCTAAGCACCCTAACACACTTTTAACCACAGAATTAAATCCCAGCAGCGTCTGTACTTCCATTTCTCCTACCATTCTTTGACTGATTATCTGTATAGATACACCTCTACCCCACTATAACGTGACCCGATATAACATGGTAGGTGTGGGGAGCCCCGGGCCCTTTAAATCCCACTGGAGTCCTGCAGTGGGGCTGCGGCAGTGGGGCTCACCGGCGATTTAAAGGGCCGGGGGCTCCCCGCAGCAGATGGAGCCCGGAGCTCTTTAAATCACTGCCGAAGCCCTGTGGCCCCTACCCCGATATAATGGGGTTTCAGCTATAATGTGGTAGGGATTTATGGCTCCCCACGACCACGTTATAGCGGGGTAGAGGTGTAGTAATTTTTAGGGGGCAGGGACTATCTCTTCCTCTGTGTTTGTGCAGCACCCAGCAAACAATGCAGCCCCAATCTCAGTTTGAGACTCTACTTGCTACCATAATACAAATGATGAAGGACATGCTGACATTCAGATTAGACAAGAACTGTAACTGTGACTCCGACAATTTCATTGCTCCATTCCCACAGATTTGCCAGTTTATGTTGAATGAGATAGAAATGGCCATGATTCAGTTTTGTATTGCACATAATTTTCTATTTTAATAATTTACTCTTCCTCACAGTAAACAAAATTCACCTCCTGTCCATTAGGGTCCAACCCTGTAAGGTACCATATGACTTAAAACTACAACTGAAATTAACAGCTGCTGAGGGTGCTCTGCATTTTTCAGGATTGGGCCTTAAATATTTGGAAAACTGTCCAGATTTTAATGGGGACCTTGGAAAGACTAGTTAATTCAGAGCTATTATTCCACTTCTACTACCCAACCCACACATATCAAGTACTTTTGGCAAAGAATCAAAAATCATTTATGGACTAATTCCATCCGCTTTGCTGAAGTAATCAGCTTGATTGATTGTACTTTGCTTTTAAAGATAATGACTTTCACTGGACGTAAATTATTTAGATAACTATCCTCAAGAGGTACTAATATAATTAAACAATTTTTTGTTTGTTTGTTTCAATTCCATACTTCATACAAACCAATAAGTGTCTCCTGTTTTCCAGACAAACTAATTGGGGACACACATATTTTAAACCAGTACATAATAGCAATAGAGTTGGTTAAAAAAAATCCTCACAAACCCTTGATTTCTCTAGTATTTTAAAATAGATTAATAGGATCATTGAGTTTAAGGCCAGAAGGGGCCACCAGATGATCTAATCAGATTTCCTGTATCTCACAGGCTACCACCCGGCACCCACACACTAAACCCAACAACCAAAATTAAACCAAAAGTATTACAGACCACAGGAGAATAGACTATTATGTGCCACAGGCAGACAATGGAAGAGGGACCAAGATGCACCAGTGCCGGATGCCCCTGTAGTGATAGAGAAATGATGAAGTGAGATACACCCAGACATTCCTGGCCAGTGACCTGCACATGCTGCAGAGGAAGGTGAAAAAAAACAACACAATCTGACCTGGAGGAAAGTTCCTTCCTGACCCTACATATGATGAACAGTTTAGCCCTGAGCATGTGAGCAAGAATCAGCCATCCACACACCTGAAAGAGAGAGAATATTTGGTGCCACCTCAGAGTCCTGGGCCTCCCTGTCCTATCTCTCATCTCCAGTCACGGCCATCCCTGGTACTTCAGAATAAGATTATTTTAAAAATAAATAAATACGTCAGGAGGAAAAAATAAAATGCCTTCCTGACCCCTGAAGTTGGCTGGCTGAAACCCTGCAGCATGAGTTTTTAAGACATAAATCAGAAGCGAGACCCAAGGGCTGCTAAGCCCCACCTCCTACCATACCAACAATCTCATCATAGAATTGCATTCATAAATTTGTCCAGCTCTCTTAAAACTAATTAAGTTATTTGGCCCCACAACTCCTATTGGGAGGCTGTTCCAGAACCTCACTCCTCTGATGACCCATAGACTCATAGCCTTTAAGGTCAGAAGGGACCATCACGATCATCTAGTATAACCTCCTGCCCCACATTGCAGGCCACAGAACCTCACCCACCCACTCCAGTAATAGACCCCTAAATGCATGATCTTGCACTTTGTACTATTGAATTTCGACCTGTCACTCTAGTCTTCAAGGTCATTCAGATCTTCCTGTATATCATTTCAATCCTCCTCTGCAATGACAATGCTTTCCAACTTTGTATCATCAGCACATTTCATTAACACACTCCTGACTCTTCTGACAAAGTCTCTAAAACAAATATGGAAGAAAATTCTCTGACAAGACTGATCCTTGAGGAAATTTACTAGTAACCTCCCTTCAGTCCAATAATTCACCTTTCAGCACAACCTATTGCCTTCCAATGCTGGGAATTGAGATTTAGACACCTGACTCCATCTATGGGAATCATGCAGTTAAATCCTTGTTCATTGCTTTGAAAATATACTTTGTGTATTTTATCAGATCAGTAGCAGATCTACTCTTGCACATTATATCACTGTTATCCACATATCAGTAACAGACAGCCAGACAAAGAGGCACTGATTGAGCTAGAAAGCGGATCTGTTAAAGGTACAGAGGCTTCCATTCATTTCTACCAACTCCATTCCTGCTTTTTATAATTAAAGTAATGATTGATCTAGGTAATTGTGTTTCCACTTGAGGGATAACAAAACATTTAAAACTTGACCTGATAAACAAAAACACTAGGGACAGAAGCTATTGCAAAAAGATCTATTTAAATCACAGTACCATGCTGAATAAGCACTACAAATTGCTAAGTCCTTCAAGGAGGTAAAGACACAAGAGACATTTCTTTGTCTGTCATTTAGCATAGGCAAATCCTGCTCCTCTACAATGCAGGAAAATTACAGATGGGGAAACTGAGGCACCCGCCCACAAATGGATTTAGATACTGTAATGCTCAGTGTCACAAAACCTATCTTTTGGGGGCCTGGAAAAATCATAGGAATAATATTGATTCACAAAGCCTTAGTTAGGTGCCTAGGCTCCCTAAACAATGAATGAGAAGAGATAATTGCCTCAGAATGTGATCCACAAAAGCCAACATGCTAAGCTGGAAGATGTCTAAACTAGCCCATGGGAGATGCCAATGACAGGGGTGTGTGCTAGTCCCACTCCCCTCACAAAATAGGCATTTAAAATTGGGCCACAGGGAAATGCCTATCTTGCTAGCAATCTTCAGCTGGAAACCCCTCTTTTGGAATCTAGCTTAGGCACTGAAGGGTAGGTTTACACTGCACTAACACACCCATGGCTGGCCCATGTCAGCTGACTCAGGCTGTGGGACTATCCAATTGCAATGTAAATGTTCAGGCTTGAACCCCCTCTGAGGTGATTTTGAGCTATAGGTAGTGAGGTACTAGCAACATTGGGCCTGAAGAAGGTGAACAAACTCCGTCTTCCCTGAGGAAAATTAATCTAAACTGTGTTTCCAGCCTCTGTGTGAGAACACATACCCGGGAGACCATTTGGTCCTGTTTCATGTCAGGCAAAAGCTTAATTTACATTGATAAAAGTTGGGATTTTTACACTAAACAGCAACAAGAAGTACACATAATTGGAACTCAGTTTCCTGCCATCAATGTATAGTACAGTGGTTGGCAACCTTTCAGAAGTGGTGTGCCGAATCTTCATTTGTTCACTCTAATTTAAGGTTTTGCGTGCCGGTCATACATTTTAACATTTTTAGAAGGTCTCTTTCTATAAGTCTATAATATATAATTAAACTATTATTTTATATAAAGTAAATAAGGTTTTTAAAATGTTTAAGAAGATTCATTTAAAATTAAATTAAAATGCAGAGCCTCCTGGACCGGTGGCCAGGACCTGGGAAGTGTGAATGCACTGAAAATCAGCTCACATGCCACCTTCGCCACGCGTGCCATAGGTTGCCTACCCCTGGTATAGTAGATCCAAAACCCAGCAAGGACAGTGGGAAAGAACTAATTACAGAAACAGAGTCTCAGCTTGCTTTTACTGTCTTTACACTGGTGTAACTCCTCCCCAATCCACTGATTTAAAATGAAATTACTCCCAATTTACAGCAGTATAAATTAGAACAGAATCAGGCATATTGCCTTTGAACTTATAAAAATCCCTCCTCTTCTTCAATGAATATTAACAAATCTTGGACTTTTCTGTCACTTTTACCTTTTGTAATAGATGAAAGGAAAATGTACCTGTGTCTTTTTAGTTGTTTGCAATGTTGTAGCTGTGTCGATCCTAGAATACGACACACACAAGGTGCTGAGGTAATCTCTCTCATGGATCAACTTCTGTTGGTGAAACAGACCGCTTTTGAGCTCCACAGAGCTCTCAGACCTCAAGAAGAGCTCTGTGAAGCTCAGAAGCTTGTCTTTCTCACCAACAGAAGTAGGTCCAATTAAAGATATTACCTCACCTACCTGGTCTCCTTTTTCAGCTGGACACTTGAAACATAAGATTTTGTTTCTAATGTCTATTTTATGAGTATGATGTTCACTGCTTAAAGAAAAATTAAAATTGACCTTTGATGAAGTTTCTAACACCTTTCAACATTTCTAAAGTAATTTTGAGTTTAGCAAAGAAAAATAGTCTCTCGCTCCAAATACACCCATTTTCATCTTCCAAGTCTAGCTTTTTTTAATTTTGCCCTTTCAGGTGTCTAGGTATAAATTCATTTACCACAATTATTCCAGTTTTTAAAAAACAGCAACATAAGACCAGATCCCGCTACTTTATTTGTATTAAGTACTCCCTTACTGCTCAAGCAGTCTCATTGAAATGAATTGAACTACTTGAGGAGTATGGTACTAGTCAGCCTGAGTTAGGGTAGCAGAATCTGTTCCTTTGATGCATCTGTTGATATTGTTATATGTCCACTATTCCCTTCCTTTCCTGTATTCTGTGTGTCTTGATCAAATATCTGCTGTCAGTAAGTCTGAGCTCAGCCCAAAAAACTCGGTTTCACATTTTTTGCACCACCAATCTAGTGCTCAAAGATTCTGAGACCTCACAATCTTAGGTTAGGCTACTGGACTGTGCCCCAATAGATCTGGGATCAGATCCCAGCTCTGCCACAGACTCTATATGTGACCCAGAGCAAGTCATTTATCTGTCTATGCCTCAGCTCCCTACCTCTCAAATGGACTTAATAATCCTTCCTTTCAGCCACCTTACGTCCATTTCGATTCTAAACATTTCATGACAGAGGCTCCTTTACTCTGTACATACAGCACCTAGGACAATAGGGACCTAATCTAGGTCAGGGGTACATGGGGCACTAATGTGAAACAAATAATCAATCATAAAAAACAATGCCACTATGGAATAGTACTGGATGGATGTCACTTCATTACACTCTGTAGCAAGACTATTCTTTTTCTAATTTGGCCTTTTTAACATCAAATTGGTTTATGATCAGGTACATACAAAGTTTCACAATTTGTTTTTCTTTTTTGTTATGGAAAAGGAAAAGGAAATGGAAAATAAAGCAGAACTTGCATCACCCTCTATGGAGTTACCTAAAGCACAGCTAACACCACATGATCTAATATAAACACATTTCATCTGAAACTCAGAACATAACACCAACATAGACACTATTGGGGGGTAGCTGTAGCCATTCTATAGTTAAAAGTTGCAACTCCCCCCCCCCTTTATAAGCTGATTTTTGCCCCCATTCCAAACTCCACAAAGGAATATCAGCATCACAATTGATAGGTTAAATCTGGGGCTGAATTAGAATTTTTCTACTATTGTTCAAGGAGTTTGAGTTATGGCACCCTAAAATCAGTTTTGTTCACTAGAGTTTGAGAAATCTTCTACCTTCTTTTTGATCCTCTGTAACAAAGAAGACACCAAACCAGTTGAGAGAGAGACTTGAGCATCCCCCTGGCTCCTGTTGTTTTATAAGATATATTGACTTGAGATCTAGTGCTCAGGAACAAAGATGAGTTGATTAAACTCTGATTTCAAACATTAAGATTTAAATAGTAATGCAAAAACAGCTCATTGGCTCGCATGGGCTCAAAACAGGGGGCCAAGTGACTATGGGAGAATTACCTCAAAATGGGCATGGATCAATAGGGAGGATAGTCAATAAGAAAGAGAGATTTTTGACCGAAATTAAATTTATTCAGATAAATTGTTTGTAAATTAAAACATTTTAAGATGTGGTGGTCATCTAGTAGTGACTTCATCCTCTGTTTTTCTGCCAAATTTTAGCTTAGGAATAGAATGGTAGGAGACAAACAGGGTTAAGCTTATTGGATCCATCTAGATGATGGAGAAAGTGGGAGAGAGAGGGAGAGTGATATGGCTCCTTGCTTCCCAAGTATGCTGCTAGCCCCAGTACTTCCCTCCTCAGAGTCACAGAAAGTGAACGCCCTAAGAGGTCTGAAAGAGGAAGGTGTGTGTTTTGAAAAGGTGAGTTGGGGAGGGAGGGGCCTGAGGTGAGGTCAGTGGAGAAGAGGTCTATAGAGGAGACCACTCAAGCAAAAAAGCAGTAAAGAAATGAGCATGGGGACAGGAGAATGGAGGGAAGCAGAGAAGAGAATGGAAAGCACTGGAATCGGAGGCACTCGACTCCTCCTGAAGACCCCCATGTCTACACTGCAATTAGACACCTGTGGCTGGCCTGTGCCAGCTGACTCGGGCTCACGGGGCACAAGCCAGTGTTTAACTGTGGTGTAGTTGTTAGGCCTCCGGCTGGAGCCCAACCTTTGAGACTCTGCAAGGTGGGAAGGTCCCAAAGCTCAGGCTGCAGCCAGAGCCTGATCATCTACATGGCAATTCAACAGCCCCTTAGCCTGAGCCCAAGTCTGTTGGCAAGCCGCAGATATCTAACTGTAGCGTAGACATACCCCAAGAGGCTTATTGCACCACTGCCCTTGCCCTGTAACAAGAGACTCAGAAGCCCCCTCATTAGAGTTGGCCAGAAAACAATCATTTCATTTCATGAAAAAAATTTAAAAGTTCCAAAATTTGTTTTTGTTCTGCATTGGAGTGGAAACAGGACCTTTCTACATTTTTCATTAAAAACACACGACTCACACACCTAGAAATAGGGAACTCACCTGGGACATGGTAGGTTCATATCCTTGCTCTGTCTGATTCAGAGCAGGAACTTTTCAGGTAGCCAATTAATCTGCAAGAAAACAGGGAAAGATACCACTGTTTTTAGGGAGGCAGAGAGGAAAAAGGCCTGAAGGGAAAGGTTATTGAGGGTGTAGATACAGGGATTTAAAATTCAACAGCCCCACTCAATACTTGGGGGGTGGGGAAGAGGGAAAAGCTTTTCTGATTTTAATAAACATTTTTTGAAAATGTTTAATTTTGTGGATGGAGAAAATGGCCTGACAAATTTCAAGTGGCTTATTTTGCGTTCTTCAAATTAGAGAATGGGGAAATTAGCCTCATGAACAGAAGGCCTGCTCTACTCCTTAAGTGTGAGTAGATGATGTGGGGATTCCCAAGAGGATGGAGCTAGGTTGTTCTCAGTGGTGGCAGATGACAGAACAAGGAGTAATGGTCTCAAGTTGCAGTGGGGGAGGTTTAGGTTGGATATTAGGAAAAACTTTTTCACTAGGAGGGTGGTGAAGCACTGGAATGGGTTAAGGGAGGTGGTGGAATCTCCATCCTTAGAGGTTTTTAAAGCCTGGCTTGAAAAAGCCTTGGCTGGGATGATTTAGTTGGTGTTAGTCCTGCTTTGAGCAGGGGGTTGGACTAAATGACCTCCTGAGGTCTCTTCCAACCCTAATAGTCTATGATTCTGTGATGTGATTCTCCACAATGAATCTAACCATAATATTACTGCTCTCTGCCTTAATTTTAATATGGGAGGAAATACACTATGCAGAATGCACCTGGTACCCAATAATGGTGGTGTAACTCCTGCAGGAGCTGTCCTGCCACAGAGGAAGACAGGCTGTGGCACAGTAGTCACTCGTGGGAGCTGGTTCCTCTCTTCCCTCTTTCTCTGTGGATCCTCCAGATCTGTAGGACTGGGAGGAGGGTTCAGCTTAAAAAATTGGCATCCTTCTGTCTCTTTCCATCAGTGATAAAGTTATCCTAGCCTTCTCTAGTTGGGTTTTCTGTGGGAAAGTCCATGTTGGCTTATGGGTTTGTTTCTTTTATTTTCTTCCATTTTCAACATGGAAATCATCGTATAAACATTTTACAGATATCGTAAGGTTAAAAACAATGATACAAAGAAGAGATCATTAAATAAGGCAGAAGAGCTCAGAAAGGCATGTTTTTAAGCAACCCTGCAAGGTCTTTCTGGGAATATTTCCTACAAAAGAGCAGCGCTTTTGATTGGGAACATACAGTCACGCTCCTTTTGAGGATTATTGTTTTTCTTTATTTTTCTCTCTCTTTAGTAACACTTCCACTAAACTGTGTATCCCCCTGTTCTTAGGCATCCAATATAGACAAAATTCGCATTTCTCTTTCTGTAAAATATACAAACTTACTTAACACTCTAAAATTAGAACAGGTCTGCAGAATTGAGGAAAGTGAAAATGTTAAAGTAGGTGTCAAATGAAAAATCTAGAGGTTTGTCTTTAATTATGTGCCGCCTTCAACAGCTTTTGGATCACATCTTTCATTATTTTCTGATGAGGAAGCAAAATGAGTGTTCAGTCATCATGTCCCATTGCTTATGAATAGCTAAGATGTTCAGAATGTTGACTGTTGGGGATAGAAGAAAATCAAACACAATTAACTTTCACAATGACCTTAAGTCATAGTAAAATAGTTTTTAATTTTTTTTCTTTGTCTCTTCACTTTCAGCTGTGCATACCCTGGTCACAGATTTAGATACAGGGCCTGTTCCAAAATTCACTGAGGTCAGGGGGAGTTTTTCAATTTACTTCATCATGAGCAGACTAAAGCCAAGTGGAGTCAATAGAAGTCTTTCCAAAGCCAACTGTTTTCAACGGATCAAGCCTATAGTAAGCACAAGAATGCAGAGACAGAAAGAAAGACTTACACGTCGGAGGTATGTAGCTTCTTTTTTCCAGGTTGATTATTCTTAAGAATGAAAGGGTTCCCTCTAGAAAGTAGACATGATTTCCCCCAGCTTACATTATATTTGCTTTGAACTTTCCTTCTGGTTTTCCCTACACACACTGTTTTTTCATTTTAATTATTTCAGTTCATTAGAACTGCTTAGTTCACTGTCCAAATTGGCCGTGACAATGCCAAAAAGCAGCTATCTACTTAGAAGTGTTACTTAGAAGTATTACTTGCTTTTTGGAATGGAGTGACACCATAAATGCTTAGTCCTGGAATGACATGTCATCCAGAAATAAAGTGCAGCAAAACCTTTGCTGTCAGAATTTACATACTTCAAGAAAATTAGAATTAGTGATTGATGCACCCAAAATTACCTCAAATGTTCTCTCACTTATCCTCATTATTTTGTAATCGACTGTCTTATGCAAAATTGCATCTGTAAGTATATGATCCATTCTCTCCCTGCTGATATTTTATCTGACATATGATTATTTTTTAACAAAAAGTAATTCTCTATGATTTTTCTCTTTGGATGGCTTTCTAAGATACCATAGGCAGACATTTCTAATGACACCTCAGTCAGGTGTAAGGTCCAGTATGCTGGTATCTGTATTTTGAAGTCATTTTACCTGATTCCACATTGGCTAGATGGTGACGTGTTTGAAGAAGTTACAAGCAGAGCAACAGTAACTCATAACCACTTCTTATGCTCACTTCCAGCACTTAGCACAGAGGGCGGACAAGACAAACTCAAAATACTCAAGTGAGCTGAACAAAAGCAAGAGAAGAGCTGACCCCACACAGCACACTCCCTCCCTCCTAAGCCTCAACGTAAGGATCTGGAGACTAGAATCTGGGTCTGCGGAGCCTGGGACAGCTGATATTTCCATAGTGCTACCAGGAGGCCATGCAGAGGCACAACCAGGGAGCATGTGGGGAGTGGGCACTGTAGGAAATGCCACCCAAGAGCCCAGAGTGACAAAACCTTGTGGTTGTCTGATTGGCCAAGCACCCATGCTTAACTCCAGGGGTTGCCCCATAAAATTGTCTGGACAACCACATAGATTTCAGCCAGCTGCAATGCCAAACTTTGCTTGATCTCCTAATCTCTGACCTCAGCCTGATTCTGACCCTGATTCTTGCCTCTTGATTCTAGTCTGGTGCTACCTCTGATCTCCAGTCTCCAACCTCAGCCTGACTCTTGCTTATGGGACCTGGCTCTTGTGATTCCTCCAACTTCTGCTTGGCATCTACCATCACTGGTGTGCAGACCTTAGTCCAGCTATTACTATTAGGGCTAGGCCAGACCACTTACACCCCGGTCCCTTACACTCAGGCAGTCCTTACATGTATATACATTTATGATTTCAGAGAGCATAGCCAGCTAGATAAGGAAGAGAGGGAATGCTATTTTATGTGGCAAATCCCACTCCCCCAACAAATCTGCACCATTTCTGGTAAGTTTAATTTCCAGTGAGTATCTCCTTGCAACATTAACTTCCATTCTGCACCTTCTAACTCATTCTGAGGTGTATGGTAGTTGGTAGCAGTGGACTGGTAACCATTACCACTGTGTTGCTAGGGAGGAGAGAGAAGCATAGGCAGTGTGCAGATGCACAGAGATCGCCAATGTTATGCTTCCCATGGTTCTTCACAAGGAAGGCCTTTCCTCTTAATTCTTCCAACTGGCAATGATCTCTTCCTGCAAGGGGATACGTCAGACTTTCTTGGAGCTGAAACTTGTCAAGCTCTGGCATTACTGTTTTCTTTCTATGCAAATTTTGTACCAGTGGTGATTCTACGTGGGCCTTCACCATGGACAATTAATTGTAAAATGCCTACTGTGTACATGAAGTCCAGGTATGAAACGTTATTTGTTGCGCTTACACCACGAAAAATGTTACAATAAAAGTTCGTGAACTACTGATAACACTAGGCCCTAAGAGAACAGAGACTCTAGGAATGTTTTCCAAATCTTGGTGGATTACCAACATAGTTAGCTAACAAAGTAGAAAATAATTAGCGCTTCAGGCAGCTGCTCTAGCTTGTAGGTGTTCTAATCAAGTTGCACCCCCACCAAACTCATGCTGAAGAGACAACGAATACACTAATCAAGCCACAATAAGCAGACAAGTAATTAGGTCTCTCGCTGATGGGAGCTGAGGAAATGGAATGGGAGAGGGATATTGTAGCAATGCCAATTATGCATGTATATGAATCAAGGGCCTTCAGCGGACACAAGAAATGGCTAAATGTGGGATGTGGGGCATATGCTTGCAGCGTGCACCTTACTGCTGCTCCAGAAAATAGCAATATGCATGCGGGGTGGTACACAATGAGCTTCAGCATGCGTGCTAACTAGGCAGCAATGAGAGCAGCAGCACTTGTGCTGAGGAGCAGCAGCACATGCCTCTTGGCTAGGAGAGCATAACTTCTTAGCTTGGATGGTTGAACATTTCTTTCTCTCAACTCTTCGGAGTGCTAGGTAGGAATCCTGCCCTAACGCTATGAGAAAATGGGGAGAGGCTTCCAACCAAGTGCACCAGCACAGTTATGACTCCCACTCTGCTGCTAACACTGAAGGACACTCTCAGAGGTTGTGGTTTTGGTCATGGCCTGCATCACAGACAAGTTGCCAGGGACAAGGAACAGAGCTGACAGACAGAGTGAGGCACAGGATGTCCTTAAAGATGCCTCTGGCATTCCACTGATCCTGGGGGGAACCATGGGCTTTGGGGCAGGCAGGCAGCTGGCAAACCCTTTCCCCTGACCGAATGCACAGGAGAGTTCCTTGAGAGGATCCACATGGAGTATTCCTTCCCCCTTCACTGTTTGTCACTGGTTTCACCATTGGAGGGAGGAAGCATCCAGCTCTCAGTCTTGACTTCATCCTTATGAATGCAAATCTCCCACTGCAGTCCACAGATATTTTTCTTCAGACTTCAGAATTTGGGCTTAAGAGAATTAATTCTGGTACAAAAAACCCCACTGACAAATATAAATGAAGCACTGATTAAAATTGACAGCTTGTTTTTCTTCCCTTAACATATTCCCTTAAAGCCCAAGTGCTTTCACTTCATTTCCTAATGGGCAGGTATCCAGATCACATACAAACCCCCCAACACAATTAGTGCTGGCATCCTCCCTGGAAGCCTCAGCAGAGACCCAAAAGATAAATAAGAATGCTGACTATACCACCAAGGAGCTGTTAGTGGTCCTGGGGCATATTAATGGAGAAAGGCTGATATATCACTGTCCATGCTTATCTAGTCTGTGGCTATTCAGAGGATTTCAGGCTCCCAAGCTGCCAGCCCAGCACTTTTAATGTGCACTTAAAGGAAGGCAATATGGTTCAGTGGATAGCACACTGTACTGGGAGTTAGATATGGCTCTTATTGACCACAATGACTTACTGTGTGATCTTGGCCAAGTCACCTCTCTGTACCTCAGTTTCCCATCTGTAAAATAGACATTATGATACTTAGTCTTCCTTTGTAGAGTGCTTTAAAAAATTAGCTTTATGGGCACTAATTGTTATTATTAAGGAAAGAAAAGGTTCCGCTTCTCCACTGATTTCCTATAGGCTGGCTCCTCTTTTGTTGGATTATTTTCTTTATTGATATTCATAAATAAAAATCACATGGCAAACACTAAAGGGAAAAGAGAGGAAACAAAACAAAAACAAATGGATGCAAATACTGCAATGCTCAAGGGTACTAAAGTCTGCAAAGAGGAATCTACACAAAACAATTACAAGGAATATGACCTGAAATATCTCAGGAGATTGCAAAAAGGACCCCTCCAGCTCAAAACACAAGTCAACAGTAGCATCTGTAGTTTATGTTTTAGAAACTGAAATCTGTTCAAGGAAAACAGGATGAAATTTCTATGAATTATTGGAATGATTTTTTTAATTGCTTTCAAAGGAGCAGAAGAGGGTAAGGGATTAAAGTGACAGCAATAAACACAAACAGTAAATATACACAATAGCACAAGAGACAAATATCAGGTGAAATGTTCAGAAGAGTCAGCAAGGTTGGAATGGCAGTTTATGAGGAATGTTGTGCTCACAGGAGAGGATTTGTGCAGAGGGAGGCATGATTTTGCAAAGCTGTCAATCCAACTCCACTTGGAACTGAAGTTCCAATCCTATGATTCACAGAACATCTGTGAATAGAGGAAGCCCACTGCATGGCTCCCTGTGCCCTTCTCAGGAGCTATGCCTGTGTTTTACCTACACAGTGAGAAGAAAACACAGAAGAGGACTTCAGGCTAGCCTAACCAGCTTCACTGTTCAGATGGATTTCTGCTCAGAAACTACTACAACGACTTCCACTATTTATGGATCTGGCTCAACAGCTTTATTCCTTAACTCTTTCACTACCCATCCTCCATGGCAATTGCCATGTAGCTTTATTCCATTAAACAATGGAATGTTAACACATATCACATTCAAAAGGTTGACATTACTTCCTCAGAATTTGCAGCTGTTTCTCATAGTACAATCAAATAACTTCCTCAATTCAACAGGATGACAAACTTTACCACCATTATTTCTTTCAGTGCAATTGCTTATTTCTAGAATGTCCTTTATCTGGAATATTTTGCTCATATTTCGCTCAGCACATTTTCCAAACTTTTTTCTAGTACTCACTCTAAAGTTCTTTACAGAGGCTCTCTTCCCCATATGCTTAAATTCTGCAATAGTAAATCATGCTTTATTTTACAATTCTATCTACATTCATTTATTGATTGACAGAGAACAAACTCTTCCCTATTCCTTAGAATAAGTTCAATGTTTTGGGGGAACTGAGAGGGGAAGGATTACTTTAGGAAATTTGTTGACTCCCTCCCCGCACCATTCTGATTGCTACTACCTGAGTGTTCATCTACAATACCATACATCCATCTCTTTCCTGCATCTTGTGCAATCTTAGATAGATGTTCTTCATCTCTCAAAAATGAACTCGATGGCTAGAAAAATATTTTTCCATTATGAGGGTTTTTTTCCCTTGTTGCCACTTATGCCAGAGATATTGCTTTGTTTTCTGAAGTTCAGCGTGCCCTTGTTAAAAAAAAATACTTTCTGTTTTTCAGCCTTTATCTTACTAAGCATCCATATTCTTGCAGGGACTGCCTACATTGAGAAACTCACCATAACCATAGGCCATAACCTCGTGTTGACAATGGAGCTGTGACATTCGACATGCCAGCCTCTGTCTACACTGAGTACCTAGTCACATTTAGCATTGTATTAGTTACCTTGATTCCTCAGGGTCATATTCTAACATGGTGTCTCTTCCCAGTGTGGGGAAGCCCACAAAAGTCTGTAATGTTGGATGTTCGAATATGAGCTTGCAGTGCAAAACAGCCTTCACATCTAAACCAAAACAAACTACAGCCTTGGAATTAGCTCCAATTCTAACCAACAACACCGCTACATTAGTGACCGAAACAAGGCTAATTCCAAATACAAACAAAGCTTCAATCTTCCCATGTATGGAGTATTTTTAAAAAAAAAAAGGTTTTAACAAATACAATGGCCTTCCCCTTTCCCGAGTATAACAATTCAAACAAACGAAAAGGCTCTCTCCTTGGGTACAAGCAACAGTGCAACATTTACCCTTTTATTTAACCCACTCTCCTCATGACTGGAACCTATGTGCTTCCTTCTCATTTAATCCCAGCAGCTTTCTAAATTGGCTACTAAACCCATCTGTATATTCACCATAGACCTTAACCCTTCACTTACTCCCTTGCAGTTTCCAGGAAAACAGATCCTCTGGATCCTCTCATTTGCCTGGGTGAGTCATGTGACTCAGATGATTTGTACACCCAGTGTCACACTGGGCTACTTTGACATGAATGTCTCAAAAACACTCTAGTTCAGCGGTTCTCAACCTTTTCCTTGCTGAGGTGGGGAAGGGGACTCAGGGTTCCGGGCCGGGGGGGAGATCCAGGGGCATAGACATAGTTTTGACTTCTATTGGGAGGGGGCGGGGCAAGGGCTGGTGGAGCTTGGGCCAGCTCCACACAGTCAGGGAGAGAGTGCCAATTCCATCCCCTGACTCACCTCAGGCGGCCACTCAGCCTGTCTGGGTTGTGGGGGGGTAGCAACCAAAAATATAACACAAAGGTGGGACTCCGCTCAAAAAGTTTGAAAACTGCTCAGGATGCAGGCAGGGGGTAGCTAGAGGCTGTGTGCAGGGACAGGGACAGCTAGCGGCTGCGTGTGGGCAGGGACGTAGCTCAGGATGTAGGGAGAGGGGTAGTTAGGGGCTGTGTGCCAGGAGGGCTCCCCCTGCGGTGGCTGCTCCCCAAGGGCTGTGCCAGACCCAGGGCCTGGTCTCCCCACCTGAGCAGCTCTTACCAGCTGCGTGAGCAGTCAGAGGGGGCTGGGAGCTGAGGAGGTAAGGGGAGTGGCTTCTGGCTTCAGCCCCATGCCACTCCCAGCATCAGCCTCACAGGGGGCATCAGGGTTTGGGGTACCAGGTTTCAACTGCGAGGCCCCACAGACCCTCTGAAAGAGCTCGTGGACCCCTAGGGGGCCGCAGACCCCCCAGCTGAGACACACAGCTCTAGTGTTCACATTGAAATGGAGGATCATTAATTTCTCCTGTCGTAACCACCATTTTATCCGTCTAGCCTGGGATCCTACATAGAACAGTAACCAATATATAATGCTTTCAATAAGGCACTTCCCCCCAACTAGCAGAAATGTGGTCGATTGTGCAATGTTGTAGATAGGATTCAGGAAAGAAAATGGGGAATTAAAATTTCTTCCTAATGTGATAGAATTACAGCTTGTAAGATGAGATTTGATTCCCTTTCTATCACTGCTACCAAAGTCAAGAAATCCTTATAAATGATCCCATTCTTTTAAAAATTCCTCTGTGATATTGGATTCCATCTTGTGGCAATGAACTGTAGAAGCTGACTATATGTTGCATCAAACACCATTTCTTTTCCTTTATTTGAAAAGCGCAGCCCTTTCATATCACTAAGTCTCCTTATTCCGATGCTAGCTAACAGGGTAAACAGGAAGGATTGAATAGCCCCTACATTATTTTGATCACTTCAGTCAAAGTGCCTCTAACCATTCTCCCTTCTGGTCTAAAGAATGCAAGATCCCATCATATGTCAATGCACTTGTCACAGTCTCCACTTGTCACTCATATGCAGTGAGTAGAAGAAAGTGCCATCATCCTCAGTTGGGGCCAGGAACTTACTTTAAAGCCTTTAAAGTATAATGAAATAAAGAGAGTCTGAAATATGTGATGTGACATCTGCTAGCTGTCTGTTAGCATTCACATGTCTTGACAGAAATACTTGACTGATTTATGGTAACTACGTCTGAATACTGAGATATCTGCTCTGTTCCCTTGGTGTCAAGGATCAGAATGCCATTATTTTTGTCCTCCAACATATTTCTCATATCTTCAGACATCAAGCCAAAAGGGTCAGCATCTATGATAAAATTACATATGTGTAAGTGACACATGTTCATAATAGCAGCAGCCGATTTTTTGTAAGTGCAGTTCATTCTCAAAGCCTTTACATATTTACCACTTGGAAACCTAATGCTATTTAGTACAGAAGCACAGGTTCCCTGCCTTGATGACAGCTCATGTTCTTCTCCTTAGCCCAGTCAATGAGAAAAAAATATTTCCCTAAACACTCTCGAAACATTTTTGATGAAGTCTGAATTTGCTTAGAAAAATTTCCCTTGGGAGTCATTTGTGGATGTGACCATGGAACTGTGACAGGACAGAACTGAACCCTTGGGGATGCTCCATGTCAAAGTTCTGTGGGAGCAGCAGCTGCATGTCATTACCTTTTGGGATCCATTGAAAAGGAATGAGCAAAGTCAGCTCAGTGATACTCCAACTTCTGTCAGGATACATAGTCAAAACACTATCAAAGACAACAGATAGGTCAAGTAGTATCAGCATCATTGTCTTATCTTTCTCTGTTGCCATGAGGAAGCCACCCATCCAACAGTGTGGCCAGATTGGAAAGGACCCAAGATACATGCAAGAGCCAGGTGAGGACAAGATCATCAATTATTGTGGATAGTCAGTAGTCGTGGTGATTGTTTGGCTCCCTAAGGTTTCTGTACTCTGGTTTGATTACACATGCTGCCAACCGACAACTGTGCAAATTAGGAACGGGATATTTGAGTGTAAAATTCAGAGTTTGCAAGTTTGTAGTTTGAAGTCTGCTTTCAGCCCAAATTCAAGCAGAGGAGCTAAACATTCATTTTTTGTGAGTATTCACACTAGTAGAGCTTGAATACTGAAATGACCACAAAGTTAACATGGAAGAGTTGCAAACACAGTAGTCTTGTCAATTTTGGTTGGATGTATTCCTGAAGATTTAATTCCTCCATATGTTTTCTAAAAATCAAAGTTCATGTCAGTCTGAAATTTCATTTTGGAATGTTATGTGAAAACAACTCTGTTCATCAACCTCTGAAGGGCTATCAGAGGCGTAGCGAGTGCCCTCCGTACCCTCCGACCGGAGGGGGCCCCGCAAGGAAGGGGGCCCCTAAAAGTGGCAAAAAAAAATGTAAGGTATAACTAGGTAAGTGACATTTATTGACACTATTGCACAATCCATGTCGGTTTTACTGACAAAACCGTGAAGTCATTATGATACATCATAATGCTATTGGCTACATCAGTTGTCTGTCGGTCAGTTTCGAATTTTAGTTGGACCCATTCAAAGAATGTGTATTTGCGTTCATAAAGGCGGTCGGCGGATAAATGTTATTAATTTAGTTGTTTAGTTTTTTATCGTTTCTGCATTGTAAGGGGCCCCGGACATATGTTCGGAAGGGGCCACGTTCTTTATTGCTACGGCCCTGAGGGCTATATTTCTTTTAGTATATGCCATATGCACCACAATCACAAACCCAAACATTCCCTTTAAAAACCAACATTCCCAAGAAGGCTCAACAAGTTAAAACATTTGAAAAGGAAAACTCCAGTACTGAATTAGCTAATAAAATAGTCAACAATTTCTCTTATTCTGTATGTTCCCCAAACTGTTCCCTGTCTCCGTTTCATGTGCTCCCTTTAATACTCTACAGCTGGTAAATCAATTAACACCAATTTAATCAATTATCAAACCCAATACTACCATAATTACTAAAATGTGCTTCTACATTCAGTGTTACAGGAAAAATCATTAATGGTATGTTAATATTTTGTTTCAACATGTTAAGTATTCATGAATGGCCCAAACAAAATCTACGTAATTACTAGCAATCGGAATTAACTGACTCACCTACTTCTTAAAATGTTACGCTGCATGTGCAATTAGATAATTAAATACAAAACAAAATTATGTAAGAGCTACCAAAGGAAAAAAGTTAGATTATTACAGTTATACTGAACCAAATTCCTTCTGAATGTAATTTCACTGAAGTTACAATTATGGGTCTGACAGGTCTGAGACACCAAATGGACAAATGGCCCAAGTGTTGGATTGTGAATCTGTACACTCAGGCCCAGTGCTCCCCTATGCTATGTCGTGTGCACAAGAGACAGTGCAATCAGAAAAGGGGCAGCATAACTTTGCTGCATCCTACGGCAGAATCTGGGCAACAGCCACTCCACATAATATGATGTAAAGAAATACAACATTAGAAGACTGTTAAGATTGCAAAGCTGGAAAATACCAACATTAAGGAGAAACTGTGCAAAATTAAAGAAACACTGTGTAACCTTAATCCCACCCCCTTGTATTTATGCATTATGATATAGTCTTCAATTATACAATCACATACCATTTTTTCTAAAGAACACTGCCTCAAAGTGTACAGGATAGATGGCGTTCACTAAATGAGGAGCTAGTCAATATTTTATTTTCTCTTCGTTGTACAATATGTGGTCCTATGCCTGATTTTCTGCTCAATATTCAAACCTTGCTCTGAATGAAGAAAGGATTTGAAGTATCAAGCTCTTTCTTTCTTAAGTGCTTTGGGATCTTTTAGGATGCAAGATTGTGTTAATATATGCAATTACAGATACAGTCTGTATAAAAATGTAACTCTTCTGCTCGTCTGAGTTGGCAGCAACAAGGTCCGGGTTCAGTATCTGGGGGTTCTGTTTCAATAACACAATGCAAAACCGGCTCAAGCCCACACCCAGTGACCTGGGACAATTACGTACCACCCCCCTGGGCACCTCTAAGAGGCAATACTTCTCCTCTCGCAAGCACAGAGTCTGAGTGTAGCAAAATCCTTTTAATAAAGGAGGGAAACAATGCAGCATTATGTTGGGGAAACACTACAAACAGGATTCATAACACAAACCATGAGCAAAAGACCCACCCCCAAGTAAGTCTGGAGGTATCCTTTTCCCCTCAGGGTCTTAAGTCCATCAACCCAAAAGATCACCCAAAGTCCCAAAAGTCCAACACCCCAAAAGTCTCTTGAGTCCATCAACCCAAAAATCACCGAAAAGTCCAACAACCCAAAAGTATCTGCCCTTGGTCAGTGCAGCCCCTGAGTTCAAAACTTCATCTGCAGAATTTTACTTCCCAGCCTGGGGTGAGGGGGACGGCACAGCGGTGTTAAGGGGCCCCTTATGTGGTCCGAGGCCGACTGTCTCGCCTCTCCGTGGAGTTCTGCTGCAGCCTTCACCATGAGCCACTCCACCAGCCGTTTCACTCCACCAGCTGTCCCATGAGCTGCTCCAACTGTTCCACAAACTGCTCTGCTCCGCCATCCGCTTCGCTCCGTCAGCTGTCCCACGAGCCGTTCCAGTTGTCCCGCAAACTGCTCCACTCTGCTAGCTGCTCAGCAACATAGCTTCAGGCCCCCCCACAGCACTCAGTGATTTTAGCTCTTTAGTGATTTCAGTTTGTAGTAGGGGAGCCTCAGTGCCAGTGCACCATTGGCCCAATGTGAATTCAGCTCAGCAGCCTGTAACTAGACTCCTAATGGAATTAAAATTAGCTCTGATATTCCACAGTAGAGAAAGGAGGAGATGCAAATGGCATTTCAGGCCCTCAAAAGGGGCCCATACCATGTACAAATACCTGTCTCCAGCCTCTCTCAATTTACTAGGTTTTGGAACCTATGCCCCTTGTCTAGTGAGTGCTACTTAGTTGATCACGAGTCCCTCTGTCATAAAACAGTTTCGTTGTCCTTGATTCACAAAATCAGGGTAACAACCCTGTATTCTGCGTGCTCCAATAACAGAGAAACTGAGGATCCCACAGCAGCCAAAGTGACCATTTGGGCTGCTGTGGGTTCATGCTAGGCGGAGGGGTGGGGTGCCTAGGCAAATAAGATCAGCCCCTGAAGTTCTTTTCCACAACTTGCCACAATTCACCACCAGATGTCAGGGTAGAGTTCATCCTGACTCTGCTTACATAAATTTAAGTAACTTTTATTATATATTGTCCTGTGCAATCAGTACCTCTTAAAAGAATGTCTTACTCTAGTTTGACATGTACCATTAAGGCAATTTAAATTAACTTCCTTTCTGCAATATATGCAGCATAACCAATGCATTTTAATGGTAAATTCACTCCCTTTTTGCCATAAATACTATGTCAAATCATGCCTTTTAGGTAGGCTTAATGATGTATAGATCTTATTTAATTACATGCAGGTGGAAAGAATGATTACTTCTCCCCTATTTGTGCTGGAAACAACAAAAAAATAACCCAAACCCCCAAATAATTTATTTATTTTTAAATCAGGCATTTAAAAAGAATTCCTCTTCTCCAACTGATTTTAAATCTCTTTAATAAACACCTTGCCTTGTGTCCATGAAGCCTTGACATTTCTGAAGCAACCTTTAGGTAAGGTGATATACTGGCAATGTTGCCTAGGTACCAGCACTTATCATTGTAAAGCACTGCTTGGGATTTAAGTGTTCTAATCAGTCTAAACAGAAAAGAGCATCAGACTTCTTTGTGTTTCTGATCCCCTAGTAAACAATCAAACACAGAGTTATCTCACTGTTAGGAGGGAGAGAGAAAATGATTCATCCTTTGCTTGAACACTCCAGGCTTAATGGTACTTGCTGTGATGGGTACTTCGGCTGTAGCTCAGGTTTTATCAGTCTTCCCATTAGAAAAATATCTGCCCCCTGTATTGGTAGTTGGCTGTCTGATGCAGTCATATGTGTGTTTCTCTGCCTGGTGCTGTAGCAGGAAGAAGGGTGTATCGTTTTCTGCTTCCTGGTGATTATAATAGTAGTGGCCCTACAGTCTTCCACTTCCTCCCTCTCCAATTCCTGTCTGTAAGTGTAGGAGGGGAATGCCCTAACCGAGCAGCCTGCTTCTTTGAAAGTCCAGTATACCTCATTTTTTAAATAAATCTTTTCATATGGTTACTTTCCCCTCATATTATAACTGTAAAACAACTAAAGAGACTCAATCTTATTTATTTAAGGCAGATAGTCTGCTCAACTTTGCATAAACATAAGTTACAGGCACCAAACTTATGTTTTAACATTGTAGTGACCTGGCACGAGGGGTGTGTGTGTGTGTGCATGAACCCAGGCCCTTTGCTGGTTGGAATCATAAGCAATGCTATAGACTTTCAGATCTCCAAAGATATTTAGATGCCCAAAGATATAGACCAGTGCCTAATGGGATTGGCTCTTTTGAAAATCCTATTAGATAACTAGAACCGCTGGGTGTTTGATACTTTTGAAAATTCAGACCACCTATCTTGTACCAAAGCATGGATTTAGGAGCCTAACATTGGGTACCTAGTTTTGAAAATCTTGGTCCTGGATTCAATCCCTGTTGTTTTTTTGAAGTTCTGGGAGGCCAGGCTGTGCCATTCCTACTATCCTACAGTTGGCCACGGATCTATTAACGTGGTGCCTGTGCTTGATAGATTACTACTGACGGGTCTTCCTTTAGTATGGTATGTGTGCTTCCACATTGTTGCACAGGTGGTGTATACTGATGGACTATGCTATTCATAAAATCGTAGGGCTGGAAGGGACCTGGAAAAGTTATCAATTCCAGCCCCATGGACTGAGACAGGACCACGTAAACCTAGACCATCATTCCCAGGTGTTTGCCCAACCTGTTCTTAAAAACCTACAATGATGGGAATTCCACAACCTCCCTTGGAAGTCTATTCCAGAGCTTAACTTCCATTGTAGTTAGAAAATTTTTCCTAACATCTAAACTAAATCTCCCATGCTGTGGATAAAGCCCATTATTTCTTGTCCTACCTTCTGCGGACATGGTGAACAACTGATCACTATGCACTTTATAAAAGCATTTAGCTGATTTGAAGACTTATCAAGTTCCCCCCTCAGACTTCTTTTCTCAAAACTAAACCTGTCTAGATTATTTTAACCTTTCCTCATTGGTCAGGTTTTTATTAACCTTTTATTATTTTTGTTGCTTTCTTCTGGACTCTCCATTTTATCCATGTATTCCCTAAAGTGGCACCAAGAATGGGACACAATACTTCAGATGAGGCCCCACCAGTGCCGAATAGAGTGACAATTACTTTCCATGTCTTATGTACAATACTCCTGTTAATATATCCCAGAATGATATTCATCTTTTTTGTAACTGCATCACATTGTTGACTCATTAAATTTCTGATCCACTATAATCCCAATTTCTTTTTTAGCAGTACTACCACCTAGTCAGTTATTCCCCATTTTGTAGTTGTACATTTGACTGTTTCCTTCCCACGTCAAGTATTTTGCACATGTCTCTATTGAATTTCATGTTGTTGAAATCAGACCTGTTCTTTAGTTTCTCAAGGTTGTTTTTTTGGCTTGTGTTCCTTTCCCCTTTGTTGTTAATATTAATTGTGTTGTGTATCTGGTTACCATTGCTTCAGTCTTTTTAGTGAAGACTGAAGCAAACCAGGCATTAAATAACTCAGCCCTCTTGACGTCTCCGTAGACTTGGTAAGATAAGTCTCATGATTGGAATATTGGGAGAGACAGGTATAGCTGGTTCAGGAAGGAAAAAAGAGCGGACTTGTTGCATTGTACATCACAAATATATACACTTGTTTTTGTCTGTTACAGCTATCCTCCTATTCCATTTTGTTTCTTACGGCTGTCTCCATACTCCATTTTGTTTTTGTTCTCCTCCTGTGGCCGCCCTTCCCTGGCTGTTAAGTTGTTTACCAGGGCCACTGCCCTTCTCAAAGGGAGGGCCCCTTAAGTTGTTTAACAAGAGCCATTGCCCTTCTCAAAGGGATGGCCACTTGTGCTGCGTGCTAAGTGGGACCACTGCCCTGTTCAAAGGGTTAGTCCTGTTATCACCTTGTTGAACCTGGGCTTGGTGTAGGGCAGGCAATGTCCAGAGCTGCAAGACCTATTGTGTTTTTAAGATCCTTGGCATGAGTCATAGGCCTCATGTGCTTTTGAGTCACCTATTGCACAGGACTCTGCCCTGGCATGTCTCTGTGCTCACCTGCAGTTTTTTCCCTGTGCCTCCTCCCCTGTGACAGAGGGAGCCTATCAGGATTACTGGCGGGAAACTGCCTAAGTTTGCCTTTAAAAACAGACATTTTTGAAACAAACAATCAGAAAGATTCCTGCATTGCTGCCTGGTCTGATCAGCCAGGGGTTTTGAGGGGTCCTTTCTCCGCTCTCGTTTTATTTTTGAGCCTACCCCCGGTTTTTAACCCCCCCTCATGAAGAACAAATTGCTGCCTGAGAGATCTCCTGATTATCGAGACCGTAGGGAGCCCTCCTTGCTTCTTCTGATGTTACTGCTGCTTCTGCCTTTGCTGCTGCCTTGGGGACTGGTAAGAATCCCTCTGTGAAACTTTCCCTACTTTTATTTTATTACTTTAGCTGCTGGCTCTGTTTCCCTAGCACACAGACTCAAACTAAATCTTGGTCTGTGTCTTAAAACCTCTCTTAAACTCCTCAGCGCTTTGCTGCTAAAAATAAGCTTGTGCTGCTGCTAAGCTCTGCTCCCTGCTTTCAGCTGTATCCACTGCTGCAGCACCATCCCGGGGCTGCCTTGGGAGCTGTATCCTGGGCACATACCACTCTGCCCTCTGTAACTTCCCCATAGCATAATGTGCACCGTAGGTTTTTGCTTTTTAGTTTAATAAGTCATAGTCTGCTAATATTGTAGAGCTTGTAAGTTTCACCCGCCTTGTTAAAGTTTGCTGTTTTGTTGCTCTGTATAGTTGCTTGTTATAGTTTGCTTAGAATTGTAATATTTGTTGTTTTGCCTAGTCGTTCATTAAGATAGATTTAAAAAAGCCATTGCCTGGTTGTATTCTGTACCTGTTTTATTACTTTGTATAACCTGCTTGTAATTTATATAAGTTTGATTAAGTTAGAGGATCGATAAGGTTTTTACTGCTTGAATTCGTCTTCCCGCTGTCCCAATCTCTCCCTGAACTTTCCCGTGTCTGTTTTTCCCCCGCTCCAATCTCCCCCTCTGTGTGCTTCTCCGTGTCTCCCTGTTGTAACCCCTTGCTGCTCCCGTGTAACTTCCTTAACCCTTTGCCGCTTCTTTCTTTTTTTTTTGGGTGTCCCTCTAGCCCTTCTTTACACCTCTCTGCTGCCTCTCCCTGTATCCCCGTGTTCGTGCCCCCGCTCCTCCGCTGCCCCTCCCCTACCGAAGATCACCATCACACTGCTCCGTTTGTCTTCACTCCGCTGCTCCGCAACTTCCCTGAAGTGCTCTCCGCTGCTGCAACCTGCTTCTTCCCTCAGCCGTCTCCCCCATTCTCCACGTGCCTTCTCATTGCTTACACATGCAGCACCCTCCCCTCTTGCTGCTCCCAGACTCCCCTTAAGTGCACTCCAGCTGCTCTTGTCTCCCGTACCTCCAGCCCTCAGGCTCCTGAAGACTGCTGCTCTGGGCTTCAGAGTCTCTCGCTGCTTGCAGCTGCACTCTCCTCTCGTCAGATACCACTAACCACTCACTCCCCTCCCCCCTCCTGTTTCTTGACCCAGCTTTTAGGTACACTCTTGCTATCACAGCCTCACAAATTAAGTCAGTAATTTTCTACATTGCATAATTTCACTTATCACCCACATTGTATTATTGCACTGTGACTCACATTTTACTTGGGGTTATAACACCCCATTAGTTGCCTCCATTTTTCTAATATACTTTGTATATCATTTTTATATAGAAGCTACCATTTTATTTTGCATTTTCTTTTGGGTACGTTTTGCATTCCACACTGTATCTAGAGTTGTTCCTATATAAAGTTAAGTTGCTTATTCACTGTACTGTATCCCATTGTGCTGAATCCCACTTACTGTACCCCACTGTTAGAACTCCGTACACTGTTCAATAAGAACCCCCCCTCATTGTCTATTGTAAACACCTTATACACCCCATCCCATCGCATTTCATTGTTAAATTCCCACCACTTCCTTTTTCCTTTAATAAAGAAATTAATTGGCACCCCACCTGTGTGGTAATTGCTCCCCAAGATCCCATATACCTGCAGGCAGGGACAGTTCTGAGGTCAGAGGGAGATGAGAAGCAGACTAGTTGAAAGCTTCTGGGTAAAGATAAAAGGGGTACAAAATAGGGATTAAGTTATGGAGGGGTCTAATATAGAACATCACATCAAGAAGAAGAGGTGGATGAGGCATTTCTAGAATAAACAACAAATAGTCAAAACACAAAATCCAGTAGTAGTGGGGGACTTTAACTCCCCAAGCCTCTATTAGAAAAGTAATATGGCAAAACACAAAATTTCCTATCAGTTCTTGGAATATATTGGGGACATTTTGTTTCCGAAAGGGAAGGAATTAACCAGAGAGACAGCTATATCACACTTGATTCTGACCAACAAGGAGGAATCATAGTAAATTTGAAGGTGGAGGTGACTTGGGTAAAAGCGATCATGAAATGACAGATTTCATGATTCTAAGGAAAGCAAGGAGTGAGAGCAGTAGAATAGGGACAACAGACTTCAAAATTGCAGGCTAACAAACTCAGAGAACTAGCAGGTAAAGCCCCCTGGGAAGAAAATCTAAGGGAAAAGACTTCACAAGAGTTGGCATTTTCTCAAGGAGACAATATTAAAGGCAAAACTGCAAACTATTCCGATGTGAAGGAAAGATAGGAAAACGAGTCTGAGGCCAACATGGCTCCATCAGGAGCTCTTTAATTACTTGAAAATCAAAAAGGAATTCTACAAAAAGTGTCAGTGTAGACGTATTGCTAAAGAAGAGTACGAAAGAACAGCAAAAGCACATAAGGAGAAAATTAGAAAGGCTAAGGCACAAAGTGAGCTACATCTAGCAAGGGACATAAAAGACAATAGGAGGAGCAAGAGAAAGATGAAGAAAAGTGTAGGTCCTCTACTTAGTGGGAAAGGAGAGCTAATAACGGATGACATTTTTGTTCCAGTGCCACCCTGTTGTGAAGGTAATGGCTATTCACCACAAAGAATTGGTCACCCGAACACCATAAAATGCATCACAGGATCTAAGTTCACTGACACACAACTATGTCCTGAAACATTAACACTAAGAAATGGCTGGGTATAAATATACATAATTAAAATGGTACATACACTTGAAGTTCCAGCTACAAGCTCCTTTCAGCCTCCTGCAGTTCCCAATACAGCCATTGAATGAGGAATCGTTTAATGAATGACATGGTATGAGGTGACTATGCTACAAAAAAGACAAAGCTGAAGTATAGAAAATGTAGCCAAGTGAAGTAGGTATTATAGATCATTACTGCCTGATGCGTATGATTAAATTCTTGATGGTCAACCCCTCCAACACTACACCATACCATTTAGCAAGGTGAAGGTAAACAATACTAATGAACTGTCAAGGCAGAAAATGTGTTTATCTTCTATCTAATAAATGTCAGCAGATAAACTTTCATCATGAACACTAACCAGCAATAATTTAAGAAGGACACTGTATTCCTAGCTCCACATATGTAACAAGGGCTACTGCATGCTAAGGCTGGTTGCCATTGTCACAGTATCAAAGTAACTGCACCTGTACTTGCCCTTTGTGGACCACCAACAGCACCCACTTTAGACTTCTGACTCCAGTCATCACCTCTCTTAGGCGGCGACCACCATGTGACTCCTTTCTGACCAGGGTTTTTAAGGCTGCACCACTCCCTACCTTACACTGTGATATCCTCAGTAAGCCAGACTGCCTAAAAGACCAGCTCCTGCACTTTACTTTCAAGGGCTATGACCAGTGTACTGCCTGCAGTTGTAAATTATCACATAACTCCCTCTAAGCAAATTCATTTAGGTCTTAAGATAAAAACATTACAGAGAAAGCATTTTTAAACAATGAAAGAACCTATACACATTCAAAAAAGCTTAGCAGGAGGTCACCCCCAACTCCAGCATAGGGCTCTGGTAGGTTTTAGTCCTTTTAAACTCATAACTGGGTTTTCCCCATGGTTACAAGTTCATCAGTCTTAGATTCAGAACCAGAACAAAGACTGGACAGATCAGTTGTTTCTTTCTACAGCTTGTGTCTTTGATTTTGGCCTTCTGTAACAGGAAATCTACAGACAATGACCATCTCCTCACAGCATAGCTTCAAAAGGCTGGGTTTTTACATAACCAGAGTTGGAGAATTTGCATAAACCTCTCTTTAGGGATTCTCCTGGAAATCCATTTAAAACATTGTCCAAAAATCCATACATGTCTGGCACATTTTTACTATAGTTTTTTGAACTCTCAGGTCTCACATCTGTCATCTCCCTCTTAGAAACATTGCATATAACTCTGCCCCATAATAATACATACATTTAATACAATAATTGCCATATCTGTCACAGCCAAGTTGTATAACAGCCCACCTGTCAATAGCTGTAGTTAATGAAATTAACGTACTTTGAATGGATTATTTTCCATGGCTCAATATGGAGGTGAAAGATCACTTTCATCTCTAAAGTCACTCACTTTATATCCAGAAACATCGGAGTTGAGCATCCTATGACTGACACTGCTGAGTCTCCTAATCCCCTTTAACCTTAAGTTGCATCTACACCTGATTTCTGGATGAGAAAAGGGCAAATTGTTCTGTTTTTCTGAACTTTTGGAGAAAAATTTCACAGTACCCTGAAAACAGAGTAAACAGACAGAGTATATTTTTGTTTTGTTTTTATAATATGAGAGAAGAAAAAGATCTAGAGGCAGAGATTTGCCGAACTAAGTGATTTTCAGTTTCTATGGCCTTGTCTTGCACTTGGCAATTTTACAGCAATAGTGTAGTTGCAGAAGTGGTAGAAATCGTATCAATAGTAATGTAGACAAGGCTAAGGTATTTTTACCACCAGGTCCTGAAAACCATGAAAAAAAGCAAAAATTCCCAGGCCCAGTCTGCAGTTGCACCATTGCTAGTAAATGAGTCCACAATTTTCTATTTTGGACAAGACCACAGAGAGTCAGAGGATATTATGGTTTGTCCATCCTGTATCTCGAGATACCTTTTTCTGGTGATATAATCCAAAAACATTCCCTTTGCCTGGATACTGTGTTTTCAGTGTACCTTCAAATCACCAACCTCTCTGATGAATTTTTTTTCTGAAGAAACAGAACAAAACCAAAACCATTTATCTTTTTCTCATTCATAAACTCAGACACTCCTTTGGAAATTATTTCCACTGAAATAATGAATTGCTGAGTTCAGACACAACTACTTTTATCTCAGCCATGAAAAACAACTTTTTTTTGCTAGATCAACTGCTCTTATTAGTTATTCACTCATTGTCCAAATTGTTAAAAATTTCACTTACACACTTCACTGCCACATTTATTACCCTTACCCATGCATTTTGTCTTTTAGAGTCTGATTCTGTTCTCCCTTATGCAAATGTAATTCCATTTAGTTCAGTGAAGTTATTGTTGTTCTACCATGATGTGGGGGATGAGGGAGAGGATAATAAGGCCTTCAGATTTAGATGTCTTTAGAATTTTTAAATATTAAGTGTCTCTTGCTAAAAATCAAATTGGGGCTGGCGGATGTTTTATGTTCTGATTTTGGTGCATAAGTGCCACTGTGATTTGTCTAAGACAGGCACTGCATCTTTTAAAATATGGCTTTATTTCTTTGTAAGACTATTACTGAATCCACAAACACAAGAAAAAGTAGGAATTTATGTTAATTGCAATCTTATTTCATTTTCAGTGTGACATTGTGATTCCAAAGAACGTAAGTTTTGTGGTACAGTTTTACTGAACTAAAAGATTTACCTTTAGAAGAGGATTTGTATCATTATTATTACTATTTCATTGATGTATTTGCTATGCCAAAACCAACGGAAGGTACTTTGATATATCTCTGATTAGTCATTGTCAATTTAAAAAGTCAAGTGAGAAAGAGGAAACAGCATGCAAATATATTTTGCTGTGGATGAAGTAAGAGATTTTAGAACAGAGAAAAAGTCACAAGTCTCAACATACCTGCTCTCCTATTGATTTACCTTGGGACAGGTGTGTCAAATCCCCTTGTTGGGGATTTAATAATCAGAAGAACTGAAGGAACATTCTTCAAGGAAGGGGTAAACAACAGGACAGTTTGCTGCTTTCCCAGAACCAAGACATGAGACGTCACTCAAAGATTTGATACGCTTTTGTAGTCAACGGTAAGGGATCCGTTGGTTATGGTTCAAATCAACACTAATGACACTCCATCACAGGACATCTCGCAGATAGTAGATGACTTCAGGGAACTCAGAAGCATGCTGAAGAAGAAGAATGTCCAAGTGATATTCTCTGAGATTCTTCCTGTCCCATGAGTGAAGGAAGACAGAAGGCAGAAGATTCCAGAAGTGAATAGCTAGCTAGGTAAGTGGTACAGGGTAAAGGGCTTTGGTTTCATGGAACACTAGCCCACTTTCTTTGGGAAGAGGAGGCTGTGCAGTTTGGATGGCCTCCACCTCAGCAGAAGGGGGACAAATCTGTTCAGGGAATGGCTGGCTCAAGTCAGGAGGGAATTAAACTAATAACAAAGGGGAGGGTAAAAAGAGGAAGTTATAAACACACAGCACAAAATCGAGATGTTGAGAACAAAATTAATCAAGGAAACAAAATACATGAAAAAAAATCTTTAATTGCCCACACAGTAATGCTAGGAGCCTGATTAACAAACAAAAGGCACTGGAATTGCTCATTTATGAGCACAAATTTGATCTAGTTGATATTACTGAAACCCATGTAATGATGATTCCCAGGTAAAACCAACAGTTATAATCTATTTAGGAAGGATTGAGTTGGTAAAAGGGGAGGGAGAATGGCACCTTATGGCAAAAAAAAAATGGAACTGCCATAAATGGAACTGACCAAAGAACTAAACATTAACGGGAACTTAGGCCACATCCAGACTAGGAATTAAAATCGATTTTAGATACGCAACTTCAGCTACGAGAATAACGTAGCTGAAGTCGAATTTCTAAAATCGAGGTACTCACCAGTCTGGACGGCGCGGCATCGATGTCCGCGGCTCTCCGCGTCGATTCCGGAACTCCGTTCGGATTGATGGAGTTCCGGAATCGATGTAAGCGCGCTCGGGGATCAATACACCGCGTCCAGACTAGACGCGATATATCGATCCCCGAGCAATCGATTTTAACCCGCCGATGCCGCGGGTTAGTCTGGACGAGGGCTTACATACAACTGAACATGAGCTGATCACATTTATTATGTGCAGATAGAATGAAGTCCAGACCAGCAATATATATATATACTTGATGCTTTAAAAGAGGCCACTTTCACAAACTGAAAACAATTATAAGCCCAAACAGCTGTGAATGATAATAGGGAATTGTTTAAGAATACCTTATCAGATACCTGAAAAGGCACAATGCCACAATTGAGGAAGAAGCTGTGCTGGATAAAAACTGACCTGGTGTAGAAGGGAAGTGAAGGCAGCTGTAAAAAACAAATACAACAAATGGAAAAAATGGTAAGTTGATAGTAATTAATATAAATCAGGAGCTAGGAATGATAGAAAAGGAAGCAGAGAGACACATGGAGAAATCTATGGCAAGAAGAGCTAAAGACAATAAGGAGTGTTTTGTTATATTAAGATAAAAAAGAATCCTGACAATGGTATTGGCACATTACTAGATGGATATGATAGAATTATCAATAATAATTCAGAAAAAGCAGAAGTTGTCAATAAATATTCCTGTTTTGTATTTAGGAAAAAACAGGTGACAGTCATATCATATGATAACACTGTTTCCTTTCCACTAGGATCTCAGGAGAATGTTAAAGAATGGCTACTAAAATTAGAGCTTTAAAAAGCAGCAGGTCAGATAACTTGTATCCAAGAATTTTAAAAGAGCTGGCTGAGGAGCTCACTGAATTGATAATATTGATTTTCAATAAGCCTGGAACACCACGGACATTCCAAAAGATGGGAAGAAAGCTAATGTGCCAATATTTAAAAAAGCTAAATGAGATTACTACAATAATTATAGGCTTGTCAGTCTGACATCGATCCCAGACAAAATAATGGAGTAGCTGATATGAGACTCAATAGAGAATAAAAGGAGGGTAATATAATTAATGGCAATCAATCCATGGGTTTATGGAAAATAGATCCTGTCAAACTAACTTGATTTTTTTTGACGAAATTACAAGTTTGTCTGATAAAGGAAATAAAGGCTATGTAATATACTTAGAATTCTATAAGGCAGTTGACTTGATGCTGGATGACATTTTGATTGAAAAACTAGAAAGAGATCAAATTAATATGGCACACATTACATGGATTAAAAGCTGGTATCTCAAGGAGGAGTGAAGAAGTTATTTTACCTCTGTATTTGGCACTGTTATGACAACTGCTGGAATACTGTGTCCAGATATGGAGCTCACGATTCAAGGAGGATATTGATAATTTGAAGAGGGTTCAAAAAGCCACAAGAATGATTAATGGATTAGAAAACAGATCTTACAGTGATAGACCAAATGAGCCCAAACTATTTAGCTTAACAAAGAAAACATTAAGTAGAGACTTGATTACAGTCCATGAGTACCCATCTGGGGAATAAATATATACTAAAAGACTATTGAATCTAGCAGAGAAAGATATAACACAGTTCAATGGCTGGAGGTTGAAGCTAGACAAATTCAGACTGGAAATAAACCATAAGTTTTCAACAGTGAGAACATCAGAACAACTTATTAAAGGTTGTGGTGGATTCATCATCACTGACCATTTTAAAATCAAGATAGGATGTTTTTCTGAAAGGTCTGCTCTAGGAATTATTTTGGGGAAGTTCTCTTGCCTGTGTGATACAAGAGTTCAGATCACAATGGGTCCCTTCTGGCCTTGGAATCTATAAAATACATGGCCTACGCATAAGATCAAGTGCACTTGGTTGGATGAAATCTTTGCCTCATCAAAGTCAATGGCAAAAACTCTCACTCACTTCAACAGGACCAGGGTTTATAACTGATATTTCCCAATTTATCAATATCCTCCATGAATGGTGGGCTCCAGGACATGACACATTCAGATAGGGCAAAATCTAAACTTTCATTTATTTATTTTCTGTTAATTATATTTCAAGGGGCTTTAGCTGTAGAAACACATAAAAAGGATGGACTCAAATAGCTTATACTTGAGGTTTAAGATGAGAGATGACAGATGGATACAGACAGACAAGAGGGAGCACAAGGAAACAATGAGACAACTCTAGCCTTCATGATATCCTGCTTGAAGCAGTTACTTTTCTTGAACTATGAACTCCCCTGCCCCCTATTACGTCACTGGAGTGGTAACACCAAAGCCCAGTGAGGATACTTCATTGTCAACGTTAGCTATTCCATTGCTGATCATTTTAGCAGACAGAATAGAGAAGTATGTAGGGGTGAAGTCCACTCAGGGGCAAGAACTGGGCAATGCTACAAGAAAGGAAATGCAGAGGGAAGAACTGAGCAGAGACACACAAAACAAGGAACAGAGAGAAAAAGAGAAAAGAGGATGGGGAAGGAAGAGAAACAAAGGTCAGAAATACCAGTGGCCCTAAAAGGGAGCAGGTTTTCTCAATTAGTGGTGAGTGTTTCTCAATTGCATGGAACAATAAAGCACCAAACAGAAATACTACCACTAACATTAAGTTACTACAGTAAGGCCAGATTTTGCATTTGATCTCTGAACAAGTCTCTTATTGAGATCTGCTGGGAACTGAGGGTAGTATGGAGTCCTAAATTTATATCTTGGTCCACTAATTTTAACTAACAAGGGAATTCAGCACCTCCCACAGAATGAGCCCAACCCCTGCTTTGGGGTATGCCAGATTATCCTATTAAAATCCCCACTTAATACAGATCTAAATGAATGTGAACAATGAAACAAAGATTTTCTGTGACATGAGGAAATTCCATCAGTTCTGCTAAAAAGAGTTCCCCTGCTCCACATGTTAGCTCTCTTACGTGTAAACAATAGCACTCTGCTAACAACCTGTTCAGGGAAGAGAGGCGGCAGGTAAAAGGCACAACTGATATTAGTAAAACAAATGCATATTGTTTTTACATTTAAATAGTTCTAACAATCTTTTGACGGAAAAAGATGGTGATTTCTCTGGAGCCTCCAGAGTACCAAGTCTTTATAAATATTGTGGACTTCATGTCTCATTGTAATGACATGTCATATTGGCACATCTTTTGTTGTGTTAAACAGCATGCCACCTAAATGGGTTTGACAGGCTACCAGGAGACTGCATCAGGCAACTGATTTAGAAGAAAAACAAACTGTTGTCAGCTACAAACTATAATATGTTTTCAACTTTTTTATACCTTTGTTCTCTGTGGACTCCTCCTTGGATGGAGTTACCGAGCTAGAATTTTCAAGAGATAACTAGTAGGGTGCATTTGTGGTCTGAGAAGGCAAGGTAAAAATACATAAATACAATCATTGTTGTAAGTCAGGGCAGTGAGAGGTACATGGGAAAGGCTGCATATTACAGAATCACCATGTACTTACTTTGAATGTTGACATGGTTGAGAAAATTATGTACCTGTAAGTCTGGCCACAGAAAATGTTCTGAGAAAATAACCAAAACCAAAAATGAGAACAGTTCTTCCACATGAGGTCCAGTTTTGCAACCCTTATTCCCACTCAGTGGTCCCACTGACTTAACTGGGCCCACTCACCAAGGTGTGTAAGGATTACAGAGTTTGGCAACGGATATGGCAATTCTAAAAAAAGGTTAGTGATTAAATGGTCAAATTGTTAATACAAACTAATTTAAATATTGAGGTACATTGTTAATGTAAAATGATAAACACCTGCAGTATTAGTCTGTATGATTCTTTTCACCTGCCTGTTAACTAGCCATGGCGAAGTTTAAAGGTACCGCACACTCCCAACATCAGTAGTGACAGAGATCCAGAAAGGAACAATAAACAGAGAGCATGGGTCAAGGAACCAAATATAGCGAAGCTAGGGTAATGGCTGGCAGCGGGGCAGGCTCTCCCAGGCCAGAATGGTAGAAAGAACATTTGGGAGAATGTAGTGATCCATCCTGGTGGTCTCCTCTTCTCTCCACATCCTCCTTTTTTCTGAAGATGTTCTGGATTACTATAAACACCAGACCTGCAATAATCTCCCTGGAGCTTGTTCAGGGAAATAGGAGAACTAGAACTTGCAGAAGGCTGCTTGGGAGCTTAAACATTCACTTGTGTGAGCTTTCGGCCTGCCCACACCCACCCCAGTAGCTATGTGAGATACCATGATGGAGAAGACACAGAACCTTCCTCTGCACCAGCCTGACAGTCTTCAGAATCAGTCAGGCAGGCGCATAGCCAGAATACAGTGGAGTAAAGGGGGTGTAATTACACCCTATTGCTGCATAACAAAGGTTCAAAATAATAAAGTTGCAGTATTGTCACGGTAATGCTCCAGATTCCCCTGCAAGCTGACCCTGAATAGGTAGGCATCCGTAGTGCTTTCATTCTAACTTGTCTTGAAGTCATTATCATGATTCTCAGCCCCTAGCAGTGGAATGTATTCTTTTTTAAAGTAGTGCTTTTAACAAATGCTTCCATGTTCTCTCCACACTGTCCTCCTCTCCTTGTTAGCTAAAATAATCACCTATCACTCCAAAGGAAAGAAATATCAGTATATCATGCTTTGATGCCAGCTGAGCCTATTATTCTTCTGCCCTATTATGAGATGACAATTACCCAAGCATAATGTATTCTTTTAAGATGTGCCTTTTTACCAGGAATCTGTGGACATCTGAGACTGTCATTTTCCTGGCTTGCTAATTATCAGGATTTTTTTTTAAAGCAGAATATATTTGAAGTCTCCTTTAATATTGTTTGGTAGAGAAAGATTTTAAGTATTACTTGATTTGATTTCAAGTGATCTCTGTTGTACCATCATCCCTAAACAACTAAGTTTGCCCCACAAACGTAGGTATTTCACACAGTAGAGCTGGTCCATATCATTCAGTCTGCTAGCATCACCTTTTGCTTTCTTCCTCACCTTCTCATACTGATTGGACCACCACCTAAGCCACACAGCAGCAAAAGCAAGGCCTGCTTAGCAACAGTTGCTAGGCAAGGCTTGCTACGCAGTCCCACTGTGGAGAGGTCGTTTCTCAAACTTCCCAGTGTTATCACTTCAAACTCTTTCTATCAAAGGAAAAAAACATGTTTATCAAATCATTTTATGGACCATGGGCCATGTTAACCAATATGACCAAGACACACAGGACTAGGGATTTTAGAGAGACAAGGTGGATGAGGGAATATCTTTTTTTGGACCAACTTCTGCAGAGAGGGAGAAGCTTTTGAACCGCACAGAGCTCTTCTTCAGACCTGGGAAAGGTATAAGCAGAGCATCACAGCTAAATGCAAGGTGAAACAGATTGTTTAGCATAAGTAGTTAGCACACATTTTAAGGGCCCATTCAAGTTTAAGTGGCCTGTTAACACCTCTGAAGTCATAGGACAAAAAGAGGGGGTTAGCGGGTTATAGATAGTTGTAATAAACCATCCACACAGTGTCTCTGTTCAGTCCATGATGATTAGTGTCTAGCAGTTACAAATGTATCAGCTATGCAGGTGATCCTTTGGAAAAGCAGCTGAGCAGCGATGGGAGCCAGCCAGGCAGGGGAACCCAGCGGAACAGCAGGCTAGATGGCATACGTTTAATAGCTGCAGCTGTATCGGACAGCCTGGGGGAATCGTTGCAAATGTGTACCAGCTATGCACAGCTGAGGAATGGTGTACCAGGCAGGGAAAAAGGGATTAAAGCTTTGAATTGAGTGGAAGGGGCTGCACAGCTGATCATAAAACAGTGGGGTTCTGTGAAAAAGGGTTTACATTGTCTCCAAACTCTTTGATTTGACCACTCTTTACATAATTTGTAGTAATGTATTGGGATTATGGGGTTAAGTATATAGAGCAGAGTCATAACATCTGAAAACTTATTGGAGTTTATGAAGTTGATCCAACTCTGCACCAAATCGGGAGAAAAATAATGATAATATCCACATCTTACAAACACTTCTTTACAGGAAGGTACAAGTAGGAAAGTTATGGAAGAGGGTGGATGATACCAAACAGGGTGATAAAACAAACTCAGAAAAAAACATCTAACTGAGGCAGATCTAAGTGCTTTAGGAATGCAGGTAGCCAACTTGCTTGTGAGTTTGCATTTCATTGAGTTGAATGAAGGAAAGAGACTGGTTGAAGACACATAGAGACTGTCATAATTGGAACATTACTGAAAGGTAGAGAGCTCTGTTAGGAATTGGAAGAGAGTTTGAGAATAGAGCCTCTTCCTGTTGGGTTCAGGACTAGTCTGAGTAGTCTGAGTCATTTGGACAGGAATACCTGGAGAAAGAAGGATGGTGTCCAACAAAACTGACCAGTCCTTAAAAACCTTTAAGGTTTAGGCCAATTTCTGTTTGTTTAAATCAGTTTGCCCATCTCTGAACATTAGTGATATATTATTGCAAAGTACGCAATGAAAAAGAAAGATCTAAGAAACCCAAAAGAAATTGGAAATCACATGGTTAAGTATAGCACAAATGGGAAACATCAGAGTTGTATGAAGCTTAATGAAGCAAAGCAGTTGAATATTGATCTTTCACCATGTTTATAAAAGTAAGGGAGTAAAAAGTCACTGTAAAGAGTGAAACCAGTGGAGCTCACCCAAACCCAAAGATGTAGCTCCTTATCATTATACTTGTTAGTTTATGAACAGATCTATTTCACTTGTTCTAAATGAGATAGTATTGTTTTGATCCAAAGAGAGTAGATACCATTTTGTGAATGGCTCAGGAAAAGTATTGGTTAATAACCCTTATAAGCAAGTATCTTTTCCAACATGCAGGTTGACTCACACACTGATTAACATTTAGCTGAATATTGTCTGCCCATATATCACTTGCTTCACAGACAAAAGCATTATCAGAAGAATGCCAGTACAATAAACGTGTACTCTTGCTTTTAAGATTAAATGGAGAGATTTAGTGCCAGTTTTGTGCCACTTGTCTTATAGCTAATGGTAATTAATGTTTTGGCAGTACTGAACATTTGGGGGGGATGTTCAAGTGGTAAATAATTAAAAAACATGGCTCATTCACTAACCATTTAACAAAGGGAACTTTCGTCCTTTCTGCCTTCTCAATATAACTATTAAATTAGAAGATCTACATTTTTTTTCACGTCTCTCTGAATGGCAAGACTAGCATAGGTTGTTATTCACAAATCCTGCCCGCCATAATTTCTAGTCGATATCATTGCAAATAGTGAAAATGAAGTTTGAGTAAGAGACGCCAATTTGGAAAAGGTAAAGAAACTGGATAAAATTGTATTTCATTAATGGAGCACCATGCTTACACTCTAGTCCTATGAAATCAATGCAACTATATCAGCAGAATGTTGGAGTACTTTAGGCTTTGTCTACATTACAAATGCCAGTATATCTATACTGGCAGAATCCCTTAGTGTAGACATAGCATATAAAGATAGAAAGTATTTTTCTGCTTCCATAGTAACACCATCTCCCTGAACAATATTAGCTATGGCACCAGTAGCACTCTTCCGCCAGCATAATTGCATCTACACTGGGTGTTTTGCCAGCATAGATATATTGGCTAGGAGCTGTGGTTTTTCCACACTCTGGCCAACACATCTCTGCTGACAAAACTTTGTAGTGTAGAGCTTCTTAGTGGTAAATCAAGCACACATTAAATTAAATGTAAATTAAATTAAGTGTAAATTAAACTCAGATCAATTATTCAAACTTGACAGCAAATCAAACTAGATTGATTCCATTTCTAATTGCTTTGTACAGAATATTATGGATACACCATGAGAAGAGTTAAAGTACATCCAGATTGCCCAAATGCCCAGTTCCTTAACACCACTATGTACCCTTAAGTATCATCAGTGAGTTCCCAGAGGATGGAAAGGACCCATCATGGAATCACCACTGGTCATGGTTTAACTCACAAGAGCAGCTCATCGATGTAACCTTTGATGAGTCACTAGTTTTTCCTAAGAAGAAGCTAGAGTATAAAAATCTGCAGTATTATACAGTATCACCCCCTGTTAGACTCTTTCTTTACCTGCACTGGTGAACACCCAAGAGCATTAAGAATTACACAACTTTTTTCTCAAATCTTGTGTAACTATTAGAAGTTACTTTGCCTATTCATTAATTTGCCAAAATATTCAAAATTTCCATATTTATAGAAAACTTCAATTCATAAATATTGTTTTATCTACACATGCTTGTTTTCATTAAATGTAGCAAAGCAGTGACGGTTTTTGATCAATAATCAGCAGATCTTTTATTTTTCTTCTTTTGAGAGTTGCAGGAAGGAAAAAAATCACTTAATTAAAACTTTAACAATACACCTACCTACCTACCTCTTCCACAAATTGAGCCAGAGCCATAAAATATGCATAAATGGTATTTTATTATTTATGGGATAATTCAAGTGTCCTGGGCTGCTGGTATATAGAAAGGCAGAGGTAGCTTTCTAGAAAATGGAGTGCCTTAACTTTAACTGATACCTGGTATGCACTGAATGTACCTTCATAAAAGTGGCCTGATTTTAAGGTGCTGAGCATCCACAGCTCCCATTGACTTTAAGATTTGTAGAAGTTCAGTACTTCTGATACATTAAGCAATTTTTAATTTAGGTGCCTAAATATGGATTTAGGAATCTAACTTTATGGATTTAGCTTCAAAAATGGTGATCAGTTTGGAAATGACTCAAGAAAGCCACAGAATTGCATATGCTACAATAATTTCCCTCCCACCTGAGTTTATGACTATCAAGCAGTCTGTTCCTTGTTGCTGGAATCTTTTACAATATGATTAAAACCATTGCAATTGCTTTAGAACTTCAAATAACCCTCATTGCTCTGAATTCATTGATTTCCTTCCATGCCCTTGAACATTCTGAATTATTCGGGAATGGAACATTTGCCTCTCCTCTATCACACTGCTGAGGTTTACTTAATAAGGTAATAGCACATTTGAGTAAGGTAATATTGTAGTGATGACATACTCTGGGCTCTTTCCAATTATTTCAGTGGGAGCAGCTGGATGCTCAGCGCTTTTGAAAATCAGGCCATCTATTTGAGTGCTTAACTAAGGACCTAAGAACCAACTCATTTTTGAAAACCTTTGCCAATTATTTATTCCTTTTCTTGTTCCCCTCCTATCGGCCCAATCCTGCAAACATCTGGGTATAACAGCAACTCTTTGTATACTCATCTCAACCATGATTTTTTTCTTTAAAGAAACATACTTTGTTGAGCAAAAAGGTTTTTGGGATACCTAAATATTTGATCATGTTCTCTGTAGCATGAATCAAGTTAGTATGGTGAGAATCCAGTAGAAATTAAACAACACTGTGGGAAAAATTTCTTATCAGAGTCATGCAAGCAAAGGAGTCAGCTGACAAGATAGTGTGTCCCTTCTGAAGCTAGTTATTTTCCACCACTGAAAAAACCCTCGCCCCATAAGCTAATTTAACAGAGTCATTCTGCATCTGTAACAAAAGCCCTTGACCAGATCTGAGGGGTTTTTTTTTAGTGAATAAGGCCAACAACTCTTACATTCACTCATGCAACTCACTTCTACTTCCCTGTGTCTCAATTTATCTATCTGTAAATTGGGAATGATACCTAACTGCCAGCAGTTTAGATACTTAGCTATTTTATGTCCATAAAGCACTTTGCCATCTCAGATGAAAGGCATAACAGAA
This sequence comes from Gopherus flavomarginatus, assembly GCF_025201925.1. Classification (NCBI taxonomy): domain Eukaryota; kingdom Metazoa; phylum Chordata; order Testudines; family Testudinidae; genus Gopherus; species Gopherus flavomarginatus. The sequence goes on along the minus strand of NC_066617.1, from coordinate 181,228,243 downwards.
GTGCAAAGTATTATTTTTAGTTAGTGCTTAAGCTGATTATCAGCGAAAGTCAAGAAGAAATTTCCTTCCTTGGTACAGTACTGTCTAATTAGCTATATTACAGAGTGCAGGTATAGAAGTAGCTGACATTAACCACTGCTGGAAACAAGTTGCCATGGATCTTTGATGTGTTGAAATTTGGCAGTTCCTATGTTCTCAATTATTCTATACTGAGAAGATACCACTTTGTGTCAACTAGTCACAAAAAATGTTAGGTTATAGTGAAATATCCTCCCTAAAAGTGCAGGATAGTGACAAGCCATGGTTAGTTTTTTATCTTTTACTTGTGGTAATATCTGTGGCCAACATAGGGAAGAAAAACGCCTATTTTTAGCTTGGCTGCCATGGTAACATGAGATGGTCCCATTATTCCAGTCATCACAGTGTTGTTAATCCGAGGGATTGAGATGGGATGATTTTGAGCCATGATGAGCAGGATTATTTTCTCTGAATTACTGTGTAAGGAATTTGGATGTAAATAATCTAACCATTATTTACTAATAATGGCTAGACCAGGCCACTGAAAAACTAATTAAACTAAACAAGCTAGGCAAACTCTTTGTTCATATTACATAGTGAACAGCATAGTACACTGAAAACGTGAGACAAAAAGTCTGCTTGTTTTGGGTAGGTGGGAGTGAACTGAGTTCTTAGTAATTTACTAACTCTACCTTATAATCCTTTCTTTACTTGATAAAACATAGCTAAGTCTACCTTCTGTCTGCCTGTATTTTTAGTTGGAGGGGATTTCCATGGAACCATCCCAGTTCATACAATTTAGCCACTCACCATCCTGACTGCTGACGACCTAAAATAGTAATGTAGCCCTGAAGCAAAAATGTTGGGAACCCTTTAACAGATCTTTGTTCTTATTTCAGTGTTTTGAGTCCTACATATAAAAGGAGGTGGCATTAGAAGAAAATTGCTGCGTGATATCAGTTATCCAAGGTAAAGGAAAACTATAATCGTTACTGGAAGTTAGGTCTCATATGCAGTATTCTCTGCTCCTAAAGCCAGCAATATAAGAGACTTCTGGGGATGCAATTCGGCACATACTGCATTATAGAGTAACACAAATGCACACATCACAATCACTAGGATCAGCAGAGGCACTTTTGTAAGCAGACCTTAGAAATGTGCTCTGGAGAACTTGAGGGCAGGGCTGTGGGTGAAGGTTCTATGACTACAAAAATCATTCCTGTCAGAGCCAATTTTGTCAGCCTCCTGAGAACTGGTGCAATATTTTAATTTCCACCCAACCCTCACTAATCTAAAGCAGGAATGATCTTTTCATTCTCACTTCTCCAATTTATTTTCTTGCCATGTGAATGGTAATTAGAAGAGGATTGAGATTTTTCTGCTATCTGTTTAACTAGGTACCCCAAAAAGTGTTTCCCACTCTTCTCCTCTGTGGAATCCATTCAGGATTCACTTCACAAAGTCCCCCGTTGATGAAAGATGACTTGGTCTCCTTGCTGCCTGTGACATTTCACTATATGTGACTGTGAGCTAGTTCTAGGACCCACAACAGATTAACTTGTGGGTGCTCAGCACTGCTGACAATCAGGCCCTAGGAGTCTCAAAGTATAGCATCAAAAACAAAGACAAATAAGAATGTGTGCACCAATGAAAGTTAGGCCAGAACTTTGTCCCTGAGTTTACTGATTTGTAAAATAAGTATTTGTGGGATTTAATTAATCCCTGTAAGCCACATTGAGATCAAATGGACATTGCTATTCCAGTGTAAAGCACCAGCATTATTCTGTTGACACAATTTAATGATCAGTGAATGAGTGACAGCATATGTATCAAGGTAGTTTCCTTGTTTTAGGTTAACAGTGTATGCTCAGAGGATAATTACTACTTTTACCAAGAATTATGAAAAAAGCTTGGAAAATTTCCCCTCCAACGAACAGGTGAGTAGAAAATGCCAATCCCAAACTCACAGAGAAAGGCCACATAGTCATTTTGTGAAGTTAATACTTTATGATGTCAATTGCAATAATCAAATGTGCTACTGTCCCACTCTAGAGAAAGTGTTCTAATGCAAATGGAATGCGAAAAGGCATGTGCTGAAAACAAAGCACACATTAATTTAAAATTAGCATACAAAGCATGGAAATGAAATTATAAAACTTGGGAATGAAAGACAGGTTAAAGTTTAATTTAGTAGATTTTCTCTGTTAAAATAGCAGAACTTGTTAGCTTTCTCTGAATGTATTATGCCCTATGATCTTCAATAAGGATAGTAATTAGATTTTTTAAAATCTAAAACCATACAAGTTCTTGTCAAATAATTACAAATGTAGTCAATCATCTAGCAAGTACCCTATGTTAACAGCAGGACTCCCTATAGTTTGATAGCAAACACTGTAGGCACAAGTATGATAACTAAAAAGTAGCATACAGTAAAGATTTAACAAAAGCTTAATTAACTTCAGCAATGTCATCCATATATGGTGTGTAGAAAGTAAATGTTACATTAGCAAACCAAAACTATGTTTTGTGGCAGTTTAGGTGGCAGCAGGGTGGACTACATCCACCCAAATCATTAAAAGAATTGAAATAAAATGGGGAAAGACTTGTGCTTTCCTTTCTACCTTCATATTGTCTACAACATGGTTGATAACACATTGCAATGTTCCATAAGGCTTTCAGATTCATTTCCAATAAATATCCCAAAGCAATACATAGCCCAACTTGCACTTTAGCACAAAACTTTAACCATGATTTCATGTGCTTTTATTATAGGCGGAACTAGTAGCAACAATTGTAGTTAAGGTTGCCTGAGATTTCTCATTATAAGACTATGTTTTCAGTTGCTTATAATGTAGGCAAAGTTTAACCATTCGGGCTAAAATTATCCGTGTCAGGCACAGGCACCAACTTTTGTTGGTGCCAGTGGATGCTTGTGCCCCCTGGCCCCACTCCCAGCCCCGTCCCAACTCTGCCTCCTCCCTGCCCTTGTTGAATTCCTTCCCAAATCCCCACAGTGGTCCCACTTCTTACCCAAGCATGCTGCGTTCCTCCTCCTCCCTCCCAGGCTTGCTGCGCAAAACAGCAGTTTCGTGGCGCAAGCGCTGGGAGGGAGAGGGTAGAAGCAGGACACAGCAGTCGCTCAGGGGCGGAGGTGGAGTGGAAGCAGAGGTGAGCTAGGGCGGGGTGCAGGGTGGGGAGCTGCCAGTGGGTGCTTCGCACCCACCAATTTTTCCCCATGGGTGCTCCAGCCCCAGAGCACCCACGGAGTCAGCGCCTATGATGCCAGGTGTCTGTCATTTTCAGAAAGGAGATTATGGAAACCTACATTTTGCCCAAATTTTAAAAATGAATCTATTTTGTTGAGGAGCTCTTGAGCGTCCAGGCTTTTAGACCAAAGACTTGAATTTGGCTGGCAAGGGAAGAGGGTCATTCTGGTATCAGGTATTTGCCATTTTAACTGTTCATATTTGACTAAAGTACAAGCATCTGAAAAGTCTCAGTTCACACATGCTCAGTAGAGACCTATTAAGAGTTTGGCAATCAAATTCTCAAAAGATTCCATCTGCACTAAGCATTCCTCGACCCCTCACTACTCCTATGGATTGACCAGACTGCACATGTTCCCTTCCAGGACTGCAGACGCTGAACTAGACTGCTGCAATGATAGGCACAGGAACTGAGAGCAGGGAGATTGTCTTATGCTCTCGTTGTTCCCCCCTCGGCTCCTGAGGAGCATGGAGGGTGACATCTGACTCAAATGAGAGGGTATGAGTGGGACCTGGATGGGAGGACAGGGAAATGAACAGAACAAACCATGACAAAGAGCCTTCTGAAGAGGAAGACTGGGACTGGGAATTGTATGTGGGGGTGTCTGGGACTGGCTGGGGAAGAAGACAGCTGTGGGGGAGGAGTCTGGGAAGACAGATTGGAAGATGAGCCTGAGGAGTGGAAAAACTCAAGGAAACTGGGACTATGTCTACATTTAAACCATTACAATGGCCCAGCGCAGTGCATAAGTGTGGACACTTACTACAGCAATAGGAGGAGTTCTCCCATCGCTGTAGTAAATCCAACTTCTTGAGAGGTGGTAGCTGGGTTGACAGAAGAATTCTTCCATTGTCCTAGCTCTGTCTACACAGGGACTTCTTCTACGCTTAGCCAGACAGTTGGCTGTAGTGATCGTTCACCACTTAGGGGTGTAGATATTTTACATCCCAGAGCGATTACTCCTGGTGGAATTCAGTGCCAAAAAATTAAACATCCTGCAACAAAAATTAAAAATTCTGCACACAATATTTTCAAATTCTGCAATATTCTGCACATTTTATTTGTCAAAATAACACAATATAATTATACCACTTTCAATTATTTTTGGTTATTCATTTCAAAATACCTGTCAGCAAGTATGAGTACAACAATACAGACAACAAAAAAGATCCAGGAAATGTTTTTGACAAATAGATTCCTTACTAGGCATATTCATACAGCACTTTGAGTAATAATTCATTTAAACTACCGTCCAGAACTGTATTTCCTGCACACCTCAGAAGCACTGCAAAGGCTTGGGGGAGTCGGGGTAATGGAGAAGCTGAGGGAGAGTGAAGTAATTCCTGCAAAGGAGCTTGGGTGTGAACTGGAGGGGTTATTGGGTATGGGTGGGAAAGTATAGAACAGGCTGTTTTTTTGGTGGGTAGACTGGGAGGGATTGTTAGGTAGCTTCCCCCATGAAGACCCTGACTGATCCCCAGCCTCTCCCATTCAGTCAGGCAATCTGCCCCTGTCCCCATGTGTCCTTGCACCACCCCCATCCCCATGTCTGTCCTCCAACACTAGCCCTTATGAGCCCCTGTTTTACCCGCCAGCAGCCCCATGCTGTCTGTCTCCTGACCTGGCCCAACAGGTGCTGTGAAGAAGTCAGGCTCTCTCTCTTTCCTAGCCGGCCAGGAGCTGCTGCTCTGTTCTATTGCCACAGTGCCATCTGATGGCCAAAAGGCAGAACTTCAGAAACTTTCCAGCGGAAGCTTTTTCCACAAAAAAATAAAATAAAAATATGTATGGCTCATTTATTATACACACACACACACAATGGTGCAAATTCCCCCAGGAATGTATGTATACATTCCCCCAGGAATAATGTATTCACAGCAGGATCTGAATAGTGTGCAGTAAATAAGTCAGGGGAACACATATTCCAGTAACATTAATGTAGTCTCTAAATAACACTGTCTACTAGAAACACTGTCTAACATTTGCAAAAATTAACTACAATATACTCATTCAAAGATCCCAACAGAAAGCTGGAATGCATATAAAAACACTTTGTTGGGCTATCAGCTCACTGCATCATATTCAAAATTAATTTTTGTATTTGAAGTCTTAACTGAACTGAACAAAAAAGGCTAATAGATGATGTCACTTCTAAGTCAGTCCCTCAGTCTTATTTCAGTGTAATTTTTTTTTGGGAGGGGAATCAATTCAGCTTTCTTTTGAAGCTCATAAAGTAATTATTACACAGTCTAGTCAAGCTCCATTCTTTCAGTGTCTTTTTGGTCTCTCATGGAAACATCCAGCATAATTAGATAATTTTGTTCACACCCCATTATTTATCTATAAAATCAGTCTGGTTCCATTCTATGTCGCAGTTAAATATGAGACTATGACAGAAGTCTGATAAGAAGCGCTGAGCTTCTGTGATTCCTACTACTGAAGTATAAATCTTGAATTTCAACTGACTGAATGAGACTTCTGCTATTTTGTGGTCAAAATCCCATGAGAGCATGTCTTGAGATTTCATCAGCATTGAACACAAACCTAACCCTGACTAGTCCTCAAAACCAGGGCCGGCGCTTCCATTTAGGCGGCCTAGGCAATCGCCTAGGGCGCCAGGATTATTGGGGGGCGCCATTTTGCCGGGGGGGGGCGGCAGGCGGCTCCGGTGGACCTGCCTCAGTGGTGCCTGCGGAGGGTCTCCTGGTCCCACTGCTCCCGTGGACGTCTCGCAGGCACGACTGCGGCAGCTCCACCGGAGCCACGGACCAGTGGACCCTCTCCGCAGGCACGACTGCGGCAGGTCCACCAGAGCCGTGGGACCAGAGCGCGGGGTGGCGAAATGGCCGTGCGCCTAGGGTGCTAGAAACACTAGCGCCAGTCCTGCTCAAAACCAAACCCCAAGCCCTAAACCAAGTAGAATCCTGATTTGGAGCCAAATGCTGTTTCCTTTCCCCACATCTGTTCATGTCCTAGGACTAAAATCCAAATTCCAAGGGGTGAAAACCCAATATACTTAGCAACCATGCCACTTAGTTTCTTCAAAATGCAGTGGTTAAAATGTATATATTTTTCTAAACACTCTTCCTGCACAAGATCTCTCCAGACTTTTGCCTCCCTTCCTGCAGGGTCAGCAAAGTCACATGACAAGGCTTTACCATTCACCTTCAAGAAAACCCCATTTTTCTTACTATTTAATCCCAATCCCTATCAAATCCCCATACCTTACTTTAAACCCCATCTTTAATGGGTTTCTTACCTTCAGATAGTTGGGTAATGTCTTTATATAGCTGAATACAACACTCGCAAAGAGCAGAAGTTCAGACAGACTATTCAATACTCTGAAATTACTGATTAACAAACCAGAGCAAATCACGTATCCTGCACCGTTTCTTTAATTTGTTAGAATAATTAGGTCATAAACTAGTAATGCCATTCAATGTAACATTTCAACTTGCTAATATAATGCTTATATTGCTGTATTGGAGGAGTACTAAATCACAGAACTGCAAAGGTCAGAAGATAAGTTTTGAGTTCCATGACATGTACAATACATTTAAAGAAGCCAAATCGTACTGTTTATTTGCTACAGACTTTTTTCCCTGCTTTCCCATGGACAAGAGAAACTCCCCATCAAAAGTTACAAAGTCTATTGTGATACTTACAAATCACTTCTATCTGGCATTGACTAGGCAAGTGGTAAGCTGAGACTTCTGCTTTTCTGTTACACTATGCATTTTATTATTACCCCATTCTCCCCCACACCCACTCTGTTCATATGTTTTATCCACTTGTTGCATCCTCTCTGACATGTAGATGTCTGAGGCATGGAATTCACCAATACATTTCTATACAGTTCTAAGTACAAAACGGACTTGAGCCTGGACAGGATTCAAAGACAATAACAGATGCACAACCATTTACTTCAGTGGCACTGCTTGTGAGAGAAAGGTGAGTAGGATTTGGCCTAACAATATTAAATAACCTCCTTTTTAGTAATGCTGAAAGCTAAACTGATTTTCTATCAAAATAATTCAATGTTATTGGCTACACAATGGGATTTTTCTAGTTTTACTTGTCTCAGTCTTTACTATGTTTCTGACAATCCTATTAGTACAATTTGCAATACCTTAACTGCATTGCTTATTCATTCTGGGGCTGCATGTAGCAATGTTATGCACTGCAATTTATTATGCCTTATATAAACTACATATTGGGTGCACCATGTAATTTGCAATAATGTATCTCATGTGTGTATTTATAAGAATCTTCCTTCAATGAGGTTTAAAAAACTGACAAGTACTTGTAGGAATTGCAGGTATACATTGGCAAATAATACTATAAACTTTAGTTTAAGTCTTCATTTCAATTAAGTGAAATAATAATAATAATAATAATAATGGAGATATACCCATCTCCTAGAACTGGAAGGGACCCTGAAGGGTCATTGAGTCCAGCCCCCTGCCTTCACTAGGACCAAGTACTGAGTTTGCCCCAGATCCCTAAGTGGCCCCCTCAAGGATTGAACTCACAACCCTGCCAAGCTTCAGATCCACAAGTCTCCAAGAGCCACATTCTGCATCCTTTATTTCCAAACAAGTACTCCCTAAGGAATTATCATAGCACTGTTTGTCTGAGCAAAATCAACATGATTTGGCCCTGAGAAAGCATAAATAAGGAACCCCAATTTGAGTTTTCACAGTCATATTAATGACCACAATAGCACTTTACGTGAATTGCAAGCTGCTGCAGCATGCATCACATTTCATCTTTTTTTATTTCAAGTATTTAATCAAATTCATATTATTGAATTCAGCAGCTTCCAGCAGTAAATTCTGAAAGGAAAGGGACTCATCCAAGTGTTATACAACAAATGTCATCCATGTCTTACTGTGAATATAACTTTGCATGGTAAAATAATGTGCTGTCTCTATTGTGTGGAATTCTGTGAAACTGAACTCATTTTAACATTAACTTTCATGAGTAGCGGTGTGCATGGCCCCCACTGTTTGTTTTTATGTTTTACAGACTTTTTAAAAAAATGTTTTAGGGAGCCCCGTGTGGTTTCAGAATAATGCAAGGTCTGGCCTTTTTCTGTATTTCTGTTCCGAGACAGTGGAAATAAATGACAAAACCAGACCTTTCATTATTTCAGTCCAAAATATGGCTTCCTGCAGAAAAAAAAAAAAGACACATGACATCCATATATAAATACTGAAATCCCTAGGTTTATTTCAATTAATCCAGAATCTGAATATACAATCTTATTGATGCCCATTATACTTTGCTAGAGGGTGTATGCAACATGAGAAGCAGAAAGAAACTTTCAGTTCATAAAAACAAACTATTCCTTTCGTATTCAAATCCTACTCACATGAATAGGCCTACTGACTTCTGGGGAACAACTCACGTGAAGGAGATGAGCAGGATTTGGCTCATATGCATTGGAGTTACTGTCAAACTCTGATTTATTCTCTTTATAGTCTCCCTTCCAGGATTGGTCATTATCCCACCTCTAATGTTTCTTGACAATCCAACAGACAACTTCAAGAAGTTGATTAGTCAGAAGTCACAATATAAACATCACCTGTCCATCTTGACTTTTCATATTGCACTCATCACCATACAAGAACATTACTAGTTCAAAAATAATCACAAGGTAGGACCTCTAGCTTCACATTCCCAAAGGCACTGAGAGTGTTTTATTTGTTTCATGTGTGAAGACTGGGTCCAAGGTAATGGATTTTACATTCCATTGTAAAAGCAGTGAGATTATTGGTAGTTCATATATTTTGTTGTCTTGAGTACCACAGATATGGATCAGTTACTAAGAAAGCTCCATCTCCTGTTCTTAAAGATTGTGGTCAAGGTTAGTTGGCCTAAAATTAATTTAACTTCACTTGATTACTTTTCAGAAGGATTTATCTTTCAGACTCTTTCTCCTATTTCTCCATTGCTGCTTCCCCTTGAAAATATTGGAAAATACACAATCCCAACCTATTTAAAAATGCCCACAAGCTTTGTCTAAAAGTTTAAGCTACAACACAGAAATAGAATTCCAGAATTAAACTGAAGAAAATAACATTAAACGTTATTCATGAACATATTTCTTTCAAAAAACATAGCAAACAATTTTTGAAACCTGATTAAAGAATAACTGATATTTCCCCATTTAGGATCCATTCTTTCCTCTACCAAAGATAATAGGAGTTTTTTCATTAACTTAACTCTGAGAAAGTTCAGGGCATTAATATACAATATCCAAAACTCCGAAGTGAAAAGGAATGCAGGATCAGTCCCTTAATGTAAAAACACCCTCTGTAGCTTATTTTACAGGATGTGCTTCTGTGGAGCATCATTCTGCCTCCTCCCCGCCACACACACACACATCCATCCTTTTCTGGCATCAGTTCAGCAAAGCAGTTAAGCAGATGCTTAATTTTAAACATGTGCATGAGTCCCACTGAAGACAACACAGCTTTCACCTGCAGTCTATTAAAGCTTGGGTTCTTCTACATTTCCCATAGTTCCATTTTTCCTTAAACATAAAGATGCACCTGCCTGGCACCTTTTCTTCACCAGGAAAAGCTTCTTTTTTTATATATATATATATAATTATTTTGCCAACAAAAATGAAAATACTCAACACGTAACAAAACCCCACAATATGGCATCTGTTTCCTTCAGCCTTTGAAGCAGCATTTGATTTTTCTACAGTGATTACTCCTTATTTGCTCTTGTCAAATTCATTTATTTAAGGAGTTGGTATTATAAAAATCTGGTGGTTTCTTTTCTGATTAATGGTTCATTGGCACATATTTTCAGGAAATTCTCAGGTTATTCATATGCTCTTGGATCTCTGTTCAGCAGTAAAAGCAATTATTTTATATTGCCAATTCTGGTCACTGAGGATTGTTATGAGGTAATAAAGCTTTGGTGGCTTTGTTCAAGAAAGATATCCCTAGGTGTCTATTCATGATTAACCTATTGGCTACTCAGTGAGGTGGTCACTTGAGTTTCTTGCTTAATTCTAGATTTAAACAACTCATTGCCAAAGCTTTTCTCTTCCTCTTTCTTTTCCATACATGAGAGTTCACACTTCTTGAATCTGCTATGTTCATTTCTGCAGCAATCAAACATCTTGTCATGGTTATTTTTAGTTTTAAATATGTGAAAGCTGTTCAGATGCTATGGTGGTGGGGGCCATATAAGTATTTGGATAGACACAGAACACTTCAACATGCAATTTTATCCAAGGCTTATCTTCAAATCAGCTCTTGAATCTTGTAATCTCAAATGCTACTTGGCTTCTATAAAAGCCTGAATTATATTACATGTACACCTCTGAAATAGTTTTTTAATCCCAATGATTCTACTACAGTTAACATGCTGCTGCAGTTGAGCCTTTTCAATTTGAACTGAAGATGAATTAAGGAGGAAGTATGTTGGACTTAGGGATTAATCAGGTATAGATGTCACATTTAGGTTTGGATAAAAGGCATCCATACTTTACAAGTTGCTTTTGCAAGATTTCTACTACGTTTAGATAAGTGACCACTTCTAATTTTGTATCTGAAAACCAGGGATTTGAATCTGAACTCCAAAAAATTCAAAGAGGTTCAGCTCTGGAAGGTCTTATTTTGGTCCATCTTGATCTTTAACCCCTTTTAGCCTGGAAGAAGGTCTCATTCCACGAGCATTCCCTCTCCCCACTCCCCCAACCATTTGGAAAGTACGTGCTACTAGATTTGAATTAGAGTTGCAATACACTGAACTCCTCCCTTTACATACAGAACAAGTATGCTCTGTTCTCAGAGTTAATTTCAGAATTGGATAGGCCAGCTACATCTGCAGTATCTTGCGGAGAAGCAGACTGGTTTCAGGACAACGTATTTATTATGAATATAACTATGTACAGAAATGAGGCAATAAAACCTCCTATTACTCTGTGTAGTTGCAGCCTGCAACTGCCATTTGTCCCTTCCTTCCACCCACCCCACTCCAGCAGTAAGTATGCCCAGAAACCAAAGACTACACGTAGTGTGTACAGGAAGTGTGGCATTACTACATTTCCTGTAGAACTTACTCTACCGTACATCATCCTTTTTTAAAGATTCCTTTAAAGTTTCCTGCAGAACTAAAACACTTAAACTATCAACCTATTACAAATACAGTAAACGACTTAACTCTTTGGGTTGCTTAAACACAATCTTATCATGTTTCAATCACTTTTTTAGGGTGTTTCAGCAATTTTCGCAATTAGCTGTATTGCAAACACTCTTTACTTAAACCCTTGTCTACAATAGACTGTTTAGTCTCATTTTCATTGAGAGACTCAGGTTCATGTGAATTGTTTTCAGTTTGTATGTCTATTCTCTTCCCTTTTCTCAGCCAAGTTTTCCGGCATCTAGAGCCAATGCTTATGATTCCTTTGTAAATTTTTGCCTTAATCTGTGATCATTGAGTATGAGCATGACAACTCTTCTTTGATCACTGTGGCACTGACTGACTGATCATCTTGGCATATTGTCACTGAATCTTTGTTTCTTAATTGTGGAAGAAATCTGACTTCTTTACTGTAATTATCTTTTTTGAGGGGGGGGGTATTATTTCACTTTCTCGGTCTTTTCCTCACTATCACTGACTCCTTACAAAAACCTGTAGGAGAACACTTCATCCTCCCTGGCCACACAATAGCAGATCTTAAGGTAGCCATCCTGCAGCAAAAAAACTTCAGGACCAGACTTCAAAGAGACACTGCTGAGATTCAGTTCATCTGCAAATTTGACACCATCAGCTCAGGATTAAACAAAGACTGTGAATGGCTTGCCAACTACAAAACCAGTTTCTCCTCCCTTGGTTTTCACACCTCAACTGCTAGAACAGGGCCTCATCCTCCCTAATTGAACTAACCTCATTATCTCTAGCTTGCTTGCATATATATACCTGCCCCTGGAAATTTCCACTACATGCATCCGATGAAGTGGGTATTCACCCACGAAAGCTCATGCTCCAAAACGTCTGTTAGTCTATAAGGTGCCACGAGACTCTTTGCTGCTTTTGCAGATCCAGACTAACATGGCTACCCCTTTGATACTTGACTGACTCCTTAGCTATCCTTGGTTTTTTGTCCCACATCTGGCAACTGATTATTCATATGTCTGTTGCAGACAAGTTCAGCAGATGACTTTCCACATTGCAACAATGTAGCACTATATTGGAGTAGTGCTAAATATGTATCTTGTATCTGTTGTCTGTCTTTTAGCAAAATTCTTCACTCTACATACTCCACAGTCAGCTAATCCATTGGTTTGAGGATATCTGGGACTAGATATGATGAAAGTCATACTTTTTGGCAAAGTCCAGGAATCCTCTATTCTTGAACTGTGGTCCGTTGTAAGTTATTTCCATTTTGGAATTCCATGACATGCTTGACCACTGTTGCTGCCGTGGATTTAATTTAATTTATCAGCAAATTTAATTAGCACATTCTTACTTTTTGTACCTTGAGGTTGGTTTTATTTTGTCTGTTTCTTTTGTTTGCCTTCCTCTTCCACTTGTGGGTGCCAGTCACTTTCTAGGATTATCTGGGTATACCTCTTCTAATAATTTTCCTGCTATTGTGGGAGCCTCAGACAGGGGTGCATCTCGGTTCCACCTATTCTCTGTCTGTGTCACAGCAGTCTAGTCTCCTCTGGACCATAATCCTTTGGTCTAATTTGGTGGTTGGGTTTACTGTACAGATGCTGAGTGGTGGCCTGTGATATATAGTAGGTCAGACTAGGTGATCTAGTGGCCCCTTCTGGCCTTAAACTCTGTGACTACTTCTGGGAAATTGAGAAAGTGAGTTGTTCATAAGGAATCACCGGTTCTTTTTGCTGGGATTCTCTGTTCTGACATGATCCATACCATGATCACCATTGCTTCAATGTCATCTGTGGCCAAAATACAACTTCTCTAGCTCCCCTTTTTGATTTGGTCATTCCTAGGTGCCCTTTGGGTATTTGTTCCAATATTTTCCATCTCATCATTGTGGGAACCATGATCTGTGTTCCCTTCAAGAGCTCTCCTGAGATCACTCAAAGCTCATGTGGAGGGAATATGCAGGTGGGAAGTGCTGATTTTTTTCTCCTTTACTTGTCACTTGTATTGCTGCTTGCAGCATTTCATCGTTAGCTGTTTCTGTCTCTGATTCATCCAGTATGCCTGGAGGTACAGCGCCGTGACACTTCTGTCATAGTCACATGCTTGTTTCCTGCTTGTTTTAGATTGTCAGGCTGCATATTATCAGATGGAGCTTATGCTTGAGTGTGTCTGCCATTACCAAGTGGCATCCAGACTGGAACTCCAGGGTCGCCTCCAAAGCTTCCTCTCTATTGTCTTTGTACTGAGTGAGCTTACACTTGGTCAAGAACAAAATAGGGGATTGTGTGTATAGGAGTGGCTGTGTGAGGGGTGCATGGTGAGAGGGGTTCAGGAAGGGATGCCGTAGGATAGCTCCCTCCCCACTATCACATACTAGTATCTGTACCCGCCATTTGCAGCCTTGGAGGTCTAGCCAGGAGCCTATGCAGAGGTATGTGTCAAGATCATCCCACCCCCAAGGCTGAGGCCTGGGCCACTGCTCCCTCCCCATGATTCCTCTAGGCTGCAGCAGCAGCCACACCTCTGGAAACCAACTGCCAGGCAGGCATGTGGGGGCAGGAGTTGTGCTTTGGTTTCAGGAAGCTACAGCTCCAGAACCTCTGCTGACCCAACTGATACCACAGAATCTGACCTGGCCCCTCATCTGAGCTCAAGGGACATCCTGGAGCACCCACCTCCATCAAAACCACTGCTGCCACCTCTTCCCACACCAATTCAGCATGTCCCCGAGACCAGAAGTATTTCCACTCTTCCCACAGGCAGGAGACTGAGCCACACACAGCCTGTCAGTAGGGGAAGGGGAGGGAGGAGTGAGCAGAGCAGGTTATTAAAAGGCCACATCATGGTCCTGCTGGGGCCACGCAGGTTTCTGAACTGCACAAATATATACAGGGTTGCTGCAAGGCTGCACATGCATGCAGTTTACAGAGATGACTAGTCAGATCATGCTTTTGTAGTCACTATCATTGGTGATGCAATCAGTGGTTTGTGATCAGTTTCTGCTTTGAAGATATCATAGAGAAAGTCCTGAAATCTTGTACATCCATACTCCAGACCTAGTGCCTCATTTTTAATTTGTGCATACATCTTCTCTGCAGCTGGCATATCCCTAGATGCGTATGAGACTACCAACCAATCCACAATACTGTAATAATACTGCTCCAAGTCCTCCTTTTGACGTATGTATGGAAAGTTTGATGTTTTTCAATGGGTAAAAAAATTGCAGCCCTGGAGCTGATGTCAGAATGTGCTTTAAATCACTGAACTCTTTTGTGCTCTGGCATCCACGCTCATTCATTGACCTTATGGTGGAGACATTTTACGTGAGTTGTGAAAGCTACATAATTAGGTATGAATTTGCTGACATAATTCAACATGACTCACAGCCTTTGAATGTCCTTTTTATCTTCAGATTTTGGCATTTACGGTGCTGCTCGAATCTTTGATTCATCAGACAAGGATTCCCTCAGAGGTTAATCTCTCTCCCAAGTAGATTATTTCTGTTGTTTCAAAATGACATTTGGATTTATTCAGTTTAAGTTATTAGATCTCACATTTCCCAGTACTCTCCTCAGTTGCTCCTGATCTTCAATGGCAGAGGTGCCCCAATGTCTATCATTTATGTCACATGTGCCATTTGTGCACATTTTAAATAGCCAATCGTTTGAGTTTTTAGCTTCCTCAGTTATTGTGCTTAAGAATAGTTTTTCCTTTTCTGCACTCCCTTTCTGAAGAAGAATCCGTTGAAGAATCCCTTTCTGCACTCTATACATGAACTTTCCTGCTTTCTCTGGACATTGCAGCATAATGGTTGGGTTTATTACAGTTTCTATATATTTACCTGAATGCTGGGCATTTTCTATACTCATGCGAGTTGCTACATTGCTAGGATGGTTTCTTGCTTTCTGTGTTTTTGTCTTCAGCCCATTTGATTTCTGTGAAGTTTTCCCTGGCTAGTTTAGAGATAGAACTCACAGTCATGTGCTCTGTACCTTTCTCTAGGCTTTTTATTTTTGTTTCTGCTCCCTGCCCTCTCTTCCTACTTGGCACATAGAGTTTCTGGACCTGGTTGCCCAATGAGCTCCAATTAACTTGACCTGTCAGACTGTTAACTCTTTGCACGTTCCCTGAATCCTGCAGACAAGCACAACAGGTGGAAAGGGCTGCTTGCAGTGAAATCTTCATGCTTAGAAATTAGGTACAATACTATTGTCCTGCAGAGAATATTGTATTCCTAAACTTAGTGGAAAGTCTGTACTTTACATCTGAAAAAGTTTCCCAGTGAGCTGGATTTCTTGCCCCCTCCCATGGAAATTGGGGTTTTGGTCACAAAAAACATCACAGAAAAATTTTGTGATTTGATTTTTTTTATTTTTTTTCCATTTTCTGATGAAATTGTACAAAAAATGTTTCAAAAATATTTTGAATTTTTTTTAAAAATGATGAGAACACATACCTTTTTGTCACTTTTAAAAAAAAATGTGTTCTCCTTTCACCTCACCTCCTTCAGTTGAAAAAGGGAGCTGGGTGGGAAGGGAAGTAAAAAAAGGAAGAGAAATTCTGTTTCTCCCAGTAGGAAAAAAAAAAAAGAATGGAGAGGAATAAAAATTCTAAACTTTTGTCATTTCGATGTATGATTTGAAGTTTTCAATAAGTGAAAAAAAAGAACAATTTTGAATAAAATGAATACTTTTCCCCAAAAAATATTTTGTGAAAGATCAGATTTTGACAAATAAGATTGTAACACAGACTGCAAAATTAAGCTCCTTGGGGCAGGGACCACCCTTTTGTTCTGCGTTTGTACAGTGTCTAGGCAGAATGGGATCCTGGTCCATGAGTAAGGCTCCCAGGCACTGCAG
Organism: Gopherus flavomarginatus; assembly: GCF_025201925.1. NCBI lineage: Eukaryota > Metazoa > Chordata > Testudines > Testudinidae > Gopherus > Gopherus flavomarginatus. The sequence continues at coordinate 181,211,954 of NC_066617.1, read as the reverse complement.
TAACACAAATGAAGATCTAGAACAATGAACTCTAGTTTTCAATCACTTATAACTCAACTACTTTTAAATATTTTTTAGATTAGCCTCAGTATTTATCCACATGCTTAACTTTAAGCACTGACTAGTCTGATGGGACAACAGTGGATTTTCAGTAAATCGAAATGGTTATTCACAATTTTCATAAAGTTTTCTATAGAAAAAATTTTTAATTGCTGATTCTTTTTAAAAGGAGGTTCAAATTTGATCACAAGTTTGAAACTTTTGCCAAAACTATTTCTCAACAAAGAATAAAGTTAAAACGTATATGGCAGAGATACAGTTAGGAGCCCATGCGAGTCTCACTTTCTTAAGTTAACAATAGCTAGGGCTATCTACATTAAAAATTGTACCACAGTAATTACTTCAATGTAGTTGTTATACAAGTGCAAACATCTAATTTATACATGCTGTATCATGGCACAGTGGGGCTTATATTAGATACAACTTAATTTGTTATGTTGTCAGATTAAGCAGCACCATTGCGAAACCTACATTGGACCAGTACAGCTGTCTGCATCACTGCAGCTACATTAATGTTGTGGAACTAGTATGAATTTCCTTAATATCGATAGGGTCTAAATTTAGATTCCTAGCTAAGGCTGTTTTGTAAGTTGATGTGCATTCTCCCCTCCCCGACCTTCCCTCGCTCACTAATTAACTTACTTTCAATATGGAAGCATCACAGGTCTGCATATGTTGAAGTTTTCACAAGGTGAAATTCAAAGGAATTCTAGCCCTACAATAAATATTTACACGTATGGTTTCTAGCTTTAGGTTAAAACTCAGCCTCAAAGCTAAAAATATGAAAATGTTGTACTATGTTTTAATAAATTATATACGAAAATACCCAGTAATTGAAACATGTGAACTGCTGAAAATTGTTTGATGAGCAAGCTGTCATCCACATATCAACTATTACTGAGGACTAAATTCCTGGGAAGCATGAGGCTTTAGAGTTAGCAATTAATTTATTTACATTATCCCAGGTAAACCTTTTTGTACACCTTGGTAAAAATGATTTAGTTTTACTATTGAGTGACAATTTACATAAGAACAAACAGTAGAATTCAGAAGAACAACTGGAAATCTGGGCACTGATTCTTAAGTCCATCTAAGCTCCCAGCAGGGCAGGATAGGTCTGTTTCATTCTGGACGGTAACAGCCCCCTAGGGAACATAATACCAACTGGTGACTGCTGGAACACAGGCTCTGTACCCAAACTACATTTCCTCAACTATCTATCCATCATGTCTCCTACACTAGGGGTGATGTCGAGCTACCTATGCCAATTCTATGCCAAACAGGGATTCCCTCATGCTTTGGGGAATCTTCAGGTGCCCCTTTAGATCCACACTGTGGTACAGCAGCTAGCCCCCAATTACATTTTTGAAATGTTACTCAACATCGCTTTCACTCACATGCAACAACCATCCATAAATATAAGCAACTGTTGGGGTTTTTTTTTATTTTAAAGTATTTTGTTTCCTTGAAAATTTCATTGAGTCCAATTAAAATCATTTGGAAATAAAAACATGTTTCTACTTTCCAATATTCACACCTCTGTATTTGGCAGCTAGACTATTTCAGAGGCAATAATTATCTTGTTCAGAGGTGTCGATGTGTAAATTAAGGTTTCCATGCCTCCCCTTCACTGTAGCCAACCACTAGGTGGCAATGTTTGCTCTTCATATGCTATTAAAGACCATATATGTTAAACATATTCCTATACGTCTGAGAGTGTAAGAAATTCTGTTCTCAGTATCAGTGAGGACATATAAAATGCTTCAGTTCTGCTCTTCAGGAATGTAGAATCTTCCAAATAAATTTACCAACCAGAAATTATCAGCTTTCTATTGTGCAAGTGTTTTAATGAAGAAGCTAGATAGAGGCATGCTACATTTCAACTAATGTTAAACTAATATGCAGAAGGTTACTTCTAATTCCACACCCCTCCCCTCATGTTTATGGCTTTTCGGTGCCACTTCATAGTGGAACTATTCACACTTTTTCATTGATTTGTTAATAAAATGTTAAATAAAATGGAATGAAAAGACAGAAGAAAGAAGAAAGCAGCAACAGTAAATACATCATAATATTAAATTAAAATATTGCATAGCAAAACATAAAAGAGAAGTCTTATGCAGGCATTGTAAGTCTTCTGTTTGCTGAAGTAGTTATAGCCATCATAAATATGATAATGAAAAAAGTGGCAGAGAGGTATATCATATGATGAGTTTAACTATTTCAGGAGCTATGCAGGATGAAGGTGAAGTAAGGAAATCTTTAAAGCACAAGACTAGGAATCAGAAGTACTATTCCCATCCCAGCCATTGATTTATGACATCATCTTGACCAAACCACTTAACCTCATTGTGTCTCACTTATGTAAAATGAGGGTAAAACATTTAATCTATGTAAAGAGTTGGCTGTTTGCTGCAGATGGAGGACGCACGGAATCTTTGGCTGAAAGTTACTGTAAGGGCAAAGTATTGGCTGAATCAAAAAATAAACTTGGGTTAAAAATTTACATGTTTCCTGATGAAAATATAAAGATACTTCTGTCATAAACAGATAGCTAAGGGTTAATGTTCTTTTACCTGGAAAGGAGTAACCTGAAACACCAGACCAGAGGACCAATCAGGAAACAAGACTTTTTCAAATCTGGGTGGAGGGAAGTTTTGGGTGTGAGTTCTTTGTGCTTGTCTTGTGTCTGTCCCTCTCGGCTATGGGAAGGATTTTTCTGTCTCCTGCTTTCTAATCTTCTGTTTCCAAGTTGTGAGTACAGAGATCATAAAACAATAGGGGTTATTGTTGTTTTCTTTTGTATTTACATGTGTGTAGTTGCTGAAATGTTTTGAATTGTATTCTTTTGAATCAGGCTGTTTATTCATATTTCTTTTAAGCAATTGACCCTGTATTTGTCACCTTAATACAGAGAGACCATTTTTATGTATTTTTCTTTCTTTTTACATAAAGCTTTCTTTTTAAGACCTGTTGGAGTTTTTCTTTAGTGGGGACTCCAGGGAATTGAGTCTGTAGCTCACCAGGGAATTGGTGGGAGGAAGAAGTCAGGGGGAAAATCTCTTTGTGTTAGATTTACTAGCCTGACTTTGCATTCCCTCTGGGTGAAGGAGGGGGATGGGGGGGAGCTTGGCTTTCTCTCTCAGTACTTGTGTTTCCAGGACTGGAAATAGGGAGGGTGGAATCCCTCTGTTTAGATTCACGGAGCTTGCTTCTGTGTATCTCTCAAGGAACCCAGGGAGGGAACACCTGGAAGGAGGAGGGGGAAGGGAAATGGTTTATTCCCCTTTGTTGTGAGACTCAAGGGATTTGGGTCTTGGGGTCCCCAGGGAAGGTTTTTTGGGGGGACCAGAGTGCCCCAAAACACTCTAATTTTTTGGGTGGTGGCAGCTTTACCAGGTCCAAGCTGGTAACTAAGCTTGGAGGTTTTCATGCTAACACCCATATTTTGGACGCTAAGGTCCAAATCTGGGAATTATGTTATGACAACTTCATTCCCCAAAAAGCCAAACTCAGCTCTAAGTGACGCAAATTTAGAAGAATTTTTCCTTTGTTATTGATATTATAATAAAAAAAGCTAAGAAACATTAGCATGATGTACTTGTTGAATGGTTCCATTTTGAAAAATGGATGTACTCAACAGCTGAATTTACTAGGAATCCTAACTGATGGATTTTTAACAAGATACCAATTAGGACTCATCCACATAGTCCTATTGGCTTCTGTGATCCGCACTACCTCTGGCTCTCATCTCTCTTTGCTCTTTAGGCTTCTTCTCTTACCTCTGCCTGTCCAGTCCCTCCTCCCCAAACTACATCTATCACTGTCCACCTTGCAAAGGCTTAAACAACCTAGCTGAGATACCATCTTTCACAGACTTTCTTGACTGGCTTTACAGAGAGTCAGACAAGCCTCTTGTGAACACTCCCTAATCCCCAATAAGCATCCTCACACCTTTGTCAAGAACTATGAATTATGGACAGCAGCCCAAACCTTCTGAGACAGTTCCATTGACACATCTTACGTGTGAGAGAGATGATACTTTATCCCAAACAACAGTCAGTCTGTTCTATACTCCTAAGGTCATGACATTGCTGAATACTCAGTGTGATAGGACAAGTAGTTCTGGATCAAAGAAAAGACCCCTTCGGCAAGGTGAAACATAAAATGTGCTTTAGGAGGAAGGGAGAGAACCTCAGAGACAAGGAGTAACATTTTCAAAATCACTTAAATGACTTAGGCCCCTAAATCCTATTTTCAAAAGTGACAGGCATTTAGGAGCTTAAGCCTCATTGCAAGTCACTAAGGCCAGATTTTTAAAGGTTTTTAGGCACCTGAAGATGCTGATAGGCACTTTGAGAATCCCACTAGGTACCAATGGGAATTAAGCACCTAAACACTTCTGAAAATCCCACTAGGTTGGTCAGGAAAATAGTAAACATTTAATGGGTATTTTTCTAAAGAAAATAGGGTTTTTGAAATTTCCACCAAATGTTTCAACTATCAAAAATGTAATCAGTTTTACTGCAAGTCAAAAACATCAAAATGCTAACAAAAATTTAATCAAAGGGGTTTTTTTGGGGGGGGCTGTCAAAACTCAAATTTTAACTGCTATAAATTTGAAATATTTGATTAGCCCTACTTTTGACTTATACTCTCTTTAAACAGCAGTTTCTAAAATGCACTCTAGCTAAAGGTTTATTTTATGAGGTATTTTTTATGAAGAGGAGACAAGAAATCTCTCCTTTCAAAGAGAAGCCTCTGGAAAATATAATCCAAATTCAATTTTAATACAATGGTTTAAGTGAGAATAATTATTTAACCTTTCGGTTCAGTGAATATATCTGCCCCATACACTTCCATTGCAAAGTACATCTAGAATTTCCAGGTTCCAGTTGAAACTCACTAAAAAAACCAAAGCAACCTTCCAAGAATCTGTGTTTTCAAAAGGAAAAAAGAAAGAAAACAAAATAATCAAAATTCAGAATTTTTGCTGGGCTCCTTTTGTGAAAAGTTCATTTCCTTAAATAAAAATCTAAGTGCCAAGAAAGCACCACTAAGTATAATTTTAAAATGCCCATGATGAAATATTACATAAACATGAATGTTACTCTAATGTGTTTTATAAATGATATAATATATCACTGAAATCTAACAGAACAAATATTGACAGATGTATTTGCTTCATCCTATCAGTTTGAAAGACACTTGTCCTACAGATATTAACTCTTGCTTTTTCATCCACACAGGTCTGAATTTGCTTGTCCCTTTGTGCTTTAGCCACCATTCCAGAGGACATGCTTCGATGCTTGTCATAAACAGGTAGTTAAGGGTTAATGTCTCTTTTACCTGTAAAGGGTTAAGAAGCTCAGTAAACCTGGCTGACACCTGACCAGAGGAACAATAGGGGGACAAGATACTTTCAAATCTTGGTGGAGGGAAGTCTTTTGTTTGTGCTCTTTGTTTTGAGGGTTGTTCGCTCTTGGGACTAAGAGGGACCAGACGTCAATCCAGGCTCTCCAAATCTTTCTGAATCAGTCTCTCATGTTTCAAACTTGTAAGTAATAGCCAGGCAAGGTGTGTTAGTCTTATTTTTGTTTTCTCAACTTGTAAATGTTCCTTTTTTGCTGAGAGGATTTTACCTCTGTTTGCTGTAACCTTGAACCTAAGGCTAGAGAGGGTTCCTCTGGGCTATATGAATCTGATTACCCTGTAAAGTATTTTCCATCCTGATTTTACAGAGATGATTTTTTTACCTTTCTTTCTTTAATTAAAAGCTTTCTTTTTAAGAATCTGATTGATTTTTCCTCGTTTTAAGATCCAAAGGGATTGGATCTGGACTCACCAGGAATTGGTGGGGGGAAAGGAGGAGGGAAGATTAATTTCTCCTTGTTTTAAGATGTAAGGGATTTGGATCTGTATTCACCAGGGAATTGGTGAAGTCCCTCAAGGCAACCCAGGGAGGGGAAAGTTTTGGGGGGACAGAGTGCTCCAGAATTCTGGATGATGGCAGTGTACCAGATCTAAGCTAGTAATTAAGCTTAGAAGTGTCCATGCAGGTCCTCACATATGTACCCTAAAGTTCAGAGTGGGGAAGCAACCTTGACAATGCCGATGATGCTTGTTAAAAAAAATGTGTTAATTAAATTTGTAACTGAACTTGGGGGAGAATTGTATGTCTCCTGCTCTCTTTTACCCACATTCTGCCATAAATTTCATGTTATAGAAGTCTTGGATGATGACCCAGCACAAGTGGTTCATTTTAAGAATATAATCGCTGCAGATTTGACAAAATGCAAGGAAGGTACCAATGTGAGATTTCTAAAGATAGCTACAGCACTCGAACCAAGGTTTAAGACCTGAAGTGCCTTCCAAAATCTGAGAGGGATGAGGGTGTGGAGCATACTTTCAGAAGTCTTAAAAGAGCAACACTCTGATGCAGAAACTACAGAACTCAAACCACCAAAAGAGAAAATCAGCCTTCTGCTGGTGGCATCTGACTCAGATAATGAAAATGAACATGTGTTGGTCCACACTGCTTTGGATTGTTATCGAGCAGAACCCATCATCAGCACAGATGTGTGTGCCCTGGAATGGTGATTGAAGCATGAAGGGACATATGAATCTTTAGCACATAGAGCATGTAAATATCTTTGTGACACCAGCAACAACAGTGCCATGAGAATGCCTGTTCTCACTTTCAGGTGACATTGTAAACAAGATGCAGGCAGCATTATCTTCTGCAAATGTAAACAAACTTCTTTGTCTGAGCGATTGGCTGAACAAGAAGTAGGACTGAGTGGACTTGCAGGCTCTAAAATTTTACATTGTTTATTTTTGAATGCAATTTATTTTACACATATTTCTACATTTGTAAGTTCAATTTTCATGATCAAGAGATTGCACTACAGTACTTGTATTAGGTGAATTGGAAAATACTATTTCTTTTGGTTTTTTACATTGCATATAATAAAAAATAAATATGATGTGAGCACTGTACACTTTGTATTCTGTGTTGTAACGGAAACCAATATATTTGAAAATGTAGAAAAAATCCAAAAATATTTAAATAAATGGTATTCTATTATTTTTTAACAGGTGATTATTAATCGTGATTAATTTTTTTAATCACTTGACAGCCCTAGTAATAGCTATTGGGCTACAAAATATTCATGGCCAATGGGCTGAACTTTAACTTAGTAGATCACACAGTTATCTCAAATCACATACCTAGTTCATTGTTATAAGTAGGTGAATTGCTATAGGTGCTCAGTTTATTTACACCCTTGTTATGGCTGACTATTAAAAACATGAAATGAGTGTGTACAGTACACGTTTTTCTTTGAAGAAAATCTTTTTTTTTAGTTTTTTAACTCATTCCAGATGACAAAAAAATGCTCTATCCTTACAGACAAATATCTCCTGCACATCAGAAGTCACTGCAGTAAGATATAGAAAAAAATGCAATATACACGAACTAGAGGACCTAAAGGGAAAAAAACACACATAAAAACAATAATACATTACCTTTTTATAGCACCTTCCACATAAAGATCACAAAGAGCTTTACAAATATTAATGAATCACATTATTTTATGAGGTATTTCTAGCCTCACTTAATAGATAGAGTAAATATAATAGATAGATATAGATAGTCCAGTAACTTTAAGTAACTTGTCCAAGGTTACACAACAAATATGTTGCAGAACAAGGAATAGATCCCAGATCTCCAGTCTCCTACTTTTGTACTTTAACCACAGGACCATCCTTCCCAAAATGCAGAAATCTAGGCCTCTCGACCTAAGGTCTCACTCTGGTGAGAATTATTAGTAACCTCACCAAAGTTAATAGCATTAAACTGGTATAAAACCAGGTTAAGCAAGACTGGACTCAGACACATTAGGAATGATTGTCTACTGCCTTGTAACTTAAGCTATTTACACTGAGTTCAACAGGAGTAGCAGGTGATGAGCACCTCTGAAAGAATCAGGCCTCTTATTTAAGATGTTAATTTGGATTTAGATAATTTATATTTCAAGAGTGAAATCCTGGCTCCATTGAAGGCAATGGCAAAATTCTCATTGCCCTCAGTGAGGTCCGGATTTCACCCCATGTATCAGATTTCCCAAATGTAATACTTCTCTGCTTCAGAGGGGCAGGATTAGAGGTCAAATGTATTAATTCTTTGCAAAATCCATTGATGGCCTTGAATGGAAAATACCATGTAAACGCAAAGTATTATTATTATATTTTGAGTGTTATGGTCTCACTTTGGCAAGCTATAGTTCCAGTGGCATTTGGACTTTCTTTTTAGAGCAGCAAAAACAGATACGGAAGTGTTGATTTAATTCGCTATTTTTATGTGACACGTTATTTCCTTTATAAATTCATCTTCCTTAAACACAATTTAAGCCAAAAAAGAATGTTGTTCCCAGCAAAGAACTAGCTTTTTCTTTCTAGCATATCCTTTAACTATGTTGGTTCACCTTATCCTGTTCCAGATGCTTATAAAATTCAAAAATTCACTTAAAAAGCAAGCTAGAGCATCTTGGTTTAATTTATTCTTCACACAACTTTCAGCTGAATTTCCATTGTTGAATGGCGAAGGGTGCCATAAAATTTACTAGGTCTTTGACATATTCTTCACATTTATTGATGACTGAGTATGTTCAATAGGATTAAGCAGGCAAGTTTCTTTATCTAACCAGTGAGAAGAAAAAAAGGAAATTGAATCATAAATCATGATCAGATTTTTAAACTTCTCATTTGCATCACCTCCTTCAAGTGCAAGAGTGCATACAAAGCAGCAGCTATTGCAGTTTCATGGAGTTCAACTCTTGTTCAATTTGTATTAACTTATACTGCTAGTAATACAACCACATGAATATCTTAATTTCTAAGCAAAGTAGCGGCCCTGGGGACAGTGAATAAAAATAACTTGTGGTTACAAATGTCCATTTTGATCCTGATTATCCTAATAGCTGCTTATCATGCATTCATTTAAAAAGATTTAAGTTGCACTGTATCCACTAGTATGGTAATGATTTCTAACACTGGGGGCTTAAAAAAAAAAAAAGAGATTGTCTACAAGGCGAAGACAATTATCTCTCTGATATGACCTGGGGCTAAAATTCTCACAGGAGAGGTCAGGGTCAGGACTTGCTTATTGAATATGGAAGATTCTCTTCTTTTATGTAGCTAATCTAAAATGCCTTTAATTAGTTTAGAGATGTTAAGTAAATGGTTTCTTTTGTTTTGAATCCATTTTCATACCATTTATGATAAATCTTCCTTTAAGGTATTCTACTGTTGGGTGTTTCAGGCAGTTGATCCCTAGGAAGAAAAAAAAAAACTCCTGCAACACTCAAGGAGAGGTGCAAAAGGGCAGAATTGTTATGGGACCTAAACCACCTGCTCAGTCTCAGTCATGGGGTCTGGGCAATGTTTTCTGTAGGGCCAGTAGCACGTTAAGGGAGACATCAGCAGGACTAAGGAGGATAAGTGAGTGGAAGGCTGGCTAGGTGGTATCCACCAAATGAAATACAATTGTGGCATCTTCTTGGAAAATATGAGACAGAGGGGAGTTCTCTCTCCTTGTTGGAAATCGAAAGGTTTATAAAACTGAATACTAAACTATATAATCATCCAATATGAAATCAAGCAAAGAAAAAATGGAATGGAATGATAGATAAAGGATGCTTCAGACTTATGCAATAAAGTCCCAGATCTGTGAGCACATATTTGCTTAACTTTGCATGTGCATAAATGTTTGCTGTATTGGGGCTTATATATGCTGCATACATTAGGCACTAATGTGTGGGAAGCTCTTATGTACATACACAGCCTTATTTAAAAACAAAACATTTTAAAAATTTCGATGGGGAGTGTAACATTTGTTTATCCATGAAATAAAAACAACCCTGGCGAAACACAAGAGTCAAGAAGAGGGGAGGAGAACAGCTGCCAGAGCAGCAAACCATGTCCTTGGTTCCAAATGAGAGAGTTTTTATTATGTTTGTTTTGGCAGTTGCTGGTATGAAAAATATATTGCAGCATCAAGAAAAAAGAAAGGAAAATCATTCATTTTACCTAGATAACTCAGCTGAAGAGGCAGACAGCTGCCAAAGCAAGAAGGTACTATAATGTACAACGTTGAGTAGGCAGGACAGACTTTATACCATATTATATATTCATAAACAGACTGCTTGAGCAGTGAATAAAAGAAGAATGAAAGGTTGAATTCAAATTGAAAATTAGTTGAACTTCAGCTCTTAGATTTTCTCCTCATTAAACAAACTATAGACATAGTGGTCCAAATTTAGCCCAAGTGCAAGCAGCAGGAAGCAATGGAATTTCACCTACTTACACCAGGCCACAATTCTGCTCAACCTCAATTTTCTGTTACATTCTGCCTACAGCCCAACCCTGCCCCCACTTCCTCTATAGACAGTGTAGAAGCAACCAAAATATTATTCATATTATTTACAAAATAATGATGAACCTCTGTCTCATCAGGGATCAGTAATAAAGTAAATTGAATAAAAAACAAAATTAATTTTAGCTTTTGTGCTAGCACACACTCTCTGTCATTATATCCAATGATTGCTGGCCCTGAATGGGAGAAAGGTTCCATGATGTGCTTCCAATCTCCACTTTTCGTTGAACCATGTTTGAAAACGCAGCTTTGGACTGTTTTCCAGCAGAGTTCCAGCTAAAACATTTCCATGCAAAAGTTGGGCTGGACAGTGAGGAAAGGAACCAACTTTCTTAAAAACTCTTTCAGAAAACAACAGAGTTTGGTCTTTGCTATATTGACCAGTGAAACAGGCTTGGGACTGGTTTAGGACCTGATTCTGTAACCCTTCCTCATGTTGAGTAGCAATTACTCATACAGGTGACCCCATTTAGTTCAAAGTTAGTGGGACTCACATGAGCAAGTACAACACAACCTGAGGAAGAGTTCCAGAGTCAGGCCATTTGTTGGAACTCTCTTTAGTTGTCCATCTGAAACCAGAGAAAACGTCTCCTTCCTCCCCGCAACAACCTAAGCTTATCTGGAGGAACTACACATTTGTAAAGTCTGGATTGATGGTAATTTATTGACCCTGAATCTGCTGTCTATTTATTCTGTCTCCTACAAGAAATAATCCCTTTCTTGAGTTCAAGTGTTCAAAGCCAGAACCTCATTTAGGAGGATAGTCTATAGTATGACTAAATTTAAAGTGGTTGTTCCTGTTCCATGGTGCCTTGATATTGGCTTCCAGACACTAAACAGGTTATTTAGCAATTTCCTAATTTGAGTTTATTCCCAAACATGAAAAATGACTCTATGTTTGAAGTTGTGGCAGTTCTTTGAATCCCTTCTCCCAGTTGTCCCAGAGCCAAATCTTCATAATTTTTCTGCCTTGCAAATAGAGCACTGGAGTTCTGCTGTGCAGCAATTCTCAGACAACACAAATGGAGTTTTAAAATAATCCAGAGCACTAATCTGAGACAGCCATCATCCCACACTATCTATAATCACTCTAACACAAGCAAAAAATAAGAAGTCGTTATGAGAGGCTCCCTGCCTACCCATTTATGTTATGTCACTACACCAAAAGCAGACATGTCTAATTCAGCTTCTGCAAAGAAACGTCACCTATATCTGAAGCAAAATGTGTTAATTAGATGCATACAGTTTTACTACTTACATACCTCTGAGAACAGAAGGCAACAATGTATAACTGTGCTCAGAAGTACACTTACAGAGAGGAAATAATCCTAGCATTTCAAGAGTGGGTGATGAGGAGAGCAGCTGGCTCATTTTCAGTTCCTGTAACACTTCTGCATATGACATGCCCTCATTCAGCCATTCTGAACCAGGTCATTTCTCTCAGCACGCTCCTCAAACACATCTGGAACTTGCCAAGAAATCCTTCTGAAGAGAAATATGAGAAGGTTTTTTGAAAAATAACATGGCAATCACTGTGCAGAAAATCATAATTATAATACCATACCACCTCTTTTATTGAACTGGAAGTTACTGGATAGAACAATTAAAGGGGGGGGGTTCTCAGATGTTTGTCAGTCTTAATTTCTGGAACATGTACTGTATATATGTAAGTTTACATATATTAAGAGAAATCTTACAGCTGATATATTAAGCAAATCTTGCCTTCACACAGACTTCAGTTGGATTTCCACTAATGTATGGGAATTGTTCCTACATACCTCACTGAAGTATCTCACCGATTCCATCCAGGAGTCTGGAGAATATTTTTCACAAATCACAGGGCACTTGAGTACATTCGCTGGTAGAAAATGCAGACACATGAAATGCGAGAACTTAATCAGACTGAGTAAATAAACAAGAAAGAAAGCTGATCTATTCAAAATGGTGACCATCACCTAGGACCCCTTCTCACCTGTGGAAATACAATTCTCTGTGTCAGTGTGAGTGGCCTGCCAACCTGAAGAACCTCCCAGGGGATCTGCTCCCTCAGCCCATGAATCCATCAAGACCTACGTAGCTCTTCAAGATACAAGAAATATCTGTGCAGATACATGGATAAAAATCACACTAGAGAATGGCTCTCTTCAAAACATAATTTCCTCTTACTTTGTTAATAAGTATTCCTGGTGTAACAAGAGGTGCATATTTGGGGTATGTTAGTGAGGTATATAGGGTATGTTAGAGGTACACTAGTAGTATATCTTTAAAAGGAGGGTCAGTTTAAATACAAAGTGGATTTTAGATCACATTCTGTTCCCTTCATTCATGTGATTCAGCTCACAGAAGCCAACAGGGCAGCTCGCATGAGAAGTGTTAAGTAGAAGCTGGACCATAATAGATACCCATATTGTCTGACCAGAATGAAGTTTGGAGCTTGTGCCTACTCTCCGAAAAAGCATGTATCTTACAATTTAACATCTTTTCCATATGGCCATTCAAAGCTGTTTACGGAGCCTTTTGGGCTCCAATGTAATCTAATTTCCCTTTAAAAGTCAAGGTTAATTTTATTTTACTATCTCTAATTTTTAAAGCAAATAAGGCCTTACAAGACTCAATTACCACTAATCTGATTTATAAAGCACTCAAATTTACCAGACACCACTTCTCCCTCCCATCCCTCAACCATATTCGTTTGTTTGTTTGAGATTTTTTGTACAGCTGGCAGCAATCTGTGGAATAACCACCACAGTCACCAAGGTAAGAGTAATTTCCCCCCCTCAACATCTAATCTTAAAAACAATTGCTAGTTTAAGCGTTCCTTGCTAATGGAGGTGGCATCTTTACACAATGTGCCCACTATTATTGGATCACGATCGCATAAAAATTGAGAGGAGCAGCAAATCTAATAAATTTACTCCTTTCCTGTAAAAAAACATGTAAAAATGCTACTTCCTCTTTTAAGGATCCAGTTGTTGGAAGAATATTTTAAGGTAACTTTAACAGCAGAACTGAATAGCCTTTGGTTCTTTTATTTGATTTTTATTTCTGAATCTCCAGTATAGAAGGGCTGTGGTTAAATTTTAAGTCCAGCTTCATCTTGCTGTTTAATTGTCAAGCAAATAATAAGAGGATTTGAAACAAGAACATGTCAAGGATAAGGTTACACTTCTGAAACTGTATTTTGTATAAAAATCCTGCATACATAATAGTAAGACAATGGGAATTCTTCCTCTAAGGCTTCTTACAAATGATAAGAACATTAAGAGAACGATATACTTGAATTTTACAGCAGTATTTCAATAATACACAAAACCTCCTTTATCAACATATGGATAATTTAATCAAACCAAAAGATTTCAACTGATTAATAAAAGAGTCAAAGTGAAAACAGAAGTGTTGTAAACATTGTGATCATCAGCTTTTGTGATGGAGAAATCAAGGATAAATTGAGAATTAAGAATTCCTGATAAATCAGAGAGGAGTTTTGTCAGACTTCATTGCTAAGAGTTCAAAGGGATCTCCACTTTTCCAGATGTCCAGGGTCATTTGGCTGCACCAGTTCATCCCAGCAGAATTCTGGTATTGTGTATGTACATACTCATTCATGTGTTAACCTGAAAATTAGCAACTGATTTGCAACACTAACACTTGTTTGGTTTGAGAGTACTACTGGCAGAACAGTATATCCCACTGCTCTCAGTTTCTAAAGAATGTGTTTATACTGTAGCCAAATATCCTTTAAAGTCAGGCATTAAGTGACTGGATATAATTAACACAGGATGCTAAATTCTCAAGTCAATGGAAGCTTTTCCTGAAGGTCTGAAAAAAGGCTGCAGAATTTGCTCCAGTGTTTAAAATAAAACTAATTATTACTCATAATATAACCAGCATAAAACTATCTGAAACTATAGACAGATTTTTATAGCTTTTCCTGTGACATCTGGCTACAGCAAATGTGTCTCTTTCACTCTTGACGAGAGAGCTCTAATGATGCTACTTATATTTTGGGATTTCTTGACTGTTTTCTAACTCTCTCTTTTTCATTCCTTCCCCTGGTGGTTGATGAAATTTAGTTACTGTGCTCAGGTCCCAACCGACTAGCAACTTCATTTGTTTATTTTCCTGGGATTTTTGACTTAGCACATGTGGCAGTTTAAGCCTTCTCTTTAAACCTCCACTTGATAAAAGCAATTGATAATTCTCTTTTTCCAGGAGAGAATATCTGGAGCTATCAACCTCTTTCTGTTGAACTCATCATTCTGACACTTGCCCACCTACCTCTAGTCCCTTACTGAATTTATTTTAGCACAAATTCCACATCCACTATGAAACCGACTGAGAAAGCTCCATTGCCTTAGTGGTAAATCAAACCCTGCTTGACACTGAGTGGGGTCTGAAAAATGGCACACAAACCATGACTAAGGCTAAGATTTTGTCATCCATAATTTCATTAAAAGTCATGGACAAAAAAGAAAAATTCACGGAAGCCCGTGACCTATCCATGACTCAGAGCTCCAAGGTCCGCCCGCTGCCCACTCGGAGCTCCAGGGTCCCACCACCATCCATGGGGACTTGGAACTTAGGGGCCCCTTTCCGTCTCTGATGGCAGGGGTGCCCCGCAGTTCCCGGCTGATAAAGGTGGCAGGGGGAACCCTGCAACTCCCAGGTGCTGCGGGCTGAAATCATGGAAGTCTCTGGAAGTTACAGATTCCATGACTTCTGCAACCTCCATGACAAAATTGTAGCCTTAACCATGACACACATTGTTGAGGACTGCAAAATGACAACTTCTTGGAGGTGTTCATACCTTGAACATTGTTTATAAGAATGCTGTGGCTTGGCTTGAAGGGATTGCATCTGCCAAACAAACAAACAAACAACTGAATTTACTCCTTGTCTAATTAAAAAATAATTAGAAACTTGACATAACATAGTGTTCAAGGCCTCAACAGCACTATTATGTAAACGCTCTCCTACTTTCTGAGTTAAAGCATAAGGGTCAACTCTGGAACCACAGCTCTAAAAATGCTTTCATGGCAGGTCAAGTTCTTGAACCTACAGATCTCCTATACATTTTCACAAAATTTTCCACACATCCCTGCTACCCTTTAGTCTTTGCCAGGGCTTTGTTTGACAGCTGAAAAGGGGTCTGCTTGTTATCTTTTGACCAATCTAAAAAAAGGCTTCCCTTCAGCCTAAGGGAAGATTGAACCCTTTGTAGAAAGGTCCTGGGTTATCTTTTCCCCGTTTGGAGGAAAAAGGAGGTTTCATTCCTACTCTTCAGTGAAATCTTGCGCATCTTAAAGGCAAAAAATAATCCTTCAAGAAGCATCAAAGATTTAGCAATAAAAGTCAAATATGGAGAGGATAGTTCTGCAGTAAGTACAGGACAAGGATGAATGTTCCTCACTCTTTACCACATCCTCTTCTTCTTCCTCCCTCCATACAAAAGCTTTGTGTATGTACAGGCACTAACATTATTTACTTCTATTTTACTTTAACATTTTGGCATTCACCTTTAAGCCAAATTTTTTAAAATTAACTTTTCTGTTGTTGGTTTTGCTTTCCTTTCCTTCCATTTTCCAGTCTTTCAACGTATTTTCTGTTCTTCTGTTGTACATTTAGTGTCTCTTCCCATGTTCCTCAATATTTGCCTCTGTCTTTTCTCTTTCCTTTGACCTTCATGTATCTTGTTCTCTCTGCTACTTCCTTTCCTTGCATTGTTTTTTCTCCCTCCTTCCCTTCTCTCCCTGGGCCTTTCAACCCCCATATTTCTGTCTCATTCATCAACAATCTTCTTCCTCTCTTCTGTTCTTCCCTCTTATTCTCTCACTCATCATCCTACCCAAATCCACATTCTTCTTCACCCAAGATATATTAAAATTGGGAAATGTGCAGAAAAGGACAACCACAATTATTAGGGTATGAAGTAGCTTTGATACAAGGAGAGATTAAAAAGACTGGGCCTGTCCAGTTTAGAGAAGAAATGACTAAGGAGAAATAAGATAGAAGTCTGTAAAATCATGAATGGTATGGAGAAAGTGAGTAGAGAATTGCTATTATCCCTTCACATAACACAAAAGCTAGAGGTCTAGGCAGCAGGTTTAAAACAAAGTATTTCTTCACACAATACACACTGTGGAACTTGTTGCCATGGATGTTGTGAAGGCCAAAAGTATAAGTGAGTTTAAAAAACAAACAAACTAGATAAGTTCATGGAGGATAGGTCCATCAATGGCTATTAGCTAGGATGGTCAGGGACACGACCCCATGCTCCAGCTGTCTCTAAAACTCTAATTGCCATTAGCATCTGGCACTGGCCATGGTCAGAGACAGGATACTGGGCTAGATGGACATTTGGCTTGACCCAATATGGCCGTTCTTAAGTCAAATTGTCTCCTGTCCTCCTCCTCCTCCAGCCTACGTCCTTCCGTTCTGCTTTATTCCTTTGCTCCCCAGAGTCACTGCTGTTAGTCTCTCCTTCTTGCCCACTCTCTTCCTTTTGCCTCCCTCTTTCCCACAAAACAAGCAGCAGCCCTTAGCTCCACTCAGGAGCAGCCCATAAATACGACTGTCACTTCCTTCTGTTGTGGGAAGCAAGGACAGCTCCCAGTTCCACACCCTTCTGCCCCTCTGGAAGGACATCTGTGTGGAGTGAAGAGGCTGGCCTAGCTCCCTACAGAGCACAGTTCTGGCAGTTACTTCTCAACCTTGCTAGAACTGCACTAGATGGAACTAGGGAGTACTGTCTATTCTATGTCAGGGCTGAGAGTTTAACTGGGTCTGGAAGAATAATAACGGGGCTGAGAGTGCAACCCTGAACCCAACCTGCATCTAAAAACACTGACTTCTTGCTCTGTCTGTATTGGTCTCTCAATTTTTGTCACAACATGACACTCCTAATAAGTCACAAAACCATTGAAATTAGAGACAGAGAAGATGTACTGTGCCATTTTACTGTTCCTCTTGCTGCAAACTATTCCCTACAGTCAAATTTTGATTGCTTTGTGGCACCTAGTGAACTTGCATGAAGAAACTTGAGAAGATTTTCATTTTTGATTTTGTCTGATGACGCTAAATGGTATCTATCACATACAACACTTAGCTTCTAATGAAACTAGGATATGACCCTAAATTAAGATTTCAAAATTGATACTGTTGTGGGTACATGCAGAATAAATGCTGACAAATTACAGGATAAGAATATGAATAAAACACCATTTGTCTCTCAACTCTACTGTCATCGATGCTATCTTCAGAGTGAAACCTGAATGAAATGTTAAACTAAGCAAATGATCAAGATGATCTCACAATTAAGCATTTGTCCTTAAAACTGAATTAGACAGCTGTTTTGCTGTATTGCAGCTAAATGAAAACTATGTAAAATCTACTTTTTCAATAATGATGAGTGTCAGAAACCAGCAAAATCAAAGACTTTGAGGTATGCTCATGTCATAAACAGATAGCTAAGGGTTAATGTCTCTTTCACCTGGAAAGGAGTAACCTGAAACACCTGACCAGAAGACCAATCAGGAAACAAGACTTTTTTAAATCTGGGTGGAGGGAAGTTTTGAGTGTGAGTTCTTTGTTCTTTGTCTTGTGTCAGACCCTCTCGGCTATGAGAGTGATTTTTCTATCTCCTGGCTTTCTATTCTTCTGTTTCCAAGTTGTAAGTACAAGATAGTAAGACAATAAGGTTTATATTGTTTTTTTCTTTGTATTTACATGTGTGTAATTGCTGAAATGTTTAAATTGTATTTTTTTTTGGATAAGCTGTCTGCAATTTGGGGGGCATGTCATAAACAGATAGCTAAGGGTTAATGTCTCTTTCACCTGGAAAGGAGTAACCTGAAACACCTGACCAGAGGACCAATCAGGAAACAAGACTTTTTCAAATCTGGGTGGAGGGAAGTTTTGGGTGTGAGTTCTTTGTTCTTTGTCTTGTGTCAGACCCTCGGCTATGAGAGTGATTTTTCTATCTCTTGGCTTTCTAATCTTCTGTTTCCAAGTTGTAAGTACAAGATAGTAAGACAATAAGGTTTATATTGTTTTTTTCTTTGTATTTACATGTGTGTAGTTGCTGAAATGTTTAAATTGTATTCTTTTTTGGATAAGGCTGTTTATTCATTTTTTTCTTTTAAGCAAATGATCCTGTCTTTGTCACCTTAACACAGAGAGACCATTTTTATGTCCTTTTCTTTCTTTTTTGTATAAAGCCTTCTTTTTAAGACTTGTTGGAGTTTTTCTTTAGTGGGGACTCCGGGGAATTGAGTCTGCAGCTCACCAGGGAATTGGAGGAAGAAGTCAGGGGGAAAATCTCTTTGTGTTAGATTTACTAACCTGACTTTGCATACCCTCTGGGTGAGGGGGGAAGTACTTGTGTTTCCAGGACTGGAAACAGGGAGGGTGGACTCCTTCTGTTTAGATTCACGGAGCTTGCTTCTGTATATCTCTCCAGGAACCCAGGGAGGGAACACCTTGAGGGGAGGAAGGGAAATGGTTTATTCCCCTTTGTTGTGAGACTCAAGGAATCTGAGTCTGGGGGTCCCCCAGGGAAGGTTTTGGGGAGACCACAGTGCGCCAGGCACTGTATAGATCCCTGGCTGGTGGCAGCTTTACCAGGTCCAAGCTGGTAACTAAGCTTGGAGGTTTTCATGCTAACACCCATATTTTGGACGCTAAGGTCCAGATCTGGGAAAAATGTTATGACAGCTCAAGAGGGTGCTCAGCCATTCACTCAGGTTGTTATTGTGCTGGGCATGGGGCCTATTCCTAATATGGCAACTAGAACTGATAAAAAAATTATTTATTAAGTTGGCACTCAGACAGGGCTGGCTCCAGGCACCAGCGCAGCAAGCAGGTGGTTGGGGTGGCCAAAGGGAAGGGGCGGCACATCCAGTTCTTCGGCGGTGGGTCCCAAAGAAGGAAGTGGCACGGCGGAGCTGCTGCCAAAGTGGTACGGATCACGATCACGGCTTTTTTTTCGTCCCTCACCACTTTGGGCAGCAAAAACCCTGGAACTGGCCCTGTTCAGAGACCCTCACCCTGCAGAGAATGTAATCTACAAACCACCCTTTACATTTGTTTTGTATATAGTGATTATATATTGTGTTCATGGGTGCCACAGAAATCCACTGGGTAGGTAGTCTAACCTTAAGACTGTTTCATGATGTGGCAAGCAGCTGGTGAAGTTCGACAAATTCTGATTTTGGTAATGCCCACTAGCAATGCTTTAGTTAAGTGAATATCAACTTTTCCATTGTAAACCTTGATTTCTGTAAGTTTATAACAGCTCTATAGAATTTATTTTTGTCAGAAGCGTGGCACAAAACACAAGGACTTGATACCAGAAAGTTATTTTATTATTTATAAGATTCACAAAACAAAAATCAGTCATTTTCATGTTACAGAGTATAAAATGGATAGATATTAACTTGTCTGCTTTTGTTCAATAAAATCATTAAATATGTCTGATTTTAGTAGTGTAATTTAGTAACTGACTGGTACAGAAATACAATCATAGTATTTAAGAGAAAAAATATTAAAAATGGATGAGATATAAAATTAAGTTGCTACTACACATGAAAGTACACCAAATGCCCTCTTGGTCCTAAGAATAGTAAAGTTCACCTGTCCTTCCCTAAGTTGATTTGTAATGCACCTTCTGATCAATGCCCCCTGGGTTAGCCATCCTTCTTAGGATAATCACAAGCCTTGGCTCTTTGCTCCTGGTCTTGAATGATATAATATATCCCTAGTTGGTCCCTCCACCTAGTGTCTGCTTGAAAAAATGAACCACCATACCTCTAATAGAACTGGTCAGGAATTTTTCATCAAAACTTTTTTTGTTGGAAAATGCCAATTCAGCCAAACTTTTGTTGGGAAGGTTTCTCACGTCCAGGATAGAATTTCCATTCAAATCTACGAGGCGGGGGAGGAAGGGGGGAGAGAAAAAAAGAAAGAGACAGAGCCCACAATAGCCCAGTGGTTAGGAGACTCAGCTGGAATGTGGGAAACCCCTGGTTCCAGTCTCTGCTCCACCTGATCCTGAGGAGGAACTTGAACTTGTGTCTTCCAGCTGAGTCCCCAAACAACAAGTCTATAGAATCAGTTTCTCTTGCTCTCTGACCCAATGAGCATTTAATGATTTACATGAAGTGGAACAGCTCCAACAAGAGTGATTGAGGGGAGACTAGAGAGAAAAACTAATGGCTATTGCATGGATTAGCAGATGCCATATACAGGCTACTCCCCCCAGTACGCTTCAGGAGAACGTCTTTCCTTTGGCTGTGTAGTGGGTCTGTAATGTAAGTGTTTCAGAGGTACTGTTGGATCCTTATGCTGTGCTTTTTGGGACACAATACCAGGTAGGCACTTTTCCTCTCCATGTAGTCAACCTCCTGTCTATTTTTTGCATTGTCCCATTCTACATTCCTCCGTATGGTAGAACAGAGCAAAGATTAATGCATATTAAGATAAATTATATTTCAAATCCATTTTCGAAGCAGCCACTTCCCTAATTAAAGTGTTCGTTCAATAATAAATCCACTGTTTTATTTTAAAATTTTAATTCACTTTTTTTTAAAAAAAGAAACCAACTGCTATTTATACCACACCAGGTTCTGTGTGTGTATGCCTATACCTCTTCTCTCCATTTTTTATTTTGTTTTGAGATATTTCATAAGGCATGCAAAACATACAAGGCAGTCTGTTGAAAAGACCAAACTACCTTGAGCTATGAACAATAGTAATTAAATGGTCATCTATTCAGCACTGACATGTTGTATGGAAGAGGCTACATTTTGCATAAATTAGGATTTCTGAAACTGGTTATCAATGTAATGACTCAGTTCATTAATTCTATATTATATTATATTCAGAGAAATAGATTGTAGATAGAGCTTTAATTATGCAATACATTTAAATACAAAGCCAGATTTGGGGACGTGCTCACTTATTATATTGAAAAAGAATCTGTTTCTTTTTGTTCCATGTCTGCATGGATTTATATAGGAAAATAACAGTATAAAACCTATTAAGCTACCAATGAGCTTCAGTCAAATAATTTCAAAGATCCCACTTAAACCTATAAAGAACTAAAGCTACCACTACAGAAATAAGCCACAACTGAACTGTGAATAGGCTATTAGTGTACGGCACAGGTCTATCTGCCTCTGCCTTATGCCTTCAGCCATCCAATAAATGCAACAGCAGCCTAAGCGAGAGGCTAATGGTTATTAGAATATGGCTAACAGTGGTTTGTGTTAGGATACAGGTATTCAGGCCTGTCTGCAAAGGCCTATACTTCAAGAATTTAGGTGTATTCTTATCACTTAGCTAGTTATAGAGATATAAAAGACAGAATCAAAATCACTGTCTCTGTATGGTCACATCCTCACACTCCGAACTAGTCACACTGAAATAAGGTGCTATTGGGCTATTAGGAATACAATCCTGTCCTGATATTCCTATTACCTCCAGAGAAAGGGAAGAGCCTAGAAGATGTAAAAGAAAACTTAGTTTTAATAGCATCCTGTCTGGCAAGAATTCACTTATTAATAGACATAGCTGGAAAACCCTTATGTCTGTATAGATGTAGTTGTGAAATCCTCACTTCTGTATTGTTTTGTATGTTTATTTGCATGGTTTCTGTCTGGTTCTGTGATTGTTTCTGTCTGCTGTATAATTAATTTTGTTGGGTGTAAACCAATGAAGGTGGTGGAATATAATTGGTTAAATAACCACGTTACAGTATGTTAGGATTGGTTAGTTAAATTTCAGTAAAATAATTGGTTAAGGTATAGCTAAGCAAAACTCAGGTTTTACTATATAGTCTGCAGTCAATCAGGAAGTGGGGGGGGGGATGAGAACAGGGACTGGGGATGGGGGGAATTGGGATCATGTTTTGTTAAAGGGGGAAATGGGAACAGGGGATGGGAACAGGAACAGGGACACAGACAAGGCTCTGTGGTGTCAGAGCTGGGAAGGGGGATATTACGGAAGGAAACTGGAATCATGCTTGCTGGAAGTTCACCCCAATAAACATCGAATTGTTTGCGCCTTTGGACTTCGAGTATTGTTTCTCTCTGTTCATGTGAGAAGGACCAGGGATGTAAGAGGGTGAAGGAATAAGCCCCCAACAGTTTTTTTAACTTTTTAAAAAAAGTTTCATTAAAAGAAGATACATAAACAACCTGCCAATATGAAAAGTGGCTCCTAGTCAAATTAAGAGGAAATAAGAAAAGTTTCTAGATACCCTTTTTCTACTATTTTGAATCTCTCTCTTCCTCCCTTTCCCGCCCCTCTTCCAAAGGTCCTTGGAACCAGTTCAATTTGGAATATTGAAAAGCTCCCAGTTCAGCTTTTACACTAGAAAATTCAAAAAATGACTCAATGGCCCACGCATTGGCAGAGATGCAACTCGGCATTTAGGAGGAAAGGGTAGCTCAAAAACTGTCACTTATTCATTTCATTCTTCTTCTCCTCTCCCACCTCTGCCACCCAACTTATCTCTTTTGACCCTTGTTGCAACTGTGAGATTTATCTTGTATAAATTAATAGGGATAATTCAGGGAATTAAGAATATTTTCCAGTAGTGCCATCCATGCCCTGAAGCCTCTTGCATATTTTTACCCATGAAAATATAAAGGTTGATTTGCTCTTTGAATTTCTCCCTCTTTGGAGTACAATGCATTTAAGAAGATGTTGGTTTCCCACTGCCCAACCCTACTGCTTTCATTTGTTACAATTTATCTTTCTGGTTTTGCCAGGCAAAGCAGCAGCAAACCCTTGACATCCAAACGGGAAGTGCTGCCTGTGACTACTCCATGTGGAGTGCAAACTCAAACAGCCTTTCAGTTTTGACTGAAAAGGGTTATTTTCTTTAAAAAAAAATAACACAAAATATGGAAATAGTTTAAAGAAAATCCCTTTTCAGTCACAGCTGAAAGGCTGTTTGAGCTTCACTTCTCCTCTGGCTTTTGCAGGGACATTTCCTGCTTATGCACCAAGAACTGGAGTACCTTTAAAGCCCTTAGCTTTCACTATACACCACCACCCCACACCCTCCACATGCTCACACACAATCATCATGTATCGTGAACTGAAGGGGTTTTTCATGGCACTTCAGTTCCTGAGGCAGCAGGAGAAGAGAAAAAGAAAAACACATTTCACAAAAGGCAGAGAGGGAGAAGTGGAGAAGGAAGGTAAAAACTGTTTACAGGCATAAATATCTTTGGGTAGTTTATAAATCACCTTAAAAAAAGAGGTAGGGAGAGGTATTAAAAAGCATTTTCCTCCTTTCTTTGCTCCACCCATTAAACAATGAAGGGATATTTTTGAGTGATGGGGTGCACTAGTGAGAGTTGGTACATGGCCAATTAGAACTCAGCTTTAGACAATCTGTATATCCAATTACATACTGCCATATTCTTATGCACATGTAGTTTGGCTTTTGATTCACATCAGCTGCATAGGCTTCAATGAAGTTATGTCATGGATGAATAAGACACATGGAGGTATACCTTTTGCTAGATTAATTGAAAATGTGCCTGTGCACATATTTCAAGGTATATGATCTTTTCCCCTCTTTTATAATCCTAAACCTACAGATAGTCTATTGTAATATAAAATACTATGTTCCTTAACATCAAATAAACTATAAAGAAACACTAGTATACTTTGAATCAAAATAAATACCTACAGAGATTGACTGTAAGCCTGCATTCTACCATTTCATCTTAATATTCTAGTGACTTAAAAGACAGGCAAGTTTTGGAATATAGAAAATGCTACTGTAAAGGAAAGGGTGTTGCATGCTATAGCCTGAAAATTAGATACAAGATCAGAAGTCCTTTTAATCTTTGAGATTATCACTAATAAATTACGAGTTTATCTGTCCAAGTGAATCTTGACTTAAGAAGCTGAATGATAGACCTACAAAGTGAATGGATATTGAAATTCTATTGTCTCTCTCTCTCTTATCTGGTAATGTAATTAAAGTCCTGGGGAATCAGAATTTGTGGACACCTCATATTTAAGCCTTGTAGCTCAACAATCTAGGACACTGCTGAAGAAATACATTATTGTACTCTCCACAGTGACCATTAGTCAAATAATAGACTCTCTTTCATTTTATTTCTATTCCCCAAGTAACATACTAGTAGGCAGTTTTACAAAGACAACTGTTATTAGAAGCAAAATCAAATTAAATTAAAACAAATTAAAAATGGGGATTAAGTTAGGGCAGAAACCAACAAAGAACAGAACATAAGACCATGAAGGTCATCTGTGAAAAGGAAGCCTGCCAAAGCTGCCCAGTCCAATGACAACGATAGTTCGCCTTCATGAGATTGTGCACATATACATTCCACTGCAGGAGTATATGCACCCAATGCACTCAAGTTGGAGGAGACCTTTGCCAGCAGTACCACTAGGCAGAGCATGTGCTCCTGCTCACCTTGTGCTCTCAGGTAAGGGCATAAAAGGAAAGGGTCTGCCACCTCCCTCTCCATTCCCTCACACCACTATATGTAACATCCAAAGTAGCAGGGAAGGTGGGAGGGTTGTGGAATTTATATGTACGTGTCCCATCTCAAAGAACATTTACTGTACAAGTAACTAACTATTTTTTCTCTTTTGAGCAATTGTGCACACAAAGGTTCCAGGTGACTCATCAGCAGTTCCCTTACAGGTAGAGGGGCTTTGGATCTTCTGAAGCAAGATTGTAACACCAACTCACCAAAGTTGGCATCACCACGAGAGACTTAAGTGATGTTGTAATGACCAGAAAAGGTACATATACATGACCATGTTGCTGCTTTGCAGATAACATCTATTAGGATATTGGTTCAGAAAGGATTGTGGAAGTGGATTGAATCCTGATGGAGTGAGCCTTTATTCTTGGTGGAAGAGAGATTTCTGGAATATTGAAGCAGAATTTAATGCAATCAGAAATCCAATTAGATATTTACCGAGCTGACAGTGATTAACCCTTCACGCTCTTAGTAATGCTACAAAAAGCCAGGAAGAGATTCTGAAGGATTTAATGCAATCCAGATTGAAGAAAGTCTTCATACTTTGGCATTCTGTTTTGGAAGAATGAGGTTTTAGGAAAGATACCAAAAGATTAATGGTTTGATTAAGATGGAAAGCTGACACTACTGTAGGCCTTAGGGTGTGGTCTATGGACAATTGTCTTTTTGGAAGACTGTGAAAGGAAGAGAGCTTCAAGTTCTGAAATTCTCTTTGAAGAGAAGTGACTCCCACCAGAAATGCTGTGTTATTAAACAAGAGAGGTAGTGAAGTTGTAGCTATAAGTTCTAGAGGGTGGGTCATATCAGTTTGGAGAAGACTAGGTTGAGATCTCATACAGATACACCATCAGATACAGGAGGGTGAACACTGAGTAGACCATTCAAGAATCAGGAAATGAGAGAGTGAGAGAAAATGGAAAACCCCTCTACCGGTTGATGTAATGCAGAGATGGAAACCAGGTGGACTCTCATAAAATTAACTGGAAGTCCTGATGATTTCAGATGCAACAGATACTTCAAAAACCATGTAATATTTTTGTGATTGGGTAATATGGATTGAGATTGTGCCCAAATCGAAATCCTATACACTCTGCTGTATAGCTGGCTTTAGTGGATACTTTTCTGCTGCTCACCAGGATGTCCTGATCCACTCAGGAGCACATTTTCTCATGAGAATTCAACCAGAGATCATCCATGTCATGAAGTGGAGAGATTGGAGGGTGGGATGTAAAGACTTGCCCTGGTCTGATACAGGAGACAAGTAGAGATAAAGTTATTGGTGAGTGGATGGAGAGTTGATGTATGTCTGTGAACCAATACTCAATACTGCCTTGGCCACACCAGTGTCTTAAGAATTAATGTTGTTTTGTCTCTTTTCAGTTTCCCGAGTAGCCTCAGAATGAGAGGAACAGGAAGGAATGCATATAGAAGATAACCAGACCAAGGGAGAAGGAAGGCATCTGTGATGTAGCCAAGGCTGCCGTCCACCCTGAAGCACACCTCATGCATTTGTTGCTCAGGTTCATTGTGAACAAGTCTAGTACCGGGTAATCTCAGCGGTGGAAAAATCTAGATGAGAAGATCCTCTCATTGACCAGTCACGTTGGTCTATGGGGGTTGGACTTGAGGTTTTCAGAAAAAAAGACTATAGAGTCAACCCTTTCCTTTGAAAGGTAAGCCATGGCAGTCAGGGTGAAGGTCTGCTTCAAAGGAAGGCCATGCACTTTGTTGATTGCGGTTATGACATGTTCACATTTAGTTTCAGGCCCAAATGAGATGACAGCTGCCTGATGACAAGGATGCTGCTTTGGACCTGGGTGCTTAATGTTCCACAAACTAGCCAATCTTCCTGGTAAGGAAATATTTGAACTCCAGAAGGGTGGAGATGGGCTGTACTATCACCATGCACTTGGTGAAGACCCGTGGGAATGATGACAGCCTGCAGGGAAGTATTATGCACTGGCAATGTCTGTTGCTTGCTATGCAACAAAGATATTTCACGTAGCCAAGAGATATAACCACATAGAAGAATGCATCCTGAAAATTGAGGGCAGCATATCAATCTCCAGGGAAGGAATAATAGAAGCGAGGGTGACCATCTAGAATGGGACAGACCACCAGATTTCTTTGGGACCAGGAATAGATGTCTTTCCCTCTTTGCTGGTAAGGAACTTCTTCTGTCACTCCCAATTCCAAAAAAGACTGTAATTCTTGAAGTAATACAATTTTATGAGAGGGGACCCTGAAAAGGGATGGGGAAAGTGGGTTAAGAAAAGGGAGGGAGGTGAAGTGGATAACATATCCCTCCTTTACTCTGCTGAACACCCACTTGTCTGTCGTGATGTTTTCCCAAGCACAGTGAAAGAGGGACAGGTATGATCCAAAGGGAAGAGAGATGGTTAGTGTACTGTTCTTAATTAAGAAATCAAAATGACTACTTGGAGGGTGCAATTGTCTGATGTGCAAATCCCCACTACCTGAACAAATTTACTGCACAAATGTAACTAAATATTAGTGGAACTTTCTCTCTCTTCCAATTCTTCTAGGTAGCCAACGTGATTAGGAGTGTGCACCTTTTAGCTACTGCTAATCACCATACATTTTGGTAGCATCATATTCTCAGCTGGTTTGTTGTTTCCTAACAACTGTTTATCATCTTCACTGCATAAAACCTGCACAGCCAAAACAAACAGTTTTTGTATTATCATTTTGTAAAATACAGTCTTGAAGCTGAAAGCGCCAGCTCTGTGCTTTAGTGATAAATTAGGCAGTGTGGTTTGCTTAGAAGGAAGGAAGGTTTTTCAAGCAGACATGAAAAGAATTCTAAAAGACAACAAAAATTACTTGAAACATTATGTTCCTGGAATAACCGTGCAAAATGTTTGCCTTGGCAGCAGATGCTGACCTTGTTGGGCGAAGCTAAGTGAGACTAGCTGAGTCTCCATCGCAAGTTCAGCTTGTTAATTCCATATTGGATATGGCTCTTCAGTCAGTGGAATCTAGGATCTATGCTCAGCAGTCATAGGATAGAAACCTGAAGAACAGCCAAGCTTTGAGAGAAGGTTAGGGCTGGAATTTGAATTAAACTTCTTAATCCAGCCATATCCCAGGTAGATGTTCAGATACCAAGTGATGGGTAAGTAGATAGATGGTAATGTGGTGATTTTTGACCGTACTTACATCAACTGTGTTTTAGTGCAGGGTGGAAATCCCACCAGTTCACTGACAAGTTACAATATTTGGCATAGAACTGTATACATAAATGAGTACTTGTATATGTAGAATGATTCTATGCCAATAGTGTAACCTGTGACCTGGTGGCACTCCCTCTGTGAGAGTGAGAGATCTCTCTCTCTAATGGTCTCTCTTATACAGACACACATGACAACTGTACACTAGATATTACAATTTCGCAATCTCAATCCGCAGGAGTACAGATAACATTTAGCGTGCTGACTGATGCAGTTATGCTATAGGCATCCACTGTGTACATTGTTTTTAGCTGCAGTAAAGCCAATCTGGAAAGTCTATTCCTTCTCATCTAGCATTTCTAAAAATCATAATATTTCAAAAACAAGATTTCCATATGAGGATTACTTCCTGCTGGTACGACGTAGTTATTACAAGAGCATCAAATGATTCAAAATATGCGTTCATATTGGTAGCTACATTAAGAAACCAGAAGTGTAGGACAATCTATTGCCCTCAATCCTTCCTAGTGTGCTACTCTGACTAATGGCAAAGGCTGTCTTTAAAGTTTAAATTTAAAGTGTAATAAAAATATGATTTAAATTACATTTCCATAAATGTCAAAGGTTTGCCTTAGCACTCGGATTTACCATAGTGGCAAAGCAATGAACCACAGCTATATACAGGGTGGTGTCTTATGTGAAAAACAAGAGGGAAAGGTGTTTAGAGTAGGAATTCTGCTTCAAGGGGATGCCTTTCAAACAAAATCTAATAATTAAAATAGGAAAGTGAAAGAAAATGCCACTGCCATCAAGCTCAGCATTTCAATTCAATATTTTATGGTAAGGTTAACTCTGCAGTATAGATAAAAATGGATAATATAAATTAGTTTGTGAAAAATGAGTTAAGTCCTGTGGTACAATTTATAACAAGGTGTGTCAATTGCAGAAACTTCTTGGCAGTCCTCATACACTATCTGCCACGCAGCACAGATTTCCAATATGAATGGCATGGATAATGAAATCAGTGGAAATCCAGCACACACTAGTCAGTAAAAATAGTTTCTAGCCCTGTTGCTGAATACACATGCTGAATCCCAAAGCTCTGTGTTCCTATGTGAGGCTGTTTCTAATGGGTGCAATATGTACAGGAACAGGGAAAATCACAACTTAATCAGTTGTGTATAGATATGCACACTGTTTACATGTTGGCAGAAAACAGCAACATTTAGGTTTAATTTTGCTTGTGCATGCCTGTCAATGCTGCCATATGACCAAAAAGCCAGCTCCTGACTCTGCTGTGACGAAGGCAAGAGAGTAAAGGCTACTCCCTTCACCTGATGTTCTTAACCTTCATCTCTATCGTACTCATCCACATAACCAAGGATAGTTTACAGAAGGGGAAGGGGCAAAGAGAAGAGGACATTGAATGGGGATCAAAGGAAGGACCTCAGTAAACACACAGAAAAATCACTTTTAAATGCTGAATGAAATCTCTCTCTCATTTAACCTGTCTGGGCTTCATTTCCCTGTCTGTAAAATGGGAATAATAATTCTTCTCTAGTTCGCAAGGGTATAGTGAGGATAAATACATTAAAACACTGTGAAGCGCTTTGAGGTATACTGATGAAAAGTATGATGTAAGATATCGGCATTTTCTAGTGAAAGTTATGATTTGTGGATTATTGAAGCAGTGCTGCGATGTTACATATCCTCTTAGAGGCTTTTACTGTATTATAATCTGCTCTTCTTATTATTACATTATTACTACTGGCCACCACCTACTTTCTCTCGAAAGTTAATAAAAATGGAACACATTTCATTTTCATATTAAAAATGCCTTTCAAGGGAAAGAACTTTTCAAGTTTTATAAAAACATGCTACAGAATTCTATAGTGATAGTTCAAACCCTGCCATTTTATAGCAATGATGCTGCCATGTTTGGGCTGTTACTCTAGAATACTAGCGAGCTTTTTCTAAGGACAGGATGGCTAAATGGGCTTTATTTTGACATTCCTATTACCTTGTTCTAACATGGCACACTTTTCTACCCATCACTTCAAAAGCAGAAAACCATCGCCATGGTGTACCTGTGAATGAGGCAAGCATACTAGCTTGTTAAGGCGAGCACATGGGTTTGGGGGAACTTGGGGCTGGTAGTGTGTTGGGGTCACTTTACTAGTTATAATCCAGGAAACCAGAGTGCAGCTTTTGGGCATAGACAGGCTGATGAACCAGAGTTATCTAGGACACAGACACTCCACAAAATTCAAAATGATCTTGACAAATTGGAGAACTGGTCTGAGTTCAACAAGATGAAATTCAATAAAGAAAAGTACAAAGTACTACACTTTGGAAGGAAAAAAAATCAAATATGTTAAGGGCTGCTACAAAGAGGACTGTGATCATTGGTCTCCAGATCCACTGAAGGTGGGACAAGAAGTAATGGGCTTAATCTGCAGTAAGGGAGATTTAGGTTAGATATTATGGAAAAACTTTCTAACTGCAAAGGTAGTTAAACTCTGGATTAGGCTTCTAAGGGAATACTCATCTTGGGAGGATTTTAAAGAACAGGTTGGACAAACACCTGCCAGGAATGGTCTAGGTTTACTTGATCCTGCCTCAGCATAGAGGGCTGGACTTGGTGATTTCTAGAGGTCTCTTCCAGCCCTAATTTTTATGATCCTGTGCTGATCCTACAGCAACCTTTCATGTTCCTGAGCTTTTTCCCCTTATGTTTAAAAGCTGTTGAATATTTGCTTAACCTCACAATGCATTACAATAATAGAAAACAACAAAGAAAAGAGATAACAGCATTCGTCCCTCATTGTTTTTGTAATATCCTTCATGCGCCAGTGCCCATATCTGTTTGACTCAATATACAGGGATCAACAATTCATGAACATTCTCTGCAGCACCTATTTATAAAATGGTTGGCAAAATCAACAATTTCAGAGCAAAATATCCAAAAGGGAAGATAGCTGTGTATGACATGGGAAATGTTTCTATGTACGTGACTGCATCTTTTCATATTGCAACATCAGCATTTGTTTAGATGGCATTCAATCCTGTCAGCCTTACTTATGCAGTACTACCTTACCTTACTCTGCAAGTATTCCCATCTACTTCAATGTGTTACACAAAAAGTACAGTGCTATTCAATATATGAGTAAGACTTCAGAAATGCACCTCAGAATGATAACAGCAATTTAAAAATTATTCCATGGTTAAGCTTTCTATCTTGTCAAAGCAAGCATGAGACACTTTGAATGCTACTAGAAAAACAAGGGGCAGAGTTAATTTCGTAAGTGTGCATAAATTGGACAGTTTCTCGCCTGAGACGAAAAAAATATAGGCCAGCATCTGAACATAAGTGTCATGCTCCCAACCTAGTGTGTGGGGACTGCAGAAAGGAGGGTCTTAAGTCAGCTTTATTTATTTAGCTAGTTAGGCTTTAACCTGTCTCTCCTGACAATTCCTGATGCTTTTCTTGTATTTTCTAGAGCCCACAAGCTAGCTTTGTTCTTCCATACAGCAGTGAATTTAACAAGGTTGGATGGATGTAACTGAGGGAAGAATCAGACTCAATGCCTTTTCTGTGATTGTTCAAAGTATTGTTTTGGTTTAGAATCAGAATGGGACGAGACCTCGAGAGGTCATCTTGTCCAGT
This sequence comes from Gopherus flavomarginatus, assembly GCF_025201925.1. Taxonomy (NCBI): domain Eukaryota; kingdom Metazoa; phylum Chordata; order Testudines; family Testudinidae; genus Gopherus; species Gopherus flavomarginatus. The sequence goes on along the minus strand of NC_066617.1, from coordinate 181,180,067 downwards.
CCCCGGAACTTGTGGCAGGACTAAGTATTATCTGGACCATTCCTGATAGCTATTTGTCTAACCTGCTCTTAAAAATTTTCAATAGTGGAAATTCCACAACCTCCCTAGGCAATTTATTTCAGTGCTTAACCATCCTAACAGTTAGGAAGATTTTCCTAATGTTCAGTCTAAATCTCCCTTGCTGCAAGTTAAGTACATTGCTTCTTGTCCTAGCCTTAGAGGTTAAGAAAAACAAATATTTCTAAGAAAATATTTTTCTTCCTCTTCCTTGTAACAACATTTTACATACTTGAAAACTGTTATCATGCCCCTTCTCAACCTTCTCATTTCCAGACTAAACAAACCTATTTTTTTCCCAATCTTCCCTCATAGGTCATGTTTTCTAGACCTTTAATAATTTTTGCTGCTTTTTTCTGGATCTCTCCAATTTGTTCACATCCTTCCTGAAATGTGGCTCCCAGAACTGGACACACACTCCAGTTGAGGCCTAATCAGTGCAGAGTAGAGCAGAAGAATTACTTCTCGTGTGTTGCTTACAACACTCCTGCTAATACATCACAGAAGGATGTTCGCTTTTTTTGCAACAGTGTTACACTGTTGACTCTCATTTAGCTTGTGGTCCACTATGACCCCCAGATCACTTTCCGCAGTACTCCTTCCTAGGCAGTCATTTCCCATTTCGTATGTGTGCAACTGATGGTTCCTTCCTAAATGGAGTACTTTGCATTTGTCCTTATTGAATTTCATCCTATTTACTTCATACCATGTCTCCAGTTTGTCCAGATCATTTTGAATTTTAATCCTATCCTCCAAAGCACTTGCAACCCCTCTCAGCTTGGTATCATCCACAAACTTTATCAGTGTACTCTGTATGCTGATATCTAAATAACTGATGAAGATATTGAATAGAACTGGACCCAGAACTGATCCCTACAAGACCTCACTTGTTATGTCCTTCCAGCGTGACTGTGAACCACTGATAACTACTCTCTGGGAACAGTTTTCCAAACAGTTTTGCATCCACCTTCTAGTAGCTCCATCTAGATTGTATTTCCCTAATTTGTTTATGAGAAGGTCATGCAAGACAGTATCAAAAGCTTTACTGAAGTCAAGATATACCACATCTACTGCTTCTCCCCTATCCACAAGGCTTGTTACCCTGTCAAAGAAAGATATCAGGTTGGTTTGACATGATTTGTTCTTGACAAATCCATGCTGACTGTTACTTATCACCTTATCTTCTTCTAGATGTTTGCAAATTAATACAGAAGTTAAGCTGACTGGTAATCCCCCGGGTTGTCCTTATTTCCCTATTATATAGATTGGCACCATATTTGCCCTTTTCCAGTTCTCTGGAATCTCTCCCATCTTCCATGACTTTTCAAAGGTAATTGCTAATGGCTCAGATATGTCCTCAGTCAGCTCCTTGAGTATTCTAGGTTGCATTTCATCAGGCCTTGGGGAATTGAAGATATCTAATTTGTGCAAGTAATTTTTACCTTGTTCTTTCCCTATTTTAACCTCTTCTGATCCTACCTAATTTTCATTGGCATTCACTATGTTAGACATCCAATCACCACCAACCTTCTTGGTGAAAACCGAAACAAAGTCGTCATTAAGCATCTCTGCCTTTTCCACATTTTCTGATTATTTTTCCCCTCATTGAGTAATGGGCCTACCCTGTCCTTGGTCTTCCTCTTGCTTCTAATGTATTTGTAGAATATTTTGTTACCGTTTATGTCTCTAGCTACTTTGATCTCATTTTGTGCCTTGGCCTTTCTAATTTTGTCCCTACATAATTGTGTTGTTTGTTTATATTCATCCTTTGTCATTTGACTTAGTTTCCAGTTTTTGTAGGACTCTTTTTTGATTTTTAGATCATTGAAGATCTCCTGGTTAAGCCAGGAGAGTCTCTTGCCATACTGCCTATCTTTCCTATGCAGTGGGATAGTTTTCTCTTGTGCCCTTAATAATTTCTCTTTGAAAAACTGCCAACTATCTTCAGTTGTTTTTCCCCTTAGACTTGCTTCCCATGGGATCTTACCTACCAACTCCCTGATTTTGCTAAAGTTTGCTTTCAAGAAATCCACTGTCTTTATTCTGCTGTTCTCCCTCTGACCCTTCCACAGAATCATGAACTTTATCATTTCATGATCACTTTCACCCAAGCTGCTCTCCACTTTCAAATTCTCAACCTATTTGTCAAAATCAAATCTAGAACAGCCTCTTCCCTAGTAGGTCTTCACCTTCTGAAATAAAAAATGGTCTCCAACACCTTCCAAGAACTTGTTGTATAATCTGTGCCCTGCTGTGTTATTTTCCCAACAGATGTCTGAGTAGTTGAAATCCTCCATCATCATCAAAGTCCTGTGCTTTGAATGATTTTGTTAGTTATTTAAAAAAAAGCCCCAGCTACCTCTTCTTTTTGACTGGTGCTGATTGCCTGTTTCAAGGATTTTCTAACAAGGGTGAGATTCTGTCGGCAAAACAAGACGTGCAGTTTTCAGACAACAAAGTTACGAGGAGGAAACATGCAATTTCAAGCGACATGCAAACTCAGCTAAAAGATGACTTGGAAATACGTGACTGGTTTTCACTGCAATTCGATAAGTCGACAGATACAGCACAGTTGGTAGTTATGGTGAGAATGGTATTTACTGACTTCACCGTAAAAGAAGAGTTACTAAAAGTATTGCCTATGAAAGGGGGAACAAAGGGTGAGGACATCTCTAAATTATTCAAATCATACACAACATCAATTAGTATGCCACTACACAAGCTGTCTGCAATCACCACTGATGGGGCACTAGCAATGATGGGCAGTGCCAATGGATTCATTGCACTCTGTAAGAAGAATTAATCCTTTCCAAACTTTATGTCTTATCATTGCATTATCCACCAAGAAGCTTTGTGCATCAAAGTTCTTTCTTTTCAACATGTCATGAATGTCCTTATTAAAATAATTCACTCTATTTGAGCGAAACCTTTGCAACACCAAATTTTTAAGGTCCTGTTGGAAGATGTTGATGATAAACAATCTGATCTTATCTTGCACACAGAAGTATGATGGCTGAACAAAGGTAAAGTTCTTGCATGTTTTTTAAGCCTAACTGAAGAGATTGAAGAATTTCTGAAGTCCACAAATCAGAATTTCGAGCAACTAGAAGACACCAGCTGGTTAATGGACTTGACATTTTTTTGCTGACATCACTGACAAATTGAATATTTTAATTCTTGAGCTCAAGGGAAAAGATAAACATGTGGCTCAAATGATAGGTTCTGTAAAATCATTCAAAGCAAAACTGATCTTGTGGATGTCACACATGAAGGTAAAGTCTCTCATACATTTCCCAAGTATGAAGAAAATGGTATGTGACAGTGATTTTAACCCATCACCATTTGTTATCCACATTCAAACACTTCAGGAACAATTTGAAAAGCGATTTCACCAGTTCACCATCATTGAGCCTGTAGTTGCCTTTCTTGTGAATTCTTTAACTTGCCAAATAGAGGCAACAGAAATGGCTACATCAATTGCGAGTCTCATTCAAGTATGAACAGAAGACGTGGAACTGGAGATTTTGGACCTTCAGAATGATATTGTTCTAAAATCCTGCACAACAGATGAAAACTTTTGGAATCTGGTTGACCGAGAGGAGTTTCCTATCTTAAAAAATGTAGCATACAAAATAAAATCTTATTTTGGTTCCTCTTATCTATGCAAAGTTCTGTTTTCAAGAATGATCATCATAAAATCAAAATACAGATCTCAGCTTACAGATGCCCATCTTGACGATTGTTTATGAATGGGAATATCATCCTTCTCTCCCAACTACGAAAAATTGGCTGAAGAAATGCAGTGCAAAAAAATCACACTGACTTTATTAGAAAAAAAAATGTGAATTAATGATACCTATTTTCCATTAAGTGCTGATGTGCACGTTATGATTAACTTGTGTTTAACTTTTTTCATGTTTGTTTGTTTACTGAAATCCAGATACAAGTAACAATACAAAGAATATTTTTAATTAACCATAACTTGCTATCTGTGTTAAAGTAAGAATAATAAATATATTTGGACCAGCAGTTGAACAATGTTTTACTTTTTCAAAATAAATAAGATGAAAACTGTTTATGACATTTATTTTGTAAAAACGCCTTAATTTTTCTTACAGGTAGATAAAAAAGAGCAAATTCACATGGTAAGGTGAAAGACTAATTTCTGAATAATTTAATTAATACTTTTTACATGTAAAATTACCTTTTTTATCTTTTGAATTCATATTATGTAATATTAAATATGATTTTTTGTATTATTTAATGTACAAATACAAAATATGCCTTGAAAATTGTTGGCACCCGCCACACTCTTCTGAAAACATGAATGTGCTACTGGCCACAAAAAGGTTGGGGACCACTGCTCTAGTAGCTTTAATTCCCTTTGCAAGGTCCAACTCTACATGGCTTTTGGCCTTTCTCATTTTATCTCTACATGTTCTGACCTCAATAAGGTAGCTTTCCTTGCTGATCACTCCCATCTTCCACTCCTTGTAGACTTTCTGCATTTAACCACCTCTTAATCTTAATCATTGCAAAACAATACAATACAAGTGAGTCAATTCCCATATCTTGTTAGGAATGAGGAAGCCAGTGAGGATATCCAGAAGCAAATGTCATCAATTGGTGACAGCTGTATTAGGCAGCTTCAACAAGATTTGGTTGTGGAAAACGTACAATTTAAAGACCAAATTATAATATCTTAACAGATGGACGTGAAAGTTGGAAATCCACAAATGGTATACATATCTAAATGCCTTTGAAAGAAAATGCTATAGAAAAAATACTAGGTATTCAATGCATGAATTTACAAGAAATGCTGAATCTGACAAAGAATTTAACTCCTCCTTATCTCCATTGGGCCACTGGGCAGCTGGAGAAGTACACAAAAGGATCCCTCCATTACACACTACTCAGAGAATGAACATTCATGGGACTCAACAAATAGAAGACATGCACAGAGCGACACAGCATAAACAGGGATAATGGAGCCCTGTTCGTTCCCTATGCAACATCTGATGGCATGGGAAAACTTCAGATTCAGAATAGCATCAGTCATTTCCCCTGTGGGGGAGCGTCAGAAACGAAGTGCCACATCAGAGCCTATCAGATGTTGTCACTACAAGACCTAACAATTTTATTCTGATTAAAGTATCATTTAGTTCCATCAGACTCCATTCCAAAAAAAGGAAAATCATGAAGGAAGTTATACTGCATACATTCTGCCCATAATTTCTACTACAGTTTTGAATATAATACTCCCAAAAAACGCTTTCAGCTTTTTCTACAAGCCTACATGATATGCTTCAGAGCACCTGCAATTGCTTGGCATTTCCAACATTTATCAGATGCTGAGGATAAGTCTGATGTATGCTGTAATTCATAATTAGTTTGATTTCACTATTTCATAGGATTTTCTCCTGTTCTTCCTAGTCAAGTTTGCCACTAATCTGCATATCAAAAGTATTTCAGTATATTTATAGCAATATACTTTAAACACTCAAAAAGTATTAGCACGTTGGCATTAATATAATCAATTTTTTCTGGCATTTCCCCTTTTCTTTCCTCCCAACCCATTCATTTTACACACAGACAAAAATACATATGTAGGTTTGACTGCTAATTATTTTCCATCTCTGAATACATATTACGCATCCATATATAAAATGTCTATCTTGCTTTTGTCTTCCTTACCTCACCCTAATCCGATGAGTGAATTTTTCCTTGACATCAACACCATCATACAGTTGCATGAAAATTTGATCACAAAAACTTGCACATGTTCTTATCTGTAGTGTTACAAACAATTTTAACAAAAATCTGTGCTGATTTTTCAATTTGTCATAGAAAAAGAAAAATATAAAAAAAGTTTTAGATTACCTAGTATAAGTGGTCTTTAGACATTTTAAAATAAGTGTTTCATTCAAATTGCACCCATTTTGGAAATACACATTTCAAAAAAGTTTATCTTGCAGATAATGATTCCTCCATCTTTCTCAGGCTGCCTGTATTGTATTTATCAGGCGAGACACTATTCTCTGCATACACAATACTATTTTCCCAAACTTTTGAAGTATGTATCATGACGCGATATGCTCAGTGCTCAGTTCCCATTTCAGTACCTAAATAAAAGTTGTCAGATTTTTCAAAAGGTGCCTGAAATCCTCCATGAAAACTCTGCTCATAACCTTTCTAAAGTCTATTGGAAATGAGAAATACAACTTAAACTGGATCATATTGCTGAGAATAAGTGCATTTTGCAGCAAGCCTACATCATCTGTGAAACTAAATACACTCAACCATATACATGCCAAGAAGATAAATTACAAATAATCCTATGACAGAGTGAACAGTTTCACATGTTACCTCTTGTTCCATTCATAAGCTTATCCAGTGTAATTGCTTTTCTATAAAGGAGATGTGAGGTAGCTCACATACTGAAAAAGTAACTGTTTAGAAATAAACACTACCTTTTTAACAATCAGTTTTTGCCTTTTGTAAATCATCATGAACACATGCAGAATTCTTTTCAGGGGGCACAAAAACTCACTACATATGTTACATTGACTTTTAAAGTTTTGTAACACCATACACCCACTTTGCATCTGTCTTCCACTGATGCATCTCTTCTGTCAGCCAGGGAATCTCTAGACTCAAGCAACTAAAGCAGGCATTAACTTTGTCTCAAGTTTAAAATGTTTTTCATCCAATGCATGAGTAAATTCAATGTTACAGTTGCAAAAGTAAATGCAAATTGAACCCATTGCACATATATTGACATATTTAAGTGTCCAAGACTATTCTTCAAAATACTGTCCTACACCAAAGTCTAGCTCTTCTGAATTTTTTTAATAATTTCAAACACTGAATTAACTGCTGGGTTTTGTTTTTCCTTTTTCTTTTTTTTGCCATGGTATTATAAGCATTCCAAGAGGTCAGGTTAGTTTTAGGTTCAAAAAGATTTTTTTCCTCTTCTTTTTAAAGATGGGGGGGGCAGAGGTAGAGAAAAATGGCTAGCCACAGATAGAGAAGCCATAAATTGCCCATATCTAGCTTCTACTTACAAAATGTAGTAAATCTTTTTAAGACAGGTACAAATAGCAAGAACAGTGCCATCCAAGTCTATTTATATGACCAACAGCTAAGATCTCCTCCTCTGAACAAATTCTACTCTTTATAATCCCCACTCAGAAACTATCTTCTGCTGCTCAGTCTGGTTCAATCGTGTTTGAAACCAAATTTGCATTCAAGTGCAAAACTGGGTGTGCTCTCTGTTGGTCATGCTGCCTTTCTGATTCAGAGATTATGCAAATAGGTTGTCCTGCACTCTGGACTAACCCGAACACTGTCTTGCCAAACAAAAAGGGACTCTCAGTCAATTGCCTGCATTTCACCATCAAAAAATCAAAGGCATCCTCCCTTATCCTATCTTAAGGTGTCCTTAAGCAGGTACCATTTAAATATAACTTGTTAGTGAAAAAAGTTTCCTTGTTCTGTCAATGAATTTGGGCTCTGGATCATCTCCAGGAACTAAGAGGTATATTTCCATCATATGAAACCTGCTAGAAAAAGCATTTAAAAGTTTTATATTATTTGCCACCATACTAAACTATAAAAAATTTCCCAGGATCTAATTAATCTTTTATAGTGTTAATGACTTTCACATCTATTGATTGGAAAACAATTAATGATATTGACAGACCATCCGGCATAACTGCCCTTTCTCCTTTCCAAAATATTTCTTCACCTACATTACCTCACTAATTTAAAAGCTGGTCATTTTCTATTAGGGACAAAATGGTCATGGTTGAATGAGAGACGGAACTAGAAAAGGAATGAAGGCAGCACCCTGAATAATCAAGTGTCAGCATTTTTGTTTTCTGCCTGGATATCTTTAAACGACTCGTGAACCTTGTAACTGGGGTTCAGTAGTGTATAAAGGTTAGGTCAAATTCTTCCCTCAGTCACATCCATGCAGTTGGGAGAATGTTGCTCTAGTTTAGACAACAAATAATTGCCTCTTAGTTCATCCCAGTCAAGCAGGTCATCAAGTGTTCAGAAGCTGCAATATGCACAACATGGATTTCATTATTGCAGAATGTCAAGTATCAGAGGGGTAGCCGTGTTAGTCTGGATCTGTAAAAGCAGCAAAGAATCCTGTGGCACCTTATAGACTAACAGATGTTTTGGAGCATGAGCTTTCGTGGGTGAATACCCACTTCGTCAGATGCATGTAGTGGAAATTTCCAGGGGCAGGTATATATATGCAGGCAAGCTAGAGATAATGAGGTAGTTCAGTCAGGGAGGATGAGGCCCTGTTCTAGCAGTAGAGGTGTGAAAACCAAGGGAGGAGAAACTGGTTTAGTAATTGGCAAGCCATTCACAGTCTTTGTTTAATCCTGAGCTGATGGTGTCAAATTTGCAGATGAACTGAAGCTCAGCAGTTTCTCTTTGAAGTCTGGTCCTGAAGTTGTTTTACTGCAGGATGGCCACCTTAAGGTCTGCTATAGTATGGCCAGGGAGGTTGAAGTGTTCTCCTACAGGTGTTTGTATATTGCCATTCCTAATATCTGATTTGTGTCCGTTTATCCTTTTCCATGGGGACTGTGCAGTTTTGCCGATGTACATAGCAGAGGGGCATTGCTGGCATATGATGGTGTATATTACATTGGTGGACGAGCAGGTGAATGAACCGGTGATGGTGTGGCTGATCTGGTTAGGTCCTGTGATGGTATCGCTGGTGTAGATATGTGGGCAGAGTTGGCATTGAGGTTTGTTGCATGGATTGGTTCCTGAGCTAGAGTTCCTATGGTGCGATGTGCAGTTACTGGTGAGAATATGTTTCAGGTTGGCAGGTTGCATCTGAGGAAGTGGCTATTCATCCACGAAAGCTCATGCTCCAAAACGTCTGTTAGTCTATAAGGTGCCACAGGATTCTTTGCTATTCTTGCAGAAAGCACATTTAGTGTTCCAGGCCTTTGATCAGAGCTGTTTGAGCATTAGAATATGGGATCTGGGCACCTATTGTGATTTAAGCAGCCAAATATGAAAACATGACCCCAAAAATGCATCTGCTTATACAGAAGAGATTTTTAACAGAACCAGTTTATAAGTAATGCACAGTTACTACTCTGGAAGTGCAACTTGCTCATTGCAACATAGTGAAACAATCTGGACTTTCACTATATCCTAGTTCACTGTAAGCAGAACTCAGTGTATTTGTTACCAGAAACTATCATTTAACAACCCTAATTAATCATAAGCTTTTAATAGATATGTACAATTATTCACCCTTTAATGTTTCACCAGATGCTGCAGAACAGAAAAAGCACCATACTAATGAGATAGTAGCACTTCCTTGAAAAGCTTTGGCAAAGTCACAGTATCAGCAATGAGTACCTGATATTTAAATATGATCTATGGAAAACAAATGTTGTCAAAGACTGAAACAAGCAGACATCACATAATAGGGCATAATTTCAACATTTGTCTATATTGATGAAGATGTTCCATAGACAGTAAAGAAACTGTTTATATGCTAGACATACTGCAGGACAATCTGTACTTGAATTCATCTATACATACATATCACGTGCATGTACATGCACACGCGACATCTTGCACTAATTACATTAATCAGGAATCTCAATCAAATTTAGAGCCCAACTGTAACCAACTATGTCAACAATTACAATAAAAAAGTAGATCTACACTGCACACGCACAGTGACACGGAGTACGCACACTGCACACTCAACCCTGCAGAGTATTATTAGCTGTGTAGCTGCTGAGGCACTGCTTAGACAAGTCAAGGCATGTCTGAACCCTGTGGGTATGTACCCTACATGGCTCTCTGCACACCCAAGCACAGCTTCCCACATCTACACTATTTTTAGCAATGTAAGATCCTACTGCCAGGGAAAGGCTCCAGCAGCAGGGAAAAGCTAAGCACTCCCCCACTGCCTCTGCCTGCAAGAGTTTTTAATTGCTATTTATGTGTCACTATACACTGCAGTGAGGACGCAGTGCTTTGCACTGCAGCATGTAGCTTCACATATCCTACATGCCACCACCAATGCAAACAAGGCCCTAGAACTTTGTCTTTTGTTTCTAATGGACAGCACAGTAAATGGAGTCTGGGAAAAGGAGACAAGCGGAGACAAAACAATTAGAAAATTCTGAGGCGTGTCAGTGTCAGGACAGTGCTGGGAAGGATACTCTGACAACATGTAGAACCATAAAGGAAATTTTCCGCATCGTTATGTAAAGAAATGATTTTGTAATAAAAACAAATAGAGTATTTGAAGGTTGGTTATGGAATCATTACTGGAGACTTCTAAGACAGGCTAGAACAATATCACTCCTGAGTATTTGAGTGCCTGTTCTCAAGTGAAAACTACCATATGGCATCATTAGTTTTAACAAAATTCACAGCCAAAACCACAAAACCCTTCTCAGTACCCAGCAACTCGGCCCCATTTTAATCAGGAAAAAAAAAAACACTTAGGTTTCAGATTTTATCATGGAGGTTTCACACAGATGTAGTCATGGATACAACAAATGTTGTCTCTGGAAAAGCCATATGTCTATGATAACTATTCTCTATTCCACGTTTTTACAATGCAGTTCTTCAAAGTATACAGCAACAGGGTGATCAAACTACTGAATCAGACTCCCAAATAATGCTAATATCATTTTGAAGTTCTGGGAAAGCAGCAACATAATAGCAATGCTAAGCCCTCACAACAGAGAAACAAAGATTGTAACCTGGAGCAATTAATTAACAAGAAAGAAACAAATGAAATGGTCTGCTAAACCTAACATTTACATCTTTCATCAATAGGACACCAATGAAATTAACCACAGACTGAATAGTGACCAAAAAGTCATCATTATCTGATGGCTGTTCTGTGGCTGAGAGCTGTGACTTGGTACTACTGACCCCACAAGTTTGGTATTTGCACATCACAAATGTGCACTATCAGCAGCCTCATTAACTAGTATTCTTATTGGCAGACTCAGAAAAGAGCTCTGGAATGAATGGACATGGATCTTCAACTACCCTCTCACATCTGGAAGTAACCCCACTACCACATTAGTTAGGCATACTGTACAAGGTTGTGAGGCAGAACCTGCCACTGCCACTTGCCATGGTGTACAGGTTCTATGGGTAAGCTGAGACTTCAGTTTCCAGCACTATCCGATCCAGTACTTTTTGTAAGTACAATCATCTATCTAAGAAATAAATAAAAGTAAATTTACTTATATGATTTAAACATGTATAATAGAATGTCACAGGCAAAACTCACCCTTTAAAATAATAGCTGACGTGAAATAACCATACCAAAAAGATTGAGATAATAAAATTTACTGGGTGAAGTTCAACACTGACAAAGTTTCAGTGAAATTACCCCAGGGATGAACACTGCCTCCTGTGTGTAGCTAAAAATCTTCTTGAATATCTCAAGACAAGGGAGAACAACATTTTTGTTCCTGAGTTAAGTGTGTATAAACAAACTATCATCAATTTGCTCAGTAGTTATGTGCTAATGTTTCCAAACTTTATCCAGATGCAGAAAGCTTTTGGCAAATCATGCAAACAAACTTCCCATTGGAACCAGCATGGAAAAAACTGACTGAAAAGAAACCAGACCTACACACCCTATCAAAATTCATGTCCAGTAACAAAGATGGCCAATTCCTCACAATTTACACAAATTGCTCCCTAAGAGGGTCTGCAGCTAGTCTACCATATGAAAATGGTATCGAAACAAGACATACTGTGAAAATCATGAAAATGAGTCCAGCACAAATAGTTTTATTACAAGAATAAATTTACAATCAAGACAATGTTTCAATAACATAGCTGGAGCGAAGGACAAAGCCTGAAACAAAGAAACTTATGTATGCTTCATCCACAATCTGTCCTGAAAACAAAATGCACCTATATATATTAAATCTCAAACATGAATGCCTGCATGAAATGAAATCAAAACAGCCAACATACATTTTTTCTACCCAATTGCTTTAAAAGTAGCTGATCAGAATCCCATTGTTTGATTCTCAGTGCAACCTACTCTGTACAGTCACTGCCTCTCAGTTTAATTCACTTCAAACCACTTTGCATAATGAATTACCTAAATATGAGATAAATATCTTTACTGATGATATTTTCAAATAAAACACCTAATGTTTCAATGCATTTTCTCTTTAATCTTGTGGTTTAACAAGAATAAATATTCATATTGCTGGAACATGCCTACCATAAACAGCTTTTGAGGTTATCAAATGCTGCTGCTGCACCTGAGCATTCCATTTCCCTGAAAACATTTTTTACTTTTGCATTCTCAAACACAATGAGTATTATTATTTGTGATTTTATAACACCAAGGACTGTTAGGTGCTTCAAGTAACACAGAGAAACCACCCACACGGTTCTCTCTGCGGGACTGGAGCCTAAATTATAGATGCAAAATGATAAGTAAGGGTGACAGACAATGAGGATAGAGATGGGGATTTAATCTTAGCACATTCAGTAGCTCTCACTGAGAATCAGATACTAATATCTTCATTCCATGTGCAGAACTGCCAGAGTCAATGGATTTTGCATAAAGATGAAGAGCAGATTACAACTTTGTGGGTTTGATTTAACTTTATGATGGAATCTACAGCTGGCAAAATACTACTAATTACACTTGATCTGAGTCTAGAAAGAACTAGCATTCCATGCAATTTAATTACTTTAGAAGTCATCAACTTAAACACTTTAGTTACAGTGTGATTAAATACACTTATTACAAACCACAAAAAATTATCCTTGAAATGACTTCAGAATCCTTTTTTCCATATAGAATTTTAACATTTATGTAAATGGCCCAATTCTCCATTGCCTTGATCTTGTATAGTTATTTACACCTGGACAAAGTGGGCATAAAACAATGTCACCCTAATCCAGTAGCATTTTACACCCACATTTAACAGGTGTAAAATAACGAGGCAATAGAGAAACAAGCTTGATGGCTAACCATGGGAACATGAAGACAAATTTGGTTTCATTTCAGGTCATTTGGTATGTATTTCCCAATTATTTTTTCTAGTCAAATATTGTAACACTCACCACTTAATCTATATATCATTCATGCTTTCAAAGTAAGAAGATTGTGTTGTCCCAAATCAAATCATTTTTGTGGTACCATATTTTCAGAGTAGTAAAACACCTGAGTCCTCTCTGCTGGCTCCTTTCTCTGATCTGCTCTGCTCCTCTGTCTAAGCTCGATAAGCCCAGTCTGCCTCTCTCTCCCCTATACTCTCTGTTCCTTGCTTCCCTCCACTTCTTTGCCCAGAGAGAGCAGGAAGTGAAGAATACAGGGGCCCACCACTTCCCTTCTTGTGTCCTGTCCCCTCCCCCACCAAGAGGATTGTGAAGAGCTTTTTAACTGGCTAGAGTGAGTCATTGACTTATTGGGCTTGTGCTGTACTGTTGTTGCATGAAAAGTTATGACAAGCTTTAACCCTGAAACACTTGCAACTTATATGATGACAGTGAGACAGGTGGGGGAAAAAACATTTTATCAGAGAGCAACAGACCTTGAACAAGCATTTTATAGTTTTTAAAGAGGTATATTGATAGATGATATTAAAAAAATGGAGAACTGTCAGGAAGCTAGAAATCATCTTGGGACACCAGGACACTGAATAAAAAAGTGGAATTATCCAAGGTAAAAATCAGCATGTGTTGTTTCTATGTTTAACTAGTTTGGAAAGATCAATCATCTCCTTACTGATAAGAAGTTTATGTGCTTATAACAGACTGTGGTTGGTCACAATATGTTCATATGCCAATTTCTTCCTCTTCAATACTTCTACGCTTGGAAGAATTCCATTTTTATGTTAATAATTTATATTTTAATAATTATGACAAAAATAATTAAAAATATTGATGTTATCAATTTACATTTATCATTGTTGCAGGAATTTAGGGGCAGAGGGTCAGACAATTTTTTAACACCAACATTACAACACATTTAGGTATGACTACAATAAGTTCTCAAACACCATTTTTCTTACTTTGTTTATTTCTGCATTTCAACTAAAATCAATGGAAATATTTTTTCAGTTTGTGTGTACAATGAAATTGACATTTACTGACAAAAATCTAATCCTTCCAAGCCTACACATACACTATTTTCATCAGTCATGCTAAAAGCAAAGCTAGCAATGTGTTTTTAAACTTTACAAGGATAAGGCTTTATATAATACTCTCTCAATACATATTGCTCTTTACTACAGATTAATGAACTATTATGGTCATAAAATAATACAATTCACAATCTGAGAGTCAGCTGAACAAGTCTTACTATCAATACATGAATAGCTAATCAGAGAGAAAAAGAAATGGAATGGATTGTAGACTGTCTGCTACTGAGAACGTCATATGTCAGCTGCAATTTAAATGTAACATCAGCGGTGCTAGTTAAATGCAAAATATTTAAAATATGATCTGATCTCACCCCAAAGCCCTTAGGACTCTGGTTAGCTTGCTCAGGACAGTATGACCAAGGAAGTCAATGAACCTGACTTTTCTCTTACTTAAATCAGAATAAATCAGGAGTAACCCCACTCTGAAGTGTCAGTGGAGTTCCACTAGCATATGGAGATCGTGTGAGAGGGGATAACTAGGCCCACAATGCCTAATCTTTACTGAACATGTCATTTCAAAAGGATTCTGTCTGAAGTTCAAAATGCTGCTTCTAGTCTCTGACTCCACATAGACTGGCTAAAAATCGAAATCACATCTTTGATAAAAATTAAAAGCACATCTTGCACTTTAAATGTCGTTACCATAGGTCTTCACTTACAGTACTGTTTAAAGTTGAGAGCAGCAGGTTAAGTAATCGCCAATTTTGTGGAGAGTTTGTTTGTTTCTTTTGTTCTGCTAAAAGTTGTATTTCAATTTAAAAATTGATCCCATAGTAAATCTGATCACCAGCCTGTGGTACTTACTCAGCTATTCTGTCCTTACTCAGATAACCCCCACTAACATCAGCGAGAGTCAGCCTGAAGGAGGACTGGGAAGAAACCCAGAGTAAAAACAACAAGCCAAACCCAAAGGGACTTTGCTCCTTTCAGGCTCACTGGAATGTGTTTGGATGGCTGCACTGCTCCATCAAAATTCCTTCAGGGGTCTTCTGGGTAGCACAGCCCAGGGCACCAGCCTCCCTTGGATACTCCTTCTCTCCTTTGCTCCCACACATTTCAGTGGCTGACCACAATCAGAGACTGTGCAAAGCTCTCAGCATTTGGCCCATTTATGAGAAAAGGATAAAGGATATAGCCCCAAACATCTGGCCTTGGTTGCTTCAGTACATTGCACGTACAGTAAGCTACATAAACATTATCAACTGCCCAATAACTGTACTAATGATCTCCAAGGAAGCGATGGTAGCCATTGTCTCTGAGTCCACTATACTGGACAAAACACTTGAACATACCAAGGGGAACTTCCTGCTTAGGCAGAGGAGGAGGAACACTCACTTAATAGTTATTTTCCATCACGTATATCTTTGATTATATTAAATACAAACATTTCCTTAATCACTGGAAGCTGTGTATTGAAGAATGGACAGAGCATTTACTTAAAATTTCCTATCACAATCTTCAGCTTTTATTACATGAAGAAAAGGTCCAGGAGTTCAAGAAATTCAGAGAGCAAGAGAACCATCTTCCAGGGAGTTCTCTAGTAGCTTTCTCTACATAGCAAAGTTCATTGTCAGTATACTATTCCACATAGCTTTTTCTCTGCATGTTTGCATGGAACATTCTGCCAGCTGGTAGGATTGGAAGACAGAGGAGGGATCACTTGATGACTGCCCTGTTCTGTTCATTCCCTCTGGAGCATCTGGCATTGGCCACTGTTGGAAGACAGGACACTGGCTTATGAACCATTGGTCTGATCCGGTATGAGCATTTTTAATATTCTTATGTTGCAACAATGTATTAGTATTTGTTTGTTCCACAGGCATTTCTAGGCAATAAGAATACAGCAGTGTCTCAATTAACCCACATGCAACTGATTCAGAAATATTTAATTCCTTTGTTGCTGGATTAAATACTGTGAAGAGTACATAATGTATGTAACACCACAGATTCATTCTCAGGTTAAAAAAAGAAAAAAGAAAAAGAAAACCACCAAAAACCTAGCTCCTGAATTTTCCCCCAAGGATTTGCTCCTCTCTACTTATCAGATCAGGAGGAAAAACAGCTTATTAACAGTGCCAATATTTATACAGTACTTTTCACACTTGGAGATTTGATGATCTTAAATTAAAAATCTCTCTTTAAGAGCCTGAATCTAATCCCAATGATGGAAGCGACAAAACTTCCATTGATATCAATGGGAGCTGCTGGGCGCACAGCGCTTTTGAAAAAAGAAAAATCAGACCACTTATTGCCAGTTATTTAGATATCTAAAATATCTACTTGGCCTGACTTCAAGCACCCTTTTTTGGAAAATGTTTGTCAAAATGGTTGGCAGATTTTTAATCATCAACCATAGCTCTAAAAACGTTCCACCCACCCTATATCTCAAATCATCTTGTTTCAAAGATTTTTTTTCCCTAACCTGTTTAATGATGTGCAATTTCATTTATGAATCTTTCTAATTTCTTCCTTCAGCACTGTTTAGAAATAGATTGGGACTGTCCTTGTGATTCATAAAAGGATTATTCCCTATGTATCAGATCTGACTAACACTTTAATAATCAAACCCTCTGAAGTAACCCGGGAAAAGCAGCACTTTTGGCCTTTTGACAGCAGCCAAAAATAGCAGAAATTGTAAATTCCTTGAATCAGAATCCTTGAAGTCAAGCTGAGATAACTTCCCAAGTGTTTTAGGGGTAGATATTATATTCATGAAGATCACTTCAGTGTCCACACAAGAAGCTCTCCATTACGTCAAGACAAGGTCATTGGTATGCATGAAGAAAGTAATTCTTCAGCCTAAAATATTTCAGACAAGTCATTTGGACTATAGTGAGGATTTCAGGGGCCTGTTTGGTGGAAAAAAGCAAGGTTTCCTCACACATACTGAACATTCCAAGAGCACAGCTGCCCCCTAAACAGTGAGTAAGTATCACAGTCACAATTCTACAGAACATTAGGAATGACCATTTCAAGTTTTTATAATTGGATTTGCTGGTCATGGTAGAATGGAAAGTATTGCCTTGTTTCACCAACATTAATTTCTTTAACAGGCTAATTTCCTATACAGTGTTGTTTTCTTCTGAAAAACACAACTGTAATGATTTCCTCACTTATTTTAAAGAGCTTTATTGAATCACATCAGAATCTGATCCAACATTCTTCAGGACGTTTCTCTAACCCCATCTTTATGTCAGATTTTTTTTTAATTTAAGCTAAAACTCCTACTTTGTATAAAAACAGACTAACTACTCTACTAATGTTTCAAAATCATACTAACATATATTGTTACATTAAGAAATTCATTTTCACCTAACAAAATTATGATTTTATTTAAATTAGAAAGTAACAGAGCTGACAAAAAAATTAAAAACTGGAAACCAGCTTGTCAAGTGTTAGTTGGAAATCTCTCTCTTTTTCAGCTATCTAAAAATCACACAGGAATATGCATGATGACAAAGTGGGTATTCACCCATGAAAGCTCATGCTCCAATACGTCTGTTAGTCTATACGGTGCCACAGGACTCTTTTTGCTTTTACAGATCCAGACTAACACGGCTGCCCTTCTGATACAGGAATATGGCTTACCTATAAACATTTCCACAGACTCTACCCTTTTGAGCAGAATCCCATTCAGGATCAGACCCGAAATGGGGGCCTGATTTTGCAAGATGCTGAGTAGTGTTGGTTGAAAAATGGAGAAAGTTAGTCAAAAATTTGAATTTTCAAACAAGTTTGATCACTGGTTGAAAAAAACAACCTCACAAAACCAAAACTCACATTTGTTTGGGGGAGGCGGAAGGGACAGTAGGGGAGATGAAAATTTTCTAAAAAGGGCAAAGAACGTCAGAATTTTGAAAGTTTTCTGTCAATGATGGTGTGAAGCACCCCTGTAAGGTGCTAATGATCCCTCACCCTCTCCACTGCTAATTACCCTCCCACTCCTAGCAAGCACTTGCTTGTGTAGTTTAATTCTCTCTTCAGAAAACTGTTCCAGCACCTCCTGAGTAATCTGAATACAGTAGAGTACATTTCCTCAAAGGAAAACAGCCACCTTTGACAGTGTAAGCGTGGAGAAATAGGCCCAATTTTGTACTTTAGGTTCTTTGTAGATTTTAGAGCACTTAGAAAAGCTGAGTTTTTAAACAGAAGGCTGGTCTTAATCTTAACTATAGTAGAGTGACCATATCAGAAGGACTACCGGTGAGCATACTTCCATCAGCACCTATGTAGATATCATACCTGCTCCTGACATCAGTATGAACAGTATCCTCAAATGCCACTCCTCATATGAGATACCTCTTGACCCTTGTCTCCCCATCTCGGGCAGCTTTTTCCTCTGGAAGTTTTAATTTGACCCTGAGACTAGTACTGCAGAAGGCTGATTTTCTTTTTTGGTGGTTTGGGTTCTGGAGTTTCTGCATCAGAGTGTTGCTCTTTTAAGACTTCTGAAAGCATGCTCCACACCTTGTCCCTCTGGGATTTTGGAAGGCAGTTCAGATTCTTAAACCTTGGTTTGACTGCTGTAGCTATCTTTATAAATCTTACATTGGTACCTTCTTTGCATTTTGTCAAATCTGCAGCGAAAATGTTCTTAAAATGAACGTCTGCTGAGTCATCATCCGAGACTACTATAACATGAAATATATAGCAGAATGCAGGTAAAACAGAGCCAGAGACACACAATTCTCCCCCAAGGAGTTCAGTCACAAATTTAATTAATGCATTATTTTTTTTAATAAGCGTTATCAGCATGGAAGCATGTCCTCTAGAATGGTGGCCGAAGCATGAAGGGGCATACAAATGTTTCGCATATCTGGCACATAAATACCTTGCAACGACGGCTACAAAAGTCCCATGCAAACACCTGTTCTCACTTTCTAGTGACATTGTAAATAAGAAGTGGGCAGCATTATCTCCCGTAAATGTAAACAAACTTGTTTTTCTTAGCAATTGGCTGAACAAGTAGGCTGAGTGGACTTGTAGGCTCTAAAGTTTTGTGTTGTTTTGTTTTTGAGTGCAGTTATGTAACAAAAAAAATCTACCTCTGCAAGTTGCATTTTCACAATAAGCGGATTGCACTACAGGACTTGCATGAGGTGAACTGAAAAATACTATTTCTTTTATCATTTTCAGTGCATATATTATTTTTATTACAAAATATTAAGTGAGCAGTGTATACTTTGTATTCTGTGTTGTAACTGAAATCAATATATTTGAAAATGTAGAAAAAAATCCAAAAATATTTAATAAATTTCAATGGATTAAAACTGCAATCATGATTTTTTTTAAATTGTGATAATTTTTTAAGTTAATCACATGAGTTAACTGTGACTGATTGACAGCCCTAGTGTAGACGCTTATTTCAGAGACAGAAGGGGGTTCTCTGCCGCTATAGGAAGTCCACCCCCCTCGAAAGGCAGTACTTAGAATACCTCCATCAACCTAGCAGAGTGTACAATGAGGGTTAGGTCAATCTAACCACATGGCACTGGGTGTGACATTTTCACAGCTCTGGGCATTATAGCTAGGTTGCCTTAAGTTTCAGGTGTAGCCCACACTTCAGATTCTTGATCACTAAGTCTTTGTCTTAAATGCCTTTGGCATTGGAGCTGGGGTTTCCCCTGAAATGATATTTCAACTTAATTGGCCCCATTTCCCTCTGCTTCTATTTTAGCTGACACTTGTGTGACAGACAAAACAGTGTGGTATATTTGATGAATCAATTTAAAAAAATCCTCCCAGATCACTGTAGTCTTTGCTATTCCATTCACACATTTTTTCCCCTCTCTCTTTCAGATGTTGTGCTTAAGGGCAACTGAATGTCACAGCTGCTTATACCAGGGTTGAAACTGGTCCACAGACTTTATTCTTACTAGAAAGGGAGAACTGCCAAAGATTCTGTTAGAAAAAGCACTCCAAACTGTAGATGTTTTTACTTCTACCTTATCCAAATCTCTTGCATCTGTGGAACTGGGCTAGAAGTCTCATAAGAAACTCTTTTCAGCTTTCTGGTACCCTTTCTGCTTCCAGGGAAGTCACTAATGATAAAATGTTGACACTTCTATTTCCTCTCCCACCTGGAGTCAAGGTGCATAAAGAGCTCAAAAAATAAAAATAAGGAGGAGCACTGGAAACTTCACCAGACCTCAAAAAGGATGAATCCATACTTTATTTTTACTTTATTCTAATTATACGCCTTTCCGCCTTTATTTGTATCATCTTTCACATGAGGCCTCTGGTCCAATTGAACTGTGGTTGGTGCAAGAGCCAAGATGGGCTTTAGTACACTTTTGAGGACCTAAAATCAGTTCTCAACCAGGGGTACGCATACCCCTGGAGGTACTCGGGCATCTTCCAGTGGGTACATCAGCACATCTAGATATTTGCCTAGTTTTACAACAGGCTACATAAAAAGCACTAGTGAAGTCAACACAAAATAAAATTTCATACAGACAATGACCTGTTTATACTGCTTTATATACTAGACACTGAAATGTAAGTTCTATATTGTATATATATATTTTTTTTTTCATTCCAACTGATTTATTTTATAAATCTATGGTAAAAAGGAAAAAGTGAGCAATTTCTCAGTAACAATTGCTGTGACACTGTTTGGTATTTTTAGGTCTCATTTTGTAAGTAAGTAGTTTTTAAGTTAGGTGAAACTTGGGGTAGGCAAGACAAATCAGCCTCCTGAAAGGGGCACAGTAGTCTGAAAAGGTCGAGAGCCACTGCCTCAGATCATCTGTCTCAACACAGACCTAGTCTTCCAGCATAAATCAATGTAGCCTAAAAGCTGCCATTAAACCATTCCAGCAGACTGGGATTGCTGGGGCAGAAAAATGCTTTAGCTAAACCAGGAGGGAGCTGGCATGTGAAAGGAATCCTCCATTGTCCAGATCCACCCCATCAAGGGCAAGCTTTAGGCCATTTTATAGACCAGAGAATTTGCCTAATATATTTGACATCATTTTAAACTAAACAGTGGTATATGCAATATAGAGACACCATGCAAAAAGATAAATGAACTTTTCCCCTCCCCCTCATATATTTTAGGACAAAATAAAAATATTTCAGGAAACTGGAAGACCAAGTGTTTGTTTTGACTCATCTTTAATGCTTTCTATATATCATTTTTAAGAAGCATAATTGTAGTGTGTAGTGAGTCACTTCAAACTAATAATCTTTTCACATTGTTTTTTTTAACCAGGTCAGATTAATACTTAGTCTGATTTGGCAATCTAGTACCCGTCTTCCTCACTTTAAACACAGTATGAGTCAGATTCTGATCTCTCTGGACCAGATGGTTTTCACATGTCTCAAACTGTCAGAAATGAGTCCTTGACAACAACTACAAAAATGGCACCCTAATTGTAATGCACACATGACAGCAAATCCATGAAGAACTACTTCACTTATCTGAATTTAACTGAATGTTTATAAATATTTTGGGAAACCAGCCTTTCAAGATAAAGGAGAGACCCACCAATATTGTGACTATCCTGCAAATTAGGAAATAGGAAACCTCTTATTACATGTTGTTTAGATAACATAAGGAGTCAGGCTGGTTGGAGAAAAAGTGCAACACAACTTCCAGAATAGACCCTTAAGACTGAGTTTATTCTCCTTAGATACATATCAGCTGGCCTGAATGGTTCTTGGTTATGAACTAAAAAGGCAAATGTCACAGTTATAGTAACTCCCCACTTAATGTTGTTTCGATCTTACATCCCTGCTCAATTACAGAACATGCTCCATTTAAAGTTGTGCAATACTTCACTATAACGTTGTTTGGCTGACTGCTTTGTCCACAGCTAGCAGCCCCCCAGCACCTCCTGCCTGCTGGCAGACCCCGTGGATCAGAGCCTTCCCCCTCCTCCCACCCACGGCAATGAGATGGCTTGCGGTGTTCAGGAGGGAGGTGGGAGGACTGAGGATTCGGCGCACAGGCTCCTCGTCCCTCCCCTGCCTCCCAAACACCACAAAAGAGCCGATTGACACGGGCAGGAGGCGGGGCGAGCGAGGATGTGGTGTGTGGAGTAAAAGGTGGGGAAGAAAAGGCAGGTTAAGGGTGGGGGCTTGGGGTAAGGCGTGGTGTGGGCAGGCCGAGGGTTGAGCCCCCCGCCCCGATGCTTGCAGAGTAGGGGAAGCTGCTGCTGCTGCGCAATGTGCTTCTCCTAGTCTACAGCACCTTCAGCCTCCTTCCCTGCCTCATTGTCTGCATTGCCAGTGGGCTATGCCTGTGTGGGGTAAGGCAGGGACACCTCCCAACTATAGTACTGTACTGTATGGCAAAAAAAATTTATCCTGGAACCTAAGCCTCTCATTTACATTAATTCTTATGGGGAAATTGGGTTTGCTTAACATCATTTCACTTCAAGTTGTAGTTAAGTTCCTGAAAAATGCAACTTTAAGTGAGGTGTTACTATACAATAACAATGGGGGCCATCTAAGTACCTGAGATACTCCTTTCTCAAATGTATCTACAATCCTTTCCTCTTCTGCAAAAGTATTATACATCTGCAGAGTTGTAGGGCTTGCCATGGGGAGAAAAACCATAGCCAACAGGTTAAGAGCTCACACTCTAGCCTTGTGATGAAAAAACATTCAAAAAGTTTGCTTAACCAGAAGCTATTTTCCTACAAGGCTTCTTTTCAAATCCAAGTGCCTTGGAAAAAATAATTGCTCCCTTTTTGGTTTAATACAAGTTCTGATACAACGTAAGGGGAAGCCAGCCCTCAGGAATAAATTGGAGAGATGGAACAGTACTTTCACTACCGCATGAACAGACAGTTCAGACTGCTTCTGCTCAGACCTCTGGAAACAACTAGTTCACACTGACCATGTTTAAAGGCTTTAACTATTTCATGCATTTCCCTTCAGATGCTTCTATTCCATCATGCTTATATGCAGGGGGAAAATCTCTATTTAGGAACAGGATGGCTTCCAAAGAAACCTATAAAGCAATCAAGAGCAGTCTGACCCTCATCCTGCCCCTAACTTGTTTTAAAAAAAAAGTTTAAAAGTATGCCAGCTGTGTACTTTAAAACATAAGATAATTTTGTCCTTCATACTTCGCACTTTAACCATTCATTTCTTATGTACATTGATGGAAGACAATATCATTATGGTGGAGTTCTGCCAATCCAGCTATTAAACTACAGTGGCTGTAATCAATCACTTTAATGCTACTTGCTTCTACAGGAGTAATGGCTGCAGCTGAGTCAGCAGCTGGCACCCCATTGACTACATGGCACCCTGTGAATCCCAAGCATTTGGGCACCTAGTCTGGTTATAATAATAAATAATAATAATAGGAGATATACCAATCTCCTAGAACTGGAAGGGACTTTGAAAGGTTATTGAGTCCAGTCCCCCCCTGCCTTCACTAGCAGAACCAATTTTTGCCTCAGATCCCTAAGTGGCCCCCTCAAGGATTGAACTCACAACCCTGGGTTTAGCAGGCCAATGTTCAAACCACTGAGCTACCTGCCCCCCGATTGAAAGCTTCCAGATGGAAAATAATTTTTCGACAGTACAAACAACTGTTTTATGAAGCTGCGCTTTATGGATCCTGAGAGCTTACTTTGCAATTCATGTCATGCAATATGTAGGAGTAAGTTCAGAGGCTGGGTGGGGCAGCTCCATAGAGTGTAGGCCCTGTGGCCTGAAGCAAAGTGCTCTCTGTTGTCACCTGTTGGTGAAGTTGGAGAAGAGCAGCCCAGAGCAGCTTAAGAACTGCAGAGATGCAGGAAAAGGAGCTCTCTGCTAGCATCCATTGGAAAACAAGGGGAAGTGACTGAATGGGACACTTGGAGGCATTTTGATTACAGCACAGTAAATTTTGAGTTTGGAGGCAATGAAATGCTATTGACCTTTGTGGGAAATACATACAGACATCAAATGTGCCTTGGTTCAAACTAAGGAGCCCACACACAGGTTTCTGGCATACCAGACAATTTGGTATATCAAAAAATGGTGTGGGTCTGCCCTCACCTATGTGATGCCACCAGGGTGACCTCACATGCACTGTGCATGCAAGGTCATGCCTACGGGGGGTGGAGCAGGGTGCTTTTCAAAATGGCATCTGGTTCAGTCTCAGTACCAGGCAGGGGACGAACCTTCAAAAAGCAGGATTGTCTGGTTTAAAACCAGCTGAATGGCCTGCCTAGTTTTTGCTGACTGAGATTGCTGTTAGGCACAGTTGGGTGAGGGAGCTTAGTGAAAGCTGAGAAGAGGGAGGGAGAAAGAGGCTCCTACCTTCTGCTGGAAGCCCCCCTCTGGTGGTGAGGACTCTGTTAAGGGTCCAGCCTACCACTGAACCATCACAGAAGAGCTGAGCTGAGCTGAGACTGCTACAGAACAGTGGAGGGGCAGAGCTAAAGGTGGCTTGGAGGCAAGAGACAGTGCAGAGTGACAGTAGCAGCTTTGGGGTGATTGATGGCACAGAGCAGCCGTGGATGAGAGTAGCTAGAGGCAACTTTGGCTGAAACCACAGAGTATGTCTAGGATCCTGCGAGGCTGGAGATTCCTTGAGCCCAGAAGTCTGCACTGCAATTTAACAGCCCGCAGCCCAAGCCCAAGCCAGCTGACATGGGCCAGTCGTGGGTGTCTAACTGCAGTACAGACCTACCCAGAGAGACCAGCAGTCCAACTAAAGGACTCTGGTGCAGGCCTCCCTGCCAGAAGTTAAAGCTGAAATCACCCCAGCTGAGCCAGGTGGTAGAGCCCCCAAAGCAGTCCAGGACAGCTAACTGTGAGCGGGGAGCTGGGGAAGAGGAAGGTGGCTGGACCACATCAGACACTCAATTGCCAGGGGAACTGAGGTTGGGTCTATGGTTAAGGTACCTGGGCATGGGGGCGGGGGTGGGAAGCAGTCTCGCCTCATAGAATTGGTCATTCTTACTTCTACTAATTGTTGTTTTTCCCCCCCAAGTTCATTCTGTTCTCCCTTCCTTTCCCTCCCCCACCCCCTAGTGTTCTTTGCTTTAATCCTTGGACTAAGTGGGGAAGTAGCACCTATCCAAGGCACTCAGGATGGCACAGTTTCCCAGGTTTCTGGGTGGAAGCTCTAGCCAGTGTTAATTACCATATATACACATTCATTAGCATGTTCATTTACAAGCTGACCTCCCCAAGATTGTTAAGTAAAAACAACAAAAACTGTATGACCCTTTCATAAGCCGACTCTATATTTCAGGGGTGGGCAAACTTTGGCTTCTGGCCCATTAGGGTAAGCCTCTAGCGGGCCTGGACATTTTGTTTACCTGGAGCGTTCATGGGCACGGAGCCCCTCAGCTCCCAGCAATCATGGTTTGCTGTTCCCAGCCAATAGGAGCTGCGGGAAGAGGCACATCACTTCCCGCAGCTCCCATTGGCTGGGAACGGCAAACAGGGAGCTGAGGGGCTCCATGCCTGCAGACGTTCCAGGTAAACAAAATGACAATGTATTAGATATTCAATTCAATGATTCCATAGAGTTTAAAATCATCAAGTTTTGGTGTAGACCCATTTATAAGCCAACCCCCGCTCTTTGATGCATCACTTTTTTACCAAAAATATTCAGCTTATGAACGAGTATATATGGTAAGTCTTTAAGGAAACAACTGGAAAATTGAACCCAGCCATCTTTGCTGCTCTCAACACCTAGCAGAAGGGTTACATGGGTAACCATTACCACCCTATTCCCTTTATTACATAAAGTACATTGTTTATGAATGGTTTAGAATCCACAAAACACTTCCTTTAGGAGTGCTCTAGCCAGAAGCGAGCTGGCAGCAGGTAATAGGCAGGAGAGCTTTCCTGCCAGCTCTCTAACCAGTCAGCGCTGTGAGGATGGAGAGGCCAGGGTTTCAGTGTCTGTTCATCCTTTAGCCAATCCAGGCTCCCTGGGTAGTGCCAACCTTCACAGCACTGCTGTTGATCTGTGGAGTGGGGGTTCCACAAACGAAAGAGTACAAACCCTTGAAATAACTGCACAGAACACACCACAGATATTATATTCATAAAAATGATTATTTCCTAACAGGCAAGGAGGGACCACATTCAAAGCATTGGCTAGTTTTGTTCTAAGGTGTTTACTACATATTAAAGCCCAAAATGCCTTTTCTAAGGAACAAGGGCACTGCACATTGCTAGGGGGTTAATTTTGGTACAATGGGGCCCATTTTAAAATGAGTGTAAATAATGCTCTAGAGGAATTAGGGAGCAAAGAAACCTGAGCTGTCAGATCAGGAGAATTTTACAGTAGTGAACAGTCTGCCATGCTGGCAGATGGAAGCAAGAGATCTATGCATCAGCATGTTAATTGCGCAGATCTGGTAATGACTTCATCTGCATTAATCTGCTTGGTTGCCTCACCCCTCAAAGCCATTGTGGCAAGACCCCTCCATCTGTCTTTGTATCCTGTATTTTCATTAAGAGATTCCCGTTCTTTTTTAGTGCATAGTTCGTATGAATAAGCTTCTGTATAAGCTATTCTGAGTTTGATTTGAACGTGATTCATGAATGTGTATGTAAATTCTGTTCACATTGTTTGGCATGCCAGGAAGTTCAGAAAGATTTACGTTCACATAAACCCAATTTTCCCATCGGAAAATTTTGTTGTGATCCTACCACACCAAATTCTCTAGAATTAGAATTGAAAGTTGGACCAAACCTCAGCTCTGCTTCAACAATGAAACTCTGATCTCAGGGAAGTTAACCTACTTCTAAAAAGGGAAATTATCTGCAAGACAAACTAAACAATGAGAGTTTCCAAAACACTTGGGAAATACAAAATGTTGGAATATTTAGGGCATTGCCAGCAATATAAAGAGTAGGATAAAAATTATAACTTCTATAACTTAATCAGAAAACTCAGCTAAAATACATCTTCATCCTCTGAGAAACTGCATGGAAATAGCTTCAGCTGAGCTGGTCAATCTTCCTTAGCAAAGGAAATAGGCTGAGCCTATCAGGGACATAAAAGAAATACCATGCAGTTTGATTTTCCACATGTTCTCTCCCAGAAAGCCAGGCTTGGAGTGGGAAAAAACCACCCTAAAAGAGCGACCTGATAAAGTCTGAAGATATCCAGATAAAACAAAAAAAAGTTGAGATGATTATTGACAGTTTAGACACGAACATTTGTTGCAAATACTATTCAAACTAACCAAGCTAGACTGAGTACTTACTTAGTTCCACTCAAATGGTTCCCACCACTCTTAACTTTATATTTCCTTTTATTTACAAGTGTGATACAGTTTTGACTTCCACAAAACAGCCAACAATGTTCAGCATTAAGTTCCTCAGTCTGAAGTAGGTTGTAAATTCTAGTAGGAAGTCAAAGCAGGAACACACTTAATAAAGAGAGCTGAATCTCATCATAACATTTAAGAAGCTCTTAGCAATAGGTATATTTTTGTGGTCAAAGTGAGAGAGGTAACAAGGATAAAGTATAAGTACATCTGAGTCTTCCATCTCTATGGCCCTGATCTTCCCATGGAGCATGAAAAAGGCCCTTTGCTGCTCATTTGTGATATTCCCCTCCACTCCCTCACTCCCATGGGCTTACTGTAAGATGTACATTTGTGTCTCTTTCAGTTGCCTTGTATGTACCACAGACATTGAAGAGGCTGTATATAAATCTGGTACATAATCAAATCCTACTGCTGAAGAAGAGTGACAAGTGTTGTCAAGAATAAGATTTAGTGTCCAGAACAGTCCACACACAGTATACAGAAAAGATGGTCTTTTCTCCTAAATGTTATTCCCATCATGTTAGCCCCATCACATACCTGGGCAAAAAAAAGTTACAGAAAGCTCTAAAACACCAAATCTTTACAAAATTTAAGTGACTGTAATACAACTGTTTGCATGCAGCTTATCTGCTTGGACAGATTAGAAAACCACTTCAACTGCATAATTATGAAAACGGAATCTGATATCCGTCCTCATTTATTTTTGGCAAAAAGATAAATTGACCATCATCTGCTAAATCAGAACATAGCTTGACATATTGGCTTCATACACAATTTCTCCTGTTCTACATGCTGCTGCAGGCTAATTAGAGCACTTTATGATTCAGCAGATCATATTAGGTAACTTTGGGTAGAAACATATTTACTGATTTAGGGGACACTGTGCAATTTCTTACTGAAATCCAAATATTTTCTAAAGCATCTTTTAGAATTATTTCCTTCATTTTCATAATATAGAAAAGAAAACCTTTTCGCATTGTTGCTCATCTGCAACTGAAGATCACGAGTTTCGGGTAGAGGTGATGCTCTGCTGGATGAGAGGTGGCCAGGAATTCCTCAGTTTGCCAAAGACAAACACAAAAGCACTTCATCTTAAATTCCCAATCACAATGTGAGGAAGAAGATGGACATTGTGCAGAGGTTAACTTTTGTGTTCAGTAGTCTTGATCTAGCCAATCTGGAAGCACTGCACTGCACAAATGGGAGGTGGGGAAAGCTATGTCAGTTGCTTCTGTGGCACTCTCTCCTTAACCAAGCCATTGGCAAATAAGGAGCACCAAAGTCCAAAGGTCCTGGTTAATGTGAAGAGAGTGAGTGAGGCAGGAGCCTTGGTATGCAGCATGCTGTTATCCAGTCTTGGGTAGAGGGGGCAGCTGCTCCAGTTTCTGATGTAGCCCTCCCAACTAGAGAGTGCCATCTTGAAGAACCACCACAGATGTGAGAAAAATCAGGCAGGATGGAATTCTTGGATGTGAGAGGAGGGTGCAGGGGTATTTTATTTTTCTTTGAGGTGTCTGCATCACAGTATGATATATGGGTGCTATTAACCTTGTGTCCATCCCTGTATAAGAATCATTTTTAGGTTCATGACGTGGAAATGTTACTCAGGCTTGTGAATGGGTTATTGTGATCTTTGAGCATTTACTATTCACATTTCTTCCCTTACTCTCCTGGATCTGAGACAGACGCTGAGAGACTACAAGCCACTTCTCCCAATTTTTCCCTCCTTGCCAGAGAAATTTTGGCAAAACGGAATCCACTGTTGCCAGCTCTGAACACTGGCTTAAAATAAGAGGAGAAATGTGTTTGATCAGGACACAGGAAACAAATTTCATGAACTAAAAACATCACTGTTGCCTCTCTCATCAGAGAAAAACTTCCCAGACTGCAATACAAATTGTAAAATGACTGTTGCAATTACTAAAACCATTCAACAGGTGTCCCTTAAATGAAAAATTAACATTATAGTTAATGCTTGTTTTGATGGCTGCATCAGCATCCAAAAGAAATAGCTTCCAAATTGCTTTACACAAATCATATGCTCTTCTGCCATCTGGATGCCTTCCCAAGTGACTTGCTATTAGCATTCTGGGTGGCTGGCAGGTCGAGATTACTCTGTGCAAGGTGTATGCTGGTTAAGTGCTATCATTTCCTTTTTTGATCAATTATTTCTCCCTGTCTCCACTTGACTCTGAGGCTCCTTTCCAAAAGTGTGTATTATTCAGAAGCATTACCTTCCAGCTCAAATCCATTTTTTATAAAATCCTTTTGTCTTTATTAATTCACCTCACTTCTCCATCTTAATTGAGAACTCACCTTGTCTAACTCCCCAGTTCTTAATCCCATGAGAAGGGCAGAATAGATACCATGCACTCATTGAGACATACACAATAGCATTGCTCCAATCTTCTCCCTGCATAAGCTTCTGCTACTTCCCCTGAAATAGAGAGTCTTCCAAATAGCTTTGCTTATGCCTCCATAGCAAATACTCAATACCAGAGAAAATGTCAAGCAGATATACAAAGATAACAGAGTATTTAATATTCATAACTTTCATGACTCTGCACTATTTTTACTAGATACAGTAGGCTGATCTGCCAAGAAAAATATATTGTAAGAACCACTAACTGAACTTTTAGAATTATTTTATTGGTGTAAAATAAATTTATCTGATCATATCTTACCAGGAAGCAGTACGTGTAGTTAAAAATCATAGCTATCCTGTTTCTGTAACTGGAAGACATAACATACTATAAGAACGACAACACAGGGAATGTAAAAAATGGAAAACTATTTTTGTTTGTCCTCATTACTTCTCCAGCCTAAACTCCATTATGAATAACTGAAGTAAAGTGTTCAAAATAATGGATCAATATTGTTATAATCCAAGGAGGTCAGTATTCAAGGAACAAGGCACCTAAATCCACATTTACCAGCCTTCATGAACACTGCAAGCCTTAAGTATGTTGTATGATAATATTGCTTTGCCTTTATTTATACAATGCTTTCATTGCACTATTCATCTCTGGTGCAAGGCATCAAGTGCCAATGAAAGCATCATTGGGCTTAGTGTTTTCTACAATAAAACTCTAGTATACCTTTGTAAAGGGGAAGAATTACACATCACTCCCTCCAAATGCCATCCACAGTACTCTGGATTGGTTCGATGGCATGTTAGACACTCACAGACAAAGCAAGACACTCCCTAACACTAAGACTAGATGAATTCCATGTGCAACACTTGCATCCTCTCATCTGGGCAGTAAGAAATCAAGCCTCTGTCTTGAATTATGAATTCCTGTGTAACCATCTGACAGCCTGGGAAGATAGGGCATCTTAGAAACATTAGTCCCAATTCAAAAGCAATGAGTGCGATAACTAGCTAGACTGACAGACTTAATTCCCTTTCACATGGGGACAGCAGGTGTAAGTAGAACTAAGGAAGTTTAATTTACAAACCAAAGAGTCAGGATAAGGTGCAAGTTAAAAAAAATAGCCTCTACCTTTTACTTCAACTCCTGTATTAGCCTCAGGGGAGTTCTATCTCCAATGACAAAAAAATATGGACAAATATCAATTAAAATCAGATCAGATTTAACAGTCAATGTTCTCCGCCACATTTTGGACAACCACTATGAAAATTATTCAATTATTAGCAGGCCAGGTTCTCAGAACAGATCCCATACTGTTTGGGTTTGTTTTTTTAAAGCACAACCTGAATACTACAATGCCCAGAGGAAAAAATTGTAGGTATCACTAATTTTCACTGTCTTCTTATTGAAGTGTTTGGGATGGTTTAGTTTTAAGGAGGGATTTTTGTTTTGAACATTCAGGATGTTAAGTAATAGGTTTTCATTCTTAAATATTATTGACCAATTGTAAGACTGGAAACTTTGGGTTATAATTATTGAATAATTAAAATAGTATCCCATGGATTTTCCCACATGAATCCTGTATGCACATTTATCTTGCTCACGCTTCCTTTTATGATTTATATGTAGACACCTGAAACAGATAGTGAATTTCAGTCTGAGACAGGAAGAAAATTTCTGAATTCTGACAGGTGTTGGACTTCATTCCCAAAACTATTTACATGGCCTTCAGCAGCTGAGAGCCACCTGAGTGCTAAGTACAGCACACATCTTTGCTCACACTGCAGCACAGTAACTGAATTTGTGTAAGACTCCCCAAGGAAAGGGAAGCCATGCTGCAACTATTTTTACATTTAGGGCTCCTGCAGAAGTAGTTCTGATGAGTGATTAATATCAGCCTTGGGAATTATGTTACTCATTCATTGCAGTGCACTGGACTCTATTGGTTTCTTGCATTTCCAAAGTTCATTGGAAATAAGCCCCATGAATTTCAAACTTACTCTCACCTGCTAATCCTTATCTGTGACCCAATGTCCTACTGGGCAGACTGAAAGGATAGATCCTGCTCCACACAATAAGTCCACAAGCAACTCTGTTCTGCCCTTCCCACGCTAGTAAGTGCTTCCTCTCTAGGGTAACCAGATGTCCCTATTTTAGAGGAACAGTCCCAATTTTGGGGGGCTTTTTAAAAAAATATAAAAAATGTCCTTATATAGGCATCTATTGCCCCCCATCCCCTGTCCCAATGTTTTATACTTGCTATCTTGTCACCCTATTCCTCCCCATCCAGCTTGTTCCAGCAGACCAGAGTGTATCCACAGCTATAGAGGAGACACAAATGTGAATTTCAAGTGTTAAGCTACTGAAAACGTGCCTTGCAGCTGAACAGTCAGCCTTAGGCACATGTGGCATATTGGGTCACCCTAAAAATCATGTTTTTCTTTACAAAAATATTTTCTGGTACCTCTGCTCCACCAGTGTGTACTAATAGGGTAAGTGTGGCCATGCCTTTGTTACTAGCATACAGAAGGGAGAAAATAAGTTAGAATCACTAAACAGCTCTAACGAGCACCACCTGTGAAGTCACTTACGTTCATGCAATGTAGCATTTCTGACTTTAATACTTCATAATACTACTTCATAGATGCTGAGCACCCAAAATTCCTACTAAACTCAATGAAGTTGCACATGTCCAGCATCCCTGCAAATCAGCCCCCAAAATGTATCCAATTTGGCACTGAAAAAATCAGTGTCCACTTTTGAAAATGTTGGCCCAAAAGATTAGTGAAAACTGAGACAAATGTGGAAGATAAATAAAGACACCCCCTTAAGAGACACAAAGAAGAGCATGCATTTGCTTCCAGGATAGCCAGCAAATTGAATGGGACTAGATGAACATGGAAGTTGGACCATTCAGGCTGAAAAAATGGTGGGCACTTGATTTCTGTTAATGTCTCCTGCTTACCAGACTAGAATAGGAGAACTCTTTAAAGAGTTGAGTTATTTAAATATTCCACCTTCCTTCTGATCGGGATGAAAAGTGCTGCATGTCATCTGAGGCTTTAGACATGATTAAAAACATGCAGAGGTTCTGTCTGAACTGGAGATGACTGATTTTGCTATTCTGACTGAAATAAGTTCTAAAATGAATATGAAACCCCAAACTGTTTGATGGATGAGGGATGCCTGCTGTATCCCATAGACTTTCCAGAATAAAATAAAAAACCTATAGAGATGTTGGGATGCTTTATTGCTATTATAATATTCTAGATGAAATGAACTACTATCTATATAGAGCAGGAAACTGGATCAATTTTAACACAGCAGAGTGAATGTGACAGTAGAACTGTCAACTGTATACTTATTGAAGGGTTTTTAAAAATCTGTCATCATTTTAAGCAAAACAGTCTGTTATAGATATTACTAGAATCAATTTACCTACAATATTACTTTACTATGCAGTCTGATGAACAGTCATGTTTTAAAACTTAACCAAGAGCAAGTCAAAGGAAGAAAGAAATGAAGGCGCCAAAGTAAAATAGTAAGGTATTCTGGGGAAGGGAAGGGGTCAAATTCTATTATAATCTGTAAATCTGGAATAATTACAATAGTGTTACTCCAGATTTTCACTGTCTTAACTGGAGTAAAATTTGGACCATGATGTTGGATGAATACTGCATGTAACAGAAGTAATATTCAGAAACAGAGACCCCCCTGTATGACCAAAATTATACACTCAATTACAGCAACTCAATGAACAGAATAAGAGCAGTTTCCTTACTACCTGGTTCCTCCATGAAAACATTCAAAAGATTTTAGGTTTGTTCTGCACTGGAACAAAAATTTGAAAAATTGAAAGTTGTAGCAAACTGTCATTGTCCTCTGGTCAGCTCTATTATATTCCTATGTAACCTTACCATATGTTTGGAAAAGATGCATAGCTGAAGTTTCAAAAGGAGTCTAATAGAATCCAGACACCAACTCCTTCTGAAATCCCATGAAATTGGGCCACCTAACTCGTACCAGCAAACAATCTAAACATTTGCAACAAAACCTCAAGCCATCACGACTGCTGTCCATCCTCTGTCTGCAATGTGACTAGAGGGGGCTTCGATCTCCTGTCACAAACACTACAATGAAGCAAAAATGTGAGAGAAGGGGGAAAACAGCATCTGATATTTTTATGAAATAGTGTTTAAGAAACATGATGATTTTGGATCTGCTGAAGGAACTGTCATTTCCCTGATGTCACTGGAGTTGCACTTGTGTGACAAAGCAGAACATGCCCTTCTTTATTCACCATCCTTTACACAGAACAGTCGTGGTTTAGAAACTATTAATAGAGAATGATGGGAATCTCCTATAGTATGCTTGAGAGAGCTTTTAGGAGAACACAGGGAATTAACATCCACAAGAATGGAGCAGTTTATGCAAAGCAGTTCAAGGAAGGGAAGGTGCTGACTTGGAAAATGAATCACAAGAATTATCTGAGCAATTCTGATTAAGCAGATTTAGTCAAAACTTTTACTTTCAAAACACAAAACATCTGCACAAAATACACATAATCCTGCAAAGAATGACAGTATTTTAAAATTTCAGAGATGCAACTCAAAAATACATGCAATTAATTTCAAAGGTAAAAAGACTTAAGATACACTAGTCTCATGAGAATAAAGCACTCTACTAAAGAAGCAAAGATGTGAATCTTCTGCTGTCTCTAAAATAGTGCTGAAATTTACTTCTCCACAGGGTTTGTCTTTTGTTGGTCAATGCCCAGAATTAACCTGTTTACAACCAAAAGCAGCCCTCTGCTATAGACAGACAGGTACAGTGAGTTGCGAAGGAAACACATAAGATCGTTCAGGTTACAATATAAGCCTTCTTGCCAATGTAATGAACTAATTTATTGCCTTTACCAGGCAAAGTAAGGCATTTAAGGAACAGAATTGAAGAAGTGAGATTATTGCCATTAACTCTGTAGGTCTGGTGTTTCATATAAAGGAATTAAGAGCACATCACCTATAGTGCTAACAGGAGGCATCGTGTGACTAAGTCCCCATGTCCTACGCTGAAAATCTATATGGAGAAGACAATCTGGTTATAAACTCCAAATAGAAAGAGGAAGGGAAGGAAATGTCAGAATGAACCCTGTATTAGAGGAGAAAATTTGTCATAGCCATCTTTCAGAATATTCAAGTTTATTCATATTCAGTATTGAATTCCCCTTCTCTCCCCGCCCCTCTCCCCCCCCACACACACACACTATCACGTCTCGTGCAGAGCCACTCTTGACTTTATGCAGGGAACTAAGCATAGCTTAAGTGGGACAAAAATCTTCCCCTACCCAAACCTGAGAATACAGACTGCAGCTCAATCCTTGCATAGCCTTCTGCAGCCTGTGAACTAAAATAGTGGCTACTGACACCTGACCACTTCCAGTGGCCTTTCTCTGGAAGCCTACACCTAATGTGCTGGCATGCTAGCATAACTCATTGGTGAGCGTGTTACAGGTTCCCCTCCATGCCAGTACTCAGAGAATGCAAGTACTGTATGTTACAGCCCCCAGCTAGTGAGCTTTGGCTCTTTAGCTGAAGCAGCTCATGCTTTTAGCCCTGGAGGTCCCAGGCTCAATTCCTGGTGCGTCAGCCACAATGGCAGCTGTAACACTATCATGGTAAGAGACATAATGGAACACCCACCCTTCCTAGCCAGGAGCGTAGACACTCCTCTGCACAGCTGCTCTGCCTGTGCCCTCTCCCCACACCACACATGGACGGTAAGTGCCTCCAGAGACATGCAGGACAAGGACCCTCCCATGTCATGTCCCAACCTGTCTGCAGGAGTGCTGGCCTCTAACACCCAGACAATGCTGGAGAAAGGAGACGGGTGAGACCTGTGGCCAAAGCAGCTAACAGAGCTCTCAACTCCTTGATTTCTTGCATGGAGGCAGGGATAAGCCCACCCCACCCCCTTCACCCGTACTACTTCATTAGAAGCAACGCAGGAAGGGGAGGCAGAGCCAAACCACTGGCTGCATGCCCAGTCTCCTCTCCCCACTTCAGGGAGTAACGAAAAGAAAACTCTCCTCTGAGTGGGAGTGAGGTTAGCCAGATACACACAGCCCACGGTTCTGCTTTCTTTTCAGTGGTGCTTCGAAGGGGGGACTGTCCACCCCTAGAAGTCAAGAAGCTAAGACAGTCCTCCCTGCCTCCAAGGTATAGAAACCAAAGCCCTGGTAGCTCCAGCTCTCCCTGCTCACCTCCCCACTAGTGGCCATACTGGGATTTTGGGGCCAGGCAGAAGGAGAGCACGCTCCCAAACATGCAGATATGTGACTGTTGAAGGATGAGTGGTTCTGATCCCTTTTTCTGCTTTTCTCTCTGGAGACACCTGTTCCCTCCTTCTCTGCATGCCAAACCCTGGCAAAAATGCTAACTTTGTAAGTTTCTAAATTGTGTCCATCAAATGTAATGCTGAATTAACATTGTTTCTAGATTGCATAGGTTGTCGTCAATGACTGCAGGAAATACATGGGTTAAATGAGCTTCCTTTTCAATCAGTTCTATAATAAGTAAGATTGACATTAAACACCTGCTAGAGAAATCTTAGCAGAGAGATTTGTCAATCACGCCTACTTTCAGAGATGAGGATAGCAAGCGCTAAAACCACAGGGCTAGATAAAAGTTCATCACCAGGCTTAAAAGGACTGTACAAAGACTTAATGCTCACACTGAGGGGTCCAAGGCAAAAACCGAACCATCAATGTTTTTCTTTCATCTCTTTCTCCACAGGTGGCCAAACATATTCATTTGACCTAGTGTGATATCACAGAAAATCAAATGCCTGGCTGGAGATCTCTGTAGGAATATTGGAGAATAGGATTTGCTATGCTGCATCAGGCCAATGGCCCATCTACTCTGGTACCCTTCTCTGATTTTAGTCAGCACCTGATGCTTCAGCAGGAGGTGCAAGAAACCCCAAAATGGGGACAGATATGGAATAATCTGCTCATAGGAGAAAAAGTTCTTTCTAGCCCTAGTAAGCATGTGACTTATTCTCTGCAACATAAGAGTTTCTAGCTCTTCCAAAATTAAAAAAATCTGTCGCTGTAGCTTGTTATTTGTATAAGTGTCCAATGCTTTTGTAAACCTTGCTAAACTCTTGGATTTAATCCTCACACACACACACTTTAGTAAATCAGCCATATATAGCCAAAAGGAAAGCTGATATTCCTCCCTGTATCACTATGACCGACATTCTTCAGGTGCTTTGCCAGTACCCTCGCAAACTGTGCTTTACATACATCTCTCAGGCAGGGCTCTCTTACAGAAACTCAGCAACTTCAAGTAAAACCCATGCATTTTTCTAAGAGATTTAAAAGGATACACATAATCCCTTCATGTCAGAGACTTGGCACATCCAAACATTCCCAACATTTGAAACAGTTCAGATTTGTGCTTTTGGTTCAGCCCCTTAGAGACACCAGACCTGCTACCTCGTTTGCATTCAGAGCTGGATGCAAACCTCAAAGATCACTGGTACGGGAACAAGGATTTTGATCTGGGCCTGTATTGATTTAAAACTGCATATATTTAAGGCAGGGACTTGAAACTTCCATCCTGCAAAACATCTCTTTCTGAAACCTGGACATGTTCTGTACTGTGCATTCACTTTCCATTTTGTAACATTGATCTTTATGCAAGAAGTTTAAGCCAAAATCCAAAGCAATTATACAGCATGTGCAATATTAAATCATGGAAAATCACTTCCTTTTATTGATGGTACTTTAACCTTTAAAAAAAAAAAGGCTTTACCTTGACAACAAACAGACATACAGAGGCACGATGGAGAAAAAGCTGGAGGCAAGTTTACCAGGAACACCATGACTGATGCCCAATTCTTTAATTTACTCCTCCAGCATGGTCTTAAACCCCAACTCCTTTAATAAAGTCTTGGGTAGCTTAGAGAATTAAATGGCTATTTGCAGATTCTAAAATATTAGGCAAAATAATTTCATGTTTTAGGACCACAAAATATCTCTTTCTTAAAGAGACAATGCCTCCGCCAAGAGTGTCAGTATTACCAGAGCAGGAGAATTTCTACCATATTACACCCTTCAATTACATTGATATGTGTCAGTGGTTCTTTCTGTAGGAAAGGCTAACAGATAGAATTCTATCTAACTATTGGGCATAACTGCTTACACCTTGAAATTGTACCTGCACTAAAGAGAAAGGATAATCAGAGCAAGGTTTCCATTGTCTATCACTTGGCATGAGAGATCGAATCGCTGGGCTCTACCTTTAATGTTGCTGTTTTGGCTGTGAATACTAAACCATTCCTGAGATCAATAGGAAAACCCTGCAAGAAGGAAAGGATTTTGGATTATTTCATTTAGTTATGATTCTCTGTTTGTAGTAAAGAAAAATCGGGACAGAGACATCTGCAGGTGTCAGGCTCAGGCACTGTGGCATGAAAGGAGTTCTGAATAAAATATTGGCAGGTTATTCATTGGTATCTAAAGTGCAGACTGCCAGCACCACATGTTTCATGCATTTAATCTGTAACTAGTCTGCGACCAATACTGAGCTGTTGGCTAATCATGTAATAATCCCACTGGTGTAATTACTTGCAGGATCTCAACTGATAGCAAGTTTCAATCTAAAATTATAATCATTCTGAAAAATCATAGAGTAGAGTTCAACTCAAAGCTACACTATTGGCTGCATCCTCAGGGACACTGCCATTAATGTTCAACCACCTGTATCTGTACTAGGCTGGACGCATAAAGCCTGAAGAGTCTTCTGTCCGCACTTGCATAATGAACCCAGACAGTGACGTAACTTGGTGATTCAGGATTGCATTAGATGCCAATATGCCTTGTGCTGAGTCATTTAGGAATGCCATATTTTCATTACCTGAAATGACTGAATACTTAGTTTGATCAGTAAGACCATAAGGATAGTAGCAAATACCAGCATCAAGTATGTATTCTAGACATGGCCTTCCCTGACTGGTATTTATATTATTGTACCTTTGCTCAATATTTCACGGGTATACTACGCACATCTTGCACCAGCACTGCCACTCTACAGTGGTCTGTATAATAGTCACACTCATTCAAAACAAAGAGTAATTTGCTGAGCAATGTGGCTAGAGCCCCGCCCCCCCATCTTCAATAAGCAACTACATAAGGTATCCCCAAACATTTTATAACTAAACTAAGCCATCTCCTTTCCACAATTACAAGAGCTCCATCTGGCACAAAGTCTGGCTGACCAGCACTCTCTCCTAGGAGACCAGCTTAACCACTTATATACAACGCTGACCCTGAGGAACACTATATACACACAGCTTATGTACAGGAAACTTTGCATAGTTCATTCCGTTGCTTTATGGCTTTAGACAAACATCTGATAGAAAAGTAACATGTATTATAACTGCTATTTTAAGAGTAAACCCCAGAGAGATTAATATTACAGCTACTAGAGACTTTTTATTCATTAAAACTTATATTTATTATGTGCCAAGTATTTTGTAAACAGTAAAGTAGTTATACTATTTATTCTTCTACGGAAGTCTCTACAGTTTTTCAAGTAAAAGTTTCAGTGATCTTTTTATTAAAAGACCACCTCTTATAAGAGATCACTTCTTGTCAGGCCCTTGGACAGCCACTTAATACAGGCTTCACTGTATTTCTGACTTCAAAAACAGGCAATTGACTTTCATTGCAAATTTCCCTGTGTTAGAGTGTTTATGGCAAGGTATGAAGTGAAAAGACCATGTTTAGTTTTCGGTGACACTGTTCTTTCTAAGTCATTCTAGAAGAATGACTTGTGTGAAAAGCTATTCTGACAACTTTTGGGACTGATTCAGTTCTAGCCTCTGAGCCTAACTCTGTTCTCAGTTACACCAATGAAAACCCATAATAACGTTAGTGGAATTACACTGATTTATACTAGTATAAATGAAATCAGAATTTGGCCCCATGAGTTTAGATGACATTAAATTATAACTCCTAGCTAAATCCTTAATATAGATTGTTGTGTAACAATGCTTAGAAGATACAGAAAGCTGCACAGAGTCAACAGTTGGTACAGAAGTAATATGAGGACAGATAGTCTCTCATTTCTCTTAAAGATAATTGAACAGAGAACATAAGAACGGAAATACTGGATCAGACCAATGGCCCATCTGGCCCAGTATCCTGTCTTCTGACAGTGGCCAGTGCCAGGTGCTTCAGAGGGAATGACCAGAACAGATAATCAAGTGATCCATCCCTTTTGCCCATTCCTAGCTTCTGGCAAACAGAAATCCTTTGTGTCATCCCACAGGAGGGGGGCCATGTACTATGCAAGTGCTGAAACAGGCTGTTTTCTTTGGCCAACATCTCAAGCTCTTCAGATTTAGGACTGATTTGCCAAATGCTCCTCCAAAATTAAATTTAAAACACATATTGATAGTTTATCCAAAAGACTCACCTCAGGGTAAAACTTTTTACCTGCCTCACTATCACTTTCCTCAGGCAAAATCCAAATAAATAACTTTGACTGTGCTCTACACGTTAACTTTAGGTTCTGCTGAACCTATGGAATTGGAGAAACTACATCTAGAGTTGAGGGCCTTTAAATCTAATGACTGTATAGAAGAGCATCCCAGCTGACCTGAGCTGTAGAGATGGCACACGGGCAGAGAGCCAATTTCTCAGGTAGCTACTGTAGCATCCCAAGCCACAGAAGACTTCACAGATCAACATCAATACTTTGAATTGCACCCCCAAATAAAATAAGAAGCCAATATAGATCTCAGAGAACCTGTACAATTTGCTCTCTAGGGCTAATACTGCTGAAATAAGCAGACAGACACATTCTGCACCAGCTCTAGGTTCTGATCAATCTTCCAGAGTAGTCTGTAGGGCCTGAAACCACAGGATCAGACCCATTAACCACATTTGTTGAAACAAATCAATTTCAAAACAAACCTGCCCCCAGCCCTGCAAGACCTATCAGAAGGGGAGAAAAAAGTCAGACAACTCCAGGATGCCCACTAAGAACTTCACTATTGCTAACCATTTTACTGAGGGGCTGAGATATTCTAGTGATAGGTGGCAGTGTAAAACCAATAGACAGACAACGTTGAGATTATAAAGGAAGAGATATTTATTGTAAGGCTCACACATCAGCAAGGAATTGCTTACAATCAACTGATAAGATGCACTGATTTTCTATGTGTAGAATTATCCAGAAGTAACTCCAGACACAGAAACTCAACAAAAGATGAGTAAACCCCCTTTATAATGGGGCCATGCCCACTACATCTTCCAAGTAGTTTTATTCTTGTTGCTATTATACAAGAAACAAAACTAGGCTCAAAGACACAAAACACATGTACCATAAAACTCTCAGTGCCATCTGTGTTTGCAGAGCTGAGAGTATACAAGAGTTTTTACAGTTGGTGGGAAAGTGTTGAAGGGGCTTTTAAACTGCATCAGTCACATGACTGGTGATTTAAGCAGAGATTTTCCAATTTGCCTAAGGGATGCAGGATCATAGTTACCACTGAAAGTAAATGGGATTTGTATCCCTAATTCCCTTAGATGCTTTTCAAAATCTCCCTCTAAATGATACATGGTTGGGCAAGAGGAAGGAAAAGTGCTGCTGTTTTGGACTATTTGTGCTTTAACTTCTATACGATTGTGTTTATAAATCTCAAGGACACCCATAGGTTTGGATGGATACGCTTTGATGTGGAGTTTCTTACAGACCAAAAGCTCAATAAAATAAATGGCACTGGTTTCCAGCTTAACAGATCATAGCAGTCAGTCATTTAAGCTTGCTGTATAGTCCAGCATCTTAACTCACTTTATAGTCACAGTATGTTACTGTATATTCCACACTATATGCCACATTGCTGCTTTTCATTACTATTGAAGTTAACAGGTAGAGCAGCTGTACAACTAAAGCACCCTGACAGCTATTCATGCTGAAAAAAAGCAGGAAAAGTTGGAAGTCCAAGGTTTGTTTTCTGTGGAAATCAGACATCATAATCATTGCATGCTTTGTTCAAGTGGATGTGATTGTCTTCTTTCCTTCCCTGCTACTGTCAGTCTGGGCCTTAGTAATGGATTCAATACAAAAGCAGAAAACAGGAGCTAATTTTGTTGGAATCCTTCTCAGCATGACACTGTTACAGATGAAAGCCCCCTGCTTTAACAAGGGGAAAAAAATAAGTTTCCTTCTGTAAGCAAAACCGCTTGCCAATTTTCTTTATATGCGATAAATAGATCATTCATGAGCTAAAAAAATAAAGCCTTCTAGCTTGGAAAGAAATCACATCTCTCTCTCTCTCTCTCTATATATATATATATATAACTCTCTGCTGGCTTCCTATTTGGTAGGTATATCACTTAACAGTTGAAAGGAGAGATTTGGTAGCATGCTTTAATTTTAAAGGTATGCTGTCTGGAAACAGCATGATTTATTCCAAGTTAAGGAATTCTCCAGCTCATATCAGGATTCTTCACTAATGAGGTTGTAATAACCTTAGTCCCAGATTTGGACCTTAGCGTCCAAAATATGGGGGTTAGCATGAAAACCTCCAAGCTTAGTTACCAGCTTGGACCTGGTACCTGCTGCCACCACCCAAAAAATTAGAGTGTTTTGGGGCACTCTGGTCCCTCTGAAAAACCTTCCCTGGGGACC
Organism: Gopherus flavomarginatus; assembly: GCF_025201925.1. Classification (NCBI taxonomy): domain Eukaryota; kingdom Metazoa; phylum Chordata; order Testudines; family Testudinidae; genus Gopherus; species Gopherus flavomarginatus. The sequence goes on along the minus strand of NC_066617.1, from coordinate 181,137,495 downwards.
CCAAGACCCAAATCCCTTGAGTCTCACAACAAAGGGAAATAATCCTTTTTCCCTTCTCCCCTCCAGGTGCTCCTGGAGAGATACACAGACACAAGCTCTGTGAAACTACACAGAGTGACTCCCCCTCTCTGCTTCCAGTCCTGGAAACAAAAAGTACTTTCCTATTCCCCCAGAGGGAATGCAAAGTCAGGCTAGCAATCCAACACACAACTCTCCCCTTGATTTCTTCCTCCCACCAATTCCCTGGTGAGTACAGACTCAATTTCCCTGAAGTAAAGAAAAACTCCAACAGGTCTTAAAAGAAAGCGTTATATAAAAAGAAAGAAAAATAAGTACAAATGTTCTCTCTGTATTAAGATGATACAACACAGGGTCAATTGCTTAAAAGAATATTGAATAAACAGCCTTATTCCAAAAGAATACAAATCAAAGCACTCCAGCACTTATATTCATGCAAATACCAAAGAAAAGAAACCATATAACTTACTATCTGATCTCTTTGTCCTTACACTTGGAAACAGAAGACTAGAAAATAGAACTACTTCTCCAAAGCTCAGAGAAAGCAGGCAGGCAGACAAAAGAAAAAAGACAAAGACACAGACACTCAATTCCCTCCACCCAAAGTTGAAAAAATCCAGTTTCCTGATTGGTCCTCTGGTCAGGTGCTTCAGGTGAAAGAGACATTAACCCTTAGCTATCTGTTTATGACAGAGGTCAGTAAATCTGCTTCACCAGTTCTATTAATGCACACCTTTCTAGATTACTTTTAATAACTGGATTCCCAAAGACCTATCCAGACTATGCTTTGCTTGCTCATAATTGCAGGAGCCAAGTCTGCTTCCATTGCAGCCAATAAAGTTAGGTATTGAGTTTAATGAAAGCAGCAGGATTGGGCCCCCCAGGCCTTACTCTAAATATGTGCCTTTAGATTGAATTAGATTTCTACAAACTTTCAGACACAAGTTCAGTCACTTTGTCTTTAAAGGCATAACCCAGTTCTCTTCAACAAGTAACTTGCATAACAATTTTGAGATGCATAAAATCTGTGGTATTGGGAATTGTACCTTTAGGTCACTTAGGCCACACCTACACTAACAAACTTACAGCAGCACATCTGTACAGATGCATAGCGCTGTGCACACTACCACATCTGCTGGCAAAATTTATATTGGTCAGGGGAATTTTTTCCCCCCCACACTCAGAGCAATGTAAGTTTCACCGACGTAAGTGGTAGTGCAGACATGGCCTTAATATCAGAGACAGGAAGTTTGGGGAGGGGTGCTGCAAAATACTATGTTTTATTATGCAGGGTCAGTTGGGAAACTACAACACTGAATAAGGAGGATCTCCTTCATGCAGCTTGGATGCAGAGTGATTCCTGAGCACCACAGAATGTAAAACACCATATGCAAAATTAAGAGAGAATTCACAGTTGCATGAAAGTACATTTCTTGAGATCCGAAACTTTTCATTAAAAAGTATGGTGGCAAGATTCAGAAATGAAAGTGTCTACTTTGGATGTTAATTTTTGGTTACTCAGTTTGAGGACACCTTTAAATGGGCCTGATTTCCAGAAAGTGCAGAACACCCACCCTTTGAAAATCTGATTCTCTTAAGGTATCTCAAAGTGAGTACTCAAAATCATTCACTTTTGAAGAGTTAGGCCCATACTTTATTATTTACACACACTTGAAGGACAGATTAACACTAAGAACACAAGTAAATCAGAGAAGGAATATTACCATTGCTATGCATACAAGACTGTACTTGCCTGCACAGTTATTTTGTCTCTCAAACCAGACGGCATTTGCACATACACATGTGCGCACCCAATCCCAGGCTTTAGATGCATCGCATGTTTTCTTTTTTTAAAGAGATTATACTTGGTTAGGCAGAAAGGAAAAAAATCCTTCCCGGAAAAACAAAAAAAAACAAAAAAAAAAACATACCAACAACCAAATAATTTATATATTTTTAACACAGGACCAAGTTGTCAGACTTGGGAATACAAGATGACTCTGAAATAAATGCACAGACAGAATGGGCAATTGTACAGCCAAAAACCCTTTTCCATACACAATCACTAATTTTCCCATGTGCAAATGCAGGGTTATTAGGCACAAGTAGAGTTGGGTGAACTTTTTCAGACAAATCATTTATTCACTGATAAAAGTATAGACTCGTAGACTTAAGGTCAGAAGGGACATTATGATCATCTAGTCTGACCTCCTGCACAACACATGTCACAGAATCTCACCCACCCACTCCTGTAACAAACCCCTAACCTATGTCTGAGTTATTGAAATCCTCAAATCGTGGTTTAAAGATCTCAAGTAGTTTCAATCAACCCCAAAACTTCATAAATTTGGCATGAATTTGCCAAAAAAATTTGGCCCAATTTACAAAAAAACAAAAAAAAACCTTAAACAACAGGAGGTGGTGCCAGCCTCCCTATAACTTTTATCCCAGGAATTAGAGCACTTACCTGAGATGTGGGAGACCTGTATTTAATTCCCCCATCTGCCTGATGTGGAGAAATGATTTGAATTTGGGTCTCCCACATTGTCCTGTCCTAGCCACTGCTTTACAGGGTATTCTGGGGCACATCTCTCAATCTCTCCTATTGAAGCTGTTTCACTTCCTGCAAATAATTAGTCACTGGAGAAGGGACTGAGACTTGAACTTGTATCCCCAACATGCAAGGTGAGTGCTCTAACCACTAGATCACAGAGTAACTGTCACTCTCATTTCTTGGCCTGATGAGTATGAATTGCACTCTCATGCTATGTAAAGACCCAATATTACCACACTCACCTCTCCAATACCCTGGCATTAGTGTGGCTATAACAACACTTCAAAGAAACTCTGGAACTTCTGGGCCATAGTCATGGACCTTACAGTTCTAAACTACAAGCGGATATAATATTGAACAAAACAGGGGGCAGGGAACAGAGTAGATGATGGTAGATGCTTGAATGCTTCATGGATTATGGGGGTCTTCAATCTTGCAGGAAGGGAGAGATCAGTGGCTTTTATATTCTGCTTTATCAGCTCCCTTTCCTCATTTATTCTCAAGTCAAACCAACTGACAGTTTGACACTAAATATTTTCCTATGAGGAGAAGCAACTTGAGAAAAAGTCATACTCAGATCTGCCTTTCACTGCTTTTCAGCTGTCCCCACCAATGTTATACTTGGCTGTAGTTGCTGTCATTAGGTTCTTGTAATTTACGGGTACAGCATCGCTCCATGAATTACTGGGGATTAGGTGACACCCAGTTTGTGAACTGGGTAATTTCTCATACTGGCTTGCAGTATGATTAAATCAATTCTTTGTACTATAGTACAAGATTCACACATCTGGTACACATCTATATTGCAACTGAGAGGGGTGACTGCAGCACATGTAAACAGACAGGCAATAGCAGGCTGCTCCAGTATGCACCCAGGGTCCCAGGTGGGCGGACCTAGCCTCTGCAGCCATGGCTTCATTGTTATTGTTAGTAAAAATAGCTAGCTTTGATCTAGCTAGATCAGGTCCATCTACATTGCAGCAAACTCAGCAGTGAAATAATAGTGTAAAATAAGCATTAGATGCAAGCTAGTTAGAATGTGTGTGCCTGACTGGCAAAGCAGTATCATTTACACTAGCTTGCTACACAGGGGATGTGTAAAAGAGATACAGTTTGGTATGTTCTGGGATAATATGATTGCAAACTAACAGGAATGTAGCATGCAAAAGGGGAAGCGGATGTTTTGTCTTCTATCCTCCAGCCAATTGCTTTTTCCACAATCCTCCCCTATTGCTTCAATACCAGGCACATTGGTTCTAACTATAGTAAAGAACAGAATGACCAGACATGTAGATCATCACAATATGTAGGAGAAGAGTCGACAGGGCCTTTATAAACGGGAAATCATTCTTCAAGGGGATCAAATAAACATGTGGACAAGTGTACTTGGACTTTCAGGAAGCCTTTGATAAGGTCCCACACCAAAGGCCCTAAAGCAGTGTTTCCCAAAGTGTGGCGGGCATACCCCGGTGGTACATGAAAGGGTTTCAAGGGGTACGCAGTCTGTTCACCCCAGCTGGCAAGGGGTCAGCAGTGGCCTTAGTGGGGCCTCCCCCACCAAATTATCTTCATCGGAGAAGGGGTACGCCGATAAGACAAAATGTCTCAAAAGGGGTACACAAGTGTTGTAAGTTTGGGAAACACTGCCCTCAAGCAAAGTAAGTGGTCATGGGTTAAGAGGGAAGGTCTTCTCATGGATCACTAAGTGGTTAAAAACTAGAAAACAAAGGTTAAGAATAAATGGTCAGTTTTCATAGTGGAAAGAGGTGAGCAGTGAGGTCCCCCAATGATCTGTGCTGTGGAACATATTCATAAATGATTTGGAAAAAAAGAGAAAAAAAACAGTGAGGTGGCAAAGTTCCCAGATGATACAAAATTATTCAAGGTACTTGTGGGTCACAGAAACCCCTTTGGGACTGTCACATGATGTGCCTAGACTACCTCTGAGCCTGTTTTCCCTGACAGCTTGGGACTACAGTCCCTTGCCTGGTTTGAGCCAGATATGCCAGCCTGCTGCAAACACAGATCCATGTCTGAACCACGTCCCCCACAAGCTGCAGGCTTAACTGAAAACAGTATAAGAAGTGATCCTGTCTCCTGCACTCAGATGCCCAGCTCCCAATAGGGTCCAAACCCCAAATAAATCATTTTACCCTGTATAAAGCTTATACAGGGTAAACTCATAAATTGTTCACCCTCTATAATACTGATAGAGAGCTATGCACAGCTGTTCCCCCCCCTGCCCCAAGGTATTAATACATACTCTGAGTTAATTAATAAAGTGATTTTATTAAATACAAAGGGTAGGATTTAAGTGGCTTCAAGTGATAACAGACAGAACAAAGTAAATTACCAAGCAAAATAAAACAAAACACCCAAGTCTAAGCCTAATACAGTAAAAACTAAATGCAGGTAAATCTCACCCTCAGAGATGTTGCAATAAGCTTTTTTTTTTTCTTCGAATACAGACTAGACTTCCTCCTAGTCTGAGCCCAACCCTTTCCCCAGTACAGTCCTTGTTCCAGCTCAGGGATTTCTCATGACTGTAGTCCCCTTTGTTCTGTTCACCCCCTTATATATATCTTTTGCACAAGGCAAGAATCCTTTGTCCCTCTCTGGGTTCCCACCCCTCCTACTAAACGGAAAAGCACCAGATTAAAGATGGATTCCAGTTCAGGTGACATGATCACATGTCACTGTAAGACTTCATTGCCCACTTGCCAGCACACAGGTATGTGGGAAGACTTGCAAGTAAAACAGAGCCATCCACAGTCAATTGTCCTGGTTTGGGACATCAAATGGAGACATCAAATGGGAGACATCAAAATTCCAAACCACCATTAATGGCCAACACTTTGTATAATTACAATAGGACTCACTTATATTTCATTTTTCTAGTTTCAGATATGAGAATGATACATTTATACAGATAGGATGAACACACAGATTATAAGCTTTGTAATGATACATTACAAGGAGACCTTTTGCATAAAGTATATTCCAGTTATATTATATTCACACTCATTAGCACATTTTCATAATATCATATGGAGTGCACTGTCACAGTAGTCAAGTCCAAAGCTGACTGCAAAGGAGATACAAAGGGATCTCACAAAACAGTGACTGGGCAACAAAATGGCAGATGAAATCGCATGTTGATAAATGCAAAGTAATATATAATGGAAAACACAATCCCAACTATACATAGAAAATAATGGGATCTAAATTAGTTGTTACCACTCAAGAAAGATCTTGGAGTCACTGTGACTAGGTCTCTGAAAACATCTGCTCAATGTGTGGTAGCTGTCAAAAAAGCAAACAGAACATCATCAGGAACCATTAGAAAGGGGATAGATCAGAAGACAGAAAAGACCATAATGCCACTATATAAATCCATGGTAGGCCCATATCTTGAATACTGAGTGCGGTTCTGGTCACCCCATCTCAAAATAATATATATATTACAACTGGAAAAAGTACAGACGAGAGCAACAAAAATGATTAGGGATATGGGACAGCTTCCATATTAAGAGAGATTAAAAAGACTGGGATTGTTCAATTAAAAAAAAAGACAACGAAGGGGGTTTATGAGAGAGGCCTATAACATCATGAATGGTGTAGGAAAAAAAAAGTGTTATTTATCCTTTCACATAACACAAGAAGCAGGCGGAAACCCAATTAAATTAATATACAACAGGTTTAAAACAAATCAAAAGGAAACATTTTTGTACACAACACACAGTCAACCTGTGGAAGTCATTGCCAGGGGACGTTCTGAAGGCCAAAAGTATAACTGGGTTCAAAAAAAGAAATAGATAAGTTCATGGAGAATAGGTCCATCAATGGCTATTAGCAAAGATGGTCAGGGATTCAACTCCATGTCCTAACCCTCTGATTGCTAGAAGCTGGATCACTTGGTAATAGCTCTGTTTTGTTCATTCCCTCTGAAATATCTAGCTCAGTTTTCTGTCTCCCAACAGTGGCTGTTGTCAGACAGACCATTAGTCTGACTCACTCTTATGGTAACTGAAGTTCACTCCAGTGTACAGGGGCTTCTCAAGACCTCTGCCCATTGTATGGTCGGAAGTAGTGCATAGGCCTTGTACAGATTCTTTGAACAGAAATATTGCTCTTATTGAATTCCAAATCGATGCAAGTTCCATGACTGCCACTTCCATTCATTTTATTGTGTGCTTTCACTTGAAGTCATCTTTAAATTTGGCCCATTCACTTCAATGAGATTTGCACCCACTTCCTTCAGGCATAGTGTTTGGGCCATACAAAGGAAGTAATTAAAATAGGTGAACCAGAAAGACAATATTACAGTCATTGGATTCTACAATAATTGTCCCATATTTGTCCTCATTGAAATGTGTGTCAGAAATCTAAGAGGAGGGGAAATGAAGATGAACATGAGCATCCAGTGCAATGCTGTAGCTACGAAGACTAACTTATAAGCAAAGGAATACAGAGTAGAAGGAAGATGTTATTACCACTGCATACAGCTTAAGTTAAAGCATGACTGGAGTACTGTGTCCAGTTCTGGTGTCTACATTTCAGAAAGGGTGTTGGAAAGGGTTCAGAGAAGAGCTAAAAGAACGATTCAAGGTCTAGAAAGTCTGCCATACGGATGAGGCTAAAGCTCAGTCTCGGTTTGTCCAAGGGAAGGTTGAGGGATGGATAACTATTGTCTATAAGTATCTACATGGGGCAAAAGTTTCTGATAGAAGGGTTTTTAGTTTAGCAGAAAAACAAGATCCACTGGCTAAAAATTGAAGCTAGACAAATTCAGGCTAGAAATAAGCTGCACATTTTTTAATAGTCAGGGTAATTAGCCACAAGAACATCTTACTTATGGATATGATGGATTCTCCATCACTTGAAGTTTTTGCATCAAGACTGGAGGTCTTTCTAAAAGCTACACTGTAGCTTAATAAGAGATTATAGCCTTGATGCAGGAATCTCGCGGTGAAATTCTATGGCCTGTGCGATGCAGAAGGCCAGACTAGATTATCACTATGTTCTCTCTGGCTTTAAGAGTCTAAGAAAATTCCACAATTTAATAAAACATGAAGGGCTTCACAACCAGGCCCGTAACCCTGGGTTCAGAGATCAGCCTTCCCCTAGGCAGTCTTAGTCTATTCCTGGAGCTGCTGCTTCTGGTGCCTCCCTGGAGCACCTGTGTAAGCAGCAGCATTAACCCCTCATTATCCAGAGACAGGGAACTGCCTCTGCAGCCTGTCACAGTAACCTAAAGTCCTCTTTCGACAATAATATCCCCATGAGTACTGCTCCCTCAAATAATGCAAGATATGAGAGGTGGAAATTTCCACTTTATTCAGTTAATACACCAAAAATGTTCAAGGCTGGAATTGTCAAGGGAGCCTAAAACAGTCAGACACCTAACTCCCTCAGGCTCCTTTAAAAAAAAAAATAATCTCAGCCCAAGCAATCAGAAAGCTCCATAAAAGTCTCTGTTCCTTTTTGCCACTGGACTGCCATAGACAGATTGTCAAAAGTCCTCAGTTCTCCACAGGAGCTGCTAGTTCATGAGCATTTTTGAGACTCTACCTGCTATTTCTCAATGCTATCTTCGAAAATATCAGAGATACTGCACCTCTGGCCACATGCGTTATCACTGGCTCACAATGAACTCTCATGGATAGTTTCTATTTTCCCACATTGACTGTAAGGAAACCCCCAAACAGTACAGCATTCTTATGAGCAGACCTTGAGGCTAAAGATGTAGAACCCTGCGGAACAAAGTGTGTTGAAAAGAGTTGGAGCCAAATAACGGGTTTAGCAGTGTGGTTTCAGTGAGAAAACTACACATGGGTCTGCATTGATCCTAAAGACCTCGTTAGACTCCACAGAGCACTAAAACACTCCCAACCACAATTCAGAAACAGCCAGGATGTAGGGGAGGAAAGGTGTAAAAGATGACAGCAAAATAAATAATGTTTGCAAAGTGTCATAAAAACACAAAGCATTATTAAGCCCTGTCAGCAGCACAGGTGAGAATAGAACTGAAGAGTTCCTGGCTCCCAGCCCAGCTCACTAGACCATGCTGTTGACAGACACTCAGCAGACACAAGTGCATATTTTTGAGCAAAATAAACTTTTTGCTTTAATGCAGGAAATGTCCAGCCCCCTAGACGTGATGGGTGCTAATGCACAAACACCAAAACAGCAAACATTTCCAATTACATTTTTATTTTACCTTTATTAGCCAGTTTTAGTGAACTAGTTATTACCTGAAGAGCCCCTGTTGAAATACCAATGATGGGAATTAATCTTTAACCTCCTTATAGGTGGGCAGACAACATGGAGCATGACAACATGGAAATAGGATAGCAAAATAGCATCTCTGTTGCATGTGCCCCACTTCCCCTAAACCAGCAGAAGCCCCTCTGCTTCAACTCACCATGGTCAGATACTCTGACTGAAGAGGGAGGAACAGGATCTGCTCTCCATGTGATGAACCCTTGAAGCACACACAGAATCCCAACTAGAAATCTGAACAGTACTTAGACTCCCCCACCTTTGCATTAACTGACTGCACTACAACCTACTCTGAGCTTTGGGAGTCACGCTACCAGAGAAGCAAGGATTGCAGCCACTCCATAGGTATGCTTGGCGTTCCAGGGGGTTAGATCCATATTTCCCACAGCCTGAAAAGTTGGCCTCCTCCCTCCTTCCATGAAAACATCACCCCTGCTTTATAGATGGAATAATATGGCAACTACACTGTGTGCCAAGATACTTCTATCAGTTTTTAACATCTCTTTTCCCTTCCTGTGGATTTTTCTTTTGAGTGGGAAAGTCATGCACCTAGATCTGATAGGTGAGGTTGTCTCTTCCTGCCCAAAAAGTCTTTTTAAATGAGTAACGTGTCACTCTCCTGTGTCAATTGTGTTGCTTTACTGTTTGAATTGTGTATTTAAAGGAAGGAAGTACATTTCTGCTGAAAAGCATGGGAAATTAGGTTTGCATTTTTCACCCACATTGTCCTAGCCAGCCCAGATCCTCCTGTAACACCAGTTTTACACTTAAAATTAGACCAGACTAGCTACAGTGCACAGGAATGTGAAAAATTCTAGACACAGCCAGATCAACAGTAGAATTTTTCGACCAAACTAGCTACTGCAGCGTGGGGAGCTGGATAACCTACCTCAACAGGAAAAAAACTTTTTTCGATGTGTCTGCACTACAGCACCACAGGGGCATAGTCACAGGCCTAAGTTGATTTTGTTTTGTAACTGAAGAGGAAAGCTCATCTTAGGCTACGTCTTCACTACCCACCATATCGGCGGGTAGTAATCAATGTCTCAGGGATCGATATATCGCGTCTCATCTAGACGCGATATATCGATCACCGAACGAGCTCCTATCTATCCCGGAACTCCACCAACCCGAACGGCAGTAGCGGAGTCGACATGGGGAGCCGCGGACATCAATCCCACACCGTGAGGACGGTAGATAATTCGATCTAAGATACTTCAACTTCAACTATGTTATTCACGTAGCTGAAGATGCGTATCTTAGATCAATCTCGCCGCGTAGTGTAGACCAGCCCTAACTTAGCTTCATGCCTCCAGCTTCCATCCCTGGCACATCACACGATCCATTGTCTACAGCCAAGCACTGAGGTACAACCGCATCTGCTCCAACCCCTCAGACAGAGACCAACACCTACAAAATCTCCACCAGGCATTCTCAAAACTACAATACCTGCACGAGGAAATAAGGAAACAGATCAACAGAGCCAGACGTGTACCCAGAAACCTCCTACTGCAAGACAAACCCAAGAAAGAAACCAACAGGACTCCACTGGCCATCACATACAGTCTCCAGCTAAAACCTCTCCAACGCATCATCAGGGACCTACAACCCATCCTGGACAATGATCCCACACTTTCACAGGCCTTGGGTGGCAGGCCAGTCCTCGCCCACAGGCAACCAGCCAACCTGAAACATAGTCTCACCAGTAACTGCACACCGCACCATAGGAACTCTAGCTCAGGAAACAATCCATGCAACAAACCTCGATGCCAACTCTGCCCACATATCTACACCAGCGACACCATCACAGGACCTAACCAGATCAGCCACACCATCACCGGTTCATTCACCTGCACGTCCACCAATGTAATATACGCCATCATATGCCAGCAATGTCCCTCTGCTATGTACATCAGCAAAACTGCACAGTCCCTATGGAAAAGGATAAATGGACACAAATCAGATATTAGGAATGGCAATATACAAAAACCTGTAGGAGAACACTTCAACCTCCCTGGCCACACTATAGCAGACCTTAAGGTGGCCATCCTGCAGTAAAACAACTTCAGGACCAGACTTCAAAGAGAAACTGCTGAGCTTCAGTTCATCTACAAATTTGACACCATCAGCTCAGGATTAAACAAAGACTGTGAATGGCTTGCCAATTACAAAACCAGTTTCTCCTCCCTTGGTTTTCACACCTCAACTGCTAGAACAGGGCCTCATCCTCCCTGACTGAACTACCTCATTATCTCTAGCTTGCCTGCATATATATACCTGCCCCTGGAAATTTCCACTACATGCATCTGACGAAGTGGGTATTCACCCACGAAAGCTCATGCTCCAAAACATCTGTTATTCTATAAGGTGCCACAGGATTCTTTGCTGCTTTTACAGATCCAGACTAACACGGCTACCCCTCTGATACTTAGCTTGCAGTGTATCAATATTAGATTAGACTCCATATGCCTGCAGGCTGTTTGTTTTAAAATCTTCTCTCTTTAATGCTTTGTTCTAACTGCTAAATAAAAACACTTCTTGTTTTAAGAAAGTTGTTGGGTCACTGAGTCACTATCATAGGATCCCAAAGGGAGGGTCATGCAGGTGCCCAAACTAGGGAGACCAGATTTCCCATGTTTAAAGGGACAGTCTCATTTTTTATATAAGCACCTATTACCCCCATCCCATCCCATTTTTTCCAGAGTTGCTATCTGGTAACCCTAGCCCAAACAGACAGGCCTGCAAGGTGAAAAGAGGTTGGTATACATGGCACATTGTGCCAAGGTCCTGGTCTAAGAGTGATAGAATTGAGAAGTCCCACCTTGAGACAGGTAAGGGCAAGAGCAAGGAAGAGGACAGACATGCAGCTAGCCCTGTAACTGTGATGTATTGGTGACCATGCTAGCAACAGATCCAAATACTATATTAATAATCTATTAAAGAGCACCTCATAATAGCCACAACATTCCACTTAAAGAGTGGAGGAGAAGGGGAGGTTTCGGAGGAGGGAATGAAAATACTGATGAAAGCAATGGGTGAAAATATAGGAGAGAGTAAGGCAGGGTGAAAAACAAAAGTCATGGTGGAGAAAGGAAAGGAGAGAATTTTGACTAAAAACAAAGTTACAAAAAAATTAGATCAGGTTGGGATTCTAGTTAAAAATAAAAAATGGAAAATTGTTCCTGAAGGGGGATATTTGCATTAATTTATTTCTATTTTTAGCTCTTAAAAGCATGTATCCACAGCTTTCAGCAGGGCTGGATTTAGGGGCAGGCGATCCAGGCTACTGCCTGGGGTGCCAGGCCTTGGGGGCACTATTTTTGGTCTTAGCAACAAGAAAGAAAATAGAATTCTTGGCTTTCTGGGGCTCATCTAAGTTGTTCATCGAACATAACGGTAATTTTCTCAGTTTGGCAGCGCTCCTTGGGAAATACGACAACGTGATGCGTGAGCCCCCTCGTTGAGTAGTTCATAAAGCAGCTACGTACCATTACGGCAGCAAAACAATTGAAAACAAATCGATTACCTTTAGGTGCTTGACAACATATTGATAAGTCTGGACGACTCTACTGGAAAAGGCCAAACAGAACTGTTTATAAACGTTTTGAATGAGAATAAAATAAAGCCATGGACTGCCATGGCCAAGGTTACGACAATGGCATGAACATGAAGGGAAGAAGCAGTGGCAACCTGGCAAGGATCCTTGTGCCGAATCTAAGAGCTTTCTTCATTCCTTGTGGCTGCCCTTCCTTCAACCTGGTCAGATGCAGCGTAATCTTCTTTAGATTCAGTATCAGGAGCTAGCCGTGTTAGTCTGTATCCACAACTAGATTCAGTATTTCTCTTTGGAGTACTGCAAAGGAAATACATCCTGTTTTCAGCATCAACTATCACATGGAAGATCCTCATGGACAATGTTACAAATCTGACTGTTAAGCCACAAAGTGACACTCACTAGAAGACGTCAATGATAAAAACCTCTATGTCGAATTGGACAACATCCGTCACATTTTGTCACATGGGAAGCACTCTCCACTCCAAAGTTCTCCAATTCATTAATATGAAGCAGAGCTGAAGGATGTAGTAGGAAGAAAGCCTGAGGTATAAGCCCTTGTATCAGAGGCCTGAGCTAAAGTAACGGTCAAACATTGCTGATATAAATCAAAGTTAAGTTGTGAGCAAGAGGCAGGCCCTGCTCACAGAATCTGGCAAGAACAGGGCTGATATTGCAGAAACACACATTTCTAAGAAGTGCTAGGCATAAAAAGATATATTCCGGAGAGGTGGCACCAGAACAGCACGATACCAGCATATTCCCCAAACACAAACAGGAATACACTGACCCATCCTAAAGATAAGGTCAGGATGACAGCATAATGGATAGAGATGTTTTGATCAAACCAACATGTACAAGACAATGGGTGGCACCCTAACAGCCAGAGGGTGGAACCGTGATATGTTAGAGGATGGCACCCTGATACATATGGGGTAATAGGTAATTTGTTTGTAACTTTGTATAAAGATGTATCTCAGAGGCAATGTCTTTGTTCAGCCGAGGGGGCAGTGGAAAGTCCTGCCACTGACCAAGCTGTGTCCATTGTCACGGGCATACATGTCCTAGTGTAACTGTAGACATTGATCCAGGGAGCTAGGACTATGCTTTGCTGACAATAAACCTGACCAAGAGCCTTCACACCTTAACAGTTTTTTGTGGTCTTTAGGTTGTTCACTCAAGATCTGCGGTGCCAGCTATCTGCGCAGAGCTGGGACAACACAACACAGCTGGACACCTGACAACAAAGGACACTTTTCCTAATGTGTGGATAGCTTTGAGGATTCTGCTCATGCTGGTGGTCACAGTTGCAAGTGCAGCTTTTCAAAACTCAGAGTCATTAAAACATATCTTTGATTGACGATGGCCAACAAGAGACCGACATCACTTCCTATTTTATCACTTGAAAATGCCACTGGCCAGTCTTTGGATCTCTCTGATGCAGTGCTTCAACTTGCAAGGGCAAAGGCAAGAAAAAGTGACCTTTTGAACTGAAGGACTAGGGCTAACATTCCAAGGCTGTCACCTACTGTAACACTATTTAATACTGGTCCACCCAATATTGGTGCACAATTCAATTTCTGGATGTTATTTCATTTCAGTTATTCTTAAAATTTAAAAAACTTTCTATAAGCTTAGAGGAAATGAATTTGTATTTGCTTATATGTGGCAAAATAAATGCAGATTTACAGATCCTAGCATGGCAAATTGTATCATCTTATATGATATGGATAAATAATGCATGCAAATCCTGCATCAAAGTCGTGAAATGGTCTACAAATGGAATAAAAAATAAAGTATTTAAAAGTTTAACAAATGGAAGGGGGGGTGCCGAATATGCTCCTCAATTGAGGTACCATTTGGTCTAGGGCCGGGCCAGCTCTGAGCATTTTTACAAAGAATTAATGTAACAAAACAAACAAAAGATGCTTGCATAGCTCTAATCATCATCATCATCCAATAACAGGAATCCAAATGGCCTTCAATGCTATCCTATTCCCCACAATTTTTCCTTTTCTCAGGGGAAGAGAAAGATAGTTTTGTCTGGAAAGTTAACAAATCCTGTCTTTGGTCCAAAGCTGCAGGGAGAGCAGAGTGAATTAGGGAGGCCAGGTGCAGAAGGAGAACATTATTTCTGCTTTAAATACTGAATATCTATTTAGTGTTTATATACACAGTGAGGTTCAGTGGTAGGATACTGTAGTAAGGGGAAGCAGAATATCCCTCCATTATTTGTTAAACTGGAAACGTGCGCCAAACTTATGTGCTACTGCAGGAATGTTCTCTCTATTCAAGACTATTAGAGATTATGTTTGTTTCTGTGTTGTCAAAACATGATTTTGCTGCAGTAATAGGTTGGCAATATTTTGATAATGTAATTAAGATTTTGATTTCAGATCCCTACATTATGTAAATGTGTTATAAAACTAGATATACTCAAGTCCAGTCCTGCTCCTATTGAAGTATGTGGGAGTTGGATTATTGGCTTTAATGTGAGCAGAACTGGCCCTTCATCAATTGGCCTTTGAATTTACCCTTTTCCTTCAAGCCACAATTTCCCTCTTCATGCTGACAGGTCTGTTTCTTCCTGCTGGCCTACAAAAGGGTGCCTTTAATGTGGAAAAGGTTACCAGATATCTTTGAATGTCAGCTAACTTTTTTTAAAACATCATTATTTCAAAAGAAAGTTATTTTGTTTTAGACTAGTACCTCTTCATTTGCTGTATTGTTTTGAGTAAATTAAATTTATATCTCCCATCACTCAAACACATTCTACCACACTAAGATTTTCTATTTACAACTCAATAATCTAACAAGATTAAGATCATTACTATCTCAAGGCAAAGTAAAACTCATTGAACCTTTGACTTCTGTCTTTTGTGATGGTTTTCAACTTCAGGCACTGAAAAAAATCTTGAGATCTTCAATTTTAAAAAGCTACCTTTCGAGATAGTCAGAACATTTAATGAGGTACACAGGGGAAATTCATGTTTTAACCTGTTAGAAAAAATAATGTGCATTTTATCAGTGAGACAGCAGCAAAGTATAAATCTGTTTACAGACACTGTGTAGTTCAGTATGCAGAATTTTACAAAAGAGTGGGTGAGATGATATGCTTTCATGCTTAACAGTCCCATGAGGAACCCCTTCAGTGTGTCATGCCCTTAAGGGGCTCCACTCTTCCTTAAGAGTAGGGCACAGCCCACAGGGTAATGCCTCTGAGACTGAGCCTCTGGGCTCCAGCACTCCTGTTTCACACCATGAGTTCTGTCTCACTGAGAGAGACCTGTTTCACCCTTCTTCAGCAATCAGTGCACCTCCATGAGTATTTGTGGTGACACAGGCAGCCTTTTCAAAACAGAGTAGGGTTTATTAGTCAACTGGAGCATAGTGTCACCAGTACAGAGAAGCTAAGGTTAAGACATGGAACCCTGGCTTGGCCAATGTAGACCATCAAACCATGTTGCTGAAGGGGAGGAAAAAAAAAAATCTTGATTTCTTCTGACCCAGAGTATGAGACTAACCATAGAGATGATGTCAAGTATCAGACGATGCTGGCAGAGCCATATAAGCATATCTATGCTAGAATACCCTTGTAGCGTAGATGCAGCTTACACCAACAAAAGGGGTTTTTTTCCTGTTGGAGTAGTGACAGGAGGTAGGTTGATGGAAGCATTCTTCTGTAAACAGCTGCATCTATGCTAGGGTTAGGTCAGCACAGCATTGTCAGAGGTGTTTTTTCACACCCCTGACTGCCCTAGCTTTATCAATCTAATTTTTAATGTAAACCAGGCCTCATGCCATGTGTATGCTACAAACTTTGGTCAATTCACATTATGTTGGCCTAAAGCTGCCACAGTTAGTATCATATATATGCATACTCACCAAGAGCGCTTGTGTTGACACAAAGTGCAGGGCATCATGGGTAAGTATGCCAGTATGCTATGCACCACTAGAGGCTCAATGCCTTCTGAAGAATTTTCATCATGAATGGTGGGGCGCACAAGTCATGCAGGGAGGGCTGGACACAAGAGGTCAATCATGCAAATTTCTAAATCCCATATTACAATCTTTGTGCCTTTGTGCCCATCATCTTTGTGCCTTTTTCTGAAAAAAAATCCCACAAACCTATGCAATGCTATTTGCTATCTACCATCTCTGACACACGCATTGAGACTGCACAGCTCTGCACTAGTCATGAACATCGCAAAACACAGGAAAATCCTCCAGTAATTGCAGAAAGTACTGCAACAATGGGGGACATGACTTATTTGAGGACAGATTGCTCTGGGACATAAGGAAAAAGAATCAAGGCTGTTGGTAGCATTCACAGAACCACTACAGATAGGGGAGTGCTGCTTCTGGGCCCAAGAAATGAGCATTGACTGGTGAGATCTCATCATCCCAAACTTTCATTATGATGCCCAGGGGCTGCAGAACTTTTGGATGTACAAGACCACATTCCTGGGTCTGTGTGCTGAGCTTGCCCCAGCCCTCCAGAGTGGACACTAGAATAAGAGCTGCACTGATGGTGGAAAAGTGAGTAGCAATTGCACTATGGAACACTGCAGTGCCCGATGGCTATTCGTCAGCGAGGAATAATTCTAGAGTTGGAAAAATCAAGTGGGATCTGTTGTCATGCAAGTGTGTGGGGCAATTAATCATATCCTGTTATGCAAGAGTGCAGCAAGCAGGTGCTTGGGGCGGCCAGCGCAAAGTGGAAGCATGTCTGGGTCTTTGGCGGTGGGTCCCTCAGTCCCTCTCAGAGGGAAGGACCTGCCATCTAATTGCTGCCGAAGAATGAAGCGGTCGCAGTAGAGCTGCCGCCAAAGTGCTGCCGATCACAGCTTTTTTTTTTTCTCCCCTGCCTCTTGGGGCAGCAAAAATGCTGGAGCTAGCCCTGTTGGCAGTTATGGGGTTCCTGTACTGTGGTGGGTGATAGATGGCATGCACTTCCCTCTTGTGGCCCCAGCCAATCATGCCACAGTGTACATCAATAGAAAAAGTAACTTTTTCTATGGTTGTGCAAGCATTGGTGGATCACCGGAACACTAAATCAACATCAGTGTGGACTGGTCAGGAAAGGTACATAATGTTTGCATCTTTAAGAACCCAGAACTGTTCAGGAAGTTGTAAACAGGGACATTTTTTCCCATCCAGTGGATTATCATTGACTGTTGAAATGCCGTGAGTGATCCTGGAGTACCAAACCTACCCCTTGGCTCCTTTGGCTCATGAAGCTGTACATTGATCACCTTGACAGCTCTAAGGAAAGATTTAGCTTCGGGCTCAGCAGGCGCAGAATGACTGATGAATGTGCTTTTGGTTTATTGAGGGGACACTGCCTGTTTACATTCAGCAGATTAGATCTTAGTGAGAGAAATATCTCAATGGTTATAGTTAAGGCTATGTTTTAGTCAGGAGTATTTTTAGTAAAAGTCATGGAGAGTAAACAAAAATTCATGGCCCATGACCTGTCCATGACTTTTACTGCTGACTTTGAACAGCCAGATACAATGGCCATTACAAGAGCTCAATGCAGAGCTATGCAGTTAAGGGAGACCGTGAAAGGAGCGCTTTAAATCGTCAGCCACACTAATATGCTGTACTGGATATCACTCTACTTGTCCCTGAAGATTTGAGGGTTGTATAGAATTGCATAGTGCTTGGCCTACATTTAAGAACATCACACAGCCTTTTAATGAACCCATGAATTATGCTGTGTTTACCATATGTTTATAATTATTACACTGGGTTTTTCACTAAACCTGTGAGTTCTGGGCTGCTGTTTTATTACAAATAACATATAATTTGAGTGCCACTAGACATTCTGCACAATGTGCTATGAAGATGAATTTCCAAAAGGTGAAAACTAAAATAATGTGCAATTAAAAATTAACACAGTATAAACACAGATCAATTAATGGAGCAGAACTTTAAACTTAAAATAGTAGAAAACATCTGTGTCCATTTCACTCCATTTCTGCCAAACATACATGAACACTGGCTCTCACATAGGCCAGTGTAAGTGAAGCTGTGGTTCTCCTTACTACCCTTGGCATGGAGTGGCAGAGGTAGGATATGGCCCATGGTGAGACCTAGAATGTGGAAGGAGGGGTAGGGAGCTGCTGAAATGGAATGTTCCATTGATTGCAAAGGGAGACGAGCCCATGGTTGTAGGTTAACAAGCATTTGCAGCATGTATGTTTGCTGATGGAGAAGTCCCATTACATCCTGGTGCATCTCCTTTGCCATTTCCTGCTGGAACTCCTAAGCCTTTCTCCAGTCCCTCTGTCTATGGTCTGATACAGCACTGGCTTGCAGGATCTCAGTGAACACAGGGGACTTCCATGAAAGTCTCATTGAGATCTCTCAGGAGGAACATCCCTTTGTACATAAACACACCGCTCTGAATGCCCCCACTCCACCCCGCCTAATCCTACAGGGGAATGAAAAAGCAGATAATCAACTCTAACTGTCTTTGTTGTACTGCTACATCTTCTCATAGGAGAGAAACAATGAAAAATTAGATACTTGTGTCCTGCCAACTTGGGGTTGGGCAGGGTTCCAGCTTCACATTTAAACACTGTAAGGGAGAATGGATGCACACTCTTACTGGAGGTTCTTTCTCCTCAGTTGGGCTCATCTGTGCTCAGTTGGTGGGACTAGCTAGACTGTGGTAGAGTCAGGATCTGTTCGAGACTTACAGCATAGCTAGACAGCCTGCCTTTGTCACATGTCCCTCTTCCACCTCACTTTTCATGGCACAGGTGTTGGTCTCAGGCTCCACTGAGGTATCCATGGTGGTCTGGGGGTGCAGGCGAGGTCTCTGCCAAGGATGGTATGCAGCTCATTGTAAAGATCTGTGGCTCAGCATCAGATTGACTTGTCTTCCCTGGCCTTGTGGTGTGCCTGCCACAGTTCCTTTGCTTTCATGCTGCCAATCCCTGTTATACCCCTGCATCGTCTGCATCCCCTAGGCAGTCCTTTAATAGAGGTCCAAGTTTCTAAGACTACTCCATACCTGTGATTACACAGACCCTTCTCTCCACAGGCCCAGGAGATCCAATATCTCCTGTCTGCTCCAGGCAGGACCTCATCTAGAGTATGTAACTGGCATGGGCAGTTGGCACACAAGGGAGAGCTGCTAGGTGAGCTTGCCACGCTGAGCAACCAGGAAAAGATATTTCAAAATATGTGGGGATTTTAAGGGGGAAGTGGGAGCCTTCTAGTCTCCATGACCCCGGGCAATAGAGTTCACAATTGTGACCAGAGTGGTCATTGTTGGAGGACTGTTAGGGTTGACATACGTCATGCAGGATCTAGACTTGTACTGTGTCAACCATGGCTCAATGCTGTTTGGAGAGGTGGTGTTACTGCATCATCGCAACGAGTCTCTAATATCAGCAAGAGACAGATTTGAGTGCAAACAAATAGGTTGACACAAGGCGAGTTACCTCAGCTTAACTTTGTAGTGTAGACCAGGCCTCAGTCAAGTTCCTTGAGCCCTCTGTTCAAAGTGGCTTGTAGGCTACCTAAGGGAGCAGAACAGGGCTAGGGTCATTAAGGCTATTGGCTCTGGTATTGTTTCTTGCAACCTGTAAGCGGAAACTGTTAGGCAACTATTAAGAAGGGCTGCCTCCTTCTTGCCCTTGGCTCTGCTACCCAGACAGACCTTCTGAGTGGGCAAAACCCACCCCTATATATGGTACAGAAACACCATGCTAATGATGAATCCAGATATAGTATTAAATCTTAAAGAGCACCCCCACATTTGTCACAAATACAAAATTTAATTTTCTAGTTTAAGATGAGCTTTCACCACTCACCCATATCTAATGGGATTTAAAATTTATTTTCAGTCATTTTTAATATTGCCCCAAGGCCTTGATATTCTCCAGAGAAAAGCACATTCAGATGCAGAGTAGCAGAAGATTTTGTCTAAGGTCATTCCTTTTTAGCTTCTTCATAATGAACTATGGGCCTGATCCTGCAGTCCCTTCCATTGAGGGAAGTTTCCTGCAGCCCTCATCCTTGCATCAGTCCTTACATGAAAGCTAAGATTTTCTAGCTGTTTCAAGCCCCCAAATAGATTTCCACCTAATCCAGTAACATTTTCAAACTACCAAATATTTAGTAAATGCTTCTGAGCATATGGAAAGCATGGAAACAGTAGTTCAGCAACTCAATTAGTGAGCATCAGAAAAAGATGGAACCACCACTTTGGCATAGACAGATATAACTCCAAGTTTCATGTTAAGGGAACAAAGGAACCAAAGTAAGTTGATATGGAATTAAACTGAATTTAAAGTAAAATATTGTATAGGTACATGGGTCTTTTCTACTATTATGTACTTGGAAAAAATATATACTCCTTGTCTAAGTACCTAATTACCAAATTAATTAGGCTACCAAAATAGCCTAATTAAGCACGATTGATTACAGCCTCCTGGTTTACCTAAAAATGCAATTTTTTCTATTAAAAATAAAGTAGAGGATAGGGAGTTACCATTATGATTAAAGAACAGGTATTTTGAAACTGGAAGTACTTAATTGGCTGAGGCTTCCTTTTCAGGAATGTCACATATCAGATGATCCAATTGTGATATTTTGTTGGCAGAATGATTCTTCCCCTTCAGTGAGTTTCACTGCTTTAAAAGTTAACTGCAAAACAAATGAAAAAACTTAGGACTTTTTTTTTGGGGGGGGGGGGTGGAGGAGAGCAGGAGCAGAGAAGTGACATTGCCCACCTCGACACAGCTTTCCCGCTGACTCCCACACTGCAATGAAAAGGAAACTCATCAGGGGGACACTGGAGTTTCCTGCCCTTTCTCTGGGTACCCAGGGGAATGACCTAGGTTTGAGTGAGGCTCAGTATTGTTCACCGAGTGCTCTGATCTGCAGCTTATGAGCAGCACTCAGCACAGAAGGAAGTTCAGTTCAAGCTTTTCATCCATTGCCATACTCAGTCTGAAATCCTCCTCAGACTTCCTGGTTCACCACCTCAGAATGCACCTCCTTCAAAAATACCATGGCGCTGAAAAGCGTGATCTTGTATTCTGGGATAAATTCAGTAAGTGAGGAACTACCAAGAGGATTTCACAGGCATAAGGAATGCAGGGGGAAGGGAAGATTTTTTTCATTATCTGCTTTGCTGTTCACCTGTACAGCGATAGCATGTCTTATGCTCTTCTCAGAGGAACTCATATCAATGAAGGGAAAGCCTATTTGCTTTAAAAATGCTAGATACTGCCCTTTGATTATTTTTATCTTGTTGAATTCCTTAAAACTTGCTCATATAGCTAAGGATTCCATCTTCAAACATTTTCATACCAAAATTCTTAGGGAATTTCCTTCTTCGTAGATTTGCATATCTGAAGTCAACTGTTCAAACATTTTCCACATGCCTCTCTCAAAGAACCCCTCATACGCAGCAAGGTTCTTACCTCTCTAGCCATTGTCTGCAGAGCACAGCTGAGAGGAGGCTTGAAAAGGATTCAGTTGTGATCCCCTCATTGTGGGGGCAGTTTTACATTAAGTCCACCTCTGTACATTTTATGTATGATAGCAGGCAACAGCCTCAAGGGACCAGCTGCCTGGTGGAGAACAGTATTGCTCTGGCCACACCCTATGCACTCACTACATATGAAATAGTCAAGAGTAGGTGTCCTAGATACCAGAGGAATTCCCAGCCAGTGAGAGCCAATGGCTTTTAGGACCATAGGGTGGATTCTGGCTCAGAGTAGGGAAGGTGGGAAGAAAAGCACTCATAAAAGAGTTTTCACCTTGAGGAATGTACACAAATTATTCCTCATGATTAGAAAAGACACTTCACTCCATGCCATGGTATTTTACTTCATTTGGAAGGGTCCCAAGATATAAGCCAGATTTTATTTCTACTGAAGTAGAGAGCAATTGACTTCCCTGGGAGTGGGGCATGTAGAGGTACTGCCAACCCTAAATGTAGGATGAGCCATACTAGTATGTTAAACTGAAAAAAAAATAAAATGAAGCTTATCCTCTTTAAGCATCAGGAATTCCTTTGGAAAATGTCATACCATATCACACTGAAATATCACAAGACTGGCCTAACTTCTGCTATTTCCCTCTTCAGCGCCAGCTCAATGCTCTTTCATGCACTGAGAGTGTGAAATGGCAGAGCTCGGTTACACATTTTGTAGCCAATACCTTAAGGGAAAATAAATGTTTTACAAAATCAGCAACATTTCTACCCTGCCCCCTCAATGTCGCAGTCTAATTTGAGCCGACATTTTCTTAAATATCAAATGTATTTTTAAGTTAGCATAAATGTCTTGAATTCTATCTAGACTTGGTCAGAGACTTTTACAGGAATTTTTACTTAAGTGAGGATAGGAAAACTGCGTAGACCTGAAGTGCAATATTTAAAGGGCCCACTGATCGTGTGTACATCTAATCCACTGGTAAATGGGTTACAGGTCTCCAGCTCACATCCTCTGTGGAACAGGTAGAGTCTGTTACAGCCCTAGCTACAGACCCCTAACTCATTAGCTTAAGCTGAAGTAGCTTTAACTCCGGAGGTCACTGGTTTAATCCCTAGCAGAGGCACTGACTTTATGATTTCTTGGAGGTGTTTCACCCCCCGCTGTGCCCCAGGTCCTGCCCCATCACCCCTTCCTGTCCCGTCCTTGAGCATGCCCTGCTCCACCTCTTCCTGGCCCCTTCCCCACAGCACCTCCAGCCTGCCGCTGAACAGCTGATCCTCAGCACGCGAGAAGCACTGGGGGGAAGGGAACAGGGAGGTGCTGATTGGTGGGGCCTACCAGTGGGTGCTGAATGCCCACCTTTTATTCTCCCTTCCTGTGGGTGCTCCAGCCCCAGAGCACCCATGGAGTCAGCACCTATGATCCCTAGTGTATTGGCCATCACACATACATCTGCAGTGAAATGTAGTGATAATAGAATTTTTCCCCATGCAGTAAACAGATTGAGAGCCCATTCTGTATACAGTGAATGTATGTTTTCGTAAATTCTCTTCCTCTTTGTAAACTAACAGGCTGTCAAACAAGGGAGGAAATAAATAATTTACAGGATAGAATGAAAAAAAATCTGCCCTGTGTCAAAGAAAACTGTGTCAAAGCACTGGTGAAGGTTTTATATTTATTCATTTCCTCATAGCTAGGCCACAAGAGGAGTTTCAAAAGAGGGCAAGAGAATAAAAGTTGAATGATAAACATCACCCAACAGTCTCTCCTTTTTTTTTTTCCCCTTAAAAAGACAGACTAACCCGTCTGAGCAGCACATATTCTCTAAAATAAAGTTTAACTAGCTAAATCAGAAAAAAATAAAATCTTAAAAGAAGCAAACAGGCCTGGGGCTTTGCAATCTAAACAGTGAGATTTTCAGGCCTAAGTTGCAAAGCAAATGAACATTTATTAGGAAATCACCAAATCCTAGTTTAAAATTGAGAGAGATCACCTGTGGGCTGGATTAAAGAAGGGCTCGTTCCTTATCTATTTTAGTGGCTAGCATAACAATGAGAACTGAACCCAAGAGTTTTCCTAATTTTGTACTGTGTAGATATCTTGGTTTGTGTGCATGCCTGGAATACTTTGCAAGAGAAAGATTGTTATCAGGAAGAGAAGTCACTGTTTCAAGGGTTAACTACACTTTTTGACCTCCTCTCTAGTCTCCCTTGAGGGCACCCACTTATAGTTTCCAGCTCCCAGGCATCACCTCTGACAGAGATCTGTATTTCCCTGCCTCAAGACTTTGGGTTTAGGCTAAAGGCCCTCTGCACCTCACTGTGGTTTTCCCAGCATGGTGAAAATTTTACAGAGAAAACAAAAACAACAAAAGCCCTACACACATGCTAAAAGCTCACTAGAGGTCACCCCAACTCCAACCTAGAGGTCTGGTAGGTTGAAGTCTCAGACCCCCACAGCTAGATTTGTCCTGTCGGTTACAAGTTTATGTCAGTATTTTTAGATCAGGAATCAGACGCCTGATCTAGATAGTTCAGCTGTTTCCTTATACAGGCCTCTGAGACCCAGTCTCGGGGAACAGATAATCATCAGGCAATGGCCTTCTCCTCAGGGCATAGATTCAAAAGGCTGGGGTTTGGGTTTGCTTTTTATCTTTTGTTTATTTGGGGTCTTTTTTATATAACCAAACTTGTGGCATTTACCTTACTGTGTCCTCAGGGATTCCCCTGCTTATCACCTATTGTATTGTCCCCAAAGCCTGTCTGATATATCTCAATATAGTCTTTTTTTTTTTTTTAAACTCCTACTTCCCAGGACTCACATCTGTTACAACAGGCATGCTACTAACACAAAACTTATTTCCACGTGGGGGAATTTTACTTAAATTTTACTGTATAGTTTTTGAAAATGGATTCTAAGTAGCTAAAAACATTACAGCTGTTAATACAGCTACAAACAATCCAGTTTATGAAATAGTAACCAATAGCACATAGGACCTGATTATGTAAGTCTTTTAACAGGAAAAATTTATTCATGTTAATAGGAGTTTTATCAGCAGGATTGGTCCTATAAATGTTGAAAGGGGCAATATGTAGAGTGCCTACATTTTCATATTCTCTTTCAAATCTTCAACATACACTTTTCAGAAAAAAAATTATCATTACGTTTCTTTCTACAGGCTATGGAACAGTGACAGACATTATCTGCCATGATTAAACCCTCTGAACAAGCACAAAGGAGAAGAATTTGTTAAACTTGTGCTCTCCAATCTAGTGTCCTTGCTTGGAGGAAGCCTGAAGCAGGCATTAACTTCGTAAGCTAAACCTGCTGAAAATTGTGTCTATGCACAGGGAGAAGATGCAGATGCAGTAACTTCTACTACCCCAGCAAACCCACAAAGCAGGAGGGCAGGTCACCCTTCCAGTGTGTAACTTCTAAGAGAGGCCAGAGCTAACATGCCTGGGCTAATACGCTGGGCTGTGCTCCACACAACCTTAAAGGGGTGTAGCCTGAGGGTCAGAGGGTGCAGCCAGGCCACTTCTCCAGCTGTGCATATGCAGTCAATAACTCCCACTGAGGGACTGATTCACATTACTCCATTAAGGAGAAGCAGTACTTGCATCTAGAGTGCACTTCCCCCTTATTTTCCCTTGGCCACTCTGCCATACACTATCATCCATTTTGTGGTACATTCCAGTAAAAGGTCAGATTTTTTTCCGTAAGGCAGCTATTTCATAAAACAAATTATACACTCATTTTTTGATATGATTATTAATGTTTGAGGCCCAGTAAGGTTTCTAGGATAACTGTTGACCAAATCCAACTAAGGGTAGTTTTGCCCAAACAAGAACAGTAGTTTTTTCCTGAAGTAACAAAGGAAAAGAAAAAAAAAAACCTATGAAAAAAGACATAGTATTACCAGGTGTTTCTGCTTTGTGTCACAGATGTATTTTTCACAGTAAGTTATTTGGATTTCCTATAAAGAGATATTAAGATTAGAAGTTATTGCTGCTTAATAACAAGGTTGAAATATCTCATTAATGATGAGGGAAAAGTGGGAGTTCAAATTCTCAGATTTTCTGTATAAATCTATCATGGGTGTAAACATATTGCCAGACTGCACATGGTTTTCATGAACCAGAACAAAAATTACACGATCAAATTAATTTACAAACTGTTTTGAGTACCACTTCTCTTGTTTTGAAGTGATTTACAGTACTAGTCAATTAAGATGATAGCTTGATCATATATTGAGTGAAATGGTTCAGAAAACTTACATTAGTTCCACAGTAAGATTATTCATGAAGACCTTTAAATCTTACTGTGGGTTCTAATCACCTGCTTGGAAGGTTATTAGGAATATTACAAGAGCATTGACATTCATGTTATGTATAACTGTAACATACAAGTTTTCAATTTCCTTATATTTCACTGAGCTTTGTAGCTGCAACTAAAAGCAAATCATCCTCTCAGAAGGGTAAATATTTAGCACATTGCTCCTCAGTTTAAAGAGAGCCACATTTTAAACAGCACAAAATGTTAACTATAAAGGGTGATTAAAGACCCCAAGACCCTTTTTCACAAGGCAGAGTTCGAGTGTCCTTGTCAAACTGCAGTTTGAGTAATTACACTCTGGCTTCCCAAATTCCCTTATCACTGCAGCTGAATGAGGTAGAATGGAAGCCATTAAAAAGTCAACATTTTTCCATTACCATGCAGCTAATACTGTGATGGACCCCACTGCAGGGTGTGTCTGACTGCTGTGTTACACCCACTAAGTGTCTGGCAGCATGCTCCGCATACCTCAAGGTTGGAGGCACATGTTGCCATCATTTCAAGCACTAAACTATCCATGTGCTAGCAGTCAATGGGTCCCCATAAGCATTCACATTTTGCGTGAGTGTCTTCACTAGGACTACCAGAAACAATGGCGGCAAATGCCCTAGGCACAATTTCTGTAAATTGCAATACAAGATTACCCTACAGTTCTTAACCTAGTCCCTACTAGCAGGCCAATGCAGGAGTTTTAAGGTAACAGTCTCATTAGGATCCTCTCTACACCATACTCCCGCTGCACATGTGCGATTGCTCCCACACCTCTTAACAGCTGGCCACTGCGCTGCATCCCTCCTATTAGAGTTACTGCTGGCCTTCCATCAGAAACTGGCTGCTCTTCTCTGCCCAGCACTCAAGCTACCAGCCACCCAGCTTTCCCTTCATGTATGTCTACACTACAAAATTAGGTTGAATTTATAGAAGTTGATTTTTTAGAAATCGATTGTATACAGTTGATAATGGTCTTAAGTGGGGAGACACACTAAGTCAGCGGAATGTGTCCACAGTATCGAGGCTAGCGTCGACTTTTGGAGCATTGCACTGTGGGTAGCTATCCCACAGTTCCCACAGTCTCCACCACCCACTGGAATTCTGGGTTGAGCTTCCAATGCCTGAAAACATTGTCATGGGTGGTTCTGGGTAAATGTCGTCAGCCCCCCCCCCACCCCGAAAGCAACAGCAATAAATTGTTCTCACCTTTTTTCCCTGAGTTACCTGTGCAGACAACATACTACAGCAAGCATGGAGCTCACTTAGCTCACCATACGTCTCCTGGGTGCTGCCAGACATGGTACTGCATTGCTACACAGCAGCGGCTCATTGCCTTTTGGCAGCAGACGACGCATTACAACTGGTAGCCATCATCATCTCCTCCTGGGTACTCCTTTAGCCAACCTCGGTGAGGTCAGTTGCGGGCACCTGGGCAGACACGTGTGCTGCAGGCCAACCTTGGTGAGGTCGGTTGGGGGTGCCTGGACATAAATGGGAGATGACAATGGCCAGAAGTCAGACTGCACCATCTTCTGGCGAGCAGCCAGGAGATGACAATAGCTAGCAGTCGTACTGCATCATCTGCTGCAGGTCTAAGATGTGTAAGAGAGATGGAGTGGATCAAAACAATAAAGAGACTAGATTTGTTTTGTATTCATTTGATCCCCTCCCCCACACATGAATGGGGGGTGGGATATAGCTCAGTGGTTTGAGTATTGGCCTCCTAAACCCAGGGTTTTGAGTTCAATCCTGGAGGGGGCCATTCTGTGCGACAACCCTGTAAGCCATGTCATCAGTCGCCCCTCCCTCTGTCAGAGCAACAGCAGACAACCATTTCACACCTTTTTTCAGTGCAGATGCCATAGCACAGCAAGCATGGAGCCCACCCAGATCACCACCGCAATTATGAGCACTGTAAACACAAAACATTATCCTGCAGTATATGCAGAACCAGAACCTGCAAAAGCAAAAGCAGGCGAGGAGGGAACAGCAGCACAGTGACGAGAGTGATAAGGACATGGACACAGTTTTATCTCAAAGCACAGGCCCTAGCAATTTGGATATCATGGCGGTAATGGGGCAGGTTCATGCCATGGAATGCCAATTCTGGGCCCAGGAAACAAGCACAGACTGGTGGAACTGCCTAGTGTTGCATGTCTGGGATGATTCCCAGTGGCTGCGAAACTTTTGCATGTGTAAGGGCACTTTCATGGAACTTTGTGACTTGCTTTCCCCTGCCCTGAAGCACAAAAATACCAAGATGAGAGCAGCCCTCACAGTTCACAAGTGAGTGGCAATAGCCCTGTGGAAGCTTGCAATGCCAGACAGCTACCGGTCAGTCAGGCATCAATCTAGGGTGGGCAAATCTACTGTAGGGGCTGCTGTGATCCAAGCAGCCAACGAGCTCCTGATATCAAGGGTAGTGACTACGGGAAATGTGCAGGTCATAGTGGATGGCTTTGCTGCGATAGAACCCATATCCCTATCTTGGCACCAGAGCACCAAGCCAGCAAGTACATAGACCGCAAGGGGTACTTTCAATGGTGCTGCAAGCACTAGTGGATCACAAGGGACGTTTCACCAACATCAGTGCCGGGAAAGGTACATGACGCTCACGTTTTCAGGAACTCTGGTCTGGGAAGAAAGCTGCAGCTTTTGAAACAGACCAGAAAAATAACCATTGGGGATGTTGAAATGCCTGTAGTTATCTTTGGGGATCCAGCCTACCCCTTAATGCCATGGCTCATGAAGCCATACACAGGTAGCCTGGACAGTACTCAGGAGCTGTTCAACTATAGGCTGAGCAAGTGCAGAATGGTGGTAGAATGTGCATTTGGATGTTTAAAACCTGGCTGGCACAGTTTACTGACTCAGATAGACCTCAGCAAAACCAACATTCCCATTGTTATTACTGCTTGCTGTGCGCTCCACAATATCTGAGAGTAAGGGGAAGACGGGGTGGGAGGTTGAAGCAAATTCCCTGGCTGCTGATTACGCACAGCCAGACACCAGGGTGGTTAGAAGAGTACAGGAAGGCACGGTCGCATCAGAGAAATTTTGAAAACCTGTTTCGTGACTGGCCAGACTACGGTGTGAAAGTTCTGTTTGTTTCTCCTTGATGAACCCCTACTCCTCCTTGGTTCACTCTACTTCCTTGTAAGCTAACCAACCTCCCCTCCCCCCTTCAATCACTGCTTGCAGAGGCAATAAAGTCATTGTTGCTTCACATTCATGCATCCTTAATTCATCACACAAATAGGGGGATAACAGCCAAGGTAGCCCGGGAGAGGTGTAGGGAGGAGGAGGGAAGGAAAAGGCCACACTGCACTTTAAAACTTATTGAATGTCAGCTTTCTGTTGCTTGGGCAGTCCTCTGGGGTGGAGTGGTTGGGTGCCCAGAGGGCCCCCCCCCCCAAAATCACATTCTTGGGCATCTGGGTGAGGCGGCTATGGAATTTGGGGGCGAGGGCGGTTGGTTACACAGGGGTTGTAGCGGCGGTCTGTGCTCAAGCTGCCTTTCCTGAACCTCAACCATATGCCGGAGCATATCAATTTGTTCCTCCAGTAGCCTCAGCATTGTCTCTTGCCTTCTGTCACCAAGCTGATGCCACCTATTGTCTTTAGCCCTCCACTTATCTTCAGCCCACCATCTGTCCTCTCGTTCATACTTTCCTGGACTCTGATATTGTCTGCCTCCACACATTCTGCTAGACTCATTCAGTGTGGGAGGACTGCATGAGCTCAGAGAACATTTCATCATGAGTGTGTTTTTTTTTTTGCCTTCTAATCTTTGGTAGTCTCTGGGAAGGAGAAGCTAGTATGAGTGTTGAAACATGCAGCTGGTAGAGGAAAAAAAAACAGAGAGTGGTAGTTAAAGAGACACATTTTAGAGAGCAAGGGGTAGACTCTTTCATAGTAAACCTTCATGTTAACATTACATAGCACATGTGCTTTCGGTACAAGGTTGCTTTTTGCCTCTTATTGAGAGTATGCCAGTTTGGTGTGAGAGATCTCTCACACAGGGCTGGGCAACAAAATTTGGCTTGCAGGCAGCCATGGTAAGACATAGTCTTTTGGCTTCTTTAACCTTCATAACATGCGGGAATGGTTTCAAACAGCAGCACCCTTATTTCCCATACCAAGTAGCCGTTGGGTTGGCCATATAAAAGGAGGAGGGGCTGCGGTTTTGGGTTTGTGCTACACGTTAACCAGAACTCACCTCCACACACACACAATTCTCTGGGATGATCATATCACTCCTTCCCCCACTGCGTGGTTAACAGCAGGTGACATTTCTGTTCAGCCACAGGCAAACAGCCCAGCAGGAACGGGCACCTCTGAATGTCCCCTTAATAAAAATCACCCTATTTCAACCAGGAATGATATCACTCTCCTGATGATAGCACAGAGAGATAAAGAACAGATGATGTTTGAATGCCAGCAAACACCAGGACCATACGATGCCATGCTTTGTTATTCATGAATTCCAAACTGTGTGCTACTGGCCTGGCATGGGAAAGTGTTCTACCATGGAGGATGGAATAAAGCTGCTCTCCCCAGAAACCTTTTGCAAAGGCTTTTGGAGTACCTCCAGGAGAGTCTTATGGAGATGTCCCTGGAGAATTTCCGCTCCATCCCCAGACACGTTAGCAGAATTTTCCAGTAGCTGTACTGGCCGCAAATGCCAGGGCAAATTAAATACACTTGCTTTTAAATCATGTATAATATTTACAAAACGTACACTCACCAGAGGTTTCTTCTCCGCCATCCAGTACCTCCCGTTCAATCCATGCTAGGGCTCTTTTGCGATTCCGGGACTCCATCATGGTCACTTCTGCTGACGAGATCTGCACTCACCTGCAGATCGCCACGCTGGCCAAACAGGAAATGAAATTCAAAAGTTTGTGGGCCTTTTCCTGTCTACCTGGCCAGTGCATCAGAGTTGAGAGTACTGTCACAATGGAGCACTCTGGGAGGCAAATACTGTCGAATTGCAACCACACTAGCCCAAATTTGACCCAGCAAGGTCGATTTCAGCGCTGATCCCCTTGTTGGGGGAGAAGTACAGAAATTGATTTCAACAGCCCTTTCAGTTAAAAATAACAGCTTCGTTGTGTGGACGGGTGCAGGGTTATATCGATCTAATGCTGCTAAATTCGACCTAGACTTGTAGTGTAGACCAGGGCCCAGGCTGTGCCTGCTCTCATACAGTCTGACTCAATCCCCAGTCTGGACCCCTCTGATTGCACGATGTTACCTTTCACCTTACCCTAAGCCAAGAGTCACTCACCTGGGATGTGGGAGAGTCGTATTCAAGCCCTAGGTCTGCTTGATTCAGGTCAGTTGACAGTGCTCACCACTGACTAGCTCCTTTCCCTCCTGCTCAGCCAGAGTAGAGGGAAGGTACCAAGTAATAAAACACCAATCTTATTACAATGCAGATATCACCTATTCTATGCACAGGGGCAGTCTGAGAAACCATAAGCTGGACACAGAGGAGAGTGATGGGTGGGGAGGGTTGCTCTACAAAGGGAAATTGAAAGGAAATTCTACAGCATTTTGGGGCAAATTGCTTTTAGTTGTCTCTCTGGTCTTTAGATTGTAAGCTCTTGAGGCAGGAACAGTCTCTCGTGTTGGGTACGGTATCTACTGAAATGGGGCTCGTAATCCCTGGTTGGGACATTTAAATGCTACTGGAGTACAAATAAGTAATCCTCTATAGTCACATCAGATATCATTGCATAAAAACTGCTGGCAAATGCGCTTTTTTTTTTTTTTTAAAGGCAACTATTGTTTTTCTTCCTCTTCATGTCTTAAAACCGTGCTTTATTGCTGTCACCTGCTGTCATTGCAGTGATGTATTTTTAGGTTGTGTGACATGATCCCTACTATATACTGTGCACAGTATGAAAAGTTGTGTTACGGGTATTTCTTTATTTTACACACACACACACACACACACACACACCAGAAAAACATTAAAAATAGGATTTTGCTGAAGACTGAATGTCAAACTATTAAATTTGTCTCTTCTAGTGTGTTATGGAATTTTAACTTCAGTTAATGTGTTTGGAAGGATGTTAAGAGAAGTACTCTGGAGACCAAGACCGAATACTTTAAAACCAACAGGTGACAATATGAACTGTAGAGTGTTTGCTAGATAAAATATTCCAGTGAAAGCTTAATAGAAATATTTTAATGACATTAGGAGGATAAATGTTTAGTGTTTGCATCTTCTCACAGAAGAGATCCATTAAAAGAACAAACACTTGTGCAACAAATGCACAGCTTAGAAATATAAAAATCAAGGTGCTATAAAGTTATCATGAGCTAGGCGCCAGCGTGGAAGCTCAGCTGTGTGTGGCCAATTACCGAAAGACCAGTGAATAGCTACTCTGTTCCAAAGCAGCATAACCAAGAATGCAAGAATACCCAGAGCAGATGTAGCTGCCCCTCCCAGGCTTTAATATTCTAGACCGTAAGAATTATGGCCATACTGGGTCAGACCAATGGTCCACGTAGCCAGTATCCTGTCTTCTGACAATGGCCAATGCTGGTTGCTTCAAAGGGGGGGGGGATGAACAGAACAGGCAAACACTGAGTGGTCCATCCCGTCATTGACTCCCAGCTTCTGGCACTCAGAAGGTAGGGACAACCAGAGAATGAGGTGCATCCCTGACCATCTTGGCTAATAGCCATTGATGGACCTCTCCTCCATGAAGTTATATAGTTCTTTTTTGAACGACAGGGAGGACACAGAGGCATTTAGTAGAGGGCTAACCAATGAATAAGTCAGCAACATAAGAAGGCTATACTATAGGGAGCCTGTGGGGATGCAAATAGTTTAAGGTCCACGAGAACTGATCCACTTGGTTTGTGGACTTCTGTCTTCCATGAGAACCCATGGGCAAAGGTGACACATTGGGGGTCATGTGGAGTCACGTGCCCTTCTGCCCAGATTTGCTGCTTGGCTTGTACTGAGCATGCTCAGTAATACTGCTGAAGCCAGCTGCCTTTACTCTGTCTCCCTCTCCCCGACTATCAGCAGGCATGAGTCATCTCTGCCCATGGGTCACACCTAGTAGCAATTCTGCTGTGCCACCAACCATGCCTCCATTAGGGGAGGATGCAGCAGAGCAGAAGTGACTCAGTAACCCAGGCTCTCAAGGGCAAGTTCTCCTCTTTTCTCTTTCTGTGGACAAATGGAAGAATACATCCTTAAAGATAAAGGATAGGAACTGTGTGTTGTGGGACTTGAGCCAAAAAGTCCCCAAAGAAGAGCTATAGTTCGAGGGAATGGGGGAGGCAGAAGGGGATAGGAAACAACATGATCAAAAATAGATACCCAGCCAAGTAAATTAATTATATATTGCTCTATAAACTTCATCAGAATTCATTTTGTATCCTGAATTGCTTCCGCCTCATGTTTAGGAATACCTGATGATCAAGCATCACTGCCAATAAATATACTGTATTGTGTAGGAAACACTGGGCTGAAATAATTAGATTCTGGTACAGGTGCAAAAAGACAAAATTAATTGTGCAAAATTTCAGATAAACAAAGATGACAGAAATCAAATACAATAAGTAGCTGTTTTCGCATGCCATAGTGCAAATAAATCAACACATAGTACTTTGATCCATTAAGATGAAAGCATGATAATTTTTTAAATTATTCAAGTTGAATTTTATCCATTGAAATGAAAGGTGGGTAAGGAATTGACTGACTGAAGTGTGGTTTTTTTTGTTGTCCCAATACTAATACTCCTATTCCATGAATAGTCACAAGGTACTATTTCTTGGTTCTCAACCTAAAAGGTATGAATGAGTCATGAAGCTCTGAAACTACTGTTAGCATATAAACCTAAGGTTTCAAGTATCCCTCATGGTTATGCTAAAATAATTGTTAATATATAAGCAAAACTATCATGACCTTGCAAAAGTTATGCTAAGAGAATAGAAATCACTAACAGATTAAAACAACTTAACTTTTGAGTAAAAATAAAGAATCATAGAACCATAGAGTTAGAATCTCCCATTGGTCTGACCTAGTATGACCATTCTTATGTTCTTAAGTGGTCTATAAAAGACCTATATAGATTGTATACCAGCTTAGACCAGTGTGGGCTGCAGGTGCTGAAATCCCAACTGGTAAATGCCACCTTTCTGTCTGTGCCGATAAATCCTGGATGTTAAATTTTGATTAAGAATATAAGAATGGCCATATTGGGTCAGAACAATGGTCCCTCTAGCCCAGTGGCCAACATCAGGTTCTTCAGAGGGAATGAACACAACAGCGCAATTAGCAAGTGATCCATCCCCTGTTGTCTGGTCCCCGCTTCTGGCAGTCAGAGGTTTAGGGACACTCAGGGCATGGGGGTTGCATTTCTGAGCACTTGGTCAATAGTCATTGTTGAACAGATCCTCCATGAACTTATTTAATTTTTTTCACCTAGTTATACTTTTGGTGATCACAACATCTGCTGGCAAGGAGTTTCTCAGGTTGAATGTGCTTTGTATGGAAAAAGGACTTCCTTATGTTTGTTCAAATCTATGCCTATTAATTTGGTTGGGGGACCCCTGTTCTTGTGTTATGTGAAGGGGTAAATAACATGGTCTTTCACAATTTTATAGGTCTCATATCCTCCCTTAGTCATCTCTTTTTAAGCTCATGCATCTCAGCCTTTTCAGTTTCTCCTCCTATGGAAGTTGTTCCATACCTCTAATTTTTTATTTATTTATTCTGCCCTTTTCTGTATTTTTTCCCCCATTCTAATTTTTTTGTGTGTGTGATTCATCTAGAACAGCATGCAGTATTCAAGGTGGTGTGTGCACATGCACACCTCCTGATTTATATACTGGCATTATGATGTTTCTGTCTTGTAATCTATCCCTTTCCTAATGGTTTCTAACATTGTTAGCTGTTTTGACTGCTGCTGCACATTGAGCAGATATTTTCAGAGAACTACCCATGAGGACTTCAAGATCTGAGTGATAATAGCTAATTTAGATCCCATCATTTTGTATGCATAGTTGGGATGTTTTCCAAGGTGCATTACTTTGCACTTAAATACAATTTCATATAACATTTCATTGTCCAAGCACCCAGTTTAGCGAGAGCCCTTTGTAGCTCTTTGCAGTTTTTTTTTTAAACTTAACTATCTTGACTAATTTTGTATCATCTGCAAACTTTGCCACTTCACAGTTTACCATCTTTGAGATCATTCAAGAATATGTTGAACAGTACTGGTCCCAGTAGGATCCCCCCAAGGATCCCTACTATTTACTTCCCTCCATTCCCAAAACTGACCATTTTATTTGTACCCATTGTTTCCTACTCTTTGATCAGTTACTGATCCATAAGATGACCTTTCCTCTTATCCCATGGCAGCTTACTTTGCTTAAGAACTTGCAGTGAGGGACCTTGTCAAAGGTTTTCCTAAAGTCCAGATATACTCTACCCACTGGATCACCCTTGTCCATGTTTGTTGACCCCCCCCAAAAAATTGAATAAATGAGGAGAGGGAGAAGAGTCAATACAGCTTGTCTGATCATTCTGTTCTTTAATTTTAACCAGTTTGCCTGGCACTGAAGTTAGGTTTACCAGCCTGTGATTCAGTGGTAGGATACAGCCCCTAACTCATTTAGCATATGAATATAGGAGCTATGGACTGTACCCTACCACTGAACAATAAGTTCCTGGTCCTATGTTAGATCACACATTTACTGGTTTAATTCAATCTTGTTTATGTTTGTTACCCAGTGAACACAGGTGGTGAGAATATCAGACCCCCTTGGCTCACCTGTTTTTTCCTGATGGAGAAGACTTATGCAGAATATTTTTTTACAAGTATAGGTGCATGCCCAGTGCTGCTCAATGAGATGTTCATTATGATGTACCTCTCCACTGTCCCTTTCCTAGGTCTGCAGAGCCCATGCATCAGCTGTAGTTTTCCAGCCTGACCAATTATGTTTTACTATCCAGCTTGTTCAGATCAGATCTTAACAAAAGACTAGCCCTGATATTTGGATAAAATGCTTTTGTTAAAGTTTAGTGGTATTGAAACCCAGGAGCACATCAGATCCTTTACTGGTATATTCAATGCAAGAAAAAAAAAAAACACATAGGTTGATATAGTTCTTAAGACATTTTCAAAACTATTTAAGCATATACTTATAAACAGTCCTTTCAAAAACAATGCAGCTACTCAATACAATCCTAATCATGTGTTATAGATGTGTTGTGCAGAATCTCACTTTTTAGGCAACTGTCCTAAAATCAAACTAGGTTTTCCTACAACCACCCATTTGCTCCTTGAGCCAGCAATTTGTCACTTCAAAGGAATGTGAAAAAGTTAGTATGGACTCAATTAAGCTTTGAATGTCTTTTTTAACTGGTCCATTACTCTATGGCCCCTGAATGTTTTAGGAGTGACTTGCAAAACCCTTATTTTTTGTTAGCAATAGAGACAATTTTGTTGCTGCTGGAAAGGAGATCTAGAGTCTGGCATGATGCCAACAGGCAGCATTGTGAATGTGCAATTCTGCCAATCAGGGCTGTGCTTAGGCATACGTAGCTGCGTAGGGCACACGACAATTTGGGGCACCACTGGGACAGCAAATAAGAGCAGGTCAGCTCCTGCACACCCAGTGTGTACTGCAGTTTCCTTAGGCAGAGGCCCTATTCACAGAGACAAATGCGCAGGTGCAGCGCATTCCGTGTGAGGGAGAGGGTATGGGGGTCTCTGAGGGAAACTGTGATTTTCCACCACCGTGAGGTGGGTTGGGCGGCTCAGTATCCTTTGGTGCCTCATCCCTCTCCCCCACCCTCAACCCCCCAAGGCTGTGAGCCTGGGCTGCCACGGTGTCTGCGGCGTATGAAGCTTGGTGTGTGTCAGTAATGGAGCATAGTCCATGGACCCCCCAGAAGACCCTTCTCCAAGTCAGGCATAGGGCACCAGTTTAATAATACTGCGTAGGCCCTCATAAATCCTCAAGATGGCCCTGCTGTCAATGCACCTCAAGGAATCTGAAGGAGGAACAGAAAACATTTATGAAGTTAGGATTCTCTGGATTCATAAAACCCAGCCCCTGCAGTTAAACTGTAAATAATAATTCTTCTCATAATACCAGAGTCAGAAAAATCTCAAGTGGTCCATTTGGTAAAGGATAAAGATTTCTAAACTAATTAACAGATCCTGCATCTCAAACAGGTCACTATGACCTACTGGGTAAACCTGGGATTTTAAGGATGCAAGCTTACAATCAACTTCTGACATATAATAAGGAGCCTCAAAAACTGGGAAAAGTCATTCTATTATGAACCTGTCTGATAAAATGGCATCATGCAAGAAACTAAAAATTTTTACATTGTGTTTAGATATACTGTACTTACAAAGAAACGCGACAGTAACTATTTATTCTTAAGTACTTGTGTGACAGTATTAACTCGTGTCACGTTAAGTACTTCCTAACAAGGTGGGATTATTTCCCCACCCCCCCATCCACACTTCCTCCAACTCCATCCCCAGATTATTTTTAATTCACTCACAGTTAATAGTCTGGATTAATAAATTTAAGGAAAATATTTAATTTTATTTCTGCTTCACATTTCCTGAAAGTACCAGTTACAGGGGCTCAAGGCTTGAACTAACATTTTAACAAATATACTGAAGGAGTTCCTTTGTAAATCTGTTGACCAAAACTCCTCAAAACTGCACCCTCTACCAACTTCATTTCAGCCCACACCACACAGAGAAATTCAAGAAAAATAAGCAAGCATGGCAACTTCCTTAGATAGCTTGGACATTATATATAGCATTATTGCTTTTCACAGAATGGTATCAATGCAGAAGGTCTTACTAATTCTGTTCATCTTGCTAATCACCTGGCTCTTGAAAAAAATGCTAGGTATCACATTTAGTGCACTATTTTTAGAAGCTGAATGTATTCACTAGTGGGAACTATTCTGCCAGTCTTGCTTAACAAATCATTTTTGTTATAGCTACTGGCTGCAAGTTATTTTGTTTCCTTGTCCGTGGGTATGTTTATATATATATATATATATATATATATATTTCTGTTTTGTAGTGCCCAAGAACCTGAGCCAAAAGAGCAGCACTTTATTGTGCTAGGCACTTTGCAGACAAGACAATAGACCTTGTATCAGAGAGCTAGTGTAACAAAACATGACAATCTACTGCAAGAAAGAAATATCTGTGAGCTAATTTCATATAGCTATAATATCTTTAGTGTTTATCTATTCCATGAGGATTAATTATATAAACTAAATACTGCTGTGCTTCTCTGAGACAACACTGCTGACACAGAA
Organism: Gopherus flavomarginatus; assembly: GCF_025201925.1. Taxonomy (NCBI): domain Eukaryota; kingdom Metazoa; phylum Chordata; order Testudines; family Testudinidae; genus Gopherus; species Gopherus flavomarginatus. The sequence goes on along the minus strand of NC_066617.1, from coordinate 181,098,967 downwards.
GATTCAGCAGCATTATTAAAATGAAAGCATGCTCTCTAGCCAGTTGGTTTCAAAGGGCTGAACCTATCTGGTTCATGTTTTGATTTTGGGATGCAAAAGTCAGACTTCCACATTTTGTTTATTAATTATAAATATATTTAACACACCCCTACCTTTCACTTTATTTGAAAATAACCACAGGATTCCACCCACCAACCAGAACTCCAGAGGGTACCAGGCAAAGCAGTATACCTAGTACAAAATTGGCATGCTACAGCCACAAATGATTTTAGTAAACTAGTAAAAGACCTTCCTCTCATCCCCAATCTAATATACTACAGATACCAGCAAGTTGCAGCACCTTCTAAAAGCAGCGCTGAAGTGAGTCAATACAAAAAAAATGCTTTCCTATAATCCCATCCACGGCGAGACGACATCCCTCCAACCTCCATGATGAGGGAGAGCAACTGGAGCCACATTGACCTAAGGGGGCAGGAAAGATGTTGCCAGTTCCTGCGTCTGTTCCTCAGCTCTAGAAACCTCCCAGCCCCCTCACTTACACCAGAGAGTGTGCAGGGCTCGAGACAGTCTAGACTAGCTTTAGATACTTGTACTGAGCCGGAACTGAGGTCATGGGTGGGCAGAGGAATGATGCACCATGTGCTTTCCATGGCAGAGCACATTTCACAGATGCCTTAGTCAAAAAGGAAGAATCAGATAGGAGGAACAGGGCAAAGAAAAATAATTGTACCTAATATCTCAGATATTTTACTTGTCAGTTGTTCAACTGTAATCTCTTTGGGGCATGTTATTCAACATCAGTGAAACCCTCAGGCTTCACCTCATCCTACACAGAACACTACATAAGACATACACAGAAGGACTCAGAAAGTCACCTGCTGGCTGTGTAAGCGAAGAACAAACATTTCTGCTCATACAGCTGGCGTATAAGGATAGCCCAACCACTGGGCTACCCAAGTGGGAGATCCGATAGAGCCCTGTTGCTTTGGCCAATGGTACTTAACCTGGTTACAAAAGCCAGTGCCACTGGCCAGCCACAGTTTGAGGGAGGAGCAAGTTGTTTTCACAGCCTCCACAAACACCCCAGTAAGAGCATCAGGGCAAGTTACAGCAGAGGCAAATTTTTCACAATGCTATTGTTGCCGGCACACAGAGTGCCCAAGGGAAGCAACAGCGGGGTCCGTTGCCCGGTGTGCGCCGTGCCAATAAACACACCAGCGTGGAGAAGCAAACAAAGTTTATTTGAGATCTCAAAGCGGTGCAAGGAGACTGACACGCCTCAAATCAAGCACACTGACTCCAGCTGCTTTTCCCTATTTAAATTCTTTTTTCCTCCCCGCCCCCAGCACTTACATCAAGTGCAGTTACATTATGCAATCTTGGCTGCAGAAGCTCGTTAGTAATTTTCCCTTTTGAAAGTTATCTTGTCCTTCTACTGGAGGTACGCAGGCCTTATCGCTGCTGCTTTAGACTGGTTTGGGCTGTGCTGCCACTGATAGCTTACTGTTACACATTTGCTTTTGCAGCTACTAGCTTTCTAGGTCAAGTAGAGTTCAACATGGAGGAGCTTTGGTTCACTGAGGCCTAGGGCAGGAGGGCTTCATCGACACTCGTGGTCTTCCACCCACCTGAGTTACCTAGGGTTATGCCTAGTGACACCAACACTATCCTCTAAGTGAGAGCTGATAGGATATTGTAGGTGTTCATAAAAGATGTGTGATCATAATAAACAGCTTTCAGACAGTTTAATGTGTTAGATTTATGTTAAAAGTGTCTTCAGTGAATTGCATTAGCAACTTAATTTCTTGCAGTGTAAGCTGACACCTTTATACACCAGCATTACTAACCCTCAACATTTTTAGTTTATAGAAAGAGATAGGATGCATAAACAAAGGAGCATTGACAAACAGCAGTAACTACCATAGTCTGCTTTTCTCTATCACTGAAATAAGCATTCCATCTCATTTTGCCAGCATCCTGGAGCATATCCTCTCCACATCTCACACATGCACATGGTGCATATACTGCACAGTATCAGACAGCTGCATTGCTAAGGATATTCATTCATAACCCATTAAGATTCACCAGCTAAAAAAGCTAAACTTTTAAAATATTTGATTTGACAGAAGCAAAGAACTACTCAATGTAAAATTTGGACCAATTTCAATTGATCTTGTGCACTTAATATCTGTTGATGCACAATTAATAAGAGCTTTGGTCCATCAATACTACAGTATAGTATTTGGAGATTAAAACAGAGGAGAATTTTATCCTGACATCAAATGCTGTCCTGATCTTACATTTGTCAATATTATGAGCAACAAAATGAGAAATTTCACTGATAATGCAAAAGTATCTTTTTCTAAGATTAACTCATCCCGACACACACTTTAAAATATATAAACAAAAGCAAAACAAAACCTTTTTCATAGATTTTTTAAAAATGTTTAAAGATTTTCCTCTGCTCCCTGAAATGACATTGATTATACTTAGGAGCAACTTGCAAAAGTTTTGTTTTGTTCCATTTATATATTTAATGCTATATAGCTCCTGGTCTTTAAAAGCTGTAGCCTTTATGATATTCATAGATTGGTGTTATGAATGATATCTTAGACCACAGTAATCTGTATCAGTGGCTAAAGTATCAGAAATAGCAGGGTTAGAATCACTATGAGGACTATCACTAGGTTTGAAGACTCCAGGAGCACACAAGGAACATCAATGACCGCAACAGCATTCACAAGTTATCAATCATCCCTTTATTACAAGCCTTATTATGCAGATTATATCTGTGGCACTGATTGATTTCTCTCCATCTTAACTGATGTATCAAAGTGTCCAGCATTTAGGTTTTCATACTCACATGAGTGAGTAAGGGTACTATAGAGATGGGTGGATCTTCCAACAGGTGGCCATCTGTGGAGGTTCTCCTGATGGGTTCTTCCTCCCTTATTCATGCTAGGGAAACCCCTTTTATCCTGTGTTACATTCACATCCATAACCCTTATGCATATGCCTGAGGCTTCCAACCCCTTTTTCTCTATCTGGACTACCATACTCCATAAATGTTCAGGTTCCTCTTCATAGGGTACCCTCTTAGTTCCCCCCCTTACTACTTTTATTAACATTCATATCAACCAGACCCCATGGTAACTTGCAAGGGTGGCTCTAAGCACCAGCAAAGCAAGCACGTGCTTGGGACAGCAGGAATCCAGCCTGGGAGCCGAGAACCAACAAGGAGCCCTGGGAACTGTAGTTTCTTGATTAGCTCCCTGCCTATAGAGCCAACCCTGGAGCAGGGAAAGAACTACATTTCCCAGCATTCCCTTGGCCACTACCAACTGGAAAGGAAGGGGGGGACCTCATGCTGCAGCCTGCTATGAGTGGAGAGTTGCACTGTAAATGGTAGGGATCCATATTTTAACATTCAAAAAACAGGACACTCCACAGGAAGGGAGGGTAGCCCCGGGCTGCCACCATCCATTGCCTCTGACTGCCCCCTCACAGAAACCCCAACCCATCCAACTCCCCCCCCCACTCCCTGATCACCCCCTCCTGGGACCCCTGCCCCTAATTGCACCCCAGGATCCCACCCCCTATCTATGCACCGCTGGTTCTTGTCCCCTGATTACCCCCTCCCAGGACCCCTCCCTCTATCTAAGCCTCCCTTCTCCTTGTCCCCAACTGCCCCCCTAGGACTCCACCCCCTACCTGTCCCCTGACAAACCCCTAGGACTCCCATGCCTATCCAACCGCTGCCTGTCCCCCTGAATGTCTGACCAATCTAACCCCCCTGCTCCCTGTTCCTTGACTGTCCCCCACAGAACCCCCTATCCCTTCTTCAACCCCCCAGCCTCCTTACCGTGCCACTCAGACCTGGTCTGGCTCCGAGCAGCTCCAGACATGCTGCTGCATACATGTTGCCATGCTCCCCCGCGGAGCCCACAGCCCCCTTGCCACCCCCCCACACACACCCAGCACCTGCCTTCCAGATTTGAACACCTCAAAATTCAGGAGTGCTCAAGCTCAGTTTGGGCAGCTGTTACTTCATTTCTCCCAAATCAAATATACTGATCCACTGTAACTTGCTGTAGAAAAAGTAGGATTAAATTGAGCAAGAAATGCTTCCCAGGACTGGAATTGCTATTTTCAACAGCCATTACCTTTTTTTTGTTTGTTTGTTTGTTTAAAAGGAAGACAGTGATATTGCATTGGCAAATTCCCCATAGAAAAAAAGAATGGAACAAAAGAACAATAAAGGCACCTCAACTTTTCCTCATTTATGTAGGACAGTCTTATAATATGCATCCAGATATCCTCCAATCACACAAGCTGAAAATTGTTCCACTTTACTGCAGTTCTGTAACCATATGGGAACCAATCCTGTCTGTGTTCTGGGCACATCTAAAATTCCTGCTGAATGACCTGCCCTGGGAGTGAGTTACCAGTGACCCAGGGCTGTGGCAGAAGGAGGGTGGGGGGGGGGAAAGCCCAGGGCTGGGGCAGCAGGAGATGGGGGGGGCAATGTTAGGGGAAGAGGGGAGCCCAGAGTTGGGGCAGTAGGGGGTGGCAAGAGGGAGCACCCGGGGCTGGGGCAGCAAGGGGTTGCGACAAGGAGCCCAGGGCTGGGATGGAGGGCAGCTAAACTTTTTTTTGCTTGGGGTGGCAAAAAACCTAGAACCAGCCCTGGTAACTTGAAGTCATTGTAACATCACAGGAAAGTCTGCAGTCAGGCATCTTGCAGCAGGGACAGACATATTATGGTACACTTTCCCAAACATAACCCATTAACACACATTTACTGATATAGGGTTAACCCTGCTTAAACTAGTCATGTCAACTTCTTTCAGACCTAAGGCTTGCTAAGGTTAAGCTGAAATTTGACAGGCCTCAGGCTGGTGGACCTTGCTTTAGACCCTTATCTTACTTAATATATAAGTATCAACCCTTTACCCCTTGTGACAAAGTTCCTCCTCTACCTTGGTGGGTCATGTGCTTATTGGCAGATTTGCTCACCTCAGTGAGCTTTCCTTCTAGTGGAACCCACACAGTCTGGGTCAGCTCCTCCTGTGTCTGATCAGGAGTTGGGAGGTTTGTGGGGGAACCTGGGCTCGCCCTCTACTCTGGGTTCCAGCTCAGGGCCCTGTGGATTGCAGCTGTCTATAGTGCCTCCTGTAACAACTGCATGACGGCTACAACTCCCTAGGCTACTTCCTCATGGCCTCCTCCACACACCTCACCACAGGACCTTCCTTCTGGTGTCTGATAACCCTTGTACTCCTTAGTCCTCCAGCAGCACTCACTCTCAGCTCCTTCCACCTCTTGCTCCCAGCACCTCACACATGCACCACAAACTGAAGTGAGCTCCTTTTTAAACCTAGGTGCCCTGATTAGCCTGCCTTGATTGGCTGCAGGTGTTCTAATCAGCCTGTCTGCCTTAATGGTTCTAGCAGGTTCCTGATTACTCTAGTGCAGCTCCTGCTCTGGTCACTCAGGGAACAGAAAACTACTCATCTAGTGACCAATATATTTGCCCTCTACCAGACTCTTGTATCCCACTGGTCTGGGTCTGTCACACCCTATAATACTATTGCCTACATATTGCTACACTAATGCCTACAACTTAAATCTATTCATCACACATTAATTGTGTATGGGTTGATCACAATAATAGATCATTAAATTATATATGATTAGCTACAAAGTTTTTGGGTTTTTTTTGTTTTTTATATAAAGAGCAGTGGAGAGCTCTCCTTAATTCCCTAATTTGGGAACCTTCAGATAACTGGGATCGTTGGACAAATAAGGGACTTGGTTTGGTTGAAAGAAAAATGATAAAATGCATTCAGTTCTACCCCCAGTCCAAGTGCCTCACTATGCTCCTATTAAGTCAGTTGCAAAGTCCAGATGACTTCGATGGCTGCAGGAGCAGTCCTTCAGCAGGCTTGCAATCCAATGCACCTGCAAATAAATTCTGGAGTGCAGCTACTATACAATCAGACTAAACAATGGTTCAGATATGTGGCCATATATCCAGTAAGAAGTTTCTCTGTGATGGTGTATGTAGTCACCAGAATGCCAAGACGTGGAATGTGGGGTTACACAACAGCCCTTTATTATTATTTAATATCACAAAGTTCTATATTTATATTTCCATATAAACCTGTATGTCATGCTCATTACCATAGAAATCTGACCTACATCTAAGCCCTACATGTAATATTGCACCCTATCACCCACTCTCATCATGGTTGCCTCCATCAATCCTCCCCATACTATTGTCCAGCAGTCCCACTGAAATCAAGGCCTTTTATGAAGATCTGCAGAATTTGCTATGAGTGATACCCTATTCAGTTGTCATAAATGACTGGAGCATCTTATTCTTCCCCCACATCCCACCCCTCTCCTGCTGCAACTCAACCTGTTTATACAACTTTCATTATTTGAATGCCCCTATGATGTCTCCTTTTTTTTATTCTCTTTCCAGGTCAAACACTCCCAATATTAGCACTCATTTCTTCAAAAACAGAAATTTTTCCATGCCACTAATTTTTTGCTGTTCCCTTAACGCCTCCACTATTTCTCCTCCATCACTTATGAGATAAGCTGACTGGAGCTGCACACAGCATTCCAAGTGGGGGCAAGAACAGCAGGGATTTATATAATGGTGCTTCAAGCATTATTTCCTATGCTATTCCTTCTGCACCCTAATATTTTGTTCACCTTTTAATGACACTCTGGTGTTTTTCCTAAGTAGCTAAAATTAATTTCTAAATTAACAATGTATATAAACAATTCAGATTAATCCTTCCAATGCTCATTAGCTTGCGTTTATTAACAATCAGTTTAATCTGTCATCTGCTGCCCATTTCATCCTGCTTTTCTAGATTCCTCTGAAATGCCTTGGTATTCTCTAAATTGTTATTATTATTTGTATTACAATAGTGCCCTTAAGCCCCAGTCACGAATCAGGATGCTGTTGTACCAGGCACTGTACAGACACAGAGCAAACTCTAGTTTGTTGAAACATACTCATGTGAAAGATGAATGCAAAAAATGTGACACTGTGAGGAAGAAATTGGAAAGCAAGGGAAAGCAGATAAAAGGTCTGCAACAAAGCAGAAGCAAGACTTCAAGCAGTTGCAGCACTGAAAAGGAAATGTTAAAAAAAAAAAAACTCAAGGCCATGGGGATGGCAGGGGGAATTATGTTTTTACAATAAAGGAAGAATGAAAAGGTGCTAAGCCAGCAGAGACTGAGGGGAAGGAATACCTAGTGGCAAAAAGACAAAGGAAAAATTAAACTGCTGTTGGTTGTGCATTAATAGTACAGCTAGCACAGCAAGTGTGATGCGCTTTCAAGGGGTACCCAGGGTTTCAAGGCACATCACTACTACCTGCTCTTAGCATGAGGGAACCTTGTCTGCGCCTGCCTGGGGTCGGCTCCCAACTCCACTGGTCACAGGCAACACAAGCACTCCCCTCTAGGCCTCAGAGACCCTGCTGTCACTCTACAAGGTTAACAATAGACACACACTCCAACTCTGGAGCCCTCCAGGTGTCCCCCTGGAGTGCCCAGTCCTGATTCCAAAGCAGCAGTACACCCCAGCTTAACAGTCCCCCTTCAGATCACCGCTCCATTTTACACGGGGCACTTGATTTCACTATCAACAAGTATAAAAGTTTATTTAACAAAGCACAGAGATTAAAATAATAGCAAGTCCTGGAAACAAATGGTTATATATAAAATTAAATCATAACACACATTCCAGAGCCTAGACTTAATTAACTAGATACTCTTATGCCCTGAAGAGTAGTGCTCACCCAAAGCCCTTGCAACTTTTTATAGCCAGGCTTGACTGTGATCCTCCTTTCATGAAAGAAAAAAAAAAAAAGACACTGTCAGCATGTCTCCCAAATGAAGGATCCAGTATATTCCTTTGTCCCCCAAGTCAGGGGTTCTCAACCTTTTTCCTTTCTGAACCCCCCTCAATAAAAACTCCATGGTCCACCTGTGCCACAACTGTTTTTCTGTATATAAAACCAGAGCTAGTGTTAAGGGTACCAACCATGGCAATTGCCTATTGCCCCATGCCACAGGGAGCCCCACAAAGCTAAGTTGCTCAGGCTTCAGTCCCACTGCAGCTTCAGCTCTCTGCCTTGGGCCCCCATGAGTCTAATGCCAGTCCTGCTTGGCAGACCCCCCTGAAACCTGCTCATGGTCCCCCCAGGGGGCTTATAGACCCTCAGTTGAGAACCACTGCCCCAAGACTGAGTCTGATCTTATGTCTTCATTCATAACCATGACAAAGCATGCTGTTGTGAAATCTACAGGAGGAGACAAAATCTTTCAACTGACACCTTGCTTAGTATCAAATAGGCCTCCATTGAGAGGCAGACAAACTGTTGGCTACTGCAGCTCCACTAATAAAGCAGTATTAATCCTGTTCCTGGTGTGTGGGTATACACAGAGTTCTACTTTAGAAAACCACACTCACCTGCCTATTTATAAATGCTGTAGCAAGGCACCTCCCCTGCCTCCACATTTCTCTTTCTCTGGCAATGGAGAAGGGGGGACACCTAAAGTGAATCAATCCCACTCTGGGGATAAATAATTGATTATTATTTCACTCTGATTTATTTTTCAGTATTTATACAGTTAGGCCCAGTAGTTCTCTTAAGCCAAACAAAACCCAAACTTATAAAAAGAAATGCCTCACCCTGTCCCCTCTCTGGGGTGTTACCTTATTGTACCCGTTTCTGGTTGCCAGCCATACCCTAAACAGCAGTTAACTTGGATGTTTCCACTGTAGGGAACAAAACAACCTTCCATCCAGGAGAAGCCTTTTCTGCCACTAACCCTGCTGCAGTTTGTTTCTCATCCCTCCTCTGTGGAGATCCCTGGCAGGCCTTAATTGGCCTCAGGTGTCTCTCAATAACCTGAGATAACCTCTTTTCAGCTTATAGGGAACACAGCCCTCATCATTCCAGGGCTGATATATCTGTGTTCCACTACACACCTACAGTTGTCAGGTCTGACTTTGTCACAGTGTATGTTAAATCAAGCCAGCTGTATTTGTGAGACCCCATATAAACACCACCATATTTCACTCTATACTGATGCAAGCAACGCTAGGATTTCACAAGCATGAATACCCCTGAGAAGTGCAATGAAGTGGATCACTGCATATAGAGTCCCTGCTTGGTAACTATCTGGCCATCTAACACATGCATTCTTGGTGTCTGTATTCCACAGAGAAGCCATAGAACACAGCTGCTCTTTCAGCATTATGTGAGCTTGTCTCTCTTTTGTTGAAGATTTTTCAAATGAGGTAACTAGTAGCAAGGGGGGGGGGCGGGGGAGTCAGTGCCACTATTAAGCAGCTTGTGGCTTCTTCATTTCTTTGGATGCTATTATGCTTCTCGCTTCATAAAAGCATTTAAGGTTTTTGTTTTTGGAAGAGTCCAAGTTTTTGTTTTAACTCTTTTGTGACTACATTTTATCATTTTCATTACTAAACCAACTCAGGAACCACTTTCCTAGCAAGCTCTTGAAACTTAGGAGTTTTGTGACCTTTTCTTTCCCAAAAGCACTGGAACTCCCTCCCTCTTTGCAATCACGAAACATCTGTGGCAATGACTATCACTTAAGTGAAAAACTAGAATTAGGAACATTTTTCATGTATCCTTAATTGTCTCTTAAATGCAGTTCAGCAGATGGAAATAAGGCAAAAGAGCCAGCACAACAGACATAGCCAACTCTCTCCGGCCCACCAGAAGTCCACAGACTACAGATTGGGACCTCTGTGCTAGAGAATATTGACACAGCCCAAGTGGTGTAGTTAGGTTCTCATGTATCTTACTTATGTCACAGAGCAGTCATTTCAGTATTTGATTGACTGTCTTGAGCAGAGGACAAATAATCTTTGCCCCTAATACAGGGATGATGAACAGATCCCCTAAAATAGACATTTGTGAAAGCTGTCTGAAGAGCAACAACAGCAACAAAAGAAAAGAAAAAAAATCCTTGACTTCAATCTCTCAAAATGTCCATTTTGCCCTTAGAATCTCAAGAGGTTCATTGAAATTCAATTGTCTGGCAAAGGGCAGATATGCTGAATAGATTCTATCATTCTTACCACATCTAATGTCCTTTTGGAAAAGAAGCTGAAAAATAGACAGCAGCAAAAAATCCAAATGGTGATGGGAACAGATGTCTTTTACATTTTTAGTCTGTATACATTTTTATTCGTCGAGGACAGATCCCAACAGCCCACTCTGCCAGGCAGACTCCAGAAGAGATCTAGGGGTGTTGTAGAGAATTATCAAGGACTATCTTCCTCCTCCTCAATTCCCAGGCCACTCTGCATCACTACAACCTCAGGGCTGCAGGTTCCCAGACTCCTGGCATTTCCCCTTGACAGAGGAATGGTCAGTGGATCTATATAGCAGTGGATTCAGAAGCCTCCCCCTGCTGACAATCCTGAAACACATATGCTCAGGCACAATCACAAAGTCACATTCTTCTAAAATTTCCCCACTCCCACCCATACAGCAAAGTATCAGCCGTGTTAGTCTGGACCTGTAAAAGCAGCAAAGAATCCTGTGGCACCTTATAGACTAACAGACGTTTTGGAGCATGAGCTTTCGTGGGTGAATACCCACTTCCTCAGATGCATGTACATGCATCTGAGGAAGTGGGTATTCACCCACGAAAGCTCATGCTCCAAAACGTCTGTTAGTCCATACAGCAAAATGAGTCTTGGACTTTTTTAGGGGATTTATCCCCTATGTACACCTCACAAGAGACAAAAAATGACAGCTCATTTACATTTATCCACTTATAATTCAGGAGTTGGGTGTTACACACCTGATTCAATGAATATTCCATTATTTCTAATATGAACAGATCAGTTACAGATGAGATTGTCACAGACCCTTATAGAGGGCATGGTAGAAGGAGCACACAAATGGAATGCCCCTCTCCCCCATGCATGAGGTGTGCAGTGGAATACAAGGACTGCTCTTTTGATGCAGCCCCACTGCACATAGTACCCTAAGTAGGGAGGTGGGGGGCAGCCTTGTTCTCCACACCATGGGGCAAGCTAGCTACACTGGGGGAACAAATAGGCTGCAGCATCGTAAAAGAAGGGTTAGTACGTGCAGTCCCTTTGCCTATCAGGCCCCTTAGGTACTGTACACAATCCCTTCTCAAGCATACCCTGTGTCCTAATCTCACCACTGGCAGAAATCTGCAGTTTGGCCCTGATTTAAAATTATGCAGCACAGTAAATGAAGTGGTAGAAAATTGTTATAATAGAGCATCATTAGGTACATTAGCACTATGGGCTTGTCTGCATGAACATTAAGACTGTGATAAACTAGGAATAAACCTGAACTAGGTTGCCGCATTTTAACTGTGCAGCTAATGTGTGTTAACAAGTTGGTTAGGACACTTCGATCTAGTCCTGTTTCAAGGAGGACTAGGTGAAAGCACTGTATTGCACATCAGTAAGGTGCAAATGGACAGTTGGTCTGTAGCAGGCTCTTGTGGGGTAGATTCACACCCCAGCTTGCCACAGTCTATACTCCTGAGGGAATTCTGCACACAGTATTTTAAAATTCTGTAAACTGCATGTTTTACTTGTCAAAATAACGTAATATTCATAGACTCTAGGACTGGAAGGGACCTCGAGAGGTCATCGAGTCCAGTCCCCTGCCCTCACTTCATTTTTAATTATTTGCTGACAAGTATTTTGAAATAAATTACCAAAATAATTGAAAATGTAAATGTTATTGTGTTATTTAACAAATAAAATATGCAAAACTTTTCAGAATTTTAATTTTTTAAATTTTGACATAGAATTCCCTCAAGAGTACCAGGATTCTGTGTGGCGTAATCTGGGTGCAGGCAGCTTGGTGTGGGTCTGGGTACAGGGGGGAATTCTGGATGCATAGGAGCTCGGTGCAGGGTTCTGGGTACAGGGGAGTCCAAGTGAAGGTGGTTAGGGCTCAAGGGGGGGTCTGGATGTGGGGAGCCCCCAATGAAGGGGGTGAGGTTCAACAGAGTGGGGGTTTGGGGAGGCTCAGTGGGCAGGTTCTGGGTGCAGGGGCAGGGTCCGGGTGTGGGGAGGGCTATCACTGCATGGGGAGCTGCCCCTCTGTCCACCCAACCCCTGTGCATCCAGAACTACTCTGCATCTAACCTCACCCCCACACACACACACTGAGCCTGAACCCCGGCACCCAGAACCCCACCCTGAGCCGCACTCTCCCCTGCACCCAGACACCACTCCCTGCCAGCGCCCTCCAAATGGTGCAGTGCTTCCTGCAGCCTAGGGAAGTTTCTGGGGGTTGATCTGACCCAGCACTGGCTTCTCTGTGCAGGGAAGGGGAAGGGGGAACTAACATACCTGGGTGGCTGGGGAATCCCCAGACCCCCCCTCTCCTCAGTGATTTACCTCTCCCCCGGCTGCCTGAACAGCTGCATCTGAGCTGCCAGGGAGGTGTGAGTTAGCACTGGTGCAGCTTCTCTTTGCTTCCTCGCAGAAATAATTTCCTGCAGAAAGTAAAGAACCGGGGGGTGGGGGGCATTTTCTGTTTTGCCACAGAATTCCCCCCAGAAGTAAGTCTAATTGTTTATGTAGACCACCTATAGGAGCGAATTATCTGCTGAAAACTCCCTGTACACATCCTCTTCTATTTAGGTTTTATACCACATCCATCATCGTGGAATCAGAGTACCTTCCAGCTTACACAGAAAGAAAAATCCAGACAATTTGAATATGATGGCTTTATGGCCTTAATTCTGCTCTCAGTTCTTAGCATAACTAGTGAATTCAAGGGAGGACAGGTGCATGAATCGAGGTATCATAGGTGCTTATATGACCCCATAACTGTAGTATTTGAGCACTTCACAATCTTTTTGTTTTATTTATCTTCAAACCTCCCTCTCCCTAAAAAAGTATTATTCCCATTTTACAGATGGGGAACTGAGGCATAAGGAGACTAAGTGACTTGTCCAATGTCACACAGCAAGTCTGTGACAGCAAGAAATAGGACCAGGACAGCACCCTAACCATGGAACTATACTTCCTCTCAATGGTGGAGCCCTTAAAATTGTAACACTGGAAAAAGAGTGGAAATCTGAAACAGATGCTTTTCCAAGTGTTCTAAGGCAGTGCTTCTCAAAGTCGGTCCGCCACTTGTTCAGGGAAAGCTCCTTGCAGGCCAGGTCAGTTTGTTTACCTGCCGCATCTACAGCTTAGGCCGATCGCGGCTCCCACTGGCCACGGTTCACCACTCAAGGCCAACGGGGGTTGCAGGAAATGGCACGGGCCGAGGGATGTGCTGTCCACCACTTCCCGCAGCCCCCATTGGCCAGTGGGAGCCGCAATCAGCCAAACCTGCGGACGTGGCAGGTAAACAAACCGGCCTGCCAGGGGCTTTCCCTGAACAAGCAGAGGACCGGCTTTAAGAACCATTGATCTAAGGGTATGGATGTTTGGTTAAAATAATGTCCAGGGTACACAGAAAAACAAATCACAGGGACACAGTTAATATTATACATCAATAAGAGAATCAGAAAGAAAATATTCTGATAAATAAAATCACATACAAAGAAGAGACAGTAACATCATAAATCACTGGAGAACAAGAAATATCCATATTCACATCACCACATGATCGGACCTAACTTAACGATTGAGGTTTACCCGGAGTGCACAAAATCACCTATTGAAAAACTACACTGGGGTAGGATGAGACCAATAAAATGATCTTACATGAGCAAGAAAACTGATCATCTGGGAGGTGTCAGCAGAAACCTGTCTGCCTTAACAGACCCTTGAGTCAGTTGGTAATAGAAGCAAGTTGCCTGTCAAACTGATTCCCAATTTGCAGCTGCTGGTTTTTTGTAGCAGATGCCTCGAGAGAAACACCTGCTAAAGATATATCTGTTAGAGATGCACTAGTGTTGTTTGGAGCATCACAAACAGCCGCTTTGGTTAACTCACTTTTAGGCTTCACAGCTGAGAGGCACAAGACCTATGAGTAAGGCTACAATTCTGTCATGAATTCTGTGATTTTAAGAGATGGCTGCGAGTTCCTGAAAATTCCATTAAAAGCATCGGTTTTGAGAAAAACGAGAGATTGGTTATTTCCTTTAAAATCTGCAGTACACGTGTCGAAAGTACCGTTTGGTGCACCATTGTTGCTTAGCCAGTAAGATTTGTTGTAATTGAGCAGTCAGGTATGAGGAGCATGCATGAGGTTTAGTTAAAGAGTGAGGGGGAAAAATGACAATTCCAAGAACACTGAGGAGCAAACTGGCAAACACCACTGCTAACCAGAGAAGGAAACGTTTCATGAACAGAGTGGATTGATGTTTTGAACAGCATGTAATGTTCTTGTGTAGTTTATGAGCAAAAAGCAAACTGCAACAAATGTATAGAAAGTGCTTTGCATAAATGTGCCTTGAATAGAGTGTGGGCGAGAAAGCTAAAGTACAAAATAGGCAAGTGATCTGTTTACTGAAAAGACTGAA